>NC_138975.1:14010000-15210000 GCF_055761805.1 Camellia sinensis
TTGTAACTATACTACTTTTTATTAAAAGAAAAATAGTAAGAAAAAAAATATCACACCAAATTGTGCAACTTGCCTAGTTGCAAGCTATGTTCATGTATTGAGATTTGGAGGAGATTTGGTTGGTAGCTTCCTATTGGTTGAGAAGAGTGGCAACATCTCCTATATAAGGGGATGTTTACCTCGTGCGCGGGGGGGTGGGGGCTGTTTTTGTGGACTACCATGACATGCCAATCCCACAGATAGAAGACCAACAAAAAAGCATGGCTGGCTTATTATATAACAGTGTGCTGGTAAAGTAATCTTGAGTGTGCATTTTGAATTGGCCCAATAGAAATTTAACTTTAAATTTTGCTTTTACTTTTTTATTTGAGTTATTGTAAATGTTAGTGATATGATTGATTCATATTTGTCTAACAAGTGGATGGTTTATATTTTAAAATTATTTTGATGGTTAATTATTTTAAAAATATATTTAATTTGATCATGTGATTATATTGATATCTAACTAATCTGATTGAATCTTATAAAATAAATTATTTGAATTATAAAAATGAATTTAGAGTGAACCTTAACAAAGGGGATAGCTCCCATTACTGTGCCTCAAGGCACAGGACCTTAACTCTCAAGATGTGATTCAATAAAATTAAACATTATCAATTTAAATATGCATAAAAATATGGAATAATTAATGAATTTTAAGTTGTATATTAATCTTTGAGTAATTCAAAATTTATTGAAATTCGGCCTGATTAAAATTTTCATCTTGTGAGATCTTCTCTATTCCTATACTTTTGCCCCCCTGCCCCCAACCACCACTGCGTTCTTGGCTCCACCCCTGGTTTGCCTCACTTGTGAGGGAGGCCAAGATTAAAAAAAAAGAAGAATAGGAAGGCATGGGAAGCACTCTCTCTTTTTTCGGGTCGTTTATTCCTTAAATTTTTGCTCATTTATTATTATTATTATTATTATTTAGGTGAGTAAGGTCAAGTCTCTTCATCTATTATAATAATCTAAATATTGGCAAAATGCTGTTAGATTTCAGACAAAATTGTGGATTGAAAATAGTGGGTGTTAGTGTTGCCATACCTTTTATTAGAATATTGATTTAACACTATAACTTACTATTTCACCTTCCCTCTGTCATAATTTACCCTAAAAATTATAAGGGACAACAATAAATTAGGGTATTTGACAACAAATAATTATAAATGTATGAGGGTTTTAAGTATTTTTTGTGTATAAAAATACCTAAAAAACGTTACACTCATACACACAATTTAAAATTTTTGTAATTATTTTTGCCACCAGTTACTGATTTGTAATTTTTTCAAATTATAATTGGTGCAAGTGACAATTGTAGTATTTAATACAAGTAAAAGTTTGGGGACTTAAATTTTTGCAATAAAAAAATGATGAACCAACAAAAAAATAATAATAATAATGAAAATTGAATGCCAAAAAGTGTATCGTAAGAACCACGGATACGGACAACTGACACGACACGGATACGTAGACACGCAAATTTTGAAAAAATGCAGGACACGACATGTTGGTGATATGTGCAAAATATATAATTTTATAGATTTATTATATGTCATATTTTTAAATATTTAATATGTATTTGATATCAAAATTTAATTTTATCAAATTTATCAAACCCTAGGTATGCTATTTTAGTAAAAAATTAAAAAAAATATACTTTTTCTTTAAAAAAATAGTCGTCAGCGTGTCCTCAACGTGTCCTTAGCGTGTCATGAGAGTGTCCCTAGTGTGTCATCAACGTGTCCCAGCGTATCCGACACTTGTATGTGAGCACCGTAGAGGTGTCCATGCTTTATAGAGTGTATCTTCCCTTAAGAAAATGATAAATTACACTGACTACTTCTACTGTTTAGAATAAATACAATAAGATCTACAAATTTAACATAATTACATTGGCTTACTTTTGTAATATTTTCATTTTATCACACTTGTTTTCTAAAAAATGAACGACAAATATATTTTTGAAAATAAAACATCATTTTTTTTTTGCAGATGATCGCCATAAAATAAAATTATATTTATCGTTTATTTTTTTTAAAAATAAACTTCATAAAAATGAAATATTACAATTATCGAATTCACTTTATTTTTTATTTTATAATAAATGATATATAGAAAGTGCTCTACAAAATAAATAATTTCGAAGAAAATGTAAAAATATTGCGAGAAAAGGGAAAGGGAAACACACGTGTCCTAATTCGAAAGCCCAAATACAGAGAGGTGCGAATGAAACAACACAGTCTATACATACCCCCCATAAATTCACAGTTGATGAACCTTCGAACAAATTTCGGGAGAGAGAGAGAGAGAGATGGGGAATCAAAAGCAGAAGTGGACGGCTGAGGAAGAAGCAGCCCTTCGAGGTGGAGTGGCTAAGCACGGCACCGGTAAGTGGAAGTACATTCTCAAGGATCCTGAATTTGCTCTTTCTCTCACCCACCGCTCCAACGTTGACCTCAAGGTTTTCACCCCCCTTCTCTTCTTTGTTCTTCGTCGTTCTAACGTTTCCCTAATCTTCTGTTGTGTTGATCTTTTTTTGATACTAAAAGGTTGAAATTGAGCTTTTCTGTTATGGTGTCTGTGTTTTTAAGTTAATTTTGAGGTAAGCAAAGTAGAATTGTATGACAAAGCTGAGTCGGACAATTAAAAGTTGTTGATTGATCGAAATTCAATGATGTAGTGTCTTGCAAAGCATTCAATCCAACAAAATATAGAAATCTTGAGGAAAAATCTCTGAAAGGAGAAAAACAATGAACACACCAAGTCAATAATTCCATTATTAGAATGCATTAATAAGAAATTAGTATGTTGAAATTGAGCTTTTCTGTTCTGGTGTATGTGTTTCTAGGCTAATTTTGAGGTAAGAGAAGTGGAATTGTATGAAAAGGCCCAGGTGGACATATTAAAAGTTGTTGATTGATCGAAATTCAGTGATTTAGTGTGTCTTGCGAAGTATTCAATCCATGAAAATATAGAAATTTCGAGGAAAAATCTCCGAAAGGAGAAAAACAATGAACACACCAAGTCAATAATTCCATTATTGAATGAAAATTACAAGACTCAATGACTTTAGGATTTGTAACCCTTAGATGGTTCATCTAACTCTTTTAACCTTCCACAATGATCCTTACGTTTGTTCTCCACTTATCATGATTTTGATCCTCCCAGTGTCTTCTGATTGAATAGTATTCTATGAAGCTCATCGCCCTTGTATTTGTATAGAATGACTCTATTACCAATGATCATGCGTTAAATTTGTCATGCAATAGGAACTTTGATTTTTTTACTTGAAAACAATCAACCTAGCATGTGAATTTTTTTGTTTCTAGATCAGGTAATTCACAGGTTTCGAAAGATCTCCTTTAAGAAGATGAATAGATCTCTTATGAACATTCAAGGGCTCTAAAGGGCTGCTGAACTTGCGCATAAACTCTAATAGACAAAAATAAATGAATAATTAAATAGGTTTTGGAATCAGGAAACGCAATTTTGAAGGAAGATTACAAACGTTATGGTGAGTTCTGATGGCTCTAACTTGTGAAAGAGGAAGTCGGTGGTTTGGAGCTAAAATTGTCATTTGAGACTTTAGGGGGATGTTTGTTTGCAGACGATAACTAAATATTGCATTATTCTCCTTTTTGGAAATTCTGTGAGGTTGATTCTTAAGGGCTTTTTTGGAAGAAAGAAAAGCAACACAACTTCAATTTTAGGGGAACACCAAACTGGTGTTCTTCTTTCATATATTAGTATAGATAAGAATCACAATGACCTTGTAAGACCTTTGGGGTTAAACCCAATCATTTGGAGATACTATTTTAGATATATTGAGAGCTTTATCTTTTGTTGCTTTATGTTCTATGTATTTGTGTTTTACATTGATTTACTTATTTTTCCAACTTATGTTTATATATATTAACGTAGAATGCGAAACATGATACAATACATGATAGATGAATGTGTTACAAATTACAATGATAACAGAATCTATCATGATTGGACCACATTGATCAATAGAAAAGGCGTTTTTTTTCTTTCTTTAGGTGGATTTCAGTTTGTAGTTAGTGGATTATTAATCATCTTGTGTGGTAAAGATGATGCTTGTGCAAGTTTTCTTTAACATATTCAAGACCTTTGTGAGGTTGATGTTGCCACATCAACTCTCTGCTTCATTTGCTTATGATGATGGTTTTATTTGCATCTGATTCTGTCTGTTTCTTTTACCAGTATGTGAATGTTTTTAGTTGCAGCTGCTAATCCATGTAATTTCTGTATTGCTTGTCTTTTTTTATTGAAACAGGAATTATCATTAGTTTGCTCATGTTTTCTATTGCATGATTTTCATTTACACCAGCATGCTATTTACTAGTTTCATGCCTATTTACATGATCAGGACAAATGGCGGAACATGGGTATTAGTACTGCTGCGCACAGCTCTAAAGAAAAAATAAGAATTCCTAGAGTAAAAGCTATTACTGCTGGCCCACTCACCAATGGTCAAAATTCTGCTTCTGCTTCACTTATTGATGATGACAAGGATGGGAAAACTGCTCCACGGTGCGCTTTTCTTTTGGTTCTCTTTTGTGAATATAGAATTAATCTCATGGCGTTGCTCTGATTGGTGAGAGAAACTTTTATGTGCATAAATCTTCTGTTTCTATTGATATGTTTATTCTGCGCCTCCACTCAGCTTTGGGGAAAATAACTAATACAAAAGGATAAATAAGAATTAGGCAATAGAAACAGAAACACTGTTACAAGCGTTGTTCTATATATTGAGTGGCTAAGAAAACTAGGATTTACAAACCTACGATAGAGGCTTTAAGCCCCATGAAATTGAAATCCTTTTTTGTCCAAAAGATGGCATCATAGTATTTGCTTTCAGTTTTATTTATCTTTTCTTTAGGCTTCATTGGTTTCAGAATTTGAATCTTAGTATATGAACCTTATCACCAATCACATTGCCATGAGATTTCCATTGGATTCAAATGTGACACTTGGGGATGTATGAGCAGTTTAGTTAAACTTCATAAACTCATTACAAGGTGGTGGCATTCCCAAACTCCCTGTAGTTGCAATTAAAGTTGCAGATGAAAGCCTTTCTTTCTTTGCTTTTCTTTTTTTTGGTAGGTCAGTTGAAAGCCTTTCATGTTAAATATTGTATTGTATCTTCTTAATGTTGATTCTGCACCTCTTTAGTTGCTTCTTATTTATTCAGTATATTTATGGGGTTTTTTTTTTTACTGATAACAGCTGCTGGAAACTTTGTCGGTTATATGAGAATGATTCTTAAATTTTGTATTTGCTCATTTCTTTTCTCCATATGATCATTAGCTCTACACGGGATACTTGATTCTATTCTCTTGTTTACCAGGTACAACGCAATGATCTTTGAAGCACTTACAGCCATAAAAGATTCAAATGGAGCTGATATTAGTGCCATTCTCAACTTTATTGAGGTCAGATAGAAGTCTTTTGTTATTTTTATTCCCTTGGATAAAATTTATCTGGTTTAATCTTGAGGACTTGTAGTAGCTGTTAGGTTATGACAAAACAATTAATGGAAAATAATTGCAGACAGCTCTTTATATTGCATAATGTTTAGATACTCAAATCCATGCATCTTGATGTGTAGTCCATTGGACTATTGTGCTTGGTTGATTCCAAACAGCCTAGAATTTCAACATTGTGAGAGTCCATAATTTTGTACATGAATAATTTGATATGCATCTCTGTGCTTCTTTTTTATTTTAATTTTTAATAGTAAACTAAAATTGTCAAAGGGAGGAGGAGGGACAATGATTGCAACGCAAAGACAGCCAAAGTTTATGTTTTGAAGTTTCTGATTTGATGGCATTACCTATTGTTGCTGGCTTGGAGCACAAACATTTCTATTTCCCTTTGCACCCATAAACATACCTCAAATACTTATTGATGACTCAATAGTTTTTTGTTTTTTTTGTTTTTTTTGTTTTGTTTCCCTGATATGTTGGAAGAAAATGGGTTGTAATGCCTATTGATAACCTGATCGTTTTTGCGGTTATTAAAATTCAAATCGGAAGATACACATCTCATTCTCTATAGATCATTAGCATGCTAGTGCTACTCCCTTTATTCTTTTTCTTTCTTTCCTCTTGTTAGAGAAGAGCCAAGTGCTCGTTAAAACTATCTCATTCTTTGTGGAATGTAGCATATATGCTCATACCTGTCTCTCATGGACTCTTCTGTTTCCTATGAGGTCCTTGTGTGGACATGAGATACAATGGGTACGGGGTGTCTGACACACAATCTGTAATGTGTCCAAAACTTTCCAATCCTTTATGTGTGATGGAATAAGTAGCAGCAACTAAGATTTGATGGCAAAGGAGGGTTTTCCAACAGAGTAAATTCAGTTCCAGTATTTTTTTAAAAACATTGATAATATTGCACTTGCACATTGTAATATAGTGTGAGACATTGTATTGGAATGAGTTTGGGGGTATTAAGTCTACGTGTCTTGGATTCTTATGATTTTACAAAGCATTGTAGAAAAGTTCACTGTGTTTGGTTTCAATTTTTTGGATTTAATTTTTTGAAAATTGAGTTTTTTTATTTTTCGTGTTTTTTTGTTTTCAGTGAATATTTTTTAAATTTTAAGCAATTTTTTTTTACTTTTTTAGATGCACCTTACTTAGATATATTTAAAAAGTAAAGGGTATGTTTGGTTTGAGTTTGGGAGATGAGTTTTAGAGATAAAAAGTACGAAAAGTTGTTTGGTTTGGTTTTTTTCAAAAGATGTTTTGAAAAATTATTTTGAGAGAGAGTTTTGGAAAAAGTGATTGATTTGATGTGTATGAGAGAGAGATTTGTTTGGAAAACTTGTACACCAAACAAGTTTTGGGAAATTTTTTTAGAAAAATTTGTTTGATTTGATTACTTTTGAAAACTTATTTATAGAGAATTTTTCTCAAAAATTTTTGGGAAACACAAACCAGACAAGGCCAAAATATTTGTAAAAAATATCTTAAAAAATCAATAAATGCACAAGAATACGAAAAATTTACTGAATTTTCGTATGTTTTTATACTTTGGTATTTAGTGAATTTTTTATGGATTTTTTTCAAAAATATTATACTTTTAAAGTGTATTTATGTTAGGTATATTTAAAAATTTTAAAAATTGCTTAAAATATTTAAAAAATTCGGCAAAAATAAAAAAACACAGAAAACAAAAAGTTTCAATTTTTTGAAAAGTGAATTCAAAAAACTCAAACCAAATTGTATCAAGTAGCACAGATTGAATACAAAATTTTGTGCTTAATTTGCAGTTTTGGAATTTGATACATGTCTTCATGGTCAAAGTGTATTTCTGTGTTTCAATTTTTTGAAATTCTTAAGCAAGTTATTGTGCATGGGTAAAAAATTGTCATTATTAGTTGGTTACAAGATTACGTCATGTTAATGAACTATCATTCATTATATCAGTATAGATCCTTGGCTTGAGTTTCTTTTTCATTATTTATTTGAAGAATAGTTTTCAGGATGAATGCTTTGTGACATAACATTGATCAACGATACCTAAGGGAACATTTTCTTCAGCTTTGATATGTTAAGCAGAGATGCATAAGTTTATTATTTGATTCCATTTCCTTGGGGCATATTAATTCATGATAATGTATTGATTGTCTCTTCTTTCTTGATAAACATGCTGCAGCGAAGGCATGAGGTACCACAGAATTTCAGAAGGTCACTAAGTTCAAAACTGAGAAGACTTGTTTTGCAAGGCAAACTCGAAAAGGTGAACGGTTTTCTTGATTCTAAACTGGCAACATATTTTATAATGATCTCTGACTATACTGAACTCCTAATTTTATTTCCCCATGTATGTGCAATTTCATGATGATAACAAATTATTTTGAATAGCGGTTCCCAAACCACACTTAGGAGTGCAGTTTGGGCTGGCTCAACCCGAGAAACCAAATTCGGTCTTCAAAATTTTAGGACTTGGGTAGGAGCTCTTACTGGCCAAGCAACTCGAACTCTATTATTAAATATAATAAACATAAAATTCTGATTGTTTTCACACGGATTAAATTATTCTTCAATATAAAAAATAAACCATAATCTGAATCAATCTTACAATCTGTCTCTCCCCTCCCACCCCATCCACCTCCCTGAAGAGTCCCTATCACCACTGCTCTGCATGAACTCTACGGTGTTAGGTGCAGGTGTGTATCTAGAGAGTGGATTGAATCTGCTGGAAATTTGTGTTAATGTATATAATAAGATAGTGGCATGAATATAATATGATAGTGGTGTTGGTGGCAGATAGTGGCATGTATATAATATGATAGTGGTAGATAGTGGTAATATATAATATGTAAGTGGCATATAATGGGTTATAATGATGTTTGTAATATCTCCTATATAAGGAGTGTCATTTGGTCTTGTAATATAAGAAGTTTTGAATATAACAGAAATATATTCCTTCTTCCTCATATTTTCGGAGTTCTTCTTCCTCATATTTTCTAAGTTGGTATCAGAGCAACAAAAAACATAGCAGCCCTAAAACCGTCATAGCCATGTCGGAAGTCACGTCCGAAACCACTTCAACCCCTGCCACTGCCATTCCGGTGAAAACGTCCAACTCTCACTCTGTCCAAATCACCACCATCCGCCTAAATGGTGATAATTTTCTCCGCTGGTCACAATCTGTCCGGATGTATATCCGTGGGCAAGGAAAGATCGGTTACATCACTGGTGACAAGAAGGCTCCTGCTGTTAATGATCCGCTGTTCGACAGTTGGGACGCTGAAAACTCCATGGTTATGACATGGTTGGTCAATTCCATGGAGGAGGATATAAGCTCTAATTACATGTGCTATACTACTGCACAAGAGTTGTGGGATAATGTTAGTCAGATGTATTCTGACCTAGGAAATCAATCTCAAGTTTTCGAATTAACTTTGAAGTTGGGAGAGATTCGTCAAGGAGATGATTCCGTCACCAAATATTTCAATTCGTTGAAAAGGTTGTGGCAGGATCTTGACATCTTCAACACATATGAATGAAAATCGGTTGACGACTGCAACCACCACAAGAAAACTGTGGAAGACAGCCGTATTTACAAGTTTCTTGCCGGCCTTAACATTGAGTTCGATGAAGTGCGAGGAAGAATTATTGGCAGACTTCCTCTCCCATCCATTGGCGAAGTATTTGCTGAAGTCAGAAGGGAAGAGAGCCGAAGGAGCGTCATGCTTAAGAAAAAAGGTACTGGTGAATCAATTGAAATTTCTGCTTTAATTAGCGATGCTGCGGCCAACAAGGCTGCAAATTACCAGCGCAGGTTTGATGATAAGCCACGGGTCTGGTGTGATTTTTGCAACAAGCCTCGCCATACACGCGAAACGTGTTGGAAGATCCATGGCAAACCTGTCAACTGGAAAAGCAGCAAACAAGGAGAGAAGAATCGTGGCTTTCCTACCGCTAATGAAGCCGATTCAGGTCCCTTCAACAAAGAGCAGATTGATCAACTCTTAAAGCTGATAAAATCCAACTCCTTATCCGGTACTCCTAGTGTTTTGTTAGCACAAACAGGTAGAAATCCTAAAGCCTTCTCTTGCCTAAACTTCTCTCCGTGGATCATAGATTCCGGTGCCTCCGATCACATGACTAGTTTTTCCCATTTATTTAGTACCTATTTCCCTTGTTCTGGTCATGACAAAATCAGAATAGCCGATGGTAGTTTTTCACCTATTGCAGGAAAATGATTTATTAAACTAACTAAGAAAATTAATCTCAATGCTGTTCTTCACGTCCCCAACTTAGCCTGTAACCTTTTGTCTGTCAGTAAACTATCTAAGGATTCTAATTGTCGTGTTACATTTTTTGAATCCCATTGTGAATTTCAGGACCAGAACTCGGGGATGATGATTGGGCGTGCTAGGATGCTTGAAGGTCTTTACTACTTTGATGAAGTACCTGTTAGTAATAAAAAAGCTCAGAGCTTTAATAGTACTAGTTCAATCTCTGTTCGAGAAAAAATAATGTTATGGCACTATAGGCTAGGACATCCTAGTTTTCTTTATCTGAAACATTTATTTCCAGAATTATTTAAAGGGATTGATTGTTCTTCTTTTCATTGTGAAAGTTGCATTTTTGCAAAATTTCATCACTCTACTTATTTGCCAAAACCTTACCCTAAGTTACACGGACGCGGGTACGAGGATCGGGTGTGGGTGCGTATCTAGGGGTCGGATACTTCAAAATTAAAAATTAAGGATACGTGGATATGTATCCAAATTTGGATACGGGTACGGGGATACGTTAAATATATATATATTTTAAATATAGTTATTAAGATGAGTTATATTATATAAATAACAAATAATTATTTTACATATATGTGTTTATTTATTTTTATTAATATATATAAGTATATATTATCTTATAAATATCTTATATGTTATACAATAATTATTATATAATATCTATATAATTTATATAATATCTATTGTATTATATAATTTTTTTTAGATGAATAATATTACATATTATTATATTAATGTAATTTATACTATATATTATATATTAATGTAAATGTAATATGAATAATAATTTAAATTATTATTATATATGATAAATTATATTATATATATTATATATGATCGGTATATATCTATTCTATAAAACAGAGGCGAAGAGAGAGAACAGATTGAGAGACGAGAGACGAGAGAGAGAGAGAAGCAGAGACGAGACGAAGAGAGAGAGAGAGAAGCAGAAACGAAGGGAGAGACGAAGGCGATCGAGCTCGAGGTCGAGATCGACAGTGATCGAAGCCCTAGACGAAGACGATCGTGATCAACAGTGAGAGCCCTAATCGTGATCGATGATCGAAGCAACAGTGACCAGGTTCTCTTCCTTTCTCCTCTTCCATTTCTTTGCTGTCTGTAAAGTGCCGTGTCCGAGAGAGACGAGGCGAATCCGACACAGATCTCACACCCGCACCCGTGTCGTGTCGTGTCGACACGGGTACTTCGCCCCAAAGTGACGAGTCCATGTAACATAGACCTTACCAGGCTTCCAAACCTTTTTATTTGATTCATAGTGATGTTTGGGGCCCTTCTAAAATCACTACTCTTTCTGGTAAAAGATGGTTTGTTACATTTATTGATGACCATACCTGCTTATGTTGAATTTATTTGATGAATAAAAAATCTGACGTGAAAAATTTATTCACAAATTTTTACAATATGATTGAAAACCAATTTCAAACAAAAATTGGTATTTTACATTCTGATAATGGAACAGAATATTTCAATGAGCAGTTGGGTGAGTTTTTGGAAAAAAAAAGGGGATTTTTCATCAATCTACATGTCGGGATACCCCTCAACAAAATGGCATTGCAGAACGAAAAAATAAACATTTACTTGAAGTAGCATGTGCTATAATGTTTTATATGCATGTTCCTAAATATTTATGGGGTGAAGCAATTTTAACAGCCTCTTATTTGATAAGCAGGATGCCTACAAAGGTGTTAACATACAAAACACCTTTTGATTGTCTCAAAGCTTTTTTTCCTGACACGAGGTTGTTTTCTGATTTACCCGCCAAAGTTTTTGGATGTACTGCCTATGTTCATGTTCCCAGTCAATTTCGTTCAAAACTTGACCCCCGTGCTATAAAATGTGTTTTTTTGGATTATTTCTCAAACAAAAAGGGGTATAAGTGTTTCGATCCTCAAACCAAGAAATTTCATGTGAGTATGGATGTGTCATTTGTGGAAACAAAATCCTATTTCCCAACACTTCTCTTCAGGGGGAGACAAGTGGAGTAGAAGACCATTTTTGGGATATTTCTATCCCGCTCCCTAATGTCATTTATCCTACACAAAAACCACATCTGTCTGATAATGATCACTTAGGAGAACCAAGTTCTATGGTGCCTAGTCAAGAAGATTCTTGTTTAGGGGAGAAGTACTACAAAATGATCTAAATTCTGAGCTTCAGGTTTATACTAGGAAGCGATTTCATCTGACCCGAATGTCCATCCTAATGACCCGAATGTCCACCCGAGTTCTGGCATTGAAATTTTAGGTAATCCTATTCCTTCTATTTCTGACCTTGATGTTCCTATAGCAATTAGGAAAGGTGTCCGAAATTGCATTAAACATCCTATTGCAAATTACCTCTCCTATCAAAGACTGTCTAAAAACCATAGAGCTTTCACATCTAGGATTTCACACTTGTTTATTCCAAGGAATATACAGGAAGCATTGGATGATCCGAATTGGAAATTAGCAGTCATGGAGGAGATGAATGCTTTAAGGAGAAGTGGTACTTGGGAGATAGTTGATCTACCCAAAGACAAGAAAACAGTTGGGTGTAAATGGGTGTTTACGATAAAATGTAACGCAGATGGAAGCGTTGAGAGATACAAGGCGAGACTGGTGGCTAAAGGCTTCACTCAAACTTATGGGATCGATTATCAGGAGACGTTTGCTCCTGTTGCTAAAATAAATTCCATCAGAGTACTGTTATCTCTTGCAGTAAATTCAGATTGGCCTCTACATCAACTTGACATTAAAAATGCATTTCTCAATGGTGATCTTGAAGAGGAGGTGTTCATGAGCCTACCGCCGGGATTTGAGCAGACTTGGAAGCGACACAGTATGCAGATTGAACAAGTCATTATACGGACTCAAACAATCACCAAGAGCGTGGTTTGAACGCTTTGGGAAGGCAGTTATCAGTTATGGCTTCTCGCAGAGTCAAGCAGATCACACAATATTTTATAAACATTCAAAAGACAGTAAAATTGCAATTTTGATTGTTTATGTTGATGACATCATTTTAACTGGTAATGATGAAGTAGAGTTAGCAGCCCTCAAAGAGAAACTCGCAAAAGAATTTCACATTAAGGATCTGGGAGCCCTCAAGTATTTCCTCGGAATGGAATTTGCAAGATCCAAGGAAGGTATATTCGTTAATCAGAGAAAATATGTTCTTGATCTCCTTGGAGAAACAGGTATGCTTGGTTGTAAGATGGTGGAGACTCCGATCGAGCCTAACTTGAAGTTACAAGCTGCTAAGGCTGAAGAAGTCAAAGAGAGAGAACAATATCAGCGACTTGTAGGGAAATTGATTTACTTGTCTCATACGCGGCCTGATATTGCCTTTGCAGTCAGCATGGTAAGTCAGTTCATGCACTCACCAAGGGCAGAGCACTTTGAGGCCGTTTATAAGATCTTAAGATATTTGAAAGGAACTCCAGGGAGAGGCTTACTGTTCAAGAAACATGGACATCTTCAAGTTGAAGTGTACACAGATGCAGACTGGGCAGGAAGTGTTACAGACAGGAGATCAACATCCGGATACTGCTCCTTTGTAGGTGGGAACCTAGTTACATGGCGGAGTAAAAAACAGAATGTGGTAGCTAGAAGTAGTGCAGAAGCAGAGTTCAGAGCTGTTGCCCATGGAATCTGTGAAGTAATGTGGATTAAAAGAATTCTTGAAGAATTAAAGCTTTCTCACCCGACACCTATGAAGGTCTATTGTGACAACAAAGCAGCTATATCTATAGCTCATAATCCAGTTCTACATGATCGCACAAAACATATAGAAGTGGATAAACATTTCATCAAGGAGAAAATCAATGCTGGCATAATCTGTATGACTTACCTTCCAACAGGTGAACAATTAGCTGATGTGCTAACGAAGGGACTACACAAGAAGCAATTTGATAAGCTGACTAGCAAGCTGGCTATGGAAGATATCTTCAAACCAGCTTGAGGGGGAGTGCTGGAAATTTGTGTTAATGTATATAATAAGATAGTGGCATGAATATAATATAATAGTGGTGTTGGTGGCAGATAGTGGCATGTATATAATATGATAGTGGTAGATAGTGGTAATATATAATATGTAAGTGGCATATAATGGGTTATAATGATGTTTGTAATATCTCCTATATAAGGAGTGTCATTTGGTCTTGTAATATAAGAAGTTTTGAATATAACAGAAATATATTCCTTCTTCTTCATATTTTCGGAGTTCTTCTTCCTCATATTTTCTAAGTGAATCCATCAAACCTCAAATTTAAGAGTACACGGATTAGGCATAAAATGTTCATATTTTTATATTTTTAATCTATTATGTGAAATAAAATAATGTTATATATAACATATAGTGTCAAACAAGCATTTTATTCATTTTATGACAATTATAAAACAATATATACGCATGATGACAGTGTCAAATACAAATATACAAGTATCTGATGGAAAGTAGTGGACACATCCCACACTCTTGTCCGAGTGTTAGGTGTTCAACGCAAGTATTTGATTTATTTTGAAGAGTCCATATAACATAGCTTATGACAACCTTTGTTGGGTAAAGATGGAGCTCTGGAGAATGGTGTTTTTTTGAGATGTTCTCTCTTTTATTTTGAAAAAGTGCAATATTACTTTATGACAGCTCAATGCTAAGCCCGAGGTAAATTTTGTGTGTCGACTTCGGACAACCTGAACCTAACCTCAGCTCTTTGAGATAAGCTTGGGGTCGGGCTCAGGCTAGACTTCGGACTTGGGTAAATTCCTCTACACTTCGGGCTGAACTTAACAGACCCTCAGCCTGCTTGGGTTGCAGCCCTAACCATATTGCAGAGATCGCATACTTCTGTTCGTTGCCTTCCATGTTTTTCATTGTGCATCTTGGCTATCTGTCTTCTTTTGAATTAACAAGCTTCCATAACCTATATGGTTTAGGTGAGGCGTGGCGTGTACTGACAAACTACTTTTGGAATAAAGGACACCCTTCGTTTGCAATGACTTTACATTAAACTGATTTAGCATTATCTGTATCTATACTGATACCACATTTTCTTACATAAAAGCCCCATTTGCACACATGTTACGCGTTGTCGTGTCTTTCCAATATGCAGGTCCAGAATTGCTACAAGATTAAAAGACCAGCAATGTTGGGAACTAAAACGCCTACTCCAAAGCAGAAGGACATCAGGTCAAGGCCACCGCAGAATTCTGGGTTGGTAATCACTCGTGAGACGGTGGAAGAAGCTGCAAGGACTACTGCCCGCAAGGTTGCTGAAGCAGAGAACAAGTCGTCTGTGGCAGCTGAAGCAGTTAGAGAGGCAGAAAGAATTACAAAAATGGCAGAAGAAAACGAGTTAATGCTACAGTTCGTGAAAGAGATTTATGACCAATGTAAGGAAGCAAACTTTTCTTTGGTTTGGTTTTCAAAAACTGTTTTCTGACTTCTTGTTTTTTGAGTTTTCTTGTCTTTAATAGAATTTTTTTTTCTTCATATTTTAGTTAATTTTTATTACTTTTAGACGCATCAAAAAAGTAAATCATATGTGAAGAAATCTGAAGAAAATTGACTAAAAGGCAAAAAAACACAAAAATGTGCCCATTTTTTGTTTTTGTTTTTGTTTGTTTTTTTTAAAGTTTCCCTTGATGTATCTAGAAAGTGTAAAAATAAATAAATAAATAAGAAACAGTTCACTAAACACACACACACACACACACACACAAAAAAAATGGAAAAACAAGAAGTCAAAAAACAATTTTTGAAAATTAAACCAAACAAACCTATTTTCTTATTGCTTTTGAGCTAGCTTAAGTAACTGTTTATTATGCTTCGTGTCACAGGTTCACTTGGCGAAGTACTTCTCTTGGCTTGAATTGTATCTTTTGTCAAGTTTGATATAAGTAAAGTCCCTTTGTAATTTTGTAGTGTATATGAAGTTCATTAGACTAGATTACTAGGTGGATAGTCTTCTGTCGCTGTTGTCAAAGTGAGGGACTGACTTTTTTTTGCTCGGAGAGGAATGCGTTTGAGGTCTTGTTACAAGTAGCTTGCTAAGATGTTTTGTGAAAACGATATTGGGGGCATATTTGGAAGTAAACTCAATTGTGGTTATGGTAACTTCGATTTGTGAGATGATATTGAGGGCATATTTGGAAGCATAAGTCAATTGCGATAATGGTGAGTTTGGCTTGTGAAGAAGATATTGAGGGCATATTTGGAAGCTTACTCGATTGTGATTATGGTAAGCGTGGTCCTCCAGCATTATTGTTTTAAGGTAAATCTTAACAAGTGCTCTCTATGCATTGTTTAATGTTGGCATTAATGTAAAAATTGTTTTGGAAATGACGAAGAAGTTAAAAAGTGTTTCAAAATGAGTAAAAAAGTGTTACAAAATCCATGAAAAGTGTATTGAGTTTTACATTTATTTTGTCTTTTTTCTTATATTGTTAGATCACTTGTTGGCAAGACCTTTAATGCTTTGATGGTATCATTGCTTTAATGCTTTGATACTGCGTTGGTTGGTTCTTTGAAAACTTCTTGATGGGTGATGCTCTACTACTATCCTTGCTTTAATATTCGGTGGTGTTACATGTACCAATTAATGTATCAATTAATGTTATGTTATTATTACTGACTCTACTTGTTACACAAGCTATAAATATTCAAAATTTCTAAAATTATATCACATCATCTGTTAGTATAATAGTTAGTACATTAATTAGTATATATAGTATTATTCTTAATGCTTTGATGCTGCTTTGGTTGGTTCTTTGAAAACTTGTTGATGGGTGATGTTCTACTGTGTGTGTGTGTGTGTGTGTGAGAGAGAGAGAGAGAGAGTTCTTTGTAAATCTCTCACATTTGTAAATCGCTCACCGAATTGTGCCATTTGGGACCTTAAAACTGATTGCGCATCAATGTGTATTAATACATATTAGAGTTTCAATACTTTTTATGTCCCATATGTTTTGAGTAATCATAATTACTATGACTTCAATTCTATTTTACTAAGACTACGGCCTCCTTTGGGAAGCGATCGGTTTAGTCAAAAAATCAAAAAATTATTAAAAAAATTAAAAAGTCAACAACTTATATCAAAAAATCAAAGATTTTATTTTCTCTCTATTTTTTGCATATCTTTTCGTAAAAAGTTAAAAAGTCATCTCAAATATATTAGTTTTTTTTACATCACAGTTTAGCCAAAAAATCAAAAGGTTACTAAAAAAGTATGTTCCCAAACGAGGCCTAAATGACTGAAATTAATGCAAATATTGAAATAAAATATATATATATATATATATTTGGCCTAATAATCTTGAAATTATGAGTTCAAATCTTAGAATCATCACTTTGTGCATTATGCTAAAAGTTAGGTGTGTACTTAATATTTTTCTTTCTAAATACACATTAATGTATATTAATTGGGCATTGTTTTTTTATTTTAATAAAAAAAGATGAGATCATCATGTTAGGAATCATGAAAAAAATATCATAATAATGATCATGAAAGATTCTACACCTTTGAATTACATGCACAACAAAACACTGCACACTAATTAAAGGATGAAAAATCTTCATGATACATTTCATGATATTTTTTTTCATGATTCTTAGCATTATTATTTTTTTTATTAATATGGTTAATAAATTATTGATGAAAAAATGTTTAACTGTTATATAAATTAAAATTTAAACCTCAAGGAAGGTAGTGTAAATATGTCGAAAGTGAAATTAAAAATTAATGCAGATTATAGGTAGATACTAAAATAAACAAAAATAAATTTATATTTTAATAGAAAAGAGATGACATCATTATTTTTTTTATTAATAATAAATTATTGATAAAAAAATATTTAATTGTTAGGCAAGGCAGACCCTGACTTTTTAAAGGCTTTTAAGGCCCAAAGTGAACTTTCAACATGTGATCTTCATATGTAAATCAAACTAAGGTCTCGTTTGTCAACTATATATTTTAGTCAAAAAGTCAAAATATTATAAGTTATTAAATCAATCTCTCCATTTTTTTGCACATTTTTTTGTAAAAAATCAAAAAATTACTAAAATAGTCTGTTCTAAAACGAAGCCTAAACCAATCCTTAAGTCCTATCAAATGGGATCGGCTACATATTTTTTTAAAAATAATTATGTACCTAATTTTTATTTATTTATTTTTGATATTTGACAATACTTGTAAAAAGGTTACTTACAATATATATCTATTAAAATTTACTTAAATATATATTAAAACTTACAATAAGAAAAAATTTCAAAATAATCTAAGCTGAAGTATCAAATAAAAAGTAAACAAACTGTAACAAAATCAAATAAACATCATTATTCTGGCATTTTTAGCTATAAAATTACTAATATAGTTGGCATAATCCAACTTATAAGCTAAAATCATTTTTGATGGATAAATTGTTAATCCATTTAATCTTCGGTGAATTACACTAATAGTCCCTATAGTTTGGGGCTTGTGTCACTTTGATTCTTGATTTTTTAATTATGACACATTTGATCCTGAATTTTGAATCTTGTTTCAAATAAAGGCAATTGAAGATATCATTAGATTTTTCAAGGGTGAAATCGTCAATTTGATAAAATATAAACTAATTTGACAAAAATAAATGTCAAACAAATATTTTAGAATTTTTAAAAATTATTTCTACCTACTAAAAAAAAATTATGTAAAATTGATAAGTCTTTTAGACATTTATTTTTTTTTTTACCAAATTAATTTTTATTATGTGTTTGGATGATGATCATCTAAAATTAATTTTTAAAAATTAATCATGTAATTTTTATTAATTTTTATCAATTTTACATATTTTATCATTGGTGGATAAAAATAATTTTAAAAATATTAAAAAAAAAATTTGACATTTATTTTTATCAAATTAGTTTCTATTTTATTAAATTGACGATTTTGCTATTGAAATTAAACAATGGTATCTTCAATTGTCCTTATTTGAAACAAGATTCAAAATTCAGGGTCAAATGTGTCACAATTGAAAAATTAGAGATCAAAGTGACACGAGTCCCAAACTATAGGGACTGTTAGTGTAATTTGCCCTTAAATCTTTCATTTGACATAGTTGAGTTAAAGTAAGATATAATCAACTTTAATTTGAAAAGAGTAACTGCAAATAATATAATTAATTGTATTCTATATATAATCCATATATTTCGAAAATAACCATTTAATAATTTCAAACAATGCACATCAATAAGTTTTTTTGATTTCTTTTGATAAAAAACAACTCTCTATTATTTTTAAATAATTTATCACATCAACCATCTATTAATTTTAAATCATAACTAAATTTTGTTGAGAGCCTTTAAATTCTAATGAATCTTTTTTTTTTATAAGCTACAATAATAATTAGCAAAATTAAATTTTTTTTTATTCAAATTTTCAGGGCTCAAAGCCGCGACTCCGCTTGCTTGTGCCCAAATTCAGCCTGCTATTGGGCAAATTAAAATCTCAACCTCAAGAGAGGGTAGTGTAAATAGTGCAAATATGTCAAAAATAGAACTAAATATATATATATATATATATATAAATCTGAAGCGTAATTTATCTAAAATAATGGGATAAATTATAATTTGTCTTTTTATATTTGGCTATTTTCTTACTTTGGCCCTTAAAATTTATTTTTCCTCATTTTAACTCTTTATGTTTTAAGTTTTTTTTCATTTTACTCCTAGAGTTACTTTGTGTTAAAAATCAAACAGAAAATAACACATTAACAGTTACGTAATATAAAAATAATTTTATATATAACTCATATCTCTGACATAAACTCAAACTCCAATATAATAATATATTTTTTACGTTATATTGCAGTTATTGTGACATTTTCTGTCTAATTTTTATCAGAAATTAATTTTAGGAGTAAAATGAAAAAAAACTTGACACGTGAAAGGCCAAACTGGAAAAAAAATAAACTTTAAGAACCAAAGTGAGAAATTGGCCAAACATAAAGAGGACAAAAATGTAACTAATTATATATATATATATATATGAGAGGGAGATTTCATAATCTGGTATTGAGCCATGGTAGTGACCGAGCTAAATTGGGCCAAGCGAGTTTTGGGCCGAGCTGGGTTGGGCTGAGCAGGGGGCAGTGCGCTCGGTCAAGGCCTTGGTCCTATTTATCCGGGGTAATATCGAATGCCAGTCCGGTTCATTTTATTTGCTCGTTAAGTTAGGCGGGTTAGATCTTCCGCAGATTAGTCCAACCGAGCAGAAGCTCGGTCATAACTGAGGACGGCTAAGCCGCAGTGGGATTAGCTGGATAATTAGCACGGTCGTGGTGTGACAATGTGGCGCCGTGCTAGGCGTAGCTTGGTTTAGAGCATTGCATGTCTCGGAAGTAACGCGGTCGTAAAAAAATGAAGCAGCGCTGTACTGTCCGTTCGCGGCAACGCCGTTTGACAGTTTTGTTAGGTAATGTTTAGCTATATTTGCGTTGACACATGGAAAAATAGGAGAAGAGAGCAGGTCCATGCGTCCAACGGTGAATGGACACAAAGGCACGCATAAAAGGTATATAAACGTGGCTGCGCCCCCGTACTAAGGTCTGGAACATCTTATGATCATAACTCACTTACCACTTTGTCTCTTCTCTTCTCTTTCCTTCCCTATGTGCTAACTTGATCGTCAGAGGGTTTTTTGGCAGTGCAATGCCGGGTAGCTCATAGTTAGTGTGTTTTCACGTCGATCGGGGTGAAGCGTAGTTTGGACATAAGGAGTACGAATAGCGACAGATATTTGCTCCCTGTACAATTGGCGCAGTCTGTGGGAAGTTCAACAGACATAACCTTGTCCTCCAAGTTCATCTAATCGTCTTTCATGGCGAACAACGACGAAGTACCATTGTCCGCCATCAACGGTATTACTTCATAGTCAGTCCGGTGGAGAGACGGACTTCCCGCCGTTCCGAACATGGCTGGCCTAGAGACCTCTACGGGAGAACTCCCTACAGATGCGCGAGACAAACGCGCCAGGAGCACTAATCACTCGCGGAGTCCAGACGGGCACCGGTGGCGAAGAGAGTCACACGCTTAACGCCTGGAGCACAAGTTGAGGGACCAAGATGCCGTTATCCGGAGAATGGCGGCGGAGATGGAAGCTCTCAAGCGACAAGTCAAAGGCAAGGGTGTTGCTGAAGTGGGTGACCACAATGAGCGCACCCAACCCCGTCGCTCAAGTAGCCAGAACTAGTGGCACACGTCCTCTCTCTCCATCACCAGAAACTATGGGGTTGGAGACTCTGACCCGCCAGCAGAGAAGTCTTGTGCGCAAGACCGCAGTTATCGTCCCTCACGTCTGCCGACGACGTCGAGATATTCCTACTTCGCTCGTTCGGAAAACTTGAGGGATGTCTTGAAAGAACAAGCGCGCCGACGGGAGGCGCAGAGGGTGCCGGCGCTCCAGCGGTTATCCTACGGAGGTCACGCTAGTGAAGAAGTCGTAATGCCACCACCCTGTTCAGTTATACCTGTCCCTTTGGACAAAGATTTGGCAAGGCTGAATGCCACCTCTTTCTCCTTTGAGACAGAGACCACGCCGCTCCTAACGGGCTTTCACCAGCCCAAATTTACATTCTATGATGGAAAAATCGATCCGTACATGCACATAAGCCATTTCCGGCAGGTTATGGCTGGATACAGGCATAACGATGCTCTCATGTGCCTCATTTTCCAATCAAGTTTGGGCGAGTTGAGCTTGAAGTGGTTTGAGAGGCTTCCGGAGGAAAGCATTGAAAGGTGGTAACAGTTGGCGGAAGCATTCGTGACCCGATTCAAAACCAACACCAAAACGCTAAAGGAAGTTGACCACTTTTTGAGTGTCAAGATGGAACCGGGCGACTCCCTCAAAGCATACAATGCCAGGTATTGGGAAACTTTCAATGAAATCCTTGATTGCCTGACCAACCTGGTAATCACCCAATACAAGTGCGATCTCCCGATCGGACATAGACTGAGGGACTTGCTCACGATGAACCAACCAACTTCTATGGAGCTGTTAATGTAGCACATCAACGGGCACATCCGAGTAGAGGATGATGCGACCGTGGCCATCGCGAAGACAAATCCGGTGGCAACGAACAAAAGGGTGGCTGGAAAAGTCCACACGGTTGGATGAGAGACAAACCGTCCAAGTGACCGTGTAAAGGAATCAGACCGTGGTCCAGATCATAGAAACCAAGGTAAAGGTCACCGCAACGACCGAGCAGATTATCCCCGCGATGACGTGGCAGATGCAAACAGAAAGTTGAATGCCCGAATGGGCATCACTATGGTTTTTAAGATCCCAATTTATCGCATACTTAGCGAAATCCATGACGAGGTTTACGTTCGATTTCCGGCTAAGTTGGGCGATGCGCAGAAGGGCTTCAATCCGCTGTACTGCTACACTTTTCATAGAGAGCGGGGGCACCGAACGGAGGACTATTTTCCCCTGAAACAACACTTGGAGGAGTTGGTCGCCGCTGGTCACTTGGACCGTTACATCGACGGGGGCGTCAGGGTCGCACACCATGCTCTGGTTGAGCCAAGTGGTTTGGCCACCCTAGAAACAGCCTTCTAAAGAGTGGTCAATGTGATCCATGGAATCGTTGAACCAGCGCGGGTTTGCGAACTCCGGGGGATGATCAAAAAAGCAGAACATATGAGGGAAGCCCTGTTAGTCCAGTCCATGGTCAAAAGAGGCAAAACTAAGGATAAACAGGTGCTAAGCTTCTCAAGCAGGGATCTTGAGCGCATTTAAATGCCGCACAATGACGTTCTGGTGGTAACCTTTCACGTCAAGGACTTTGATGTTAAGCACATTTTGATCGACCAAGGTAGCTCAGTCGAGATCATATATTATGACGCCTTCAAGCAGCTCAAACTCAAAGATACAGATTTGGCTCTAGAAACTTCGCCACTGGTTGGTTTTAACTCACAACTGGAGTGGCCAATGGAAAAGATAATCCTACCAGTCAAAGCCGGATCCGTGGTCCAGCAGGTGGAGTTCTGGGTGTTGAAAGTGCCCTCCACATACAATCTGATCCTAGGTAGGGAATGGCTTCACGCCATGCGGGCGGTGGCGTCAACCTACCACCAGGTTATGAGGTTCCCCTCTACTATGGGGGAGGTTGAAGAGATTTGGGGTGATCAGGTCATGGCTAAGCAGTGTTTCGTGGCAGTGAATGAGAGTCGAGCAGAAAAAGGCTTCGTGCAAATGATTGAAGGCCCAAAAGATCAAAATATCCTGGATGATGTGGGCACTAGGGCCGCAGAAAAGGCTGTTGAAGATTTAGTGGAGGTACGGATCGGCGCAGATAATCCTGGCAAGTTCTTTTTGTTAGGATCCAGCCTGACCGCCTAAGAACGGACGGAGATGGTGGAGCTCCTGGTGGTGAATATTGAAATAGTTGCATGGATGCCTTACGACATGCCTGGCATCGATCCAAGCTTTATTTGTCACTAACTTAATGTCTTCCCGGGCGCTCGGCCAGTCATTCAAAGAACGAGAAGATTAGCCTTTCATCACGCCGAGGTAGTGGCGGAGGAGGTCAAAAACCTGCTCGAAGCTAGGGCAATCCAGGAAATGCACTATCCTCGGCGGGTTTCTAACACGGTCGTGGTGCCCAAGAAGAATGAGAAATGGCAAGTATGCGTTGACTACAAGACGGTCAACCGAGCTTGCCCTAAAGATAGTTTTCCTTTGCCTAGAATCGACCAACTGGTGGATCTTACAGCCGGACACAACCGACTCAGTTTCTTAGATGCTTATTGCAGTTATCACCAAATTGCCATGCACGAACCTGACTGGAAGATAACCTCTTTCACGACGTCGAGGGGATTGTTCTGCTATAGGGTCATGCCTTTTGGTTTGAAAAACGCTGGGGCGACGTTCCAGAGAATGGTGAGCAAGATGTTCGCCCCTCTACTTAGCCGCACGATGGAGGCTTACATTGATGACATGGTGGTCAAAAGCAAATATCAGACCGACAGCTTGACTGACCTAGCAGAGATGTTTGCCATTCTTAAACAACACAAGCTACACCTGAATACGTCAAAATGTGCCTTCAGCGTGGGGTCAGGGAAATTCCTAGGCTTCCTAGTCACCAACCGAGGCATCAAAGCGGACCCCTCACAAATCAGAGCCATACAAGAATTGAAGCAGCCCAACTCAGCAAAGGACATACAACATCTTGCTGGTATGGCAGTCGCATTTAACCGATTCATAATCTGGTCATCAGATCGTTGCCGCATTTTCTTCCGAGCCTTGAAGTCTAAGTTTTCATGGGACGAAGAATGTGACAGAGCCCTGGCCGAGCTAAAGACATATTTTTCTTCCGCCCCACTCTTGGTCACACCTAAGCATGGTGAAGAACTCTACCTTTACCTGACTGTTTCTTAGCTTGCAGTTAGTGCAGTGCTCGTCTGGGCAGAAGGTATCCAGCATCTCCCAATCTTCTACGTAAGCAAAACCTTGCTATGGACAAAGTCAAGATACTTGCCGTTGGAAAAACTTACTTTGATACTAATGATGGCCTCCAGGAAATTGGCGTACTACTTTCATGCTCACACAATTGTGCTGTTGACCGAATTCCCTTTGAAAGTCTTATTTGAGCGGGCGGATTTCTCCGGCCGAATTCTGAAGTGGGTAGTCGAATTGGGGCAATTCGACGTCAAATTTCAACCTCGAACCGCCATCAAAGCCCAAGCATTGGTCGATTTTGTTGCCGAATTCTCGCCTAGAATTCACCCGGTATGCCCAGTGGATCTTACCGAGGCAGCTGGGGTGAAGGGGTAAACACGACGGAAATTGCACGATCGAATGATGATGGCGACGCGGAACTTGCGCACCCGTTTACAAATCCATCACTTGAAGGTTTACTTCAGCCTGACAATGCGACATTGGATTTGGTAATAACAGGTCAACCTGTTAGATCCAGCGCCGCATCGCCAAGGAGGGATAAAGACACATCTGTTACAATCGTCAACGGCAAGCTTGTAGTAGAAATAGCCGAGTAGCCGAGCAACCATGATCACCTCAACCTCCAAGCATCCCAAGATCCCTCAGAATCCTGGAAAATTTTCATTGGCGAAATGTGGAAACTTTTTTGTAGATGGTGCCTCAAACCGGCATAGAGCCAGGCTATGCGTAGTCTTGATCTCGCCAGACGGACTAACCATCGAACATTCTATTATGCTCGGGTTCGTAGCATCAAACAACGAGGCCGAGTATGAAGCACTACTAGCCAGACTGAAAAGCGCGCTCCAATTGCACGCATCCGAGCTGATGGTCTACAGTGATTCCCAACTTGTTGTAAACCAAGTGTCTGGAGAGTATGAAGCCAAAGATAATAGAATGGACAAATACCAAGCCTTAGTGAGAGAACACATTAAGAAATTCCAAACAATAAGAGTCCAACAAATTGGCCGTGAAGATAACGGCCATGCAGATGAGTTGGTCGGCCTAGTTTCCATGGTCGACAAATCAACTCCCAGCCCTCTCTTGATTGAATTCCTCCCAAGACCCAGCATTAAAGACCCCGAGCGGACATAAGTATTCTGCACCGAGCATGGTCCTTCTTGGATGGACCCCATCATCCTCTTCCTTAAAGAACGGATCCTGCCGATCGACAAAAAGGAAGCACACAAAGTCCGGGTGAAATCTGAGCAGTTTTGGCTCTCTCCATCTGGCGCTTTGTATAAGAAGTCGTTCACCGGTCCATATCTCAAGTGTGTTAATCCAAATAGCGTTGAGGCTTTCCTTTACGAGCTTCACGAAGGCATGTGCGAAAATCACATCAATGAGAGATCTTTAGCCTACCACGCTATTTCGAAGGGATACTGGGGGTCGTGCATGCAAGCAGATGCGTAGAAATATGTTAAAAAATATGAAAAAGGCCAAAAGTTCGCCCACCAAATTCACCAACCGGCTAGAGAACTCCTCTCCCTCACGAGTCCTTGGTCTTTCGCAATGTGGGGGCTTGACATAGTTAGACCACTCCCAATAGCGCCGGGCAACTGCAGGTTTTTCATTGCGGCGACAGACTACTTCACCAAGTGGGTTGAAGCTGAGCCCCTGGCGTTTATCAAAGAAAAGGATGTCAAGAAATTTATTTGGCAGAATGTGATTACGCGATTTGGCATCCCTAAGGCTTTGATCTCTGACAATGGCACCCAATTTGACGGACGGTTGTTCAGAGAATTTTGTGAGGAATTGAAGATAGAATTCTACAATTCCACCTCGGCCTACCCTCAGTCCAATGGCCAAGCCGAAGCATCAAACAAGACCATTTTGGATGGGCTGAAGAAGAGATTGGAGAAAGCCAAAGGAAAGTGGGCCGAGGAACTGCCAAATGTTCTCTGGGCTTACCGAACAACACCAAGACGCTTGACTGGGGAGACACCGTTCACTTTGGCATATGATATGGAGGCAGTCATCCCGTTGGAGATCGGTATACCAACTGTCCGCAACGAAAATTTTGAGCCCAACTTGAATGCCGAAGCCATCGCCTTAGAATTGGACCGCGCAAAAGAGCGCCGAGAAAAGACCCTGATCCATGTCGCAGCATATCAACAAGAACTATCTCGGAAGTATAACAAGACGGTTCACCCCAGACCATTCAAAATTGGGGACTGGGTCTTGAGGAAGGTAATGGGCAACACCCTGGTGCCGGGCGAAGGAAAGCTGGGGGCAAACTAGGAAGGTCCTTACAAGATCACCGGTCTGGCTGGCAAAGGGGCATATCATTTGGAAGACTTGGATGGCAAAGCTATACCACGGCCGTGGAACACAGCCAATTTGAAGTTGTTTTATTTTTAGTTTCCATTTTTCAATGTAATTTTTTGTAAAGGGACAAGTTTTCCCCTTCATTTACCAATGTAATCCTCTCAGTCATTATGTGAATTCATGAATGCAATATCTAATGGAAATGAATTATTTTACATAGGAAGTTTGTTGTGATTGAAGAACTGCAGTGCATGAGGGGCACCCACCCTTGAAGCTAAGATGTCTTACCCTGGCTAAAAGGGTTGATGATTTGTTCAACTCTTGGATTCTAGCCGAGATGCTTTACCCCGGCTAGTAGAGTTGATGAATAAGTTCAACTCTGAGATTTTAGTCGAGATGTTTTACCCCGGCTAAAAGGGTTGATGATTTGTTCAACTTTTGGATTCTAGCCGAGATGCTTTACCCTAGCTAGTAGAGTTAATGAATAAGTTCAACTGAGATTTTAGCCGAGATGTTTTACCCCGGCTAAAAGAGTTGATGATTTGTTCAACTCCAGGATGGTAGCTGAGATGCTTTACCCCGGCTAGTAGAGATGATGAATTGCTCAACTTTGAGATATTAGCCGAGATGTTTTACCCCGGCTAAAAGAGTTGATGATTTGTTTAACTCTAGGATTGTAGCTAAGATGATTTACCCCGGCTAGTAGAGTTGACGAGTTGTTCAACTCTGAGCTGTTAGCCAAGATGATTTTGTTCAACCATTAGCAGTTAATGAATTATTTAACTCTTGGATCTTAGCGAAAACGATTTTTCTCGGTTACCAATCATTGAAGACTGGATGTTTTGTCCCAGTCTCTTAAGACCGAGATAATTTTCCCGGTTCAATCAGTGGGTAACTTGTCAGGCACGTATATCGCTGTTGCAAAATTAAAACCAACATAAATTACAAGAATATAAGCAAAATGCGAACTTTTCATTGATTGAGAATTTTAGTACATAAGGTGAGGCTTATAGCTCGGTTATAAAAATTCAAATAAAAAAGCTATGCTAATGAGGAGAGGTCGACAAACTCGTCCCCGGCCCCCTCTGTCACGACTTATAGGTCGACAACAGCAGCCTTTTCCTTCTCGTCGGGCTCCTTCTGGATGGCCTCTTCCTCGGCCTCTTCTTCCGCCTCTTCTTGCAAAGAGTTGAAGACTTCATTGGCATAAGGTATCAGATAGGCCGGCAGGAAGGTGGGGGGAGGAGAGGCAAACACCTCGGTCTCAGATCCTTGGCCGAGTTTTTCACAAGCAGCCTTTCAACTGGACTTGAAGTAGATGTCCTTGGTGGCTTCAACTTGCTTGATATAATTGTCTTCAGCTTCTTTGAACCGAGATTGTTGGCCTTATCCACGGCGACCTGCTTTGCTTGTTTTTCAGCTTCAAGTTGGGCCTTCAGTTTGTCCCTCTCTTGCTCAGCTCTATCGAGCTGGCCAAGGAGTCTGACGTTGTCAGCGTTGGCCATTTCAAGAGAAGCCTTAGCCCGGCCAAGCTCAGTAGAGACGTTTTTACCAGCATTGTTTAGCTAGGCAACCTCGTGGCACAGGTTCATAATGTAGTCCATAACCATGTGTTGTTTCTGGATGGCGTGTAACGAAAAAGGTGTTAGCCGAAATAAGAAGATTAACCGAGCAGGGACATGATAAAATTTTGAAACGTACCCTGGTCATGGACTTGACCGCGGATTTCACGAGCAGGGTGTTAGGAACATGATCGCTCACGGTTACGTCGCTCGGCAGCGACAGTGCCTTTGATAAGTCGAAGGCCAGGAGGTTCTCATTGTCCTTCTTGACAGACGCGATGGTCGAGATCTCTTTGGCCTAGTGTTTGAGCTTTGGCCTCCATGGTGAAGCTGGCTCCGCTTCTTGTGCTGTTTATTCAGTGCTTAGCTCGGCCACAAGCTCAGCTGAAGGGTCGGCCGACCGGGCTCGCTTGCCAGAGCGGCGGGACTCAAGAAGGACGACCGTGGAAGCCAGGGCGATCACGGTTCCTGAGCTCTAGCCAGTGAAGGGGGCAAGAGGTGGCATGCTCGGTATCTTGGCAAAAGTAGCCGTAATCAGATTCTTAATCCTGCTTATTTTCGCCATTTCTTCTTCCTCAGTTAGTCGTATAAGGGGTACGTCAAGCTTTTGGTCAGATGGGGGAGAAGGAGCCCGGAGAAAGTCTGTAACCTTGCTCCTACGCGGTGTTGAATAATGGTAAGAGGGGACGTAATCGAGGAGATCGTGGCAATCTCGGTGCTGGTATCTCAGCACCGCCGTGATTGCTTCCTCATTGGGATACTGGTAGTTTGCTTGCAATTCTTCAATAGTTGCAAAAAAAAAAAAAAGTAATTAGCTCGGCACAAACAATTTTAGTAATAGAGATCAGTTGGGAACATGAGCTTACAAGATGAATCGAAGTTCTTGCTGATGTACCAACCGAGCACATCAACCGTTTTGTAATTACCAGTCACCCAGAAAAAGTCGTCATCATTCATGTCCTTGTCCGGCATGCCGGTCACTAATTATTCCCTATCCGGTCTTATTTTTAGGTAATAGTTGAAGCTGTCTTTTGTTCGACTGGGCGTGTATTGATGCAAGATCTCGGCTAGGCCCAGGTTTAAACTGAGCCAGTTGTTTAACTCGGCTACGCCATTTATGATTCTGAAGGGGTTGGTAGATACTTGGGTGGGAGCTAACCCGGTACGTCTCAAGAATTTGCACATGAGGGACTGCACTGGGAAACGCAACCCTTCATCGATCATGCTTAGCACGATGAAGGGCAAGATTCTAATCTGCCCCACGGATTAATGCCCTTTTCACCGAGCCCCAGATGTACATCGGCGGGGACGCCATACTCCTCGCGGAACGCGGCAAGGGCGCCCGGCGTGTCTACAAGGAAGCGATAGCGCCCCATGGAGGATCGGCTTGTTCAGCTCGACAGAATTGGTTTGATTAAATTTTGCACGGCGGCTACTCGATCTTTGAGAGCCCTTGTGGTAGTGTCTGGTCCCCTAGGACTCTGCAGTTAAAAGCCAAGTGTAAGTGATAGCGCGGTAGCGCAATCGAGCTTGACTTCAGCCCGGTCACTTTAGGCACAACAAAACCTCGGCCTAATTAGATGAACTAAATAGCTCGGTCGCTCGAAGCGGACCAGATGTTAGCCCAGTTGAACGTCCCAACGCATTTATTAGCTCGGTCTTCATCTAGGCTGTGTAAACATGGTTCTTGTTCAGCTCACTTATAGTTTGGATCAAACGAGGGTTTGAAGCCCGGTCAATCCCAGATTCAAGTGTGTTCATTACAGAAGATGATGAACAGTGGCTAAGAAGGTCTTTATGATCACATTGGAGGAGAACCCTAACCTAACTTCTTTCAAAGCCCTAAGACCTATGATTTTCATACACTAAACTCATTTATGAGAGTTGAATTTAAGAGCATGGAGAGCCCAAGAACAGAAAGAACGATAGAGGTGATTCGAAGGACTTACAAGTTTAGTGGCGAGAATCGGATTTCCAGGTGTGGAGGTGCTTCTGTGCGGCGACGGCAAGGCCAAATCCATTAGTACAATGCTGCGATGTGGACAAGACTCGTGTTGAGTAGGGATGGTTGTACAGTGGCTCTAGTTCGCAGGGTTCCTTGGAAAAGAAGATGAACAGAAGACAGAGGGATGTAAAGAGACGTACAACGAGTATATAAGGGAAGAAGAGGCGCCAAAATTTGAATGTAAAGAGACAGTGTGAGGCAGCTGGGTTGGCTGTATGAGGCCAATAAATGGGCGACACATGTCTGTAATAAGAGCGGCGTCAGTCTTGAAAAGACAGGTTGATAAGTCGAGGCGCCGACTAAGCAAGTCACGAGACTGAGTGTGAGACTTAGCGCGGTAAATGGCTGGAGGTGAAGGGCCGAGCAGATCAGTGACCCCGGCCAGAGGATATAATTCCGGTCACGCTAGCACGGACGGACTTAAAGGGCAATTGAGAGGGAGATTTCATAATTTGGCATTGGGTCGTAGTAGTGACCGAGCTAAATTGGGCCAAGCAAGTTTTAAGCCGAGGTAGGTTGGGCTGAGCAGGTGACAGTGCGCTCGGTCAAGGCCCGGTCCTATTTAACCGGGGTAATATCGAACTACCAGCCCGGTTCACTTTATTTGCTCGTTGAGTTAGGCAGGTTAGATCTTCTGCACATTAGTCCAACCGAGCAAGAGCTTGGTCATAACTCACCTACCACTTTGCCTCTTATTTTCTCTCTCTTTCCCTGTGTGCTAACTTGATCGTCAGAGGGTTTCCCGGCAGTGCACCACCCGGCAATGCTCACGGTCACTGTGTTTTCAGGTCGATCGGGGTGAAGTGCAGCTTGGACACAAGGAGTACGGACAACGACAGATATTTGCTCCTTGCACAATATATATTTAAAAACTTCAAGCAAAGTGAGAGTAATTTACCCAAAATATATATATATATCTATATAATAAGGCACAAAGGTTTTTGAAAATGTGTGAAAATATATGAGAGATACATTTGTATCAATGGCTGAGATCTTTCCTAATCAACATCTAACGGTTCTGTCTCTCAAACACTCTTCTTCTGTCTCTCAAATGTCTGCCTCTCACCTACCCTTTCTCTCTCTATTCTTCTTGATTTCAAATTTTAAACTCTTTATCTACTCATTTCTCTCTCAGTTTTTGCCTCTGCATTTCTCTCTGGCTTCATCAGAGCTTACTCCGACCGTCGTTCAAAATCACTCTGACCTGCAGCTTGGTTCTATCTGGCAGCTCGGTTCACTCCGATCGTCGTTCACTCCAGCAGCTCGGTTGCAAAAGCAGAGCTCATTTCGACCACTCCTGTAAGCTTATTACAATATGAGTTTGGTGTGATTTTAGTTTTATGATTTGGGTTTGATGTCTTTGTTGGGGTGGGGCTTTTTTTAGGTTGGTCTAATCTGGGTTTGATTTTAGTTTGGCCCTCAAAATATATTGGAATCATGTTGGTCTAATTTGAGTTAGAATATCTGGGTTTATACATATCTATTGGTCTAATTTGAGTTAGAATTTGGAATCACGTTGGTCTAATATATTGGAATCATGTTGTTGTGTCGTTTATACATATCTATTGGTCTAACACTCTGGCTAACTTGGTTAACACTATGGTTCTCTCTTTCATTCATTCATCTAATATCTGGGTTTGTATTCATTTGGTGGTAATATCTGCTATGAAGTTTGTATTTATTTGTATTCATAAGTTTGTGTTTGTGTTTGTGATATGGGTTTCTATATTTTTAAGATTGCTCTAAATTGATATGTTTTCATTTCTATATGTATTGGTCTAACTGATAGTTTATAGTTTATACATATCTATTGGTCTAACTGATATGTTTTGGATTGCTCTATATTTTTCTATATAGGATATGGATTGCTCTAAACTGATATGGGTTTCTATATTCATTTCTATATGTTTGCTCTAAAACATATAAGTATTTGTATTTTTCTATTTGGTTTCCTGTTTATTTATTTGTATTTTTCTATATTTCTTTATTTTTCTATTTGGTTTCCTGTTTTGGCTGGGCAAAAGAATAATTTCTCTTAGGTGATATTTTCATAAATTTATTTTTTTTTTCTTTCCTTTTAAACAAAGCCCAAAGTAATTGTTGCTATCAAGTTGTTACTTTCTTTGGTTGCTTTCTTTGTACCACTATTTTTTTTTTTTTTAAATTACATAAACTCCATACATATGATAAACTCCATACTTTCAGCTTGATATGCTTTTGAGGCAAACAAATTGAAGCAACTTTTTGTAACTTTAGAGAAACCCATCACAACATTTTTTAGTTTTATTACAAAGCCGCAGAAACCAACCAACCCAACAAATTTTACATATTTTCCCATGAATAAACTTTCATCAGATTTTAGAGTTTAGATTTTAGATTTTTTAAACTTTCCATTGTATTTTCAATGTGTTGGGTTAGATTTTTTGAATTCCGAACACATTTTCCCCGAATTTCTAAACTCGATCCCGCTGTCGAATATAGAAATCATTGGAAGGAAGACAACGTAATGGAGACTGAAGTGTAAATAAATTAAATATATATTTTTTTAAATCTAAAACTTGACAAAAGCGTCAAGTAACAACTTCTTTGTATAAAAATAATTAAAATGATTAAGAGGATCAAACTAAGTAAATTGCAGTTATAGAGTAGTTTGTTAAGAGAATAAAAGATAAGCTACTGCCATCACTGTGGATCCCTTTGCCAAGTCATTTGACGGCCATAACTCTTTACCAATATAAGTGTATCCAAAGTTAATTGCATATGGAGAATTAACTAAACATTTTTTTATTTTTTTCATTTTTACTGAAACAAATTTTAGAAGCAGAATGGGTAAAACAAGATTAAATCTAAAATATAATAAATAAAAGCCAAGAAGATGAAGAATAGTATCAATGGTAGAGTCGAATTTAAATTCATATATTATAAAGGGAAGGTTGAAATTAAGCGAATAACACACTTGGGGGTGACAGAGTGCACCAGATTTAATATATGAATTTCAAACAGGGGCATGTAGTATCAAAGTGAAATTAAGGAAATAACACACTCTTCTTGGCATATGAATAGTATCAATGGTGCACTATGTCTATTCTATATTATAAAGGGAATAACACACTTGGGGGGTGGTTTGGGGTTTAATTGCAATTCCACTCTCATCAGTATCAAGCCATTGAAAGATTTAGTTGCCTCAAATTTAAATAACTGTCATGATTGATCTAATTGTTTCACGCACATAGTGTGTGTCCACACTTCATGGAAATAAAAACTTCCCTCCAACATTTTTGGAAGGTAATTCCATCAAACAGTAGGTATGGTTGTTTTTCCATTAGTAATCAAGAAAGTATTCAAGCTATTTCTTAGGATTAGTGGTTAATTATACCCGCAAACAAGGGCATATATCTTTACTCTAGAGTCAAAATTGATCCCTTTTGCCTATTAAATTCCCAGAAGTTTTAACTTAACCCAAAGGTTTGCTTTGAATCAAATTGGTTGTTTGTGCACCAAGTATTTAACATTTTAATATAAAAAAGAAAAAAAAATGTGTTAAACTTACAAGTATTTAACTTAACCCAAAAAAATGTATTTAACATTTTGTTATAAAAAAAAAAAATTGTACCATTCAAATGTAATATTTTTGTTGTGTGATTCTAAAAAGAAAGGGACTGTTTTTTTTTCATTTAATTTTTTTTTTGAATATCTAGAGTTCCTAATTAAAAGAAAAATTTGAAAAACTTAGCATTTTAGCATTTATGTGTAATATGGCAAGAGAGTTTATGTTTTTTTTTTTTTTTTGCACCTTTTTAAGGGAGTATAATATTCTATGTTGTATTTCAAAAATTATGGTTAATGTATATGTGTGTGTATTACTTTAGTTGCCTTTATGAAATAATTATTCATTATTAGTTATAAAATGGCTTTGTTACATGGTGATTTTTTTTGGGCATAAATTTATGTTTGGATTTTCCAAGTCAGAAATGGTGAACTTCAAAAATTTTATGATTATAATGGGTTTTAATTTTGGTTTTAATTTCATCTCTATAAAATTGAAGTCAGTTAACAAAGAGAAAAGTTCAAATTTAGACAATTATTGTGCTCCGGTTTTAATTTATCATTTAAATGTGATTGTTAGAAAACATCTATTCTAAACGCTGGGTTGACTCAGAAAATGTGAGTTTGATTATGGGTGTCGCAAAGAATGTAGAGAGAGAGAGAAGGGGAAGTGACTGTTTGTTTGGAGCTATTTAAACAGAAAGTAAGGGTGATTTATTTAGTTGATCTTCTTGCAACAAAAAAATTAAACTGACACTCAAAAAAATTTATTTAATATTTTATTTGTTGTGTAATATATTTATTTAGTTGTACCATTCAAGTGTAATATATTTGCTATGTGATTCTAATGTACAGATGATAAATATTTTTCATATAATTTTTTTTTGAATATCTTATAGCGATCCCAGTCTTCCCCTGTCATTTATTGTATTCCGGACTCGAGTCTATTGGTTATATGTTATATCTGTATCCCGTTTCTATCCTTTAATTCTCTGTATTTGAGTTTTGGGATGTGTTGGGTGAGTTTGGAACAGATTGGTTGTGAGTTAGAACAAATGGTTGTTGCCTAGAATTTGGCTTCTTCGCTCGAGCGAGGCTTTTTGCGCTCGAGCAAGGCCTGGGTATTTGCTTCTTCGTTCGAGCAAGAGTTCTTGCGCTCGAGCGAGGATTGAGGGTCTTCAAGTTTCTTTTCAGACGCAGCTTCTGCCCGAGCGAGCTTTCTTGCGCTCGAGCGAGCCTGGTCTGGTGTGTCTCTTCGCTTGAGCGAGCTTTCTTGCGCTCGAGCGAGCCTGGTCTGGTGTGTCTCTTCGCTTGAGCGAGCTATCTTGCGCTCGAGCGTGCGTCTGCGTCTCTTTTAGACCTGAGAGATGGTATTCTTCACTCGAGCGAGCGAGCCCTATGTTTTGTGTTCCTTTGCTCGAGCGAGAACTCTTGCGCTCGAGCGTGCTTCTGGGTTGCAGACCTGAAGCGTTGCATTGTTCACTCGAGCGACGCTTCTTCCGCTTGGGGGAGGTCATCTTGTGCCTGGTTACTCGAGCGAGCCTCGTATATAGCAGTTCGCAGCAACATGATTCAACATCACTTTTTCATCCCCATTTCTTTCCAAACCCTAAATCTAGCACTCTCTCTCTCTACACACACTCTCTCTCTACAAATACATCTTGTTCTTGGGTCTCTCTACCTTAGTCCCTTTGTAAGAAAGGTAGAGTATCGAGTGGGCTCATTTTGATCCGAAGAAATTTGAGTTTGGAGTATCTTGAGTTTCCTCTTCCTTCTCCTTTGAGCTTCTTCATTTGAGGTAGGGATAAACTACTCATTTCTATGAGTTTTAACATAAACATTAGTCATTTTGTATAAATGGAGGGATTTGGTAATTTCGAATAAGGTTAGGGTTTGATTTGAAATTATAAAATAGGGGTTTTCTAATTTTTGGGTCATTGGATATGTAAAGTCTTGAGTTTAGCTCCTCTTGTATATAATTGATGAAATTTGGCCTTTAGAGCAAATTTTGAGAAAGATGAAGAAATGCCCTAATGTGTAGTTAATAACTATTTTGTATAAATAGTAAAATAAATGTGGAAGTGTGAAATTGGATTGAGAATCTTGAAATTGGGAGAAATTGTGATTTAATTGTGTAGTTGGATTGATAAATCACTCACCAGTGGAAAATGTAATAATTTATCTGTTTGGTGAATTTTTTATCTATTTAGAGATAACTGTTTTGGGCTATCGGTGGAGAATAGTCTTGATTGTTGTAGAAACTGCATGATGATTAGGTAAATTGAAACTAATCAATAGGAATGTCATTGAATATGACGGTTCAGTATAAACATTGGATATGTGATTGAATTAATCATTGTATATGACAATTTGTTTAAATACATTGTATATATATATATGTGTTTGGGAGGAGATAGGGGATGTACTCCATTGTTTGGCAGGAGATAGGAGGAGATAAGGGATGTACTCTATTGTTTGGGAGGAGATAGGGAATAGACACCATTGATAACTAAGTTGCCCAGAGTGTCCATGGTAAAAGTCCCGAAACCTCATATACATCTGAATGATGTTGATGATTGAAGTGTTGATAATATGAGTTATAGTCTCATTTGAATTGTTTGGATAAATAATATACCATGTTAAGGAATTGGTTTGGATAAGAAAATAGAGATGGATTGAAATATGGTTGTAAATGTTGATTGGTTATGGAACGGATGCATGTTGGTTTACATATGTTAAACATTTATCGGATGCTAATGTTTTAGTTATTTCTCATATTATGTTTAGCATGTCTTTACTGGGCATTGGCTCACCCTACTTGGGACACCATTTTCAGGTACAGGGGACATGCTGCCTCCAAGGGCATAGCTTAGATGGTTTAGAGGCTGAAGGCTTCTTTTTGTTATTATATCTTTTGAGCTAAATGTAAATTAGAGCCAATGGCTTTATATGTAAAGAGTTAGAACTCTACTTTTGTTGTAACCAAGTGATGACTTAGAAAGCTGTAAGCCCGTAGGGCATTCATTTTGTTGCTAATGTGTAATATTTTTGTAAAGCAGACTCTGATGAATGAAAATATAATATGTATGTTATGTTTATGGATTGTATGAATGGTTGTCTTATACTGTATTTTGAGGGCGTGACATATCTAAAGTTCCTAATTAAAAGTAAAATTTCAGAGACTTGGCATTTTAACATTTATGTGTAATATGGCAAAAGAGTTTATTTTATTTTATTTTTTTTGCACCTTTTTAAGGGAGTATAGTATTCTATGTTGTATTTCAAAAAATTCTGGTGAATGTATACATGTGTGTATTACTTGAGTTGTCTTCATAAAAAAAAAAATATTAAACTTACAAGTATTTAACTTAATCCAAGTATTTAACATAATCCGTTTTGCTTTGAATCAAATTCATCAAATATTTAACTTAACCCACAAAAATGTATTTAACATTTTATTATATAAAAAAATAAAAAATTGTATCATTCAAATGTAGTATATTTGTTATGTGATTCTAGAAAGAAAGAGACTGTTTTTTCCATTTAGTTTTTTTTTTTTTTGAATATCTAGAGTTCCTAATTAAAAGAAAATTTTGAAAGATATGGCATTTTAACATTTATGTGTAATATGCAAGAGAGTTTATGTTCTTTTTTTTTCTTTTTTTTTTTTTTTTGCACCTTTTTAAGAGAGTATAGTATTCTATGTTGTATTTCAAAAAATTATGGTGAATGTATATATGTGTGTATTACTTTAGTTGTCTTCATGAAAAAAAAAATGTATTAAACTTACAAGTATTTAGCTTAACGCAAGTATTTAACATAATTCGTTTTACTTTGAATCAAATTCACCAAGTATTTAACTTAATCCAAAAAAATGTATTTAACATTTAGTTATAAAAAAATAAAAAATAAAAATTGTACCATTCAAATGTAGTATATTTGTTGTGTGGTTTTAAAAAGAAAGGGACTGTCTTTTTCATTTAATTTTTTTTTTGAATATCTAGAGTTCGTAATTAAAAAAAAAAAAAATTGAAAGACTTGGCATTTTAACATTTATATGTAATATGGAAAGAGAGTTTATGTTTTTTTTTTTTTTTTTTTTTTTTTTGCATCTTTTTAAGGGACTATAATATTCTATGTTGTATTTCAAAAATTCTGGTCAATGTATATGTGTGTATTACTTTAGTTGCTTCATGAAATAATTATTCATTATTGCTTATAAAATGACTTTGTTATCTGGTGAATTTTTGTTTTTTTTGGCATAATATTATGTTTGGACTTTCCAGGTCATAAATGGTGAACTTCAAAATATTTATGATTATAATGGGTTTTGATTTTGGTTTTAATTTCATCTCTATAAAATTGAAGTCAGTTAAGAAAGATAAAAGTTCAAATTTGGACAATTATTGTGCTCCGATTTTAATTTATCATTTTAATGTGATTGTTAAAAAAATCTATTCTAAACGCTGGATTGAGTCAAAAAATGTGAGTTTGATTATGGGTTTCTCAAAGAATGTAGAGAGAGAGAGAGAGAGAGAGAGAGAGAGAGAGAGAGAGAGGTTATTTGGGTCATGGTTTGTGGTTAGTGCTCTGTGTTGTAGAAATTAGTCTGATAGAGAATAAATTGTTTGTTTGGAGCTATTTAAAAAGAAAGTAAGGGTGATTTATTTAGTTGATCTTCCTGCAACAAAAAAATTAAATTTACACTCAAAAAAAATATTTAACATTTTATTTGCTGTGTAATATATTTATTTAGTTATACCATTCAAATGTAATTTATTTGCTGTGAGATTCTATTGTACAAATGATAAATGTTTTTCATATAATTTTTTTTTTAATATCTAGAGTTCCTAATTAAAAGAAAATTTTCAAAGACTTAGCATTTTAACATTTTATGTGTAATATGGCAAGAGAGTTTTTTTTTTTTTTTTACTGGCACCTTTTTAACGGAGTATAGTATTGTATGTTGTATTTCAAAAAATTATAGTGAATGTATATATGTGTGTATTGCTTTAGTTGTCTTCATGAAATAAACATGTATTAAACTTACAAGTATTTAACTGAACCCAAGTATTTAACATAATATGTTTTGCTTTGAATCAAATTCACCAAGTATTTAACATAACCTACAAAAATGTATTTAACATTTTATTATAAAATAAAAAATAAAAAATTGTACCATTCAAATGTAATATATTTGTTATGTGATTCTAAAAAGAAAGGGACGGTTTATTTTTATTTATTTATTTTTGAATATCTAGAGTTCCTAATTAAAAGAAAAATTTGAAAGACATGGCATTTTAACATTTATGGGTAATATGGTAAGAGAGTATTTTTTATTTTTTGACACCTTTTTAAGGGAGTGTAGTATTCGATGTTGTATTTCAAAAAATTCTGGTGAATGTATATATGTGTGTATTACTTTAGTTGTCTTCATGAAAAAAAAATGTATTAAACTTACAAGTATTTAACTTAACGCAAGTATTTAACATAATCCGTTTTACTTTGAATCAAATTCACCAAGTATTTAACTTAACCCAAAAAAATGTATTTAACATTTTGTTATAAAAAAATAAAAAAAAAAATTGTACCATTCAAATGTAGTATATTTGTTGTGTGATTTTAAAAAGAAAGAGACTGTTTTTTTCATTTAATTTTTTTTTTTTTGAATATCTAGAGTTCCTAATTAATTAATTTTTTTTTTTGAAAGGCTTGGCATTTTAACATTTATGTGTAATATGGCAAGAGAGTTTATGTTTTTTTTTTTTTTTTTTTTTGGGCACATTTTAAAGGGAATATAGTATTCTATGTTGTGTTTCAAAAAATTCTGATCAATGTATATAAGTGTGTATTACTTTAGTTGTCTTCATGAAAAAAAAATGTATTAAACTTACAAGTATTTAACTTAATGCAAGTATTTAACATAATCCATTTTGCTTTGAATCAAATTTACCAAGTATTTAACTTAACCCAAAAAAATGTATTTAACATTTTGTTTTAAAAAAATAAAATAAAATTGTACCATTCAAATGTAGTATATTTGTTGTGTGATTCTAAAAAGAAATGGACCGTTTTTTTCATTTAATTTTTTTTTTTTTGAATATCTAGAGTTCCTAATTAAAAAAAAAATTGAAAGACTTGACATTTTAACATTTATGTGTAATATGGCAAGAGAGTTTATGTTTTTTTTTTTGTCCAGCTTGTCTCAAGTTGAGATCAAGACTGGACTCGTCCAGTTCGGCCCATGGGGCCCATTTTTGGGCCCGTTTTGATAATTCGAACCGTTCAATGTGTAGAACTCGTCGAGTACTACATGCTTGTAAAAAATCACGTTGATCGGATATAAATAGCTATGTGATCAAATCAGTTTTATATAATAAAAAAAATGGACAGTGAAACAATTAACGATTGATAAAAACTGTTTTGTTCACATAGCTATTGATATCCGATCAACTTGATTTTTTACAGGCATATAGTACTCGACGAGTTCTACACATTGAACGGTTCAGATTATCAAAACGGGACCCGTGGTGGGCCTCCACAGGCCCAACAGCACGGTCCAATCCGATCTTGGACTGGACCAAAGCCACTACCTTTTTTTTTTTGGCACCTTTTTAAGGGAGTATAATATTCTATGACTTTGTTAATGTTGTATTTCAAAAATTCTGGTCAATGTATATGTGTGTATTACTTTAGTTGCTTCATAAAATAATTATTCATTATTACTTATAAAATGACTTTGTTATCTGGTGAATTTTTATTTTATTTTATTTTTTTGGCATAAATTTATGTTTGGACTTTCCAAGTCATAAATGGTGAACTTCAAAATATTTATGATTATAATGGGTTTTGATTTTGGTTTTAATTTCATCTTTATAAAATTGAAGTCAGTTAAGAAAGAGAAAATTTCAAATTTGGACAATTATTGTGCTCCGGTTTTAATTTATCATTTTAATGTGATTGTTAAAAAATATATATTCTAAACACTGGGTTGAGTAAGAAAATGTGAGTTTGATTATGGGTTTCTCAAAGAATGTAGAGAGAGAGAGAGAGAAAGAGAGGTTATTTGGGTCTTGGTTTGTGGTTAGTGCTCTATGTTGTAGAAATTAGTCTCATAGGGAAGGAACTGTTTGTTTGGAGCTATTTAAAAAGAAAGTGAGGGTGATTTATTTAGTTGATCTTCCTACAACAAAAAAATTAAATTCACACTCAAAAAAAATTATTTAACATTTTATTTGCTGTGTAATATATTTATTTAGTTGTACCATTCAAATGTAATATATTTGCTGTGTGATTCTAATGTACAGATGATAAATATCTTTCATATAATTTTTTTTTGAATCTCTAGAGTTCCTAATTAAAAGAAAAATTTCAGAGACTTGGTATTTTAACATTTATGTGTAATATGGCAAGAGAGTATATATATTTTTTTCTTTTTTGGGCACCTTTTTAAAGGAATATAGTATTTTATGATGTATTTCAAAAAATTATGGTGAATGTATATATGTGTGTATTACTTTAGTTGTCTTCATGAAAAAAAAAATGTATTAAACTTACAAGTATTTAACTAAACCCAAGTATTTAACATAATCCGTTTTGCTTTGAATCAAATTCATCAAGTATTTAACTTAATCCACAAAAATGTACTTAACATTTTATTATTTCAAAAAAAATAAAAAATTGTACCATTCAAATGTAATATATTTGTTGTGTGATTTTAAAAAGAAAGGGATTGTTTTTTTTTTTCATTTAATTTTTTTTTTTTTTTGAATATCTAGAGTTCCTAATTAAAGAAAAATTTGAAAGACTTGGTATTTTAACATTTATGTGCAATATGGTAGGAGAGTTTATTTTATTTTTTATTTTTTTTGCACCTTTTTAAGGGAATATAATATTCTATGTTATATTTCAAAAATTCTGGTCAATGTATATTACTTTAGTTGTCTTCATGAAAAAAAAAAATGTATTAAACTTACAAGTATTTAACTTAACGCAAGTATTTAACATAATCTGTTTTGCTTTGAATCAAATTCACCAAGTATTTAACTTAACCCCAAAAAATGTATTTAACATTTTTTTATAAAAAAATAAAAAATAAAAATTGTACCATTCAAATGTAGTATATTTGTTGTGTGATTTTAAAAATAAAGGGGCTGTTTTTTTCATTTAATCTTTTTTTTTTTTTTGAATATCTAGAATTCCTAATTTAAAAAAAAAATTTGAAAGACTTGGCATTTTAACATTTATGTGTAATATGGCAAGAGAGTTTTTTTTTTTTTTTTTTTAAGAGAATATAATATTCTATGTTGTATTTCAAAAATTCTGGTCAATGTATATTTGGGTGTATTACTTTAGTTGTCTTCATGAAAAAAAAAATGTATTAAACTTACAAGTATTTAACCTAATTCAAGTATTTAACAAAATCTGTTTTGTTTTGAATCAAATTCACCAAGTATTTAACTTAACTCAAAAAAATATATTTTACATTTTGTTATAAAAAAAATAATAATAAAAATTGTACCATTTTAAACAGAGAAGGCACGTGCCTTTTGTATCTGTTGAATTATTTTTTTTGTCATAAATTTATGATTATGATTATAAGGGGTTTTGATTTTGGTTTTAATTTCATCTTTATAAAATTGAAGTCAGTTAGAAAAGAAAAGAGTTCAAATTTGGACAATTGTTGTGCTCTGATTTAAATTTTATCATTTTAATGTGATTGTTAAAATATATCTATTTTAAACAATGGGTTAGCCTTTTTCTTTTTCTTAGAGGTTTATATTTTTATTTATTTGGGACTTGGTTTGTGATTAGTACTTTGTGTCATAGAAATTAGTCTTAGAGGGAAGGGATTGTTTTTTTGGAGCTATTTAAAAAGAAAGTAAGGGTGACATATTTAGTTGATCTTTCTACAACAAAAAAATTAAACTTACACACTCAAAAAAATGTATTTCACATTTTTTTGATAAAAAAATTATGCTACTGACTGCATTTTTTATATAATTTTTTTTTGAATATCTAGAGTTCCTAATTAAAAGAAAAATTTCGAAGACTTGACATTTTAACATTTATGTGTAATATGCAAGAGAGTTTATTTTATTTTGACGTGGTTAGGCCCACAAAGGTCATAGCACACTATGAACAACCCAAGCCCATAACTTAGAGCCCAACACATAACCCAACTGATGAGATCCTGAACAGTTGGAAGCCAACATGGCACGAAGAACCAATGATATTCAGACATGTAGCAGGTAAAGGACAAGCCACATCAGCAGACAAAGATCTGCAAAGTTATTGCCACTGCACATCGCCATTAATGCAGTCCATCACAGCATTTATTACGACAACACCTCTCCGTCGGAATAACACCCCCTCACCCTGAACAAGGTAAGTTACAACTAGGGGTGTGCATAATACCGCCGACACCGCCGAAACAGCCAAAATCGCACCGAACCGCACCGCCAAGGCAAATTCGTTATTATTTGTCAATCGAACCGCCGGTTTTTGGTAAGAAAAAGGGCAAATTGTAGTGACATTTTTATCAATCCGCCGGTTTCTATTTTTCTTCCAAACCACACCGACCCGCACCGCTATTAAATCATATTTTATAAGATTCTAAAAATTCTTTTTTACTTAAGTTTGCTTGTTGTTCTATACCTTAAAATATAGTATTACATTACTACTGGAGAGGAATTCAAGATGTCAGTAATCCAAAATAAAGTTGGATTCCAATTCACTTTTCAATCATTTTTTTTTTCTGGCCATGTTGCAAACTTGCATCAGCTCACTTTTCAATTTAAATATTTTTCAACAGTAAACATTTTCAATATATTGTAAACCCTGAATTATATTAATTTTATGTATTGTATTTGATCATTGTAGCTTCCACAAATGCTTGTAATGAACTGATGGCATAGTCGTTGATATTATCATGTTGTTGCTACACTTGCTGCATCAGAAGAAAGCTTCGCAAGATGCTTAACATCACGGTATCTCTCGTCTTTTTTTTACTCTTTGATTTAAGTTTTGTAATTTGAATTATATTTTTTATAAACCGCTAATCCGCCCGAACCGCCAAGGCAAATCCGCCATTATTTGCCAACCGAACCGCCAATTTTTGATAAGGAAAATGGCAAATTCTAGTGACACTTTTATCAATCCGCCACCCGCCATACAGTTTCTATTTTTCTCTCAAACCGCACCGACCCGCACCGCGCACACCCCTAGTTACAACATAGACTTTCGGCCAAGGTGGCAGGTCGGAAGGGACGGCGAAATGATTACCAAAGGATATAAGCAGATGTTGAAGATAAGAAGAAGGTTAAGTTTTCTATCTCCAATTCATATCTCTACATTCCACTTCTCTGTCTCTAACTTGCTTGTCGGAGGGTTCGCTGGGGGACTCCCCGTTCCGCTGTTGAACTTGTGTGCAAGTTCTCTGGTGGGCTTGAACACTCAGTTACCGGTTGAAGAAGCGTGGATTAGTCCGACCCATTCCACCTGGGACCCGCTGTATCGTAACTGTATCATCAGTTGGCGCCGTCTGTGGGAAAGCTTTGCTCCTCGCGCCAGTTGTGTTCACTGTCGCCGGAGACCCCGTTTCAATAACCCTTTCTCGCTACCCATCAAAGTGTATAGTCACGACTAGATCTATGGCTTCTCACCAAAATGCTGCCGACCACCAAGCCGACCCCCCCAATCCAAACAACCCACCACAATATTTCATCGAGCTTACCAACAGCATTAACCGCATGGCCGAGCAAAACCAAGCCCTGATTAATGCCCTACTCCAAAGAAACCTTCTTATGCCCCCTCCACCACCTCCCGATATTCCTCCCAACCACAAACAAGTCCCGAGCCATACTATCCCGCAGCCTAATCCACCCAACAGAGAAGGCTTGCAACCCCCTCCCCCAGGTATAAAACTGCCACCCTGGGCCCCACAACCATCGATCCCGGCACTAATCCTTGAAGGAGAGGCCAGCAGCGTCCAACCCCCGCTGTCTTCCGGAGGTGACCACATCCCTCTCTGGGACGCGGAACTCCGAGCCATGAAGCTCCAACTCCAAAGGGTCATGCAGAACATCCAGCATAAACCCTCTACCACAGTAAACTCACCATTTGTCGCCTCCATCCGGGACAAACCTCTACTCCCCAAGTTCAAGATGCCCACCATCGACTCTTTTGACGGTATGATGGACCCAGTCGACCATCTGGAGACCTACAGAACCCTCATGATCCTCCATGCATTCCCTGACGAGATCATGTGTCAAGCTTTCCCCATGACACTGAAGAGATCAGCTCAGCTGTGGTTTAGCCAGTTACCAGCAGACTCCGTCTCCACTTTTCAGCATCTCAGTGACTCCTTCCTAGGCCATTTTATTGGAGCCCAGCGCCAGCGACACCCAGCAACCCAACTCCTCAATATTCGACAGACCGAGGGGGAGTCGCTACGCAGTTTCGTTACCCGCTTCAACACCGAGGCCCTACAAGTAGCGAAAAATGATGACAAGGCCATCTTCACTGCTTTCATGGCCGGTCTGCGGTCGTTCGACTTCCTGTCCTCCCTCTCTAAAAACCCCCCGATCTCCATGGCAGCCCTACTCTCTAAAGTCCAAAAATACATGAATGCTGAGGATTTTCTAGCCGCCCGGCAAGATCCAATAACCAAAAACCCGACCCCCAGAGAAAAGAGAAAAGACTCAGAACCCAGAAACACCCAGTATATTAGCCGAACACCAGACTATACCGACTGACCCCCCCGAGCTGACCGGTCGGCACTAGCCCGACCGCCCGGTCGGTTCGAGCGGTACACACCCCTTAATTCCCCTATGGAACAAGTCCTCAATCAGATCCAATGGGACTACCCCCTCAAATGGCCCCAATCTTCACGAACCCCTTTCAATCAGAAGGACCAGTCCAAATATTGCCGCTTTCACCAAGACCATGGCCATAACACTGATGAATGTGTTAACCTCAAAGTCCAGGTTGAGACTCTAATACGTCAGGGACGCCTTAGCCGGTTCACGGACACCCGCTCTCAGCAGAGGCAAAGAACTGAGCCCCTCAGAAACAACCGCTGGCGTACCCCTCTCCGACAGCCAGCCCAACCTAACCAAGGCCATGATTGCCCTCCACAACAGCCTCGGCCACCAAGTAATCCCCCCTCACCTATTGGTGAAATCAGAGTTATTTTAGGTGGCCTTACTTGTGGGGGACCATCCCGCTCAGCTCAGAGAGCATAACTCAGAAAGATAAGGTAGGGCTCAGACAAAGCAATTGCCACGGTAGACCGACCCTCCAAATAGCCCAAGCAGTAGACCGAGCCCATCACCTTTACAGACGTCGACTGTGAAGGCATCCGTTATCCTCATGATGACCCTCTCGTCATTTCTGCCCTCCTCTCCAACTACAAGGTCAAGCGAGTTCTCATTGACAACGACAGTTCTTCAGACATCATCTTCCTCAACTGTTTTTGCCAGCTCAAAATCAGGGAGGAAAGTTTGCCTCCTCTCCAAACCCCTTTGGTCGGTTTCACTGGCGACCGGGTGACCTCAATCGGCTCCATCGATCTTCCCATCACAATCAGTGAGTACCCACGGCAGACTACAAAGTTGCTCACTTTCCTTGTTGTCGATTGCCCATCCGCCTACAACATCATCCCTGGCCGCACCGTCCTAAATGCTTTTCAAGCTATCACGTCAACTTACCACCTCGCCATTAAGTTACCCACCGATCTGGGGGTCGGGATAGTGAGGGGAGAGCAGACCGTAGCCAGGGAATGTTATGTCGCCTCACTCAAAGAAGTCAAGCTGAAGGAAGCCATGATCATTGAAGGACTTGACGTCTGAGATGAGGACGAGCTGGTCAGAGGAGAACCTGTGGAGGAGCTCATGGAGGTTCCCATCGGCCCCACTAACCCAACGAAAACTGCCAAAATTGGCAGCCAACTATCCCCCCAAGCAAAGGCCGACCTTACTGCCCTCCTGACCGAGCACAATGATGTCTTTGCCTGGACCCATTCAGACATGCCGGGTATTGACCCCTCCTTCATAACCCATCACCTCAGCATTGAACCACATTTTCGACCTTACCGCCAGAAGCAGCGCATCTTTCATCCTGAGCGCAATACTCTTATTGCCGCAGAGGTTGACAAGCTCCTTGAGGCCCAATTCATCAAGAGCGTGGGCTACCTAGATGGCTGTCCAATGTGGTCCTAGTCCACAAGAACAATGGCAAATGGCGACTCTATGTCGACTACTCCGACCTCAACCGAGCTTGCCCCAAAGACAGTTATCCTCTTCCCCGCATAGATCTGCTGGTTGACGCCACGGCCGGTCACCAAATGCTTAGCTTCATGGATGCCTTCTCTGGGTACAACCAAATTCTAATGCACCCATCTGATTGGGAACACACCTCCATCATTACTGACCGAGGCACTTACCATTACCTTATGATGCCATTTGGACTGAAAAATGCTGGGGCCACCTACCAACGGTTGGTCAATGCCGTTTTCTATCATCAGATCCGTCGAAATATGGAAGTATATGTCGACGACATGCTAGTCAAGAGCAAACTCTCCGCTGATCATCTGGCCGACCTGCGTGAGACCTTCACCACCCTACGAAAGTACCAAATGAAGCTCAACCCAGAAAAGTGTGCCTTCGGCGTAGGATTTGAGAAGTTCTTGGGTTTCATGGTCAGTCAGCAGGGCATTGAAGCTAACCCTGAAAAGATCAAGGCCTTGATTAAAATGCAGTCACCTAGAACGATTAAGGAAGTTCAGAGACTCACTGGCCGAGTTGCCGCTCTCAACCGCTTCATTTCCCACGCAACAGATAAGTGCCTCCCCTTCTTCAAAGTTCTTCGACAAAATTTTGAATGGACGACCGAGTCCGAAGAGGCTTTTCAGCAGTTGAAGCAGTGCTTGGCCAACCCCCCCTCCTTTCTCAAGCAATCACTAGCAAACCCCTCTTCCTCTACTTAACCGTTTTAAGCACCGCAGTCAGTGCAGCTCTTATCAGAGAAGACGACTCTGTTCAACGGCCGGTCTACTACATCAGTCGGGGCCTCAGGGGCGCCAAGCAGAATTACCCACTGTTAGAAAAATTATCCCTGGCCTTGGTCACTGCTTCCAGACGACTCTGTCCTTACTTCCAAGCCCATTCCATAGTGGTCCTCATCGACCAACCTTTGAAGAAGGTAATGCAGCAACCAGAGCTCTCTGGCAGACTCGTGCAATGGTCAGTGGAACTCAGCTAGTTTGACATCTCCTACCGACCTCGAACAGCAATTAAGGGGCAGGCTGTCGCTGATTTCATCCTGGAGTTCACTAATCCTACCCCAACCACGGCCACTCCACTCCCACCAACCCCTACCGAACCAGAGGGCCCTCATTCTTGGACTCTCAATGTCGACGGATCATCCCGCAGAGAAAGCAGCAGGGCTGGCCTTATCCTCACCGCCCCTGAGGGTGGTTATTTCAAATGTGCTCTCCGTTTCTTGTTCGATGCCAGTAATAATGAGGCCGAATATGAGGCATTGATAGCTGGGCTCCGCCTAGCCAGGGACATTGGTGTCAGCCACATCCAGGTGTTTAGCGACTCCCAGCTCATTGTCAGACAAATTACGGGAGAATTCGATGCAAAAGAGGACACAATGCAGGCTTACAGGGATATTTCCCTTTCCCTTGTTCGCCTCTTCAATACTTTCCATATCCAGCACATTCCTCGGGCGGAAAACTCAAAGGCAGATGAGATGGCTCAGTTGGCTTCTGCAGACTAGTCCGACCTCAGTCATGGTGTCCGTCTCGAGTACCTAGCCCACACTGCCATTTCTCCCGATCAGTAAGAAGTACAGTTCCTCCAGAATGAGCCCATCCCTTGGGCGTCGGACATCTTTCTATTTTTGATAACGGGGGAACTTCCAGATGACCAACAACAAGCAGCCAAAGTTAAGGCCCGGTCATCCAATTACATCCTCGTCAGTGGTGTATTGTACAAACGTGATTTTTCACGCCCGTACCTGCGATGCCTCAGTCCAGCTCAAGCAACCTATGTGATACGAGAAATCCATGAGGGTATCTGCGGTAATCATTCAGGTGGCCGGTCCCTAGCCCACAAAATACTTCGCACTAGTTATTTCTAACCTACCCTCAACTAAGATGCGACCGACTTCGTACTTAAATGTGATAAATGTCAACGCTTCACCAACATCTCTCATGCTCCTCCCACAGAGTTGATCACACTTTGCAGTCCTTATCTGTTCGCCAAATGGGGGATTGACTTAGTTGGTCCATTTCCCACCGGCCGTGGCCAGACCAATTTCGTGATTGTCGCCATTGATTACTTCACCAAGTGGGTAGAGGCAGAACCCCTTGCCACCATTACCAAACGGAACACAACCAAATTCATCTGACAGTCAATCATATGCAGGTTTGGCATCCCTCAAGCCATCGTCTCCGACAACGGCAAACAATTCGACAACGCCAAGTACAAGAAGTTTTGTGCAGACCTCCAGATCCAACCCTGTTTCTCCTCCCCAGGTCATCCCCAAGCCAATGGCCAAGTTGAGGTCACCAATCGTTCTCTTCTGAGGATCATCAAAACTAAGCTAAAAGCTGCTAAAGGACTTTGGGCTGAGGAATTACCAAATGTACTCTGGGCTTACCATACTACCGCTCGGACTCCCACTGGGAAGACCCCCTTTTGCTTAACATACGGCGTTGAGGCGGTCATCTGGGTGGAAGTCGGTCTGCCTACCCCAAGGGTTTTACACCCGAACCCAGAACTGGCCGAAGAGCTTCATCGGGCTGACCTTGACCTAATTGAAGAGCTTAGAGAAACCACTGCTGTCAGACTAGCCTCCTACCAACAGAAAATGAGAACACACTACAACCGCAGAGTCCGACCAAGGGAGTTCACCGTAGGGGACCTTGTCTTACGCCAAGCAACCCTTGCCACCAAGAATCCTGCTGAGGACAAGCTGGCAGCCAAATGGGAAGGACCTTACGTTGTGAAAGCCAGACCTCGCCCAGACACTTACCGACTTCAGGACATAGAAGGTCGAGACCTCCCCCATCCTTGGAATGCTGAGCATTTGAAGCGCTATTTTCAATAAAACTTGTATTTTTGTATTGTCCAATTGATGTATGTTCTTTCTGACAATCTGCACGCTTGAATGTTCTATTTTTCTCCACATATGGTGTAAATTTATGATCCAATGGGCTACACTTTACTGACAACAAGCTTATATCTCAAATATCTACATGATCTTTCAAATAACACTTTGATTGCAGCCTCAGCCAGACTGAGCATCAAAACCTCGGCCAGACCGAGCATGCAAAGCCTCAGCCAGACTGAGCATCAAAGCCTCGGCCAGACCGAGCATGCAAAGCCTTAGCCAGACTGAGTATGACGAGCCTCGGCCAGACCGAGCGTGCAAAGCCTCAGCAAGACTGAGCATAAAAGCCTCAGCCAGACCAAGCATGCAAAGCCTCAGCCAGACTGAGCACCAAACCCCTCCTCCAGACCGAGCGACAAAAAGCCTTAACCAGACTGAGCACCAAAAGCCTCGACCAGACCGAGTTGTTAAAAGTCTCAGCCAGACTGATCACCAAATCCCTCAGCCAGATTGAGCACCAAAAGCCTCGGCCAGCCTGAGCATGACAAGCCTCAGCCAGGCTAAGCGTAAACTCCTCGGTCAGTGCAAAAGTGAGTTACTTCAAGCCACTGAATTATTTGCAGAGTCAGTGAATCATAGCTTAACGCCAACTGGGCACGCATACAGAGCTCGATCAAGGCCATTCAAGCAAACCTCATGCTTGTGGCATTCGTAGACACACTTAGTCAAAATTCCAGGTCCATGTTTTTACACCTTACTTGGTCAAATTCCAAACTAATCTTTTATTTACCAACACTCTTGCAACTTGATCTACAACTCCATTTTTGGGCATAATTTGAAACTTCACATCTTTGACATTCTTACCAACACACTTTTATTTTCTTATTTATCAACATTTGCAAGTCAAGCCTAACTTTAATAAACCACTTTCATTCATTTCAGCAGTGTGGCAAACACACACCTGGAATTTTATTCCATTTTAAACCTCACTTTGCACTGAGTTTTTAATACAAGTTCAACTTCAATTTACATTGAGATTCTCACAATGATTTATACACAAGCTTTACACACAAACCACCACTCTCATTCATTTCAGATGCGCAAGCAACAACAATCGAATGAAAACACAATTGAAATTTTATTTATTCACAAACTTGTACATAAGTTCACTACAGCATTTCAAAAAATAAATAAATAAATAAATAAAAATAATAATAATAACAAAAATTATTCCTCCTCACTGGAAATGAGGCCTTCTTCTTCAATCCCCTCACCCAGGGGGGTCTGGGCCACATCGTCTTCGTCAATTTTTACACTACTGAGGTCTAAGCCTGGGAACAGTTCTTCAGCTTTACGCTTGAACATCTTCCAGCCACTGTCCCAAACCTCAGCCATTTCGTGCTTATAAAAGTCTGACCGCTAGAAGCTCTTAATCACTTCTGCCTCGGTCCTGCCCCCAACGGTCATTCCAGACGGGCCCGCCCCTCCAGACACCTCCCTCGCCACGCTGCTGGCAACCGCGGCATCGATCGCCATCTGAAATTCAGCAAACCCCTTGAATTGTTCTATTGCTGCGACATACAGATCGGGGTATGCTGCCCTTTCAGAGGTTGCCTTGGTCCTCTTTTCCTCCAACTCCTTTTGCAGGCTCGCCTTTTCAGAGGCCGTCTTGGCCCTCTCTTCCTTCAACTCCTTCTGCAGGCTCGCTCTCTCTTCCATTGCCTTAGCACGCTCGTTCCAGCTCCTTCTACAGCCCAGCAATCTTCACGTCTGCTTCATCATTTTCTTTGATTTACTAGGCGCACAGTTCTTCATTGCTGGTCATAGCCTCTTCATGCTGCTCAATGGCGACCGCGCAGGCCCTTTGAGCATCCCCCAGCTTCTTCTGCTCGCCAGCCAGCTGGAACTCGAGCGACACAACCTAGCGGCGTTTGTCTTTTAGCTCCAACTTAACCGCGATTAGCTCAGCTTGGGCTCGGTCGGCAACATTGCGGTGAACAATGGCCAACACCTGTATCTTTTTAGCTTTTTCAGCTTCCTGCCAACCCCTGGAGCATGCGCTTCGCGCGGCCTTCTTCCACCCTGCACTCTCCCTTTTTAAGTTTGCAAGTTGCGCCTTGGCCTCATCCGACTTGACCTTTGAAGCCGCCGCCTTTCTCAACAGAGCCCCAGCTAAGGTGGTTACCTCCATTTAGGCAGAGCACAACCCCCTTAGCAGCTCGGCCTCATTGAACCTGGCTACCGAGCGCACAGCTGCCTCGTCCACGATCCTAACAAGGCAATCTGTAGCTGCCCTGGCTGGGCCTTCTTCTCCCTCTAGTCACCCAGACACCGCGCGAGCGTGGTAGATCGCAGTCGTTAGCCTGACCCCCCTCCTCCTTGGGGCGCGGACCCCCCTGGGCCTGTTCCTCTCCCCTTGGCTCAGGGCCAGTTGCCCCACCTTCTACTTAAATTTCCTAGGCGATCTTTGCCACTACTGGGACGACTTTCACGACCTCTGAGGCGACCTCCACCACTTCTAGGGCAACCACCCTTCCTGGGATCTCCCCCAACCCCTCCTCCCCTGCCTCCTTAGCCATAGGGGTCTCCTCTGCCGTCATCTCCTTCCTCCTCTTCAAGGCAGGCTCTTCTTCACTCCTCCCCACTCTCCTTTTCTTCTTTACCACACCCTCCACCTCCATCTTCTTGTAGGCCCTCTTCTTCAAAGGATCAACTAGGGGCGGTCGTGGCTCAAATCCACCTAAGTTTGTTTCCCCCAAGGGTTTGGGGCGAGGTCGGATCCTCTCCCTCGCGATCGATTTTGGCAGTCGGTCTGCCTAGGACTCTTTGAACTTACTGGCTTTGGTGAGGATGGCCATATCCTCAGCCTCTTGCGCTTTCCTCCTCGCCTCTAGTTCAGCCCGTCCCAGATCTCCAATGCTCGGCTGAGGACCCAATCCCGCTGCAAACAAGGCTGAAGGTTGAACGAGTTCGTCCTACCTGACTCCCTCCTTCTCCCTCTATGCCTTCATCTTTTTTATCCTCACCTCTACTGCTGCCCCCAGTTTTGGCTCCACAGATTTGGTGGGCACTCTCCACACCGTACGCACCCCAACCCCTCCATTCGCGGACACGTAAAACCACCGAGACCTCCAACCCCTAATGGATGACGGCAGCCCCATCACCAGACCCCTCCCTTCCGCCGCCTGCAACGTCACCCAAGTCTCTTGTAGTCCTGAGGCCTTATAACACGCGAAAAATTCATCCACCGTCATAGCCGCCCCTTCAGTCGCCTTCGGGCACGCGCTTGCACAGGATAACACAATCTTCCACGTGTTGGGCATTAGTTGCCCCAGCGCTACCTCCAACCGGTTTAGGACATCAACCACCACTTGCGGAAGCGATAGCCTCAGTCCTCCTTTCAATGCTTCCTCGTACAGGGCAAACTCCCCCGGCCGGGTGTCGGATGGCCTCTCCGTTGATGACGGCAACAGTAACTTTATTTCAGCAGGAACCTGGTATTTTTCACGCATAACCTCCAAGTCCGCCGCAGTAACCGTTGATTTATCAGCCCTCGTATGCCAGTGATCTGGTTCCGCCTGGCTGATTGGCTTCGGAGCCGCTATCATGGTAGAAGAATGGGATTGTACCACCGGCTCCCCTACCCTCTCCACTTGTCTCTCCATCCGGTACTGCTCTGCCAGCCCCACTGCGTCGTCATCCCCAAATGGATCAACCCTGGCAGTTCCAGCTTCTTCTTGAGCCATCTCTGTGGTGTGCCTACGAATAGCTTCGGAAGCGGGTGTAAGAAAATTCAAGAAATGTTGCAGAGGTGTATCATCAGCAACAAAGGAGTTAACACTAGGAATGTTTTGATTTTTTGCAAAGAAGTAGGTAAATCGAATAATACCAAAAGCCCAAGGCTTGCCCATATTCCAAGGGTCATAATTAATTTTCGCCAATTTGAAAACTTTTCAAAACATCCGCCAAAACTGTCTTTTCAACACCCATCATGACCAATCAATTCATTTCTGGCCCAACGCCTAATCTCCCTTCCCATGAGATGCTGCCACGTGTATGATCATGATTCATTGCCACCTCCCTTTACCCTGTCTTTTCCACTTCAAGTCATCACGTGACACGCCGCCTCTTGAGCCCTGCGCCCTCCCACCTCAACCTTCACGATTGGTCCTCCTCATGGTCGACCCTCCCACTCGGCCACCCTTCGCGGTAGGTCCTCTTCATGGTCGGCCCATCCACTCGGCCACCCTTCGCGGTCGGTCCTCCTCGTGGTCGGTCTTTCCACTCGGCCACTCTTCGCGGTCGGTCCTCCTCATCTTCTCCATTAGTATTCCCTTCGTTGGGCTAAATTTTCATTTGGGAATGGGGGACTACTGACGTGGTTAGGCCCACAAAGGTCATAGCCCACTATGAACAACCCAAGCCCATCACTTAGAGCCCAACACATAACCCAACTGATGAGATCCTGAACAGCTGGAAGCCAACATGGCACGAAAAACCAATAATATTCAGACATGTGGCAGGTAAAGGACAAGCCACATCAGCAGACAAAGATCTACAAAGTTATTGCCACTGCACATCGTCATTAATGCAGTCCATCACAGCATTTATTACGACAACACCTCTCCGTCGGAACAGCACCCCCTCACCCTGAACAAGGTAAGCTACAGTATAGACTTTCGGCCAAGGTGGCAGGTCGGAAGGGACGGCGAAATGATTACCAAAGGATATAAGCAGACGTTGAAGACAAGAATAAGGTTAAGTTTTCTATCTCCAATTCATATCTCTACATTCCACTTCTCTCTCTCTAACTTGCTCGTCGGAGGGTTCGCTGGGGGACTCCCCGTTCCCTTATTGAACTTGTGTGTAGGTTCTTTGGTGGGCTTGAACACTCAGTTACCGATTGAAGAAGCGTGGATTAGTTCGACCCATTCCACTTGGGACCCGTTGTATCGTAACTGTATCATCATATTTTATTTTATTTTATTTTGTTTTATTTTTTGCACCTTTTTAAGGGAGTATAATATTCTATGTTGTATTTCAAAAATTCTGGTGAATGTATATGTGTGTGTATTATTTTAGTTGCTTATAAAATGGCTTTGGCATCTGTTGAATTATTTTTTTTGGCATAAATTTATGATTATGATTATAACGGGTTTTGATTTTGGTTTTAATTTCATCTCTATAAAATTGAAGTCGGTTAGAAAATAGAAGAGTTCAAATTTGGACAATTGTTGTACTCCGATTTTAATTTTATCATTTTAATGTGATTGTTAAAATACATCTATTCTAAACATTTGGCTGGTCTTTTTCTTTTTCTTAGATGTTTATATTTTTATTTATTTATTCTCCTCTTGATTGTAACCCATTAAGTATTTTCTATTTATGGCAGTTATTTATTTAAATAAAATTTTGAATTTTATTATTCGATTTGGTAGCAACAGATTTGGAAATAACATTTCATTGCCAATGAAATCCATGTTAACTTTTATTATTGCTAATTTTTTGTTTCTTGGTGTCTAAAATTATATAACCAAACATTTTTAGGTTGAAGTACAACAGTTATGGATAATATCACTATTTTTGGTCAAGTAAGTTTTTTTTTTTTTTTATATAAATTTAAGTACCTCTCTGATAAATTTAAGTACAACAGTTATGGACAATATCACTATTCTAATTTTTTTTTCCTCATACTTTATCGGTGGATGGAGACTTACACCGAACCGTAATATCACCTCCCTTTACTAATTTTTTTATTTATGTGTATAAATTTTTATTATCACTCTAAAGTTTTTGTATGTATAAGTTCAATTTCTTCAAGAAAGAAATGTTAATGTTGTTATTCGCGATGAGCGTGACCTTAATAGTATTCGCATTCGTGAGATAAGCCTAAAAGTCACTTGAACATTGGACATGTATTTTCTTATCATTTTAAAAATAATTTATAAATATATTCTACTTATTTTTTATAGGCAAAGGTAAAGAAAAAAGACAAAGCAATATCAAACAAAACAAAAAAAGCTATTCCTTAGGGCAAAGGAAAGGAAAATGCACATCCCATGGTATGATTTCTCAACAATTTTTAAAAGTTTCTTTTTTGAATATTATATAGAATTTTTTTAGGAATTGTATAGTGTCATATACTTTTTTTTATGTACATTTTTCAAAAGTTTCTTTTTCAAATATTTATTCAATTCTTTTTATTGAACATGAAATGTTTTTCTGAAGCATGTTGAAGTAAGCATTTGTACAACATGCTAATGCATTTGTATGAAAATTAATTTAAATTTTTAATATGTTTGTCTATTTGTATAAACACATGTTGCATTTACAACATAGCATAATAAAAATATAATAGAAGAAAATGAAAAAGGAAAAGAAGAAGAAGGAACAAATATGTGATGAAAAGGAAACTACATAATATAATTTTTTTACTTTTTATTTTTCGTATAAGTTCTTAAGGAAAGAAGAAAAAGACAAAAATGCATTTTAATATAACAGAAACAACAAGAATAGCGAAAAGGAAAGTAGAAAACATTACACGGTAATAATCACATTTTACGTATCCAATGATCTAATATTTACATTTTCAACGTACATTTTGTAAAGAGATGGGTAGTGTCTTTAAACCAATAAGTGCGTACATAGTGAGTTTGCAGTTTTGTGTGCTTAATGTGTTTTCAAATTATTTTCCCCTCCCTTTTTAAATTTCATCAATACATGCATTGGTTCTTATATGACTAACAACTTAACCGAGTGAAGAGGAAAAGTTAGTTAAAAGGAAGAAAAAATACATGATGAAAGGGAAGCAAGTTAGTTAACCGTCACATTTTATGCACCTTCTTATATAATATTCTCATTTTAGGCACACAATGATAATGTGTTATCAAAAGCTGCATTGGCCCAACGTGCACGGCGAGAACGTGAAAAAAATCAAAAGCCATGTTCTGCAGACTAATTGGGACTAGGGGTGTGCATAATACCGCCGAAACCGCCAAAACCGCACCGAACCGCACCACCAAGGCAAATTCGTTATTATTTGTCAATCGAACCGTCGGTTTTTGATAAGAAAAATGGCAAATTTTAGTGACACTTTTATCAATCCGCCGGTTTCTATTTTTCTTCTAAACCGCACCGACCCGCACCGCTATTAAATCATGTTTTATAAGATTCTAAAAATTCTTTTTTACTTAAGTTTGCTTGTTGTTCTATACCTTAGAATATAGTATTACATTACTGCTCGAGGGGAATTTTATGTATTGTATTTGATCATTGTAACTTCCACAGATGCTTGTAATGAACTGATGGCATAGTCGTTGATATTATCATGTTGTTGCTACACTTGCTGCATCAGAAGAAAGTTTCGCAAGATGCTTAACATCACGGTATCTCTCGTTTTTTTTTACTCTTTGATTTAAGTTTTGTAATTTGAATTATATTTTTTATAAACCGCCAATCCGCCCGAACCGCCAAGGCAAATCCGCCATTATTTGCCAACCGAACCGCCGGTTTTAGATAAGAAAAATGGCAAATTCTAGTGACACTTTTATCAATCCGTCACCCGCCATACGGTTTCTATTTTTCTTTCAAACCGCACCGACCCGCACCGCGCACACCCCTAATTGGGACCATGCCTGTGATGAGAACGAGAAAGAGAAAGATCGAAGGAATGTATTAACCCAAGACAACCTTCTTTAACACCAAATTGGTAAACAACTGTGTTTAATTCTTGAAATATATACTCTTACTATTACCACTTTATTATATAGATTTTAATTTGTTCACAATCCATTTATGTAGGCCTCCTCCTACAACCCCATCTAGAAATGTTGGTGTGGTCATCCATGATGAGCACGACCTTAACATTGTCTATGTTCGTGCGGTAAGTACAAAATCAAGTCAAACATTGTAGTATTTTATTTATATAAGATTATATAAGATTTTTTTTAATCTTTTGAATATTTTATTTATATTTGTTAGGCAAAAAAAAAAAAAAAAAGGTCAACCCAATGTCTAAAGGAAAAGAAAACATGGCTCCTTTTGGCAAGAGAATGGCAAATGCATGTCAAGTGGTATATATTCTTTTTTAAAAATATGATGCAAAACTAATCAAAATTTCAAATAGTTAAAAGATATGAGTGTATAAAATGAATTTATTGTTTTATGTTGTTTTTGTAGAATGATTGTAATAATATGTTTTCCTGTAACTTGCTATTATTTGTATGTGTTTTTCAAATTTATTTATTTTTATTTTGCATAGATACATGTGCATTTATAATGTACCATCCATAAGTTGCTACTTATATAAAGAGAATAGGAAAAAAGAAACGAAGGAATAAAAAATATATATATAAAGAAAGGAGAAACTAAATAAGATAGGTTTTTAATTCTTATTTAACATATAAAATAGAAAACAAAGAAAGGGAAATGGAAGAAATAAGAAGATAGAAAACAAAGAAAGGGAAAGGAAAGAAATAAGAAAGAAAGTAATAAAGATAACACTATTAAAGATATAAAACAAATAAAATAGAAAACAAAATTAAGAGAAATGGAAGAAATAAGAAGATAGTTTCATTTTAAGTACAAAATATTCACATATTTTGCTTCAATGATAAAATATGTTCATTTTAGGCACAAAATGATAATGTAATATCAAAAGCTGCGTTGGCCCAACATGCACGGCGAGAGCGTGAAAAAATTGAAAAGTCATACTTTGAATTTCGATGCTTGCAACGAGAACAAGAGGGATTAGAAGAATGTGTTCAACTAAGACAACGCTCTTTAACACCAATTCGTCGCAACCGCACTTGCTTGGAGTGGGAAACAACAACTGAAGATTCTCATTCAGCACAAAAACGAACAATGGTTACCCATCATTCTATATGTTCGTTTTCTATGCCAAGCACATCTTTAGCTTCACAAAGGAATCGGTAAACTACTGTATCTAATCTTGAAATACATACTTTTACTCATACCGTTTTGTTTTACAGAATTTTATTTATACACAAATATTCGTAGGTTTACTCCTATAAATCAATTTCTTTAACAAGATCTATGTATTGATGATGAATTAGAAGATATGCCTACGAGTATATCAATTGACGCCCGGGCACACAGATTTTTGCCGCCATTATCTTGGCAAGATGGATGTATTATGTCCTTATTGTTCAGCCTTACATTGGATGGATGAAAAATTGACAAAATCATCTATGAAGCGTCCCTTATTTGGAACTTGCTATTTGGAAGGAAAGATTAGGCTACCTTTACTTATTACACCCCCTCCACCACTTCAGGCATTGTATGATGGAAATAATGATCAATCAAAATCCTTTCGAAGTTATACTCGAGTGTACAATACAGCCAATGCTTTTAGGAGTCTTGGTGCTACATTGGATCCTAGAGTACTCAATGGAAAGGGCCCTACATCATTCACAATTCATGGGAAATTGCGACATCGAACAGGATCACTATAACCACAACCAGGGCAAGATGCGAGTTATGCTCAGCTGTATATCTATGACCCTTATTCAACTTTAAAAATTCGTAATCGTAGAAATCCTAACTTGAGAAAGGATGTTCTCAAAACTATTCAGGATAGTTTGTTGCAAGTCAATGCATTTGTAGATAAATATCACCAGGCTCATGCCATTTTACATCAATTAGACTCGGCATGACACAATCTACTTGCTCATCTTCATTACAATTCAACAACTGATCGACGTCGGCATAACCTACCAACTACATATGAGATTACAATTGTAATACCAGGTGATGGAACAAAGGTAAATGGAATGAGAGATATTATCTTATACTTCCAAGGAAATAATGAGTTGATGCAAATTAATGAATGTCACCCAGCATACTTGCCATTACATTATGTTCTATTATTTCCATATGGTGAGCTTGGATGGGAACCTGAGTTGAAATTGTGGAACGTTCAGTATGATTGACCTTCAACTGATCGACTTACTCAAATGGATTTTTATAGTTATCGTTTGTTTGAACGACCCACAGAGTATTCAACAATTTTGAGAGGTGGGAAACTATTTCAAGAGTTTTTAGTAGATGCTTGGGTTGTAACTGAGCAAAATCGATTGACATACTACAAGCTTAATCAAGGGAAACTTCGGGTTGAGCTTTACCAAGAGTTATCAGATATGGATCCAGATTATGTGCGACCTGGTCAAATTGGTCAAAGGTTTGTTTTGCCATCTTCATTTACTGGTAGTCCTAGACATATGTTTGAAATCTTTCAAGATTCAATAGCTATCACACGATACAACCAACAACCAGATATTTTTCTTATCATGACTACAAATCCCAATTGCCCAGAAATTACTTCAGCATTATTACCATATCAAAAACCTATTGATCATCCTGATTTAATTGCCCTTGTTTTTGAGTTGAAGAGAAAATATTTGATGAAGGAGATAGAAACAAATAAAGTGTTTGGAAATAAAGTTGCACATATTTTTACAATTGAATTTCAAAAACGAGGCCTCCCTCATATGCATGCACTTTTATTTCTCAAGGGTCCGGACAAAATTCGAACATGTGCTCAAGTAGACAAATTGGTCTGTGCAAAATTTCCAAACCCAAAAGATGATCCTATGCCTTTTGAAACTATCAAATGTTGTATGGTACATGGACCATGTAGTGCTCGAAATCTGCAAGCACCATGTATGGAAAATGGTAGATGCAATAAAAGATACCCTTGAGCTTTTACAGAAACAACAACTATGGATCAAGATGGATATCCTATCTATCGTCGTCATAATAATGGTCAAGTACATATTGTGAGAGGGTAAGAAGTTGATAACAGGGATGTCATACCATACAATGCATATCTTTCAAAACTTTTCAACTGTCATATAAATGTGGAAGTTTGTGCCGAAATGAGATGTGTCAAGTATATACATAAGTACATTTATAAGGGTTATGATCGTACAACGATGGTGTTAGGAATGATAAATGAGATTCAATAATATCTCGATGCAAGGTATATTGGACCTCCAAAAACTGTTTGGCGAATATTTGGTCATCCTTTGCATGTAGAGATGTCAACAGTTATACGATTGGTACTTCATTTACCTAGAATGCATCGCGTTGTTTTTAACCCAGAAGAGTCATTAGAAACGATTCAATCTAGAGCTGGTCAACAAATGTCAACTCTTACTGGCTTCTTTGCATATTATGTTGCCAGTGAAGATGAATGTCCATTCACTTATCAAGAATTTCCACAACATTTTGTTTGGCTCAAGTCAGAAAAGAGATGGAAATCAAAAGAAAGAGGATATGCAATTGGTAGAATATACTTTGCTAGCCCTAATTGTGGTGAAAGATTTTATCTGCGTTTGTTACTAACCATTGTCAAAGGACCAAAGTCATTTCAGTCTTTATGCACGGTCGATAATGTTGTGCATGATGCATTTAAATTAGCATGTGTTGCAAGGGGGCTTTTAGAAGATAATGAATAATGGATACAATGCTTGAAAGTTGTTGCAGTTATAAAAACTGGATATCAGTTAAAGAGATTGTTTAGTATTATTCTCACCCAGTACTCTCCACTAAATCCATGTGCATTATGGAATCAATTTTCAACGCATATATGTGATGATCTTGCACATAAGATTTGTACATTGTTTGTCATTTCTAAACCAACTAAGGCTCAAATTAAAGATTATGGTCGCCATCTTTTGAATCAAATGTTGCATGAATCAAGCAAAAGTTTAATTGACTTATCACCCATGCCACAACCTACTGCAAATTGGAGTGCAGTAGTTAGTAATCGATTGATATTCGAACATCAACAACTGTAGAGTGAGGCACAACATGCAGATCCACAAATTACTATTGATTGTCTCAATAATGGACAATGGAATGCTTATAACATAATCATTTCTTCAGTTTTTCAAAATAAAGGAACTATTTTCTTTCTGAATGGGGGTACTGGAACAGGGAAAACATTTCTGTACAATACGATTGCATTAAAATGTCGCAGCCTTAGGCATATCGTTGTTACTGTGGCTTCATCTGGAATTCCATCATTGTTACTGGTAAAAGGTCGCACTGCACATTCAATATTTTCCATTTCGTTAGATGTCTTAGAAAATTCACTTTGTGGGTTTAGCAAACAATTATTACAAGCTGAGTTATTTAGAGAAACAAAACTCATAATTTGGGATGAAGTTCCTATGCAACATAGACATTGTGTTGAGGCGGTTGATCGTACATTAAGAGATATTTGTGATAGTGAAAAGCCATTTGGGGGTATTACTGTTGTTCTTGGTGGAGACTTTCAACAAATCTTACCAGTTATACCCAAAGGAGTTCGTGAGTAAATTGTGAATGCATCATTAAGACACTCTATTATATGGAAGCATATATATTTATATATATATATATATATCTTAACTTTGGATTTGAATATGCGCTTGAATCATGAAGGTCATGATTTGCAAATTTCTTGATGGAGGTAACACTACTTTAACCTTTATTATATAGATTATTTTAAATTAATAAATTGTGTTTACACTCTTATTTTTTTATTGATTTCACTTTTTTTTAGATTAGGACCAATCCTCAAGAAATTGTTAACGTTCCATCAACAATACAAAAATGTCAAGATTTGAATGAATTACTCTCTACAGTTTATCCACAATTGAATATGATAGATAAGTCAACCCCAACATTTTTAACTGAACGCACAATTCTGTCTGCGCGTAACGATGATGTCAGTGACATTAATACTATTGCGTTGAATATCTTTCCAGAGAGATTATATACTTATCTTGCAGTAGATAAAATGTCTGAAGATAATGAAATTAATCCTACTATTACAAATAAATATCCTAATGAATATTTAAATTCATTGGATCCTCCTGGGCTGCCAACTTTTTAGTTAGAGTTGAAAGTAAGTTGTCTTATAATATTGTTGAGAAACATTGCACCGAAAGATGGACTATGTAATGGTACAATATTGACGGTTACTAGGTGCGGCACTCGCATAATTGAGGCTCAAATTTTAAATGGAGAAAAGTTTGGCAATTCGGCATTCATACCAAGGATATCTTTGACACTACCTTATTCAGAAATGCCTTTCCAAATGACAAGACGTCAATTTCTAACCCGATTAGCATATGCCTTGACCATTAATAAATCTCAAGGACGATTTGTGAAATTTGTTGGGGTTGATTTGCGTATACCAGTGTTTAGCCATAGGCAATTATATGTGACATTGTCTAGATGTACGTCCTTTGATCATATAGGTATCCTCCTCCCTAAAGATAGTTTGGGTTCTACTACAAATATTGTTTATCTTGAAGTGTTGTTATAGTATTCTATGTACATTAAATGACGTTTTATTAGAAGGTAACCATGTAGATTTATTTCTATTGATTATATAACTTTTTATAAAACTTCAAATTTAATAATAATTTGAAATTTTGACTTTTGTAGGATTGGACCGAAAAATTTATAGAGCTTAAAAGGAGAAATACAACTAGCTTGCTTTGATGGGGATCTAATAAGGTAATTTCAATCTCAAAATATTTTGACATGTATATTTCCAACAAATGTACTAATCTATATTTTTTGTTTCCACAAATTACCAGATTGTTATGCATATTCCTCATTGGGGATACATATAAGTTGATACAAAGACTTTTTGGAAAGTAACGAGGAGGAAGTCTGGGCAAACACATATTTAAAGATATGTTATTGACACATCTTTTGTAAAACATACATATTTTGAAAAGCTTTAATCCACTTTTTGTAAAGTTTTAACCTACTCTTTTGGTTTATGACAATAAAACTTTAATTTCTGTTTTTGGTTTAGTATTTAGACTTTTTTTTACTACCTTTTATATTTTGATATGCAATATAACTTTAAATCTTATATATTTGTTTCTTAATTTGCATTAAGATTAGGAAAAATTGTTATTTTATTTGAGTTTTATAAAACGTGTAATACATGCAAAATTATTATAAGTTCTTTAAAAAGAAAAATATTTTAATATATTTTTTCAATATCTTTATCAAAAAATAACACAAACTTCATAAATTTCAACATAATACATATAAATTATTTACACCGTGCCTTTAGGCACGGGCATACGCTAGTATATATATACTTTGATAGAGCTCGCTTGAGATTGAGATTTCAGTATCATCCAAATTATAATTTAAATTATACAGAAATAAAAATGCTAATTATAATTTGGTTTCAGTATCCAAATTATACAGAATAAAAATGTTAAGTTTCTAAGATCTAACCATCCAAAGAAAAAGGGAACATGTAAATTATGAAATACAAAATACAATCTAATCCTGAAGCACTTGAAATTCACTTCTTTTTTTTTTTTTGAAAATTCACTGGTTGAGTAGACTTGATAAGATTCATCAATCTCTCCATTTCCTTTATGGAAAAAGAGAATGCCACTTGAAACAACATACAATTTTAAGAAAATAAATAATATATATTACTAGTAGATTTACAAATCACATATAGTGCATGAAGTGGTGTGTGATAGAGTGTATATGAGGTCCATCATAAATGTGAGGTTTTCCTGGTTTTGAACTTTTGATCACTCAAACTGTGTTTGAATGGTGAATTTAGGTAAAGACCAACCTAAAAGTACACGAAAAAAAAACAGCAGCAGCAGCAGGATGTGGGCTTGTATAAAAACAATAAAAGAACTGGTTTAGTTTAAATGCATGCTTCTCACTCTCATAAATCCCATTCCTATCAACAGCCCTATAAGACAAATTTGTACTGTTGGGCAAGAACAAGATTAACCAGGGCAATGCAAAGAGAATCCCAGTTTCAAATGCTACTAAAATAATAATAAATAAATAAAACTAGGGTCATCCAAACAAATTTTTAAATTTATTTTTTCATTTCTCAACAACCATATTCCCAAGGTATATCAGCCATGTATGAAAACATATACAATTATGGGCATTGGGCAGTACAAATAAATGCAAGTGAAAACAATATGCTGAGGGGTAAAAAGCATAACAGGAATTCCAATTATGACATATGCTCCTAATAAAAACAAGCATAAAATATTTCTCATAATTTCAACCAGAGCAAAATTAGTCAGTATGAATTCATAACCACAATATGCTGAGGGGCAAGAAGCATAATAACAGAAATTCCAGTTATCAAGACATGTCAGAAGCCATGCTCCAAATAAAATCAAGCATCAAATATTTCTCATAATCTAAACCAGAACAAAAATTAGTCAGCGTGAATTCATAACCATTCTTTCCTAGAGACATCAAGAGCACCTAGACAACAATGGGCAAATAAGAAGTTTAAAGCAGAAGAGAACTGATAACAAAGGGGCTGAAAGAGAAAATTGTTTGATATAACAACCTTCTTGCAGCTCTAAACCACACGACAAGCTTAACACTAGTGAATTGCCAATGAAACTTGGGTAAAGAAAGTTCACAAAATTTATCTTCCACAAAATAAATAAAAACAAGAATCTAATCATGGATTGTCAACGAGTATGAATGGCAATTGTTTCAGCCTTTAAACTAAGACAATCAGCATATTTTACCCAAAATGCATCCGGTAGTGCATGCCAGAACTGAAATTGAGACATCAAACTATAGAAGCACGAGCCCAAGTTCTGATGGTCTCAAAACGTGGTTTACTCGATAGTTATAGAGGTAATAGTGGAGTTTCCCGTCACCAGGTCCAAATTTCAGTTCCTTCAAGAAAGATTCATTCTGCATAACATCCAAAGCATTGAAGACGTCGTAATCGTTCTGCTTGGCTACAATGAGAGCATCATTCATGAGCTGAAGCAATGGAGTCTTTGTAGACACATTATAGTAAGAATAAGCGGCCTTCAAAGTAGTGTAATTCTGGTTTCCAAGGATAGAAGATGGAAGCGTGTAAAAACTGCAAAAATCAGTGATTTCATGAGTCTCAGGGCTTTCAACCAGATAACTATCCACGACATTCTCCCTTGGAAGAAGCCAGTGTTCTACATCATTTTCATCAAAATCAGGAGCAACAAGAAACTGACTCAAGTAATTCCTAAGCAGACGTGTAACTGCAGGTACATCGTGGGACTCCATCTTCCTAAACCCCGGGGTAGCAGTGGAATCTGGCAACTTATACAGCTTTATTGTTCGACTCATCGTCATCCTTGCACCAAGCCTAGAAAATCCAACATCAATAAGCTTCTTTGGATTTAACGATCTATGCCAATATTGGCAAGTTGATATCGGTGTTGGAAGAACCACACCAGCAGTATAAGCTGCTTGCCACATATTCTCCAAATGAACCCTTCTAGTCACCTCTTTTATCATGACAGGAGCAAGCCGTTTTGATCTGAGTTTCTTATGAACACACAGGAAATTGATCTCTGCCATGTAAACAACAGTATCACGGACCCTGATTCTTGCAGGAACTCCAGTAATAAAAGCAACCAACTTCTTTGAGCTTTTGACTCGAACTCCAATGTGCCAATTCTTGAAAAAACCAGGAGGGCGAAGAGCCCATCTAAGGAATCCCATTGAATAGTTAAACCTGAACATGTTCTCATCATCCTCAACATAGTTGTTGGTCAGTAGGGCATAAACCTCGTTGCACGTCTCTTCAGAGTCCATGTCACAAGTTATCCATTCATAGAGACTGGGAAGATTATAAGGTTCTTGTTTGACTTCAGTCAAGGGTGTTGGAGGTTCAATTGGTCCTTCGGGCAAACTTGTGTCACCCAAATCCTTGAACTGCCCAACAGGTTGGGTTTCCCAAAACTTGTGCCTCTTTGCAAGAGAGAGCGACTCTTGAACCTTCCGTGCTAGCGAATCAATCGAAACACCACTCTCAGAAGGTAAATTCCCATCAGGATTATGGGTTTGGCTTTCAGCCGGTGAATTAGAAGTTGAATTGTTGTCTACCATTTCAAATTATTTTGATACAATAGCCTGCTAGACAATAAAATTTATAATTCACTTGAACTGAAATTAGACAGAAAAAAAAAAATTATATATTTCCACATCCTTAATATGCATCGACAATAATTCAATTCTAGTAAACTCCTATCCGGACACAAACTGTAGGCATCTCCAATCCTTGACTCCAACCTATATCAAATTTAACTATGGGTAAAAATACAGAAGACAGCCTCAACACCTTGACCCAAATTTATTCCAAATTAAGTTTTGCTCAAATTTTTACCACAAATCAAGAGAGACTCAAATGTTTATTACTCAGACATTTCAAGTTTATTTTGTTGCTCTCAAATTTACAACTCTGACATTAGTGAAGTTTCTACTCAAATTTATGCTTAAATCTAAGTTTGTCATTGGAGTCATTCATATTAAATAAACCTTTTTCTCAAAATTTTGCTCAACAACTTAACCCAAAATTTTAACCAAATCAAGGAGACTCAAATGTTTATTACTCAGAATTTTCAAGTTTATTTTGTGGTTCTCAAATTTAAAACTCTGTGGTTAGTGAAATTTTTACTCAAATTTATGCTTCAATCTAAGTTTATCATTGTAGTCATTCATATGAAATAAAGCTTTTGCTCAAATTTGACATTAAAATTTTGAGCAAGGGCTGGATAAGGATCTGAATCTCATGTATTTCTCTCTTTGAAACCAGAAATAAAATAACCCCCATTCAATTGTGCCTAATACTATCGTTTAGCTAAGTTGAGGACCAGTTATGTATCGTTCCAAAACCAAATCAAATAATCATCAACATAATAAAAAGGCTTCAAAATTTTCTTTCTGTTTTCTCGGCAACCAAACGGTGAGTGAACAATACACAAATCGAATAAATATATTTTTGAGATCTAAACAAAACGGGCGTATAACTTTTTGAAGATTGAAACTTGAAAAGAAGAAAAATTTACCTGCGATTGCGTATCTCGAAGTTTGGAGATCTAGGGGCTTTGGAGAGAAGACGACACAGATCGGAGAAGAGAATAAGTGTTTTTTTACGTTTGAGAGAGAGAAAGCGACGGGGGCATTGGAAAATACGAAGCTGATGATGATGGAATTAATTGGAAATAACGAAACAACGTGGGGGAAAAAAAAATTTACATCCACACAAATTTTTTTTTTTTTTCGAATAAATAAAGAAAAAATTATTTATAAGTCCTATTAAGAAGACTTATGCTACGTATGCTTCTACTAAAAAAATTTATATTCCCATAAGGCTTATAGAAAGTTTGTTGACACATTTACCATCAATATTAGTTGTTAATATTATAAATAATAGTAAAACCATATATAGGAAATTGAATGTTACCATAAATCATATCTATATAAACGTAACGTGACATTTACATATACGTAACGTGACACCTATATAAACGTAACGTGACACTTATGATCTATAGTAACATGCAATTTCCTATCATAAATCATATCTACATAAACGTAACGTAACATGACGCCTACATAAACGTAACATGACACCTATGATCTATGGTAACATTCAATTCCCTATATAGGGAATTGAATGTTACCATAGATCATATCTACATAAACGTGACACCTACATAAACGTAACATGACACCTATGATCTATGGAAATTGAATGTTGCCATAGATCATATTTATATGAAACGTAACGTGACACTAACATAAATTAGTAACATCTTCACATTCAATTTAATAAAATAAAAACTCATTAAGTTTGCGAAACGTAACGTGACACGTTACGTTACGTTTATGTAGGTGTCACGTTATGTTTATGTAGGTGTCACGTTACGTTACGCTTATATAAGTGTCACGTTACGTTACGTTTATGTAAGTGTCACGTCACGTTACGTTTATGTAGGATCTTGTGGAATACATTCCTATCTAAATAGGACTTGAGACTCTATAAGAAATTACACAAAACTTTGCCTACCATAAGTGTCTGAAAAAAGACTTATAAATAAGTCTCCCATAAATAAATGAAATATTTCGGGCTAAGAGTCATTTTCTAACCGATCAGAAACACATTCGGAAGGATTTAGAAAGAAAAAAAAAAATTGTGAATAAATTATTTTTGTTAAAATTGTATGGGCATATTTGTCATTTAAAATTGAATTGTTTTGCTTAATATTAGGAGAATTCTATTTGCACTTTATTATTTGTCTTAGTACACATCATCACCTCCTTCTTTACTTAGTTCACATCATGCTTATATTAAAAGTTTTGATTTTGTCTCAATACACTTCACCATTTTTCAAATAATATCATTCTCTTCTCTAATAAAATCCTAACCTTAACAAATGTTGGCAACTAGCGGCCACCCTTTTCTCTTCGGTCATTACCCCCTCCATAGCCTCACTCCCCTCCTACTAGTGTCATCAACCACCTTATCATTCCTCCCTAGCCTTGTTGTTATAGCCATTACCAACCCCTTTTCTCTAGCCCAACCAACTTTCTCTAACTCTGTCGTGACTCTCCCAGTTCTGTCGTCCACCTATTTATCATCATCTGTCCCCACTCTCTGCAATTAGTCCCATTCCTCTCGCCCACTTTGACTCCCGCAACCCCTCATCTTATTTTTCTTCTTCTACTACTCGCTCAAACCCTAGATCTCTCTCTCTCTCTCTCTCTCTCTCTCTCTCTCTCTCTCTTGCAAGGGTAGATGGCGGGTAGGTTGTGATGAAGGGTTGCTAGAAGAAGTTGACAGTGGTAGAAGAGTTGGCAATTGCGGGTTGCTGGGTTGCCGTGGACAATGAGAGGTTGTGAAGGGATCACCAGTGGTGATGGTGGTGAGCTAATGGTAATAGTGAAATGGTTGTGAATGAGCGATGTGTGTTGAGAAATAGAGACATTTACTTAAGGAACAAAATTGTAACTTGATTGAGGGATAAAGATGTAACTAAAAAAATTGAATGATGGTTAGTACTGAGAAAATTACTTAGAGTTTAAATAGAATTTTTCTTAATATTAGGAACATGATAAAACGTGTGTTGGAAATTGTAAAAATATTAAAAAGTGTTTTGTCAATAAATTAAAAAAAAAAAAAGGAGAAAAAGAAGTTGTTTCGAAAACTATTCGAATACATTTTCAATATGGCTAAGTTTTCAAATAAAATTTGATTAATTTATTATTTTGATCCACTCAACTCATTTATATATAGTTTTTAATACACTCTAAATATACCTAGCTATGAAAGTTCAAAATTTTAATTTTGTTTTTGTTTTAGATATCCACCATAATTCTAACCATCCAAACCCTAACAACAAACTCACCTCAACCACTATCAACTCCTCCACTTCCAATTGCCACCCTATCTATCTCTCCGCACTCATGTTTTTTTCCCCTCTCCATCTTGCTACCCATATCTCCTCTATACCTTCCTCACTACCTCTATCTTATCCTCTCACAATCCAATCTTGTTACACCATCTCGACAACCCTTGTTCTACTTAACATATTCTCATTTTCCCTCTTTGATGTTCCCTATGTCTCTTCTCTTTTTATTATGTCCCTTTTTCCCTTCACGATACCCACACTCCCTAACATCATCCACGCATTTTCTTCTTCATCTTTAGTCTTCTTTTCTCTCTAATATGTATGTGTGCTTTGAGAAAAGAACGAAGTAAAGAAAAAGGGCAGTAATTAGGGTTGGGCGTAGGGTTATCCGACCAGCGCAAACCGCCCTACCCGATCCGAACCGCACGCGTGTGGGCGGTTTCGCAAACACATTAGGGTAGGGTGTGGTTTGGATTTTATATAAATTTCGGGTTGCAGGCAGGTTGCGGGTTTGAGCTGCACCTGCCTAACCCGCCTGCATTAAATTAATTAAAAAAAAATTTTCTTTCTCTTTCAAATCTAACCGTCCATCTCACCATCTCACTCACCTCATCTATAACAAACAAAACAAAAACCCTAATCGCTGTCTCCCTCACTTTCTCAGTCTCATCTCATCTCTCATCAGTGTCTCTCTCACTCTCTCGTTTCGTTGTTCATCTTCTTCTTCTGCACCGATCACTCTCTCATTGTTCATCTCATCACACTGATCGTTGATTTTTTTTACAACATATATATTTGTTTTGTTTGATCTGAATTTGTTATTAAAATTAAATTAAATCTGAATCTGTTATTAAAATTAAATCTGAATCTGTTAGTAAAATTTAATCTGAAATTGAATCTGTTATTAATCTAAATCTGTAAATCTGAATCTGTTACTAAATCTAAATCTGAATGTAATCTATTTGGAATGTATAAGGGATATTGCTGAACTGTATGGATTTGAGTTATCCTTGGATGGCATTCAAAAATACCGCAAGGGCAATGGATTGCAATCCATAAGCTCAATATGCTTCAAGGCTGCAAGAATCGCTGCAATATTCATTGATGATGGAATTGAGTTTGAAAAAATGCGTGACATTAAATGGCATAGGAATTTTGCACCGATGGTTGGTAGAATATTGAGAATCGAGCATCTGGCTGAGAAGATTCTTGATGAAGTGAGATTCTTTCAATCTTTCCCTCTGGGTAGACATAGTTATACATGTTATATTTATAGAGTATTTAATTATTATGAATGTATCTTTTCCATTGTTAATGCATTTCACTTGGTTAGACTAACTTTTGGTAAAACTAAAATTTTATGCTACGGTTGGCATTAATTAATGCAAAAATAATTTTATAGGTTAAATCTACAAAAAATGTAATGTTCATGATACTACCATTTTCGTCAGAAGATATTGTAATTGGCTTTCTTATTTGATTCGATGTTCATCTGAAAATTTAGTCACCGGCATTAGGTTTCTAGCTATTGCCTTCTTTGCCACTTTCCAAAATGGAAGTGAAGCAGTTGATTAATGATCACATTCTATCCCAAGATTGATGATTGTAACAAATTTTTAGGGAAAAAAAAAAGGTTTAAAAATAAATTTTTGGAAAAAAAGTTCAATCTGCAAACCGCCCACAACCATCCGCACATCCGCGAACCCTATCCGCACAAACCGCAAACCGCATTGCGGGTGGTTGCGGGTTGACTTTTTTCCAAACTGCATAGATGCAGGCGGGTCTAAACCGAACCGCAAACCGTCCCAAACCGAACCGCGGACACCCCTAGCAGTAATGACGAAAAATGTGGGAAATGTGATCCAGGTGGGGAGTGACGAGATAAGAGTAGTAGATGGTTATATATTTTTTAAATTGTGAATAGAGGTCAAATTATAATTTGAAAAATAAAATCATTTTTTATGGGTATACTTAGAAGCTCCTTGGTTTCCTTGTTTTGTGATTAGCTTATGCACTTGAAAACTTTCAAATTTGAATGTTTTCTGACAAAGAATGAGAGCTTTTACATAAAGGAGAAATTAGTCTAACATTTGTATCCAACTTTGGGTAGTAGGAAAGGTCCACAAAATTTTCTTTTATGTTATATAAGGTCCTCACATCCTTTGCTTCAATTTAATTTTTAAAAATACCAATTTTACCCTCACTCTTCTCTTTGCTCTCTTCTCTCTATCTACATATCTAGGTCTCTCTTCTTTCTTTCTACATATTTGGGTGTCTCTTTTCTGTCTCATCCAATTCTTTGATCTCTCTCTTCCCACACCCTAGAACCAAAATCCACTATCTTTTCATTGTTCGACACCTTCACCTCCACCTCCACCTCCTTCTGCTCCAACGACCGCTTAGATTTGGGTCTCTATTCTCTCTCTCTCTCTCTCTCTCTCTCTCTCTCTCTCTCTCTCTCTCTTCCCAAACCCTAGAACCCAAATCCAACATCTCTTTATTCTTTGACACTAGAACACGACTCCAAAAATAATCGAAGAAGATAATAACCAAATGCAGAATTTATGGTTGCCGAAGAATAACGATCTAGAAAGAGAAAAACAGAGTAAGCGAAGACGATGAAGAATAGCAAGGAATAGTCAAAAATTTTATATAAGAGTTTTAAAACTCTTTTCTCTCATCTTATTTCTCCATCGTTTTCTCTCTTCCTATTATTTTTTTCATGTCCTTGTGCTGAAAATCAAAATTTCTCAGTTTCATTTTTTATTTGTGTTGAAGCATAAAATTGTATGTGTCTCTGCGTGCCTAAGCGAAATTTTTGTGTTTTTGTTTTTCTTTATGTCTCTAAGCGAAATTTGTCTATCTTTATTTTTCTCTGTGACCTTTGGAATTTCTCTAAGTGTGTTTTTGTGTTCATGTTTGTGTATGTTTATATGTGGAATTTCTCTGACTATCACACTTACTACCCTACCATTACACACACACTTTCTATTTTGCTAGTTGTGTGTTGAATTTCTCTAGTTGCTGTACACTTTACATACTTAATACTCTCTTGTGTATATGAAATTTCTCTGACTTGTGTATAAAATTTATCTGCAAATGTAGTTAAAGAAATTTACTCTTTGGTGCATTTGATTTTTGTTGGACACATTACACACTTGCATGTTTATTTCTCTAACATATTTGATTTTCTCTAAAAGTTATCTGTCATGTTAATCTTCTTTGGCCATCACACACTTGTAATCTGACTTACATATAAAAATTCTTTGTAAATGTAATTAGAAAAATTTAGGGCAAATTACATATACCTCCCTTGAGGTTTGGCTAAATTACAGATACCCCCTTGCGGTTTCGAAAATTACATCCCGCCCCCTAAGGTTTGTATTTTCATAACAATTTGCCTCCTGGGGTTTAAATTTCATAACAAATTACCCCATAATTTGTTATGCAAATATAGCATTCAGGGAGGAATTTGTAATTTCTCAAACCTCAATGGGGTATTTGTAATTTAGCCAAACCTCGAGGGGTATATGTAATTTGCCCAAAAATTTACTTGCATGTTGATTTTCTCTAACACATTTGACTTTCTCTGAAATTTCTCTTCAAATATAATCTGAGAAATTTACTTGTATGTTAATTTTCTCTAACACATTTGACTTTCTTTGAAATTTCTCTACAAATGTAGTCAGAGAAATTTACTTACATGTTGATTTTCTTTAACACGTTCGATTTTCTATGAAATTTCTTTGCAAATGTAGTTTGAAAAATTTACTTGCATTTTAATTTTCTCTAACATATTTGACTTTCTCTGAAATTTCTGTACAAATATAGTCAAAAGAATTTACTTGCATGTTGATTTTCTTTTAAATTTATGTGTAAATGTAGTCAGAGAAATTTACTTTCATATTGATTTCTAAATTAGTGACATTTTGTCAAAAAAAAAATTTCTCCTGAATTTCGTATTCATCATGGATCTTGTTTGATAAAACTCAACGAGAGCATTCCAAAATTTTTTGTTGAAAATAGACATCTAAAACAAAAGTTAATGAATTTTTAAGTTTTCAAAAATTTCAAAAAGTGAAAGACGTTAAACTGAATGTAAAACGCGAGAATATTTTGATCTAATAATTTTGGAGGGAAGAGGCGCATGTTTTTTAAGAACCTGAGGTCGTATGAAAGTTTGAAATGTTCCTTATCTCTTAAAATTGTAATATTAAGGACCTTAAAAAAAACCTTTAAATAAACCCACGAAAATTCTCTCCCAAGTTTAAGTTGGTTTTTATTTTTAAAATTTTCTTTTGCCAGTAACTAATTTTTTCAAATTTAATTTATAATTTTTTTTTTTACTTTTAAATTCATTTATCTAGCCTTAAATATCTTAAAAATTAAAAATATTTTAAAATAAATTTACCAAAACCATAAAAAAATTAAAAAAACAAATTTCTTTAATTTTTTATATATTTTTATTTTTTAGTTCGCCTAATGACAACCTCCACTTTTAGCCAAAAAGTCAAAAAATCACTATGAATTATCACATCACTCTCCCTACTTTTCTACATATCTTTTCGTAAAAAATTAAAAAATTATTAAAATAATTTATTTTCAAACAAAACCTAAGAATAATAAACAACAACCTTCTATTGAAACTTTGCAATCAAACATAAACACTTGCAAACCAAATTACTCAAGTCCGGCTCTTTTAAAACTTAAGTTTGAACACATTTTTAAATCCATCAAAGTAAATAAGTCAAATTTAAACAACTAATTACCCGTTTTTTTTGGAACGGAGAGGGTTAAAATTAAGAAAAAGTGTCAATTACATCAGATACAACATTCGTTTACAACTTTAACAACAACAAACTCTTTTAAATGCATGCTTCCCCACTCCTAGAAAACATTGCTATCAATGGAAAATCATAATTAAGCCAGATCGAAATATTATCGACAAATGAATAATCACAAATTATGCTAGGTAAATCATTCATTCTCTCAAGATACCTAACAAAGTTATAAGCCATAAGCCATAAATTTGTACAGTTGGTTGGGCAATGAAAGGGACAATTTCAAATGCTATTTTATATATACATACATATAAAACTTAAGCTCATACAAACAATATCATTTCTTTTTTGATTTCTCAACAAACCCAGTTACAAGGTCAATAGCCATGTATGAAGGCATGCACAAATGGATGCAAGTGATAACAATTTGCTGAAGGCCAAGAAACATAATATAACATAAATTTCAGTTATTACGTCATGTCAAAAGCCATGCTCCAAATCAAATGAAGGATCAAATATTTCACATGATTCCAAACAGAACAAAAATTAGTCAGCATGACTACATAACCATTGCTTGGGACATCAAGAGAACCTAAACCGCATGACAAGCAGCAGAAAACTGATAACAAAATAGGGGAAAATAAATTGTTTGATACAGCAACCTTCTTGCAGTTCTAAATCACATAGCAAGCTCAACAAAAGTGAATTGCCATGAAACTTGGGTAAGGAAAGTTCACAAAAATTGTCTTCCACAGGATAAATAAAAACTGTAATCTAATCATGGGTTGCCAGTAAATATGAAGGACAATTGTTTCAACCTTCAAAATAAGACAATCAGCATACTTCACCAAAAATGCATCTGGTAGTGCATGCCAGCATTGAATTTAAGAGCACAAACTACAAAAGCACAAGCCCAAGTTCTGACGGTCTCAAAACGTGGTTTATTCGATAGTTATAGAGGTAATAGTGGAGTTTACCGTCACCTGGTCCAAATTTCAGGTCCTTCAAGAAGGATTCATTTTGCATAACATCCAATGCATTGAAGACGTCATAATCATTCTGTTTTGCTACAATAAGAGCATCATTCATGAGCTGAAGCAATGGAGTCTTTGTAGATACATTATAGTAAGAATAAGCTGCCTTCAAAGTATTGTAATTCTGGTTTCCAAGGATAGAAGATGGAAGTGTGTAAAAACTGCAAAAATCAGTGATTTCATGAGTCTCAGGGCTTTCAACCAGATAACTATCCACGACATTCTCCCTTGGAAGAAGCCAGTGTTCTACATCATTTTCATCAAAATCAGGTGCAACGAGAAACTGACTCAAGTAATTCCTAAGCAGACGTGTAACTGCAGGAACATCGTGGGACTCCATCTTCCTAAACCCCGGGGTAGCAGTTGAATCTGGCAACTTGTACAGCTTTATTGTTCGACTCATTGTCATCCTTGCACCAAGCCTAGAAAATCCAACATCAATAAGCTTCTTCGGATTTAACGATCTATGCCAATATTGGCAAGTTGATATGGGTGTGGGAAGAACCACACCAGCAGTATAAGCTGCTTGCCACATATTCTCCAAATGAACCCTCCTAGTCACCTCTTTGATCATGACAGGAGCAAGCCGCTTCGATCTAAGTTTCTTATGAACACACAGGAAATTGATCTCTGCCATGTAAACAACGGTATCACGGACCCGGATTCTTGCAGGAACTCCAGTAATAAAAGCAACCAACTTCTTTGAGCTTTTGACTTGAACTCCAATGTGCCAGTTCCTGAAATAACCAGGAGGGCGAAGAGCCCATCTAAGGAATCCCATTGAATAGTTAAACCTGAACATGTTCTCATCATCCTCAACATAGTTGTTGGTCAAGAGGTTATAAACCTCATTGCACATCTCTTCGGAGTCCATGTCACAAGTTATCCATTCATAGGGATTCGGAAGATTATAAGGTTCTTGTTTGACTTCAGACAAGGGTGTTGGAGGTTCAATTGGTCCTTCAGGCAAACTCGTGTCACCCATATCCTTGAACTGCCCAACAGGTTGGGTTTCCCAAAACTTGTGCCTCTTTGCAAGAGAGAGCGACTCTTGAACCTTCCGTGCTAGCAAATCAATCGAAACATCACTCTCAGAAGGTGAATTCCCATCAGGATTATGGGTTTGGCTTTCAGCCGGTGAATTAGAAGTTGAATTGTTATCTACCATTTCCAATTATCTTGATACAATGGCCTGCAAGACAACAAATTTATAATTCACTCGAAATGAAAAATAGACAAATAAAAAAACAATAATGGCATTTTTCAATATCCTGAATATGCATCAACAATAATTCAATTCTAGTAAACTCCTAACCAATTGCTGAGAAAAGCAGGAAAATAAATATGATAGTGAAACATATGCATACAGACAAACTTACATGTGTGTATGCAAATACAGGATCCGAATCTCATATATTTCTCTCTGAAACCAGAGAGCGAGAATCTCCATTCATCTGTGTCTAATACAATCATTTGGATAACTTCATGACCAGTTCGGGCATCTCCATCCCTTAAACATATATCAAATTTCAATTGGGTTAATTACACCAAGACCCCCTCAACTACAAGTGATTATCAACTTACCCCTCATTTATGAACCTGTAAATTTTGACGCCCAAAACTATAGAAGTATAAATCACCTTCAAAAGGATGTATTTCTATGATTTTTTATAACTGAGGGGTCAATTTGTACGAATTCACAGATGATGAATACAGTGATACTTTAGGGGATCTACGTGTAGTTAACTCATTTAAATTTTGGTAAACTACACACACACACACACACACAAATAAATAAATAAATAAACTCTCCACTCCTTGAATCAAACTTATCTAGCTATTTCTTTTACCCAAATCAAGGAGAGTCAAATTTTAAAGATCATCGTGTAGCATTCAAATTCTCAATTACGAAAGCTATGCAACTCAAATTTATGCTTAAATCTAAGTTTTTCCGATGGAGTGCTTCATATCAATTAAAGATTTTACTCAAATTCTTATGGCCTTACGTATCGTTCCTAAACCAAATCAAACAATCGATAAAATAAAAAAAGCATTCAATGAAATTTCTCTCCTCTGCAACGAAACGGTGAGTGAAGAAAACGCATAGAGTAAAGTTGGATTAGATTTTCGAGATCTATCTAAACATTAAAAGAGCGTACAACTCAGAGATACACTACAAGATAACAAAATTTACCTGAGATTGCGTTTCTGTGAGCTCTGTCGATCTAGGGTTTAGGAGAGAAGAAGAAAGAGAGATCGGAGGAGAGAATGAGAGCTGTGTGCGTGGTTTTAGAGAGAGAAAGGTTGGATTGGATTGGGAGGATTGGAAAATATACGCAGTCGATGATGGAATCGTAGTGGAAACTAGCGTGGAGAGAGCGCTACCCTTATATGTAATTATCAACAAAATTGCATGGGTATGTTTGTCATTTACCTTGTGTTTTAGGAATCTATTATCTATGACATGAGAGAAAATAAAGCATAAATTCTTGGGGAAAGCACCAATAAATCCCAAATTTGGGAATGTTAACCCATTTAGTCCCGAATGTTTTTTGTTGGACTAATAGGTCCTATTTCCCAAGAAGCTTACTATAGGCCTTTTTATAATTTCCCTTCTTTTCAAACATCAAACATTATTCATCCAACATCAAACATTAGCAACGTCAGGATTATTCATCAAACATCAACCACTAAACATTAAGATTATTCATCAAACATCAAACACAGATTTTGAACCATTAAACATTAGGATTATTCATCAAACATCAAACATTATCAATCAACCATCAAACATTAGATTTATGAGTAACATCATCGAAACAACATCAAACATCATCATCAAAACAACATCAAACATCACAACATCATCATCAAAACAATATCAAAATAATGATTAAACAATTTTTTAAATAATAATTAAACATCAAAATAATGATTAAAATAACATCAAACATCAAAATAACGATTAAATAATCATCATAACAATTTGTTTGATCAAACATCATCATAATTTATTAGCCCTAAACACACAAACCCAGATCTGAAAAAATGAAGATGGATATATATAAATATATATATATATAAAGAGAGAGATTCAATTCTCATCAATCTTTAGTATCAACCCTTACGACGACCACCACCACCACAGAACCCGCCGCCTCCGATGGGAAGATCCGATGGGAGAATCGGATCGCAGGATCGGACCCGCCTGAGGACCCGATCTTGGCATCTCGATTCTGTGGGTTTGGAAGAGAAATGGGCGTGGAAGAGAGTGGTGAGCGAGGAGGAGGAGACGATGGGGTGGTTATTGACATCGTAGGCGAAGTCGGGACCGACCTTGGAGACGTAGGTGGAGGGAATAGAGAGGCCATCGAGGACGGCGAAGATGAAGGCCACGGCGCCGCCGAGGCTATCGGCGATTACAACGTCGTCTTTGATGAGGACATCGTGGCAGTAATTCCCGACGATTAGGCCACGACAAAGGTGTTCTTGTTCTTGATATTTGATGACCATGGGTGAGATTATCGGAGCTAGAGGATCTTAATTTGTTCTTGTTCAATGATGTTTGAACATGGTCGATGTTGTTTGATGTTCGATGTTTGTTGATGTTCTGAATGTTCTTGATGTTCTGAATCTTCTGAATGTTCTGAATGTTCTTGTTGATGATGTTCATTGTTCAATGTTCTGAATGTTTTCATAAATGTTCAATGTTCTCAATGTTCAATGTTTTCATAAACATCAGCAACATCTCAATGTTCAATGTTTAATGTTCAATGTTCTGAATGTTTTCATAAACACCAGATTCGATGATGTCAATGTTCTTGAATGTTCTGAATGTTTGAACATGGTCTTCATGTTTCTGAATATTCGATGTTGATGATGTGCTTGAATGTTCACAAAGATGTTGCTGATGTTTGTTTGACGATATACCAAAAATAATCGGGACTAAATGGTTTAATAAAAAACATTCAGGACTAATTAGTGTAACATTTACTAAAATAGGATTTATGAGTAATTTTTCCTAAATTGTTTATTAATTTAAAGTGATTTTTGACCTATATTGTTTAGATATATTAAAATAAAAATTATATTTATCTCAAGTTTTACTTAAATTTAATTTAAGATTTTTCTTAAGCGTGCCTTGCATATGGTATGGTATGCAAGGCATTTACGACCTTACATTTACACCTTGTATGTCTTGCATTTACGACATTTTTTTGCATTTACACCTTGCATATAGTGCGCAACCTTAAGGGAGTTGCACACCTAAATATTACCCTTTAATTTAAGAGAACTTAAGGTTTTCAAGTGGCTCGTTTATAGAGAGGGGTGTCAGGAGTCTTGGTCATGTAAATTTTTTAGAATACGCTGTATATATTAGGTATCTTTTATATATTTTCATAGTATTGCAATAAATGACCCATTCGAATTTATTTTGGCCATCCATTATTTGTCTCTAAGTGAAATCAAAAGATCTCAACCTTCCATCTTATCTTAGTTTTTGTTTTGTATTTTGTAGGTACCTTGCACTCTCAAAAGAGTTTATTAAACAGCCTATTCTCTATGTACTTTTGGATCAGCTTTAAACATTGTTTTATAATACAATTCATTTCTTACATTTTAATTAGTTTAGCAATGTTACAAATTGAAATAAATAAAAAATACTGAAAAAAAAATTAGAAAAAAAATCAATGGTTTATATTCATTGTAAGTGACTCACATCTCATTAACTTTAAATCTACATCACACATATAATTTTAGGATAAAATTTAAGATAAATTTTCATAGTTCATAACATCTTTCTTTTCTTTTTTCTTTAGCTATGTCCATTTTCTGTATTTCCCGTTTCACTCAACAACATATCTTGATATTGTTATGATTTACATTTATATTTCTTTCATTCATTCATCACTGATTTACATTGTTATTACTTCTTTAAATTTCAAGCCATATGCTATTCATCATCACATTTTTAAATTTTTTTATTTTATTTTCTACGTGTGTTTACACAATAAATGTTTGTGTATATTTGAGGCATATGATAAAATAGATCTCGCTAAACTCATATGCTTGCTGAGACTTATCTCACTGCCATTATTTTTGCCCCCCCAATGATCGAACCCTGACTCCACCCCTGCTCGTTTCGATTATTCAAATCATTCATTTAGTAAGTTTCTCAATATATATTATCCATTAAAAAAAAAAGTTGATATACTTTTATTCTCCTTTATTCCATTATATCTTTTTCCTTAGCAAATCTATTTTTGTTCTCTCTCTCATAACTGAATGTGCAGGCCAGTTTGCACACACATTAACTAATCCCATAATCTTAAAGTTAATGATCGGACAAACTTCAAATTGTTTCTTAAAGTGACTCGAATTTGAGATCTTATATTTTATTATTAAGTCTTTACTTATCGAACAATCCTTTGGGATTTTGTCATTGTCTCTCTTGTTAACTATCTCTTAGATCTAGTTGATAAGATAATAGAAAGGGTATATTGTTAGGGTTTTGAGGGAAAAGATAATGGATTAGGAGTGTGATTGCTTCAGCATCAAGGAGGTTCTACGAGGAGCGACTACTCGTTAAGACAACAAGAAAAATATGGAGAGAGTGGCAAGAAAGGTAAATATTAGTTATGGTGGGGAATGAGGGGTTATGCAAGTGATGGTTAAGAGGGAAGGTGTTTGATTAAAGGAAGTGTTAGGTTTTTATTATTGGCAACCCCGTTTGACAAAACTTCTTTAAGTTGTATTCAACATGCTTGGTTGCCGTTTTTTGAAAAAAAATTTGAAAAAATGATTTGAAAACTGTTTTTTGAAAAAAAATGCCTGTTTGGTTTTCAAAAAAATATATGCTTACAATTTCAAATTTCCCTCTAAATTAATGATTGAAACAATTAAAAAAATACAAAAAAATCACATCAAACCATTCTCTCAGATTTTTTAAATATATATATATATATACATACATATATGTACCTATATGTACCTATTCTACTAAAGCCTACCTATCTCATTTTCAAAGCCTACCTATATGTACCTATTCTACTAAAACCTACCTATCTCATTTATTTTTTTGAAAACATAACTCATTTTTTAGAATAACAAAACAAGTTGTATAAAATTTTCAAAAAATCATATTCAAAAAAACCACAACCAAACACAGTGATTTGTTTTCACACTTTTTATTTCAGTGAGGCTATGAGTGTTTAGATGCGAATCCAACCCGAATTGTGCCTTGCAGAGAAGTTTGTGATGTTAATACTTTCAAGATTGCCACTTCGTTGATTATGACGGAAGCAAAACGCAAAAACGCATTCAAAGTTGCCTCCCTGCTCGAGCGTCAATTCCCCCGCTCGAGCGGAGAATGGTGATTTCCAGAAGTATGAGTGTCTGCAAAAAATACTGTGATCCGTGTTTTCATGCTCGAGCGTCGAAATCCCCGCTCGAGCGTACATCCTGGTTTGGAACACGTCATATAGTGTCCCCGCTCGAGCGTCCATTCCCACGCTCGAGCGGACCTCGCTATTTCAGATTCTATAAATTCGCAAGTTGTTCCAAATCTAGGATTACTTCTCCAGGTCTTCTTCTTGGGTTCTAGGGTTTATATCTGGAGATATTTTGCTAGTTTTCTTTGATATTTTGATTGAGTATTCAACTCATGGTTTAAAGAATATACATCAAAGGATTATTTGTTTGTTCTACACAAAAGAGAGAGTTGTTCTTCGGTGGATTCTGAAGAATTCGAGCCTGAAGATTTGGTGGATTCTGGAGTGGCTCATTGTCAAGACAATTCTGATGTGAAGACGGAGTTGGAAGAGGCACATAGGGATTGGTTCAATTCGGGCGTGGATTCGTTAGGTAATTGAGAGTATACCTGTGTAATTCCTTTATATCTTTTTAGTGGATTGTTTTTGTGGCTTGTGGCCGTGATTTTTTTATCACAATTAGAGGTGTTCAATTGTGGTTTTTTCACGTAAAATCGTTGTGTTGATTTGTCTTGATTGTTTGATTGGGATTGTTATATATTGCTTAAAATTGATACATAATCACAAATCAACATTTAGGGAATTTCTAGATTTTTCAATTGGTATCAGAGCGGGTCGTTCTATTTTTTTTAAAAAAAAATCTTTTAGAACGAGATCTTGTTTGATTTGTGATAATGGATTCAATACGTGAGGGAAATTCTATAGTTCGACCACCCCTACTTGACGGATCCAATTATTCTTTTTGGAAAGCTCGGATGAGATCATTTTTGAAATCTATAGATGAAAAAGTTCGACAATCTATCATGAATGGGTGGACTAAACCAACAATTACCGTTGATGGAGTAACTTTCCCTAAACTAATTGATAAGTGGGACACAATTGATTACCAAAATAGTAGCTACAATAGTAAAGCTATCAATTCTCTCTTTTGCACTGTCACACCTGAAGAGTTTAGTCGTATTTACAATTGTGAAGTCGCAAAAGAGGCTTGGAATATCTTACAAATTATTCATGAGGGCACTCATTCTGTTAAACGCTCAAAACTTCAAAGGCTCACGTCTAGTTACAAAAACATTTCAATGAAAGATAGTGAGACCTTTGATGAATTTTATGCGAAGTTGAGTGACATTGTAAATTCCAGCTTCAATTTAGGTGAAAAAATACCAGAATCCAAAGTTGTGGGAAAAATTTTGAGATCCTTGCCCGATCGGTTCCAACCAAAAGTTACGGCTATTGAGGAGCCTCAAGATGTTGACAACCTCAAGCTGGATCACTTGGTTGGAAATCTCCAAACTTATAAAGCACATAGGAATTTCAAAAAGAAACAAAAAGATGCTATTGCTTTTAGTAGTGCTCATAGAGTTGGAAAGGATTCTGATGAGGATTGTAAGATAGATTCCAAGATTACGGCTTCTTTTGTTAAACAATTTAAAAAATCTTTTTTGAAAAAGAATCCTAATCTTTTGGAATCTACTCATACTCATAAATCTAAAGGCAAAGATTAGCTCAAAATTAATTCTATAGTCAAGAAGGAGAAAGGAAAGATACAAGGGAACTCTGAAAGAGTCCAATGCTATGAATGCCAAGGATTTGGCCACTTTGCTTCAGAATGCCCCACTCGTTTGAAGAAGAAGAAAGCCCTCGCCATCACTTGGGATGATGAATCAGAATCTGATGAAGATGAAAGTGACAACGAAGATCAAGGCGAAGAGGGACATAAACAATTCCTTGCTTTCATGGCGGCTTCTGAAATTGAAGGACGAACAGAGTATCCGAAGAGCCCGGTTGAGAATGCCACTGATTATGAACCTCGGAAAGTAATGATGAAGAGCTTGAGCAAGCTTATGAAAAGTTGTTTAAGGAATCTCTTAAGTTATCCAAATTGAATGACAAACTCACTATGAAACTCAAAGCATGTGAAAGTGAGAATGTCCAATTAAAGAAAGAGATTTCCGAGGCTAGGAATGATGCCCTTAAGATTTCTAATGATCGACAAGCTCTTTGTACAAAACTCTTGACTTGTGAGACAGAAATGAATGAGCTACAGCAAATCTATGCAACATATAAAGAAAATATTGAAACTCTCGAGATGTCTCAAGTTGCTTTAGAAGAACTAATGATCAAGAAAGAGGAAGAACTCAAGTGTGCTATGGCTACCATTGGTCTTTGGAACAGAGGATCCAAAACTTTGGATAATATCATCAGGTCTCAACAAATTTGTTCTGACAAGAGTGGCATTGGTTTTGGTAGTAAGAAAGAGCAAAAACAGAGTGCTTTCACATCCCATGATACAAGAACTCAAGGAAAGTGAGAACAAAAAATTCAACATGAGGGTGGACTTCTCAAACTTCCTAGAGTTGGTAAGGCCAAAGAAAAGAAGGTACACTCTGTTTTTATTTGTCATCATTGTGGTATGCATGGTCATATTCGCCCTTATTGTTATAAGTTGCATGGCAAAGTGTCTTGTAAAGATGGAAGAAATTCCAACATCTTATGAGGCAGGAGACACTTCATTGGTCGTAAGGAGGTTAAGGGTCATAATAAACCTTGCTATTTTGATTTGCTTGAGACCAAACATGAACAGAGGTTGTGTTTACCTAGACCTAGAAATAGGAAGTTGGAAACCATGTCGAGACAGGTTCCCATTGAAAGCGAAGGGAACCACAACGTCAAGACACCACCCAAGAATCACAATTCTCACAACTTTGTTCGTACTAAAGCAGTTTGGGTGAGAAAACTTGACTTGTGTCAATTTGTTTTGTCGTTTTAGTTTTTGGGTTTCTGTGTGTTTTTTTTGTCATTAAATGTGTGCTTGTTCATTTTTTTGTCTTGCTTTATTTTTGAAAAAAAAAAAAGAAATCCCAAAAAGATTTTCTTAGTATGGTTTTGCAAGTTTGAAATTTTTGAGTGGTCCTTGGTGTATATTGGAATTGATGAGAATATCCATTACATGTTAATATATGTGTGCTTTCTGTGGTCATTACTCATTTTGGAGTGTGTGTTTTTTGATTAGTATGTCTCATTTTGTATACACTCTTGGATTAGCAAATTTTGGAGTATTCTGCCTTAGTGATTAATTTTTCTCTATGGACTTCTGTCATTGATCTTTCGCGTTTCTAAAGGAATTGACCTATACTAGCATATCATGGGTGATGTTGAGTCTCTTAACCATCTTCCATCTTTTTGCATCTCCACGGCTTTCCCCTCTGTTCTTTGTAGTCCAAGCATGAGGAAAATGCTACCTCAGAGTCACCAACCAGGCCATCCTTATTATATCCATGCTTCTCTGGTTCGGTTTTCATACTCTTGAGCGTGTCAGCCGCCAATGAGTGTGCAAAAGAAAGAAAAAATGTGCAAAAAAAAGAAAAAAAGTGCAAAAGAAAGAAAAAAAAAAGATGTGCAAAAGAACGAAAAGAAAAAGATGTGAAAAAAAAAGGAAAAAATAAAGAATTCATTGATTGAGGGGGAGCCTCCGGTTTTACTCACCAAATGCCCCTTGATTCCTAGTGACTTGACTTTCCCTTGTTGTGTTTAGATTCTCTCGTCGAAGGTCCAACTTTCAAATCACTACTAGGATTGAATCTAATATTTGTCGAACTCCAAGAGTCACACACACACTTTTATCATGGGATCTATGCTTTTTACATATTGCATCACTTTATTTTGTGAGGAATCTTCTAGAGGCTGTGCACATTGTGTTTTCATGTAATTATGCTTCTTGGATAATTTTGTGTGTTTTAAGGTACAAATTTGAGATTTCTTGCTTGCTCCACCATATTATTTTTGTCAGTTTCTTCTTGTTCATTGTTTTCTGTACAGTGTTTGTGGTTACTTTGAGTGAAAGGGAGATTGGCTTTAGTTGGTTTGCATGATGCTATGCACTGCTTCTTTATTATTTCCTTCTTGCATGCTCCTGATATTTACATAATCTTATCATTGCTTGTGTGGTTTCTGATCTTGCTTTAGTTGATTGAGCTTTCTTTGTCAATTCGTGACAAAAAATGAGAGTAATGTTTTCTGGTGCTTGTGTCTTAGGATTTCATGTATTCATGCCATGTGCCGAGTGCATGTGTCGTAGTTTTCAGGTTTTCATGCTACATGTTCTTAAAATCTCCAAGTCGCATTTATTCATGTTTTCTATCTCATGCTTCAAGATAATCTTGTCATATGTCTATTGTTTTTTCATATACTCTTGTGGGACTAATAGTTGTTTTGGAGATTGTGACACTAATAACTGTTTTGCAGATCATGACCTTGAGAAAGAAGTTCGCTTTTGTTGGCTGTAATGGGTTGGGGTGATTAGGATTTATTTGTTAAATGTGTTTTGTCACGACATTGCCAAAGGAGGAGATTGTTAGGTTTTTATTCTTGGCAACCCCGTTTGACAAAACTCCTTTAAGTTGTATTTGTTTTCGCACTTTTTATTTCAGTGAGGTTATGAGTGTTTAGATGTGAATCCAACCCGAATTGTGCCTTACAGAGAAGTTTGTGATGTTAATACTTTTAAGATTGCCATTTCGCTGATTATGACGGGGATCGAGCTGCCGGTCAGCTCACGGGGATCCAGGAGGCAGCGCCCCTTGGCGGGTTTGGGACAGCGCCATGGCGAGGTCGAGGGGTAGCGCCCCCGAAGCAAAATGCAAAAATGCATTCAAAGTTGCCTCCCCGCTCGAGCGTCCATTCCCCCGCTCGAGCTGAGAATGGTGATTTCTAGAAGTATGCGTATCTGCAAAAAATACTGTGATCCGTGTTTTCACGCTCGAGCGTCAAAATCCCCGCTCGAGCGTACATCCTGGTTTGGAACACGTCATATAGTGTCCCCGCTCGAGTGTCCATTCCCACGCTTGAGCGGACCTCGCGATTTCAGATTCTATAAATTCGCAAGTTGCTCCAAATCTAGGATTACTTCTCCAGATCTTCTTCTTGGGTTCTAGGGTTTATATCTGGGGATATTTTGCTAGTTTTCTTTGATGTTTTGATTGAGTATTCAACTCATGATTTAAAGAATATACATCAAAGGATTATTTGTTTGTTCTATACAAAAGAGAGAGTTGTTCTTCGGTGGATTCTGAAAAATTTGAGCCTAAAACTTTGGTGGATTCTGGAGTGGCTCATCATCAAGACAATTCCGAGGTGAAGACAGGGTTGGAATAGGCACATAGGGGTTTGTTCAATTCGGGCGTGGATTCGCTAGGTAATTGAGAGTATACCTGTGTAATTCCTTTATGTCTTTTTAGTGGATTGTTTTGTGGCTTGTGCCCGTGATTTTTTTTATCACAATTAGAGGTGTCCAATTGTGATTTTTTCACGTAAAATCGTTGTATCGATTTGTCTTGATTGTTTGATTGAGATTGTTATATACTGCTTAAAATTGATACATAATCACCAATCAATATCTAGGGAATTTCTAAATTTTTCAGGAGGTTTGAGACAAGTAGAGATTGGCAGTGATATAAAAAAGTGCTACAAGAGCGATGGCGAGTGATACCAAATGGAGAAGGAGATGGTGCTGGCGACGAGATGAGCAACAAGAAGTTGGAGAAAGGAAAATAAACAAACAAAATTTTAGAGTTTATATACCTTTTAATAGGTTTAAATAAGTGTAAAATTGTAATAAAAAATGCAAAACTAAGAAATCGTAATAAGGTATTTTGTGGTATATAAATAGAAATGCTTGTAAAAAAAAACCTTATTAGAAATAAAAAATAAAAATTAACTAACTTATAATATGTAAAGAATTACATGTGCCTCACCCCAGTTCTAGTAAAACTGTATTGTATTTTTGTTTATTTTCACCAATTTTGGTTTATTTTATATTTTTCTAGGGTTTCAAAAGTAGTATAAGAAAGAGAAGAAGGACATAATCGGAAATTAACGCAGGGAACTGGCACAAAAGGCATTAATCAAACTGATATAATAGAAATCTCTCACTTTTCCTAATCCTCTTTCGACATTATTGCTTCCCACTCTCTCTCTCTCTCTCTCTCTCTACTCGCACTCTTCAACTCCACGGCGTAGATCCAAGGAGTTGGGAAACCCTAGCTCTTCTTCACTGCAACACAAAAGCTTCAATCTCACCAATCTCTCTCATCGTTTTGAGGTTCGTTCTCTTAATTTGCTACCAATATTTTTACTGTTGCGATCATAGGCTGTTGTTGTTCGTTATCGATAACAACGAACTGGGTTTGTTTGTTTTTATTTATTTTTATACAGATCTTGTTTTGCCTATTGTTTTTTATATTTGGATTTATATGTATGTGTAGATGCCAAAATAAATATATTCATAGATGTGATCTGAATTTGATCTGTATGCTTTCTATAGAGAAAGTATGCGTTTTTATTTTTTGGGTTTTCAGAGAGAGAATTACTTGCCTAAATTAAGCCGAATAGTTATGTGTTTGAAAGGTTACGACTTCAATGAATGAAATTTGTTAGTAATTGAAAAAAGCACATTCAAAAAAGCACATAAATTTAGGTAAGTGGGTTGCTTTTCTAAAGTTTACGACTTTAGCGGGCTTGGTTGCTTGATTTGTGAAGCAATTTGAATGTGTGGCTGTTCTGCATATGGGTTCTTACTTTATTTTTGGATAAGTACATATGGTTTCATACTTTTGCTATTTGAGTTGCGTAGTCATTGAGAGAGACATAAAGCTAGTTGTATGTATGAAAGCTTTCAACTTTAATAGATGGAATTTGTTATCAATACAAAAATCACATCAATTGAGCTTTTTGGTTTTAATGGTGTTTTCTTTGGCGTTCTTGGATGCTTGATTTGTGAAGCAATTTATATAAGTGAATGGAGGTTCTACATATGGGTTAATATATTATATATATATATATATACAGATTGGGTAATTACATATGGGTTTATACGTTTGCTATTTGTATTTCATTGACACTGAGACATATAAAGCTAGTTGTATGTTTGAAAGCTTACCACTTTAATAGATGGAATTTGTTATCAATGCACAAAGCACATCAATTGAGTTTTTTGGTTTTAATGGTGTTTTATTTAGCATGATTGGATGCTTGATTTGTGAAGCAATTTGAATGTGTGAAGTGAATGGCTGTTCTGCATGTTGGTTAATAATATATATATATTTATATTTTGGGTTAGTGTATATGGGTTCATCCATTTTCTATTTGAATTGCATAGGTACTGAGAGACACATAAAGCTAGAGAGTTCTTTACTCTTTTGTAAAAATTCCTTAGGGGTGGGCACTATGTTTTACTTGTTTCTTCCTTATTTATCGCGAGGGATGTAATGATTCAAAATCTGTGCTGTAAATGGAATCTGAGCTGTAAATGGTTGTATTGCCTAGCCTTTTCAATTTTTTTGTTGATTTATAAAAAATAGTAGTGTGCCCTGCTTGCATTTAGTTGTTTTATCTTTAAATGTCCTTCGGGCATTCTAGTGCTAGGCTCTTTAGTGAACTTTGGCAGAAGGGTAAAGCAGCTTCAGGTGCTGGAGGTTTAATCTTCTATAATCTGATGGCCATATGCCTTTTTAAGTGTATCTCCCCAAAGTGAGAAAACAGAAGTTTAATGCTTGCATGCCACCTTATATGGTTTGCAAGTTTGGCTCTTCTGTTGCATATTCCTTGAAGTGGGGGTGCTCGTTTCTTACCTGTCAGAAACAGAAAAAGGGGGGGGGGGGTGTTAAGTTTCTTGGATCATTTTTTTTCTCTGTTTCCTTGTGTATGCATACAAATAACGCCCAATTAGTACACATTACGAGTGGAGAAGAAGGATTCATGTAGCCGATCCCATTTGATGGGACTTAAGGCTTGGTTTGGTTTGGTTTGGTTTACGTGTATATGCATATAAGAGATAATAATCAAATGATTGTACCACCATGAACTAACCTTTTTGTTTTTCACTTGTTGCGGTGCATGTAATTTTTTTTGTTTATCTCATGAACTAGAACTGATTTTGTAACACAAATATGTTGTGGCTGGTCCAATGTTGTTGCGAATTGTCAGCCTTCCTTGTCCTAAGGATCTTTCTAATGTCCTCAATAATCTGGTTTTTATGATTTTTTTTGGTTGCAGTTATGGCAGGTTTGGCACCCGAAGCTTCACAATTTGACACTCGTCACTATGATACCAAAATGAATGAGTTGTAAGCTCTTTATCATCTGCTCTGGCTTCTGGGTGTTTAATTATATTTACATTAAGATGTCTTGTCTAAATTATTTTAAAATCTACCCATGCCTTTCAAAGGTAGATGCTTACATTTATGGTTTTTTTTTTGTTGACTGGTTCAGATTGTCGTCTGATGGACAAGATTTCTTCACATCTTATGATGAGGTTTATGACAGTTTTGATGCTATGGGATTGCAAGAGAACCTTCTTAGGGGCATATATGCTTATGGTAAGAAGCTGTTTTAAAGCTTCAATGATGTGACAGTCCATGGTTTTCTCACCTTGCCAGCTTTTATCGGAACATGCTAAATGATTATATTCATTGTGAAGTGTGAACTTCTTGTTGCGTTGGAGATCAAGTTACTCTACAAACTTCATTTATTATATTTTTGTTCTGCATGAATCTTGCACCCAAGTTATAATCAATTATAGAAGCATGCCAACCTTGTAGTAGAATAATTGATTTTCTTGATAAGTATTATATGACTAAGAATTGGTTAGCTTTATTTGAACCATTTTCTTGTCTTGCCTTTTTATTCTTTATTCTTTTTGGTTTTCTAGTGGACCTCCTACTAAGATATTCTGAATATGAGCTTCCATATTTGTTTTGAAGGTTTTGAGAAACCATCTGCAATTCAACAAAGGGGAATTGTTCCATTTTGCAAGGGTCTTGATGTTATTCAGCAGGCACAGTCTGGAACAGGGAAAACAGCTACTTTCTGCTCTGGAATCTTGCAGCAACTTGATTATGGTATAGTCCAGTGTCAGGCATTGGTTTTGGCACCTACTCGAGAGCTTGCACAGCAGATTGAGAAGGTTATGCGAGCACTTGGTGACTACCTTGGTGTGAAAGTACATGCATGTGTAGGTGGGACCAGTGTCCGTGAGGATCAACGCATTCTTCAAAGTGGTGTTCATGTTGTTGTTGGTACCCCTGGTCGTGTGTTTGACATGTTGCGAAGACAGTCATTGCGCCCTGATTACATTAAAATGTTTGTATTGGATGAGGCTGATGAAATGCTCTCACGAGGTTTTAAGGATCAGGTCTGTTGTTTTTTATTTTTTATTTTGCTTTGATTTTATGCTTCTTATTATTCGTGTATGCAATATATACTAGGGGTGCAACTCGGGCGGGTTTGGTCGGGTTGGGAGGTTGTCCGAGCCTAACCCAAGTTGTGCTGAGATTTGCTCAGGCCCGCCCAAGCCCGAATTGTAACCCGATGTTGCATGTTCAAGCCCGACCCGAGTTAAACCCGAATTGTCTGAGTTGTCCAAATTGTATATATATATATATATATTTTGCAGCTACATTATTAAATTATTAAAATTTGACTCTATTTTTAATTTTTTTTTATATATAAAAAATTATTAATACCGTCAAAACAAATAATTTATATAATGTAAGAGAGATGCCACTATAGTAGTTTTTACAATTTATGAGTGAAAATAAAAAAAAAGAAAGTAAGATTTTATGTTACTTGTATATATAATATATATGCAATATGATTTAATAATCTAAATTACTTTAATACCATGTAATGGCTAATAATTTATATATATTTAATATTTTTATATATCTATATATGTATAATTCGGGTTTTAGGTTGCTCGGATTGTTTGATGTCTTTGCCCAAGTCTGTCCAAATTTAATTCGGGCTTTTGAATTTTTGCCCAAGCCCGTACCGAATTTGAAAACATCTTGTCCAAGCTCTAAAAGAATTCAGGCTGGGTTTGGGTTGCTCGGGTTGAGCCCGCCCAAGTTGCACCCGTAATATATACGTACATTTGTTTACATGTGCATGTCTTGACAAGGACATCACTTTGCTGTTGTTAGATGTGCCATATGTGGCACATAATTTCTCTTAGGTGGGTTGTCAGCAATGCAAGTCATCAGACCTACTTTTGTGGTGGTGAATAAATTTCTTAGTAAAATTTGATGTAGCTTCCCTCTGTTAATTTTAGAATTATAATAACCAGATTAAATGTTGTCAAGGAATCCAATTTAGTTGATAGTGACAGTCTTGCAAAAGTGATGGACTTGAAACTCATGGTGGAACTGATTGCTGTGTAATGAATGATAGCCTTAGAAGTATGTCAATTGCTTGAGTTTTGGTTGGAACTCTCAAGGATATATTACTCACTTCTTAAAGAAACTAAACACTATGCATATGATTCTATAGTTGTTTCCTATGTTCGTTATGTGGAGCTCTCATTCTTCTCTGTAATTTTTACAAGTTCACAAGAAAACTTCTATGTTGGATAACATGGCTGATCCTATTGTATTGGATGTGCGGATGCAGATGGTATTAGACATTCAATTATCTTCAAAATTATAAACAACAGTAGTCCATGAATGAAGGTAATGCAACTGTATGCATGTTCTTCCTTTACTTGTTATTCATGGTGTTGGCAATGATTAAGAGCACTTGAAGTATGGATCCCAACTTTATGAGTAATATGAACTACATTGCAACATTAGACAATATTTTGCTTTGCTGGAAAATCTTAGCTTCTCTTATTATTAAACTCGTGCTGGATATGTTTGTCTGGGCATCTTCTATTGTGTTGAGAATTATTGATATATCAAAATCTTCTCTTGTATGGAATTTGGTGCATGCAATAATGAAGTTCATAATTATGCCCAGATATAGTTTATTAAGATTTAAGAAATATTTTGTTGGGCTTTTGACATGTATATTTCTGATATTGGATTTTCCATGCTGTCAGATCTATGATATTTTCCAGCTTCTTCCATCTAAAGTTCAAGTTGGGGTATTCTCCGCCACAATGCCACCTGAAGCTCTCGAGATCACAAGAAAGTTCATGAACAAGCCTGTGAGGATCTTGGTGAAACGTGATGAGCTCACCCTTGAGGGTATTAAGCAGTTTTATGTTAACGTTGATAAGGAAGAATGGAAGCTTGAAACACTCTGTGATCTCTACGAGACCCTGGCCATTACCCAGAGTGTCATTTTTGTGAACACCAGGCGCAAGGTTGACTGGCTTACTGACAAAATGCGGAGCCGTGATCACACTGTCTCAGCCACCCACGGAGATATGGATCAGAACACTCGAGATATAATTATGCGTGAATTTCGTTCTGGTTCTTCTCGTGTTCTCATCACCACTGATCTCTTGGCTCGTGGTATCGATGTGCAGCAAGTCTCCCTTGTCATAAACTTTGACCTGCCAACTCAGCCAGAAAATTACCTCCACCGTATCGGACGAAGTGGACGGTTTGGAAGAAAAGGTGTTGCCATTAACTTTGTGACAACTGACGATGAGAGAATGCTGTCTGACATTCAGAGGTTCTATAATGTGGTCGTTGAAGAGCTGCCATCAAATGTTGCCGATCTCCTCTAATGAGGTTTTTCGCTGTTCACACGAGGTAAGGGGTTTCTGGTGAAGCAAGTACTGGTTAATGTTACTGCTATATTAATTTTTTTTGTGTTTCCAAACATATTTGACCACCTAATCATATTGTGCTCTGCACATTTGCACTAGGGTGGGTGAGTGTTAACTCACCTATTTTCTTTTTGGTGGGGCATATGATATGCAAGTTTTGTTGCAGTAGGGTTTTGTACTCTGTCCTTTTCGATTTTATATTATTTTTGTTTTCTCTTGCTGTTTTGTTTAATTTTCAAAAAGATTGTAGTTTGGATTGGTTTCCTCATTTTTGAGGCCTTTTAATTTTAATGACAAGGGGATACATTATAAAGCGGGTTAAAGATTCTTATTTGTGTTGGTGACTATACCAACTCTACCGTTCTGTCATCTGCAGTTATATTTTGTTCATGATCTGCTTTAATTGTTCGAAGTATTGTTTACTAACGATTCTATCCGATTGCATGACTGGTCTTGTTTGTTTCTTTTTAGTTTAGTTGGGGAATTAAGTTGCTCTTAAAATAATTAGGGGAGACAAATCACGGTTATATCAAGGATAAGGCCACTGTTTACTTTCTCTCTCTCTATATATATATCACCGTTAGTTTTTATTGATTATCAGAGGCTTGGCTTGTTCGATTTTATGGTATTTGGGTGTGCACAAGCAAATTGAATTCAAGTGGTTGACACTGTTTTTGATAATGTTTTTGTGTTTCCTGTTCTTGTTTTTTGCCAAATGTTTCCTGTTTTTGTTTTCATAGAAATAAATAAAATAAAAAATCGACGTGAATGGCTAGAATCCTTAACAAACAGGGCCTTCACAAAAACAACATAAAACCATATTATTGTGGAGAGTATTGGGCAAGTCTATTAGGCTCTTTTCTCTTCTTTTTTTTTTTCCCCTTTGTTGGCAATAAGCCTTGGTCAAAACAATCATGAAAGAGTAAATGAGAATGAGCATTAATGTTTAAGCATTTCTCATGGATAATGATGACAAAGGTGTTAGTAATAATGTTATTTTCAGTGTAACTTTTGATTTTGTTGGGAGCTTTCAATTTGTCTTGATTTTAGTGGAGAAGGGGAATGGTCCCTCGGTTCACCTGTCATGCTGCTTAACAACTTTCCTTATGAATATGTTAGATATATATTTTGTATTTTGGTCTTAAAAAATGATAATCTCGTGGTGGATACAATTCTTTTTGGAGAAACATTTCATGGGTTTATACGATTTTAAATCATCAAACACAATCCTTTGTGGGAAAGGATTTCTCATCCCCCAAAAGGAGTGATAGGGCACAAAGGAGCCTAATTATGGTGTGGACATCCTCGTCCATCCAAACTATCAAAATGATAGTTGATGTTTGTGTTGTTGGAATGAAATATGTGCCATGTGACTTAATAAGTGTGAGAGATCTCCTTCTTTTATTCTATTTTCAAAATGAATTTTTATTTATTTAAATTTTCCTTTTCACAAAGGGACATAGCCTCTGTTTGGGAAGATGAGTTGGATTGGATTTGAGGTTATTTTAATCACAAAAAAATAAAATATACTTTTTAATTTAATAAGACAAAATATCACATTCAACTTATAATTATTACATTTTTTTTTTCTCACAAAAAGTTTAAAAAGTCAAAAAAAATAATTTAAACAAGACTTTTTAATCCAAATTAAAATAACTAAAAAATAAAAAAATAAAAAATCAATTCACTTCTAAACGAACCCATACTACTAGTATTACTTACAAGTTGAGAGATGTTCTATTCCCAATAGGCCAAAAAAGAAAAGAAAAGGGGGTATGTAATTTGAAAGGATTTTGACGAGATATTCTTTACTTAGGCGGTGCATAATGGGAAAAGGGTCAAATCCTTTCCATCCTTTGATACTAACCGATTGAAAGAAGTTGAAATAATTTCCATGTACTTTCTCTGAGGGACCTTCATTACAAAATGCATTTTAAAATTATGAAGACTTATTCAAGCTAGACAATATTTTAATTACTATGGGGTAATTTAAAAATATGATAAAAAGTCAATTTTTTAATTTTTTTACACAAGAAGGTTACGAAAAAACTAAAAAAATTAAAAAAATCAATTTTTTTTATCAATTTCTCGAAACATCACTATGTTAAATTGTGACACAACTAGTGATATTGAGAATATTTTTATTGTGCACAAACATTTGTGTGTATTTTGCCTTTTATAAAAATATAATTTATAAAAAAGAAGAAGAAGAAGAAGAGAATAATAGCTTCAAGGTTCACCAATGGGAGAACATTATTATAAATTTGGATGCAAAGGCTTGATATTTAATCAAGATGTGTAAAAACATAATGAATATGCCTCCACCAATGCCAAATTGTCATCCATGAAATTATCACCACCGTCACAAATGTGGACATTAATCAAGTGAAACAAAATGCATTTTGAAGTTATGCTGGCCTAATCCGCAATAGATATCATTTCAATTAATTAGTATGTAAGGTTGTGATGCAATTAGTGGTATCAACTATCAAGAACTTGCAAAAATAACACTAAATCTCCCTTAAATTCTGGATAAAATACATCAAGTTTAACAAATTAAGGATAATCATCATTTGAGTTTTTAATTCACAAAACACATAATTCTCATTTTATCATTATTTCATTAGTCATATAGATAGAAAAATAATATTGTCATATCTTTTACATTAAAATATATGTTTTACTGTTATTTATCCTATGTTTACAAACCATTTATATTACTTTCATCGTTTTAACCTTATTAGAGAGAAAGTTAATATAATTATTATTGGGTATACTTCCTTATTGGAGTGTGAGACCCAATTAGTTTATTAAAAGAGTTATAATTTGGTTTGGTTTGAGTATAATATATTTTATATATATTATATCTAATTTTTAGAGACCTAATCCAATTTAGTAACAACTAGGGTTTTGATAAAACAAACTCAAGATTTAACATTATATATAGATATAATGTTTTTTTTCAAAGAAAAGGAACGGCTGCTATACATACAAAATTCGGTGGTTTTTTGCCTGTGAATGAGCAACAGTGGTTGGTCAAAAAGTCAATTCATTGGTTAATTGAATAAGCTTGCTATGTGATTTTCAATTGGTGTTTGGGCAATAATATTGCTTGATTAGTTGATACTGCTGTTGTCCGTTCTTTCTAAGCATAATTTGGTTCGTTATTTTGGATCTTTTATAATTTTGGTTCTGAAAATTTTTTATTCATTTATTTGGTGAGGTCTTTCCTCTTTATTTATTTGTGATTATTTGAAATTCATCTAAGGGTGGTTTGTGAGACCATTCATGTCTCGTTTGTAATCATTTGAAAAATTATTTGGTTGATAGTGGAATCGGATTTCGATCCCGTGGACGTACCTCACATTGAGGGAACCACGTAAAAATTCTTGTGTTGCTTTTGATTTAATTTTTCCGCATTAGTTTTTATTCCCATTGATTGATTTACTTGTGGAGAATCACATATTTTTCCTAACAACTGGTATCAGAGCTTACGGTTTATTTGGGTTTATTTATTTGTATAAATCAATGGAGGGAAATGTGGGTCGTATGTCTAGCTTCAATGGAAGCAATTGGGTAATTTGGAAAACTAAAATGGAGGACCTATTATTTTGTAAAGATTTGCATGGACCCACTGAGGGTGATAGTGGCAAACCTGAAGGTATGAAAGATGATGAATAGAATAGGCTTAATCGAAAAGCCGTTGGTGTTATCCGTCAATGGATTGATGACAGTGTGTTTCATCATGTTGCTATCGAAACTTTGGCACATGATTTATGGAAAAAATTAGAGAGTCTTTATGATAGAAAATCAGCCACAAATAAAGCCTTTCTGTTTCGTAAGTTGGTTAATTTAAAATGTAAAGAGGGCAACCCTATTCCGGAACATCTGAATGAAGTAAAGAGTATTATTAACCACCTTGCTTTTATGAAAATTATTTTTGATGATGAGTTGCAGGCTTTGATGCGATTTAGTTCTTTGCCTGAAAGTTGGGAGACTTTAGTTGTGACAATTAGTAATTCGGCGCCCGATGGAGTTGTCACAATGGACCAACTCATTAGTAGCTTGTTGAATGAAGAAATTAGAAGAAAATCAGCGGGTTTTTCTCATTTGGAAGCATTCGTTGTGAGAAGCCGAAGCAAAACAAGGGAGATGAGTAAGACTCCTCATGGTCGTGATCAAAGCCGAAGCAAAACAAGGCGGAGGAGTAAGACTCCTCATGGTCGTGATCAAAGCCGTGACAAATCAAAAGATGATTCTTTTTCAAAGAAAGATATTGAGTGCTATTTTTGCCATGAGAAATGGCACATGAAGCGAGAATGCCGAAAGCTCAAGAACAAGGAGAAAAGGCGTGATTAAAGTGTAGATAAGAAGCAAGAACACACAATGACAGTTACTACCGATGATCTCATGGTCGTTTGTGAAGATGATTGTATCAATTTTGTGGGCGAAGAGAGCAATTGGGTGATTGATTCTGATGCTTCTTTTCATGTGACTTCTCGAGTTGATTTCTTTACTACCTACATCAAAGGAGATTATGGTTCTGTTCGAATGGGTAATGAAGGTTTGTCCAAGATTATTGGCATGGGTGATGTTTGCTTGGAAACAAATTTGGGCTGCAAGTTGTTGCTTAAAGATGTGAGGCATGTTCCCGACATTCGCCTCAATTTGATCTCTACTGGGAAGCTAGATGATGAAGGCTTCAATAACAAATTTGGTGATGGAATATGGAAGCTCACAAAGGGTTCTTTGGTAATTGCTAAATGCAAGAAGACTCATACACTTTATTCGATGTAAGGAAAAATTTGTAAAGGTGTTGTCAATGCACTTCAAGATGATACTTCTACCAAATTGTGGCACAAGCGGCTTGGCCATATGAGTGAAAAGGGGCTACAAGTTTTGTTCAAGAAAGAGCTTCTACCCGGTTTGAAAGGTACACATCTTAAAACTTGTGTTCATTGTTTGGCGGGTAAACAACATAGAGTTTCTTTTCAGAAAAATATTACTTCTAGAAAAGAAAATGTTTTGTAGTTGATTCATTCAGATGTTTGTGGTCCTTTGAAAGTTAGAACACATAGTGGTGCACTTTATTTTGTTACTTTCATTGATGATTATTCAAGGAAAGTTTGGGCTTTTTTACTAAAAACTAAAGATCAAGTTCTCGAAGTATTTAAGCATTTTCAGGCCATGGTTGAAAGAGAAACAGGGCAGAAATTGAAGTGCATCCGATCAGACAATGGTGGTGAATACATTGGGCCATTTGATGAGTATTGTCGCAACCAAGGTATTCGCCACCAAAAGACAGTTAAGAAGACTCCTCAACAAAATGGCGTTGCCGAGAGGATGAACCACACCATTGTGGAAAGAACAAGGTGTTTGCTTTCACAAGCTAAATTGCCAAGATCCTTTTGGGGTGAGGCAATGAAGACAGTAGTTGACGTGATCAATTTGTCTCCTTCCTATCCTTTGAATGGTAATGTTCCAGAAAGAGTTTGGACCGGTAAAGATGTATCTTATGAGCACTTGAGAGTGTTTGGTTGCCGAGCTTTTGTTCACATTCTAAAAGATGAGAGGTCCAAGCTTGATAGTAAGTCAAGACAATGCATTTTTCTTGGCTATGGGCGTGATGAATTCGGGTATAGATTGTGGGATCCGATCGATAAGAAAGTCATTCGAAGCCGTGATGTTGTGTTTCTTGAAGACCAAACAATTGAAGACTTTGGCAAAGGTGATCAACCGGAGCAAAAAACTAGTGATCTCATTGACATGGATCCAGCTCCTTTATCTTCAGTTATTGATGAAAATGGGGGAGATGTGCAGCCACCTATTGAAGATGCGGAGGATGATGGTAATCCTAATGAAGTTGAGCCTAAAATTAAGGAAGAGCATCCAACTCAAGAACCGCTACCACAACTTGAGTTGAGAAAATCTACAAGGGACCGACAACCTTCAAGAAAGTATCCTCCCAATGAATTTTTGCTGATTTCCGATCAAGGGGAGCCTGAGAGCTACCAAGAAGCAATTGAGCATGCAAAGAAAGATGATTGGAAAAAAGCCATGGACGAGGAGATGAATTCTTTACTTGAAAACCAGACTTATGATTTAGTGAAGTTGCCTAAGGGGAGGAAAATTTTGAAAAATAAGTGGGTTTTCAAATTGAAGAATGATAGTAAAAATTTGAGGTACAAAGCACGTCTTGTTGTGAAAGGCTTTGGGCAAAAGAAAGGTAATGACTTTGATGAAATTTTCTCGCCAGTTGTGAAGATGTCTTCTATTCGGGTTGTACTTGGTATGGTTGCAAGTATGAACCTTGAAGTTGAGCAACTTGATGTGAAGACCGCATTTCTTCATGGTGATCTTGAAGAAGAAATTTACATAGAGCAACCAGAAGGTTTTGTGATGAATAATAGTTTAACTCTTTCATGATTTATAAAAAATTTAACTCTTTCATGATGAATAATAGTTTTTCTAAAATCACTTCGGACCATTGTGTGTTTGTGAAAAATTTTCCGGATGGTAAATTTATTATTCTTTTGCTTTATGTTGATGACATATTAATTGTGGGTTAAGATTCTACCATGATAAACAGGTTGAAATTGGAGTTGAGCAAGTCTTTTGCTATGAAGGATTTGGGACCGGCAAAACAAATACTTGGTATGAAAATTGTTCGTGATCGCAAAGAGGGACTGATTTGGTTGTCTCAAGAAAGCTACATTGAGAAAGTTTTTGAGAGGTTCAACATGAATAAAGCAAAGCCGGTTGGTTGTCCACTTGCAGGCCACTTCAAGCTTAGTTCGAATCAATGTCTGACAAGTGAGAAAGACAAAGAAGAGATGTTAAAAATTCCTTATACTTCAGCAGTTGGTTCTTTGATGTACGCCATGGTTTGTACAAGGCCGGATATTGCTCACGCCGTTGGTGTGGTTAGTCGGTTTCTCTCTAATCCGGGTAAAGAATATTGGGCAGCGGTAAAATGGATTCTAAGGTATCTTCGAGGGACTTCGAAGGTGTGTTTGTGTTTTGGAGATGGTAAGCCGATGCTTGATGGGTTCACAGATTCTGACATGGCTGGTGATGTTGATTCTAGGAAATCTATTTCGGGGTATTTGATGATTTTTGCAGGAGGAGCTATGGCATGGCAATCTAAATTACAAAAATGTGTCACTCTCTCAACTACCGAAGCTGAATTTATTGCTATTACGAAAGCTTGCAAAGAAGAATTATGGTTGAAGAAATTTTTACAAGAGTTGGGTTTGAAACAAGAAAAGTATGTGCTTTATTGTGATAGTCAAAGTGCTATTTACTTGAGTAAAAATTCTACATTTCATTCGAGATCGAAACACATTGATGTGAGATAACATTGGATTCGTAATGTGTTAGATTCGAAATTGTTGCAACTTGAAAAGGTTCACACAGATGATAATATTTCAGATATGTTGACTAAGACTTTATAGAGGGACAAACATTTAAAGTGTCGAACTTTGACCGGTATGGTTGATCTCTCCACCTAAGTTGGTAGGGAGAGAATTGTTGAGTATACCTCCTTATTGGAGTGTGAGACCTAATTGGCTTATTAAAAGAGTTCTAATTTGGTTTAGTTTAGATATAATATATTTTATATATATTATATCTAATTTTTAGAGACCCAATCTAATTTGATAACAACTAAGATTTTGATAAAACAAACTCAAGATTTAACATTATATATAGATATGATGTTTTTTCCAAAGAAAAGTAATGGCTGCTATACATACAAAATTCGGTGATTTTTTGCCTGTGAAGGAGCAATAGTGGTTGGTCAAAAAGTCAATTCGGTGGTTAATTGAATGAGCTTGCTATGTGATTTTCAATTGGTGTTTGGGCAAGACTATTGCTTGATTAGTTGATACTGATGTTATTTTGGATAATTTGGTTTGTTATTTTGGATCTTTTACAATTCTGATTTTGAAGATTTTTGATTCATCCATTTGGTGAGGTCTTTCCTCTTTATTTATTTGTGATTATTTGAAATTCACTTAAGGGTGGTTTATGAGACCATTCGTATCTCGTTTGTAATCGTTTGGAAAATTATTTGGTTGATAGTGGAATCGGATTTCGATCTCGTGGACGTACCTCACATTCAGGAAACCACGTAAATTGATTTAATTTTTCCGCATTAGTTTTTATTCCCATTGATTGATTTACTTGTAGGAAATTACATATTTTCCCTAATAATTATAAAAGAACTATTGAAACTTATTATATTTTTTCTAAATTTAAAAGTAATCAATGTAATTTATCCCCAATTGGCGTATGTACTTCCCCTCTCTTCAAAGATTTATTTTATGAGTAATACTACGAACCTAGAAATTATTCAGAATTATTATTTTATGATTTAAATTTATTTTACATATGAATCATACACTATATAAATTTAATCTCTACAACATAATACACTATCCAGAAAAATCTCAATAGTTATGTGTGTAGGAAGTAGATTTTCCATTATTGTATATTGGTGAAATTTAAATAATAATAATAATGACAATAAGGTTCACCAATGGGAGCACATAAATACAACTTTGGCCACAAAGGCTTGATGATCATTAGATCTAAAAACTTAATGAATGGCCCCCACCTGTGCCAAATCTTCCTCCATGAAATTAGGAAAATGCATGAGACCCCAGTGGGGGCACTGGGGGTCTCTTCCTATTCGCCCAAAAATTTTTTTTTTTTTTTTTTTTTTTTTTTTTTTTTCCTGATTTCAGCCATTACCAGCCCCCCACGTGGAGGTGGGGGGGGGGGGTTGCTGGGGGTCTCCCCTGCTGGGGGTCTCCAGCAGGGCTCATGAAATTATCACTACCATCTCCAATGTGGACATCTACAAATGTGTACATTTTATGTTTGTTTAAAAAGTTCCCATTAAAGAAAAAACAAAAAAAGTATAGTAGAAATACACTCATCCACATCTCAAAGATACAAAAGAATTCAATCTTGCACACCACACAACAAAATAATTCAAACTTACACATTGCCACAACAAAACTACATTTTACCTTTTCTTTTCTTTTCTTTTCTTTTTTTTTTTTGGGTGGGAAACTGCATTTCTTTATTATTTTACTTGTCAATATTGTGTTAACATAATAGGTCTTATCATTCATGTTTATTTCTTATGCAATATTGACTACAAATTTGATTTTAAAAAAAATTGGAGACTTGGGTTATAAGTCTAATTTTAAAACGTTCAGAATTAAAAAAATAAAATAATTTGAAAGACTATATCACCCTATCAATCTGTCTATCTATTCACATGTTATATGTCTACATGTCACCTATTTGTCTACATTTTCAAAATGATTTTCGTCTAAAAAGTTCTAAGAGTTTGAAAGCATTAATCAAAATTTTTTTATTTTTTTAAAATTTTAAAAATTAAAAATTAAGAAATACATGTGGTATAAACATATTGGCCATGTATGATTGACCTCATTTATTTTATTTGAAAATTTTCATATAAATGATAAACGGAAAAAGTAATTACACGTGAGACTAGATATAATTCTTGATTACTTGCACTCTACAAAAAAATTATAAATGATTATAATTTTTTCAATTTCCAATTTAAATTTTAAATCTTATTGGAAAATTTTAGTTGGGAGATATGAATCTCAAACTATTAATCCTGAATAATTACTTATTCCCCTCTAATCCATGCAATATAGGTCTGAGTTGAATCCTAGTTTGGGACTATTATTTATTTATTTTTTGGTTTTTTATACATTTTCTTTTAGATATAATCAATTTAAAAAAACTGCCGTTTTAAAAACAAAAACCCATATTTTTAAAAAAATAATATCTAAAAAAATGACATAAAAAGGATAAAAACTCTGAAAAAATATAGCTTAAAAACAGTTCAGAAACAGCTATTTACTTTGAAATTTAACGGTTAAATTTAGGCTTATTGGGTTTGATTTTCTTTGATTTTTTTTTTTAAAAGAAAGCAAAAAATCAAATTAGTGAAAAAATAAAAAAATAAAAAAACACTTATTATTTTTATATATTTTTGTTTTTTTGAAAGAATAGATATAGTTTTTAAAAGTATCTTTTGAATATTTTTTATTAAATTAATTTCTATTTTTTTTATAAAAAAAAAACTTTGAAAATAATTTAGGAACTCAAAGGAAACATGACCTTAATATTTCCACGTGGCAGCTGTTGACCAAAGACTATTTCGTACTGAAGACTGGAGAGGCTCATGCAACTTTGTTTCTCTTTACTTTAATTTTTTGGGTCCCACAGCCTCATAAAATTTGCAATTTCAAGAAAAATAATTTTAAAAAATACTGTTGAAATTAATTTTAGGGGTTTTTTTTTTAAGCTCCCTAATAATAACAATTTTCTGCATAAAGGACATTAAAAAATGTAATACTGCCTCAGGTCCCTAACCAAAATACCCACGCATTTTATCAATTTCTTGGACCAAAATACCCTACGTCTGTTCATCTTCAAATGAGTTGAATGTTGACAAGATCAACAGAGATGAGCTTTACGAGTATTGGTCTCAAGTCATTGATCAGAGCTTCGATTCTCGACTCCAGATCTTCTTCGACATGTATGCATTATTATTTTTTCTTTTCAAAAAAATTTAATAGATGTATATATATATGATACATACATATATATATATATATATATATATATATACAATTTGTTGCTTACTGTCTTGACTAGTATATATATGATAATTAATCAATTAAGACCATTTGCAACCATAATCAAACAGTCACTCTTGGTTATCTTATCTATGGTTGCAAACATATATATATATATATGATACATACATATATATATATACAATGTCAGCACATATATATATATATATATATATCCAGTGTTGAATATAACATCTTCAGGTTCAAAATTTCTCTGAGTGTTGAATATAACGTCTTTTGATTTTTTGGGTTTAGTAGAATTGGAGTTTTTTCTGGAAAAGCAATATTTGGACCCCTACTTGAAGAATATTGGAAAAAGAAGCTTGAGGAAGAGGCAGCAGTAGAGGAAGGCTTAAAGTAATCCAGAGAAATTTGAATTTTCTCTGGATTCAACCCAGAGAAATTTGAATTTTCTCTGGATTCAACCCAGAGAAATTCATACCATTAAGTTTAAAGAAAATCTATCACAAACTCATAGAAGAACTATTAATTTGTTTGTGCAGGAAATTGTGATTGAATCAGCAGCAGCAAAACCAATGACAAATTGATAAAATCAAAGTTTTATCGTTCCAGAGAAATTCTGGACCAGAGAAATTTGAAATTTCTCTGGGTTGAATCCAGAGAAATTCCTGCGAAGTCCAGAATTTCTTTGCTTCCAACTGATGATGGGTTGCTTTCCTTCCAACTGTCAAAATTGAACTGCTTTCTGTACATTTGGGGCTTCTTATTGAAGCTTCTTGTGTTCTTGTTTTTGTAAATTTCTCTGGCTTGCTACTACTCTATTGGTGTGGCTAATTTTCTCTGGCATTTATAATTTTCTCTGGCCAAATTACTTTTCTTACTTGTGTGTCTAATTTTCTTTGGCAGCATTTATAATTTTCTCTGGCCACATTATGTTTATGTCTTGTGTCTAATTTTCTATGGCATATATATTTTGTTCAATGCTACCTTGTAATTTTCTCTGGGATTACAAGGTAATTTTCTCTGTCAAGGTAATTTTCTCTGTAATTTTCTCTGTTGCTACCTTGAAGAACCAATAAGCATCAAGATCAAGACACCAACTTCAAGGGTGATTTTCACTCAACTACAAGCTTAACATTTTCTCTGTCATTTTCATTGGATTATAATAACAAACCTATGATTTTCTCTATACTACAAAGAAAAGTCCAGAAACATGAATAGTGCAAAAAAAAAAAAATGAAAAGTGCAAAGAAAACATATCAGAAAACTTTGAAAAGTGCAAACATATAAAAACACAACATATAAGTCCAGAGAAATTTGTAATACTTATCATTTGTAATACAATCATATGATTTTCTCTGGACTACAAAGAAAAGTCCAGAGAAATTTGTGAACTTATGTTTATGTCTTGTGTCTAATTTTCTATGGCATATTTATTTTGTTCAATGCACCATTTCCTCAAAATTTCTCTGTCGTGTAATTTTCTCTGTCATGTTTATGTTGCTACCTTGTAATTTTCTCTGTTGTGTAATCATTGCTACCTTGTAATTTTCTCTGGGATTACAAGGTAATTTTCTCTGTCAAGGTAATTTTCTCTGTAATTTTCTCTGTTGCTACCTTGAAGAACCAATAAGCATCAAGATCAAGACACCAACTTCAAGGGTGATTTTCACTCAACTACAAGCTTAACATTTTCTCTGTCATTTTCATTGGATTATAATAACAAACCTATGATTTTCTCTATACTACAAAGAAAAGTCCAGAACCATGAATAGTGCAAAAAAAAAAAAAAAATGAAAAGTGCAAAGAAAACATATCAGAAAACTTTGAAAAGTGCAAACATATAAAAACACAACATATAAGTCCAGAGAAATTTGTAATACTTATCATTTGTAATACAATCATATGATTTTCTCTGGACTACAAAGAAAAGTCCAGAGAAATTTGTGAACTTATATTCACTTTCAATATAACAAAAACAAAAACACATTAACATCAAGAGACAAAAATATATTAAACACAAGCACATAAAAAAATCACAGAGAAAATCTGTTATGTTCACAAAACACTTAATTCAAAAAAAATTTAAAAAAAAAACAAAACATTTACTGCTCTATTGCTACGTCTGTAAATTTCTCTGCCTACTTACAATTTTCTCTGTGATTTTCACTGCACTACAAGTTTACAATTTTCTCTGTGATTTGAGTTCAATTATAGTAACAAACCTGCAATTTTCTCTGCACTACACAAAAAATGCAAAGTGAACAAAAAACAGAGCACAAAACGCAGAAAAACAGAGCACCAAAAAGGAACTCATAACCATGTTGACAGAGAATGAAAAAGCAACTCCAAAAATCAAAATCAACTCCATCGAAAATTCATCAATAATAGATAATGAAAAATTAACTTCAAAAATCAAAAAGAACAACACTGAGTTCGTCTCTCTCACATTGATCAAAACTAAAAACAAAAACCTAATTCAACACCTACACGATCAAATCAAATCAAAAATTGAAAACTTATCTATTTCAACTCCACATGAAATCAAATCAAACACAATGAACCAGATTTCAACTCCTACACGATCAATCAACACCTACAAACAACGAACATGATTTCAACTCGTACAGGATTTCAACACCTACAAACAACGAACAGGATTTCAACACCTACAAAACCCTAGAAAATCTCCACAAAAATCTGAATCGTCAAATTCATCCTCACGTAATCTCCCACAAAATATCAATATGATCTTTAGCTGCCAAATTGAAAACAACGTATATTATAAACAAGGGTAAGACAGGTATTTTACACTCTAAAATAACATTGAGGGACCTTAGGCTACAAAAGAACACATTGTGGACCTAATCCATTACTAAAAGTTGGATAGGGACCTTAAACCGATTTTCATGGAAGTATTTTAAAATTATTAATTAATTATTTGAAAGACACATAAGGACACTCTCTTTTAAAGAAAAAAATAAAAGAGAAAATTACACTGTAGCCCTTCTATTTTAGTTCATTTGTCATTTTAGTTTATATAATTCTGAATTTATAAATTTTTAAAATTTAATTTAATTAATTATAATTATTATCATTTTTTTTAAATAAAAAACACTCATATAAGACCAGTGTCTTTTTTTAAAAGTAAAATTATAAATTTATTTAATTCAATAAATTAATACCTTAGCCAATTCAATGATAATTTTTTGTTAAAAATATTAATAGTGTTATCCATTAGATCAAATTGATATAAAATTTAAAATTAAGAATCAAAATTAAATCAATTAAAAATATAATAATAAAAATGATAAAAATAAATAAAATGTCGGTATAATTTAAAAAAAAAAAAAAAACAGTAAGTGAAAGGAATAAAGCCACCTCCATCTTGAGCTGTTCCCAATTCATATCAAACTTTAATAACCATACCCACATTGTTTTTAAAAGCAAATCCATATCCAACGGACTCTCTCTCTCTCTCTCTCTCCCCTTCTTCTTCTTCTGTACTTGCTATGGAGAACTTCAGATCCAAATCATGCAGGGATGGAAGGATGCAGATAGAGAGTAGCTTCAATGGGGGTAGGCCTACTAGGCCAGGTCATCCTACTAGCATGCATGATCTGAGAAGTTACAGTACTTCTTATGCCACATCATCATCTGAACAAGCACAACCAACCCAGATGGGCAAAGAATTGAAGATCAAGAAAATCAAGAAAAGCACTAGTGTTGGGTCATCAAAAAGTTGGAGTTTGAATGATCCAGAGTTGCAGAGAAAGAAGAGGGTTGCAAGCTACAAAGTCTATGCTGTTGAGGGTAAGATGAAGGGCTCTTTCAGGAAGAGCTTCAAGTGGGTTAAAGACACTTATACCCATGTGGTCTATGGATGGTGGTGATCCAATCTAATCACCTCTTTTGTATTCATGTTTGTGTCTTTCTATATATATATATATATATGGTATATATGTAGATGACTTCTTTTTGATTTGTGATCCAATTGGAGAGGTGTTGTTGTGTTCATTGTGCCTGTTTTGGGTCTCATTTTGATAATTTAAACGGTTCATTTTCAAGAGTCCGTCAAAAAGATAATTTATGTTAAAATTAAAGTTGCTCGAACATTGATAACTATATAATCGGATCACATTTGTCTTGGACAATTGGACAAGAAGAAATGATTTTTAAATAAATCATTTATTTTTTTGAGACAAATGTAATTTAATCGTCTAGTTATCGATGTTTGATCAATTTAATTTTTTATATGAATTTTTTTAAACATATTTTACAAAATGAATGATTTAAATTATTCAAAATAAAACTGTTAAGCACAACAATAACTCTCCAATTAGATCAACAACTGAAGAGTAGCTCAACCCTATTTGTGTTTTATCATAGATTATGAGGTTGTATGTGTCTGAGAATTTTATGCCTTCTATAGTGAAAATCCTATGCTTACGGTTTGTGGATTAAATTGTTCTTTGGACAAATTTCACTTTACCCTTATGTGGTTATTCTTATGTGGTTTGGATGAGGTGCGAATTACTCTTGATATTTGAAAATCACCACATAATTCTCATGTGATTTGTAGATTAAAACGCATAGTTAACATTTTCATCCAATAAAATAGATTGTGAGACCCACCCACGCGCCTTGATGGAGAGTAAGTCAATTTTTAAGACAAAAATATTTTTTTTACATCTTTAAATTTACCAAAGATGTCATTATTTTTTCCCTCTGTTTATTTCTATTGTTTCTCTCTCTACTCTGCAATTAAATAATAACACTTATATATATATATATATATATATATATATATGTAGAAATTAAATAATTTCCATTAAAATATATCTTAATATGGATCTGATGCAATCTGTATATCACCTCTACATTCACACACAGAACTATCTTGCTCACCAATACACTTGCACAACTTCCATTGGAAGTCAATTGCTTATGGGTTACTCACTGTATTCAACCAAAAAGGCTGGAGTTGTCATTAAAGTTGTAGATTCTCAATATTTTTCCTTTTTTTTTTTTTTAATATGGGTTGTTGCTCAGATTTGTGTCAATTCCTTACCTTTTCAACCTAATTTAAATTTACAACAATGATTCATCCCCTTTTTCTCCCACCCCTTTTGACCCCCTCTCTCTCTCATTGGTTACATTTTCTTTTTCTTTTTTTTCCTGCTCCTCCAATCACCACCCGCCACGTGGCAAAGGGGGTAAGGGGGTGACCCCCAAAAGGGGGTCCCAAGCATTATTCTTAAATTTAATTATATTTTCAGAGTAATGTATGTGTGTATATATTTTATAGAAACATATATACATTCATATATATATATATATATTTGGAATTGGATGTAAGCTGTGTCTCCTAAGAGGAGACTTAGGGTAGCCCACATACATATTAATATTTGTAAATTATATATATTATATATTATTTATATATTTATTTGTACATGTATATTTATTTTTTGATAATTATGAGTGATAATTATTGAGGTTGCCTAAAATATCAAGAACTCAAATGGATGTGAAAACGGTTTTTCTTAATAGGGATTTTGAAGAAGAGGTATACATGGTTCAGCCTGAGAGATTTTCCTCAAAGGATAATCACTTGGTTTGTAAGTTAAAGAAATCTATATATGGACTTAAACAGGCCACCCGCCAATGGTATTTAAAATTTCACAACATTATTACTTCATTCGGGTTTACGGAGAACATTGTTGAAAATTGTATATACCTTAAGGTTAGTGGAAGTAAATATATATTCGTAGTCTTGTATGTAGATGACATTCTACTTGTGAGTAGTGATTTGGGTTTGTTACATGAAACGAAAAAATTTCTTTATGAAAACTTTGAAATGAAGGATATGGGTGAAGCCTCATATGTCATTGGCATAGAGATTCACAAAGATAGATCTTGTAAAACATTGGGACTATTTCAGAAGGCCTACATTGAAAAGGTTTTGGAAACATTTAACATGAGGTCTTGTTTACCTTCTGTAGCACCTATTGTCAAAGAAGACAAATTTAGTCTAAATCAATCACCACAAAATGATTTGGTGAAAGAACAGATGAAAAACATACCTTATGCATCTGCAGTAGGTAGTCTCATGTATGCTCAGGTTTGTACAAGACCTGATATTGGGTTTGTGGTAGGAATGTTAGGTAGATATCAAAGTAATCCAGGCCTTGAGCACTGGAAAGCTGCTAAGAAGGTTACGAGGTATTTGCAAGGAACTAAGGACTACAAGCTTACATATAGACATGCAGATTCATTAGAGGTGATTGAATATTCAGATTCGGATTTTGCTGGATGTTCCGACACTAGAAGATCTACTTCAGGATATATCTTTCTTCTTGCTAGAGGAGCTGTATCTTGAAGAAGCATCAAGCAATCCATAACTGCTTCGTCGACTATGCAAGCGAAATTTGTTGCATGCTATGAAGCTACAACACAGGCCTTATGGTTAAGAAATTTTATCATAAGACTAAGGATTGTTGATTCCATTTCGAGACCACTAAGGATTTACTGTGATAATTCGGTTGCAGTTTTCTTTTCTAAAAACAATAAAAGTGGGAGCCGAAATAAACATATTGACATAAAGTATCTTGTTGTTAGAGAGAAAGTCAAGATGCAAGAAATTGCTATTGAGCTCATCGACACTGAGTTGATGGTTGCAGATCCCATGACAAAATGATTGTCGGTTAAAGTACACAATGATCATGTGGTTCATATGGGACTAATTAGCTTTTTTGATGTATGAAATTACTTTATCATTTTGAGGGATTCGCTATTGAAAACAATATTTATTTAGAATAAATACATGAACTTTGATTGTGCACTTAAAGTATTTGTCATGTTTGTTATCCATTGGGATAAGTAAAGTAGGACCCGAATGGCTATTTGTTAGTCATTTGTAAATTGAAGTATTTTATTTAGTACTCATTGAGAAGTGTCATACATTGTAATTTATAAAAGGAAATGTCCATTAAATGGGGCATAACCGCTATGATTCGTGTAGTAACACTTGGCAATGGAGTATGAGGATTTCAATATTAAAGTTTAGGCAAATATAATGGCCATAATTCAGTACATATCACCCAATACATTGTTTATATGATTTGTGGACCAAATGGGAGAATGTAAGTTGTGTCTCCTAAGAGAAGACTTAAGGTGGCCCACATGCATATTAATATTTGTAAATTATATATTATATATTATTTATATATTTATCCTTACATGTATATTTATCTTTTGATAATTATGGATGATAATTATTGAGGTTGCCTAAAATATCAAGAACTCTAAATGGTGGTTTGGCTAAGGCTATCAATTTCCACTAATTAGGAAACTAATAAGGTTTATCTAATAATGTATTTATTTATTCACCCAAAAAAAATAATGAATTTATCTGATAGGGGTCCCTAACCTAGCAGTTATAAATAGGCATGTGGTTTTCTATCAATTAGGCACTCAAGTTTTGCATAGGTTAGAAGACACTTATTCTTAAAGTGTGAAGTGAGTGATATAATATTGAGAGGTTCAGAAGAAATACACACATCACACAACTTGATCAACAATGGATAAAAGAGGTTGGTATAATTTTATTCTGCTGTATATCCATACATATATGATTATATTATATATGTGTATGATTTTCCCACATTGGATTCATTACCATCATCATTTGAAACATTGAGATGATGATTTTTGGGTTTTTGTTTTGGGTTTTTATTTTTCATTTGGGTTGTTTGGTCTTGAATGAAGATGCCAGATTGTGAAACCAATAGAACACGCAGATCTAAGATTAACTTAAAAAATGAACATGTATATACAGAGTGAAATGAATATACACAAACATATATATATATATATATAGAGAGAGAGAGATGACAATGCAATCTATGTATGTATGTATGTATGTATCTCATCCTTTTTTTCCTATTTTTGATATGGGTTTTTGTTTGATTTGTGAATGTTTCTGTTCCTGGATTTGGTTCTCAAAGCGTTTCAAGATATAATTTTGATTTAATTTGTTTCTTGCCCCCCCCCCCCCTTTTTTTTTGGGTTTTGATGTTTTGAAATTATTTTGTTGGGTTTTCATTTTTGGATAATACATGTTCTACGAACTGTTTTGGAAATTTTCTAAAAAATACATGCTTTTTAGCAAACATTAAAATTGTTTTTGCACACTCTGACAGTTCCAGCATTGATTTGAGAAGACGAAGCTCACTTCAGAATAAGAAGAATATATATATATATATATACATATCTACCTTCTACCTTTTGGGTTTGTGAAAAGGAAAGAAGAATGGAGAAGAGGAGAAGGTGAACTGAAAAGAAGATGAAGATGAAGATGAGAAGAAGAAGATGAAGATGAGGGTATAATTGTCAATTTACCTATTATGTTAACTAAAGTTAGTGTGCACTTCAATCTAGAAATCACATGGGACTTATTATGTGGTGATTTTCAAATGTAAGGAAGTTAATTCATACTCGGTCCAAACCACATGGGAGAAAAATGAAGTTTGCCCTTGTTCTTTTATGGGTTCCAAGGAACTTTCTTTTTTATGAAACCTTGGATCAATACATGTCATGCTTGAAATTCAAGAATCCAATTTGATCAATATATAAAGTTGAAGAAAAATGCTATCTACTAAATTTTTTATCATGCATTTTATGTTGGAAATGAGGTATATAATGTGTAGATTCAAAGTTAGTGTATGAATTACAGTCAAAATAAATGTGATCCATATACTTTTCTGGATGTTCTTTTTTGTTTTTTCGAGATATGCAAATCCTCAATCCAAAAGAAGAGAAAGAGAACCGATTTCGGAAATCCTTTGATTGTGTTTTTGTTTTCTGTAATGTAATTATTGAAACTTCTATATTAACAAAATAAAATTAGTTATTCTCATGCTCCACATTTTCAAATCAGTGATAATTAGTAGCTCTAAAAGAGCTCTACTGAGCTGACACTCTCAAAAAAAAAAAAAAAACAAAAACAAAACAAAACAAAAGTTAAGCCAAAATATCACATCAAGGTGAGATCCACAGCATTGCTACCTCATTAGTGTAGCTTTAGAATTGCTATTTTAGTGGTCTGAAACATCATTCTTTTCAGATAAACCAAAAAAAAATTTCATGCTTCAGAGGGTATGGACACTCAGTGGTTTTCTCCATTTTGATTGATTTAGATAGTAAAATTTATCATATTTATGACAATAATGTTATACTCATTATATTTTTATATCACATTTCAAATATTATTTTATATCACACATTCACAATCATTACCGCACATAAGCTCTATTAATATCTAGGAAAATGACTTGAACTGCCACGACCCCCTCTCTCCCTGATTGACCAATTTTTTTTTTTTTTTTTTTTCTTCTCCTCCAATCACCGGCCCCCACGTGTATGCGTGTGTGGGGAGGAGGGTGGGGGTATTGATTGAAGGGGTCACAATCACCTCCCTAATATCTAATAGTTGTGGTTATGTAACATAAGATAGTATTTGAAATGCAGAGGTTGTGATTACGTCACATGAGAGAGTATTTAAAATGTAGTATAAAAAGATGATAAGTGATTGTATTTGAGAAACAACATTGAAGTGTAGTTATTTGTAATTAGTGGAAAGTGCAGTGGCTATGTTTTTTGGCATGTGAGTTGAAGGTTATTTTAGTCATAAAAAAAATAAAATAGATTAAAAAATTAATAAAACAAAATGTCACATTTAAATTATAATCATTTTATTTTTTTCTCAAAAAGTCAAAAAATCCATTTTAAACGAAACTTTTTAACTCAGGTTAAAATAGCTAAAAAGTCCATCTACTTCCCAAACGAAACCAACATGGTTTTGCCATGTGATTTTCCTATTCATATCCAATAATTTTTTTAGACCGGTGAATTCACCAGTTGTGCTGAGCACAAAAAAATTTCATAAAATATGACATAAATATGAGACGAAAGATACAATGAACCCACATATAAAACTCGCCCTTTTATTTCAAATTTGCGTATCATTGTATAAAAATCATTTGTAAACAAAGCATTTTCTTTTTATTGGTTGCAAATTTATGACAATTAGAGGAATGAATAGGATTGGTGAATTAGGCAGCAAAAGCCAGTTGAGTGTGAACATCAAGGGAGTGTGAGGTTAACGTTCATAGGAATTGTCAATTCAAATTGTACAATAAAATAAACAATAATAGTAGTACCTCTGTTTTCTCTCATTTCTGAGGAGTCTGATGATGAACTGTTGTTTGGACTTGCAAATGTAGCTGTGTTGTAAAACCACTGCCCCCACACAATTCAAACTCTCTGTTTAGGTACAGTTTGAAAAAATATATATATATATATCATTTTAAAACTTTTTCTTTAATAATTTCAAAAAAATTTGTATAAAAAATTTTATTTTTCAGCTTTGTCTAGTATATCTTAAAAAAAAAAAAAAATCAAAATCTAAAAAAAAGAAGTCAAACTTTAAAGTATTTCCGTCTTTAGTAATAATATATATATATATATATATATTTGAAATCAATCTAGTCTTGTAAAATTTTTAAAGTTTTGTTAAAAAAAATTAAAACAATATTACTAAAAAATCAATTGAAATGTCAACTTGGACAAAAATCATACTGCAATTGTGATTTTATTGATCAGTAATGCTACAGGGCCCGAATATAGGGGCTCAAATTTGGCTCGAAATTAGGGGAAGAAGAAGGAGGAGGAGGAGGAGAAGAAGGAGAAGAAGAACTCAACTGGAGGGGCCAACAAAATCAGGCGGAGGTGGAGGTGGAGGTGGAGGTGGAGGCGGAGGTGGATGCGGAGGCGGCGGCGAGCAGAGGCAGAGGTGGAGACGGGGCTGCGATGTCAACGAACTACGAGGAACGAGCTGCGAGATCGGCCGACAAGCTGGGACGCCGACGGGCTGCGATGCCGATGACGACCTGCGTTCTCGCTCTCGCTCTCGCCTCTGTGTTCTTCTCTCTCTCGCCTCTGCAACGAAGAAGAAGAAAGAAAAGGAAGAAAAGAAAGAAAAGAAAAGGAAGAAAAAAAAAAATCAAAACCCAAAACGATGAAGGAAGAAAAAAAAAAAAAAATCAAAACCCAAAACGACGTCGTTTTGGGTTTTGAGCTAAATTCGAGTCACTAATTTCGGACCCTCAAACATTATTTTTTATTTATTCAAACCGACAATCAAAAAGTCTCAAAATTGGTTGATTCGGACCACCAGTGTCTTGACAATAGACTTGGAAAATTAGGTTGCGCTTGATGGAGTTTTGTAAATATGATTTGAGAGTATGAGTTGTATTTTAAATTTGTAAGTTGTGGAATTATGATTTGAGTGTAGAAAATTTGTTTGGTTATGATTTTTAAATAGAGTGTTGAATTGAGTTTTGAATTGTATGTGGAATTGGGTTTTGAAAGCATGATTTGGCATGTGAAGTAAGAAAATTTGTTTAGTTATGAGTTTTAAAAAGAATTTTCAAAACTTAATTTAAATTGTTATAACTCATAACAAAACACACTACTTTCACACTATTGAAAATTCTGATCAATACTCATAACCAAACTCTTTTTAAAATTCAATTAAAAAAATTTATTATTAACAGAAAATAACATTTTTTTTAATTGAAAATACTACAAAAGAAATAATTTTTTTCAAAATAAATATTCAAAAAATTTTAATCATAAATATTTAAATAATTTAAATAATCTAACAAATTTAATAAGTAAAAAATTAAAATAAATATTCAAAAAATTTAAATCGTAAAAATTTAAATAATTTAAATATTCAAAAAATTTAAATAATTTAAAATTTTAATACTTTAAATTTAAAAACAACTCTATACTTAAATCGTAACAAAACACGCAAAACAAAACTCAATTAAGAAATTATTTTTAAAACTCATAATCAAACACATAACTCGAAACTCCATACTACTTTCATAACTCTACACTTAAATCGTAACTAAATATATATATATATATATATATTTAAAAATATTTTTATAAAATAGAGTTTGAATTTATTTTTATAAAATATTTTAAAATTTAAAAAATTAAAATCGTAATATTTTAAAATTAAAATATTTAGAAATATTCAAAAAAATTAAAAATTTAAAAAATCGTAACATATTTAAATATTTAAAATCTTAAAAAAATTAAAATATTTTAAAAATATTTTAAATATTAAAATATTGATTTGAGTTTTGAATTATGTGTTTGGTTATGAATTTTGAAAAGTAATGATTATGTTTTGAATTGAATTTTGAGAAACGAATGTAGAATTATGATATGAAAGCTCAAAACAAACATCACACTCAAATCAATGGGTGAAACTATAATTTAAGAGGCTTACCAAACGGAGCCTTAATTTTTCAGTTTTGTGAATTATAGGTTATTGTTTTATTTGACTTAAATTTTTAATAATACTTACACTTATCACAATTTTATTTTATATTATAAGATACTAAGAAATAAATTACAAATCAGTGTAATTGTAAAAAAATAAATTACAAATTTTATCAATTTTAATAATTAAAAACATAAATTTTTTCATGTATTTATAATTTTTTTTTAAATTACACTAAATTATAATTTTTCCTAATAAAAATAGATGATTATTTACCTAACTGAACTATACCAACCTATAAAATCCCAATCCAAACCAAAGGTAACCGGTTCAATTCTGGATTCAAAACTTGGACTAATTCAAAACAAGTGAAATATATAATCCTAAAATTGAACTAATCAAGATTTTTATTTTTTATTTTTAATCAGCAAATTGAACTAACCAAGATGAGTGCAAAAAAAAATAAAAATAATAATTTTGTTGGCTCAAATCCCACAAGCATAAACAAAACCCTTGTCCTTGATTAGTTCATTCAATGAGATCTACCATTTTAAGTGAGATCTAAATCACTGAATACCAGTGAAAGAACTAATTATAGATTGAGAGTTTTGTTTATTTACAACTATTGAGATCCCAAAACAATGCTAAACTCACTAGTATGAACATCCCAAAAAACACGCACTTCACCATTACAAGTGTTTTAAAGTACCAGACACAAAATGCACATATCAGAGACAAACAACTACAGATGCGAAGTTCTACGTGTTGCATAGCTGCAAGTTAACATGATATATAGCTTGGCCTCCTTGTACCACATCATATCATATTGTGAATATCTCCAAGTCCTTCACATTTAGAGCAATCAGTAAACTAGTTCATTTTAGTACCTATTCTCATCACAAGGGTTCAAATGCAACAAAGCTTATCATCTTAAGCTTTTATGATATTCATTCATAAGTCTTTCAGTAATCAAAATGAGCCAAGAAATTCAATACAATGGCCTAATTACAGTTCAAAATAGTGTATATATATCACTCACAACATACCTTATACTCGGTTGGGCCTGCCTTAAATCTCAGCTTAGCAGCTTTTTCCTCAAAAAACAAAACACAAAACACAAATTCAGCTCAACGTGCACGATGAAGTATACTGTTTCATGATTTACAGTGGGAGAGGAGGGTCTGCTCGATGTAGTAGCAGCAGCTAATAATGCTGCCTCTCATCGCTATTAAAATGCAGGCCTTCGATACCCTTGAGCGTGGACTCCAAGTTCTTTATGTTAGAGGAGTTTTTGCTAGAAGCAACGCGCTTGTGATCTCCCGATAAAACTGATGAACTTCTTTGTGCTGCTGCTGAACTTGACATTTTCCGTAGCGCTCCTGGGCTTGCATCTGTGTTGCGGGCACGGGAGGAATCAATTTCACTTCCGACAATCATTTGGTCACGGCTAGTAGAGACAGCAGGTCGCCTTGTAGATCCACTTGACCGCAAAAAATTAGAACTAGATAACTGCACACGCCCCAAGCACCATTTTAATTAACCAAAACCAAAAAAAAAAAGGCAGGCCAACATCACTATTCCATGAGAATACCAAAAGTAAGTTCATATGATGCATTAGCTGAACCGAAGTTGCAAAAAGTGGGGGTGGGAGAGCGAGGGCATATAGGAGTTTCTAAGAATGGGAGCATGTATATATTTTGTACAGTAAATATATAAATATATTTTAACAATTATTTTTTCCTGCTTAGTTGTAATATGTATTAAAACATGAATAAATATTAGAGGTTGATATCTACAAATTGTTTTTGTCAAGTATAAATAAATATTATGTAAACAAAAAGTTCTTTTTTCCGTATCTTTGAGATTTATATGTGAGAGGCTCTATACCAGTAGAGAGAGAGAGGAATTTCAAGAATCCTTATTCGAAGACAGTAGGGTGAGAAAAAAAGTGGAGGAGGCATTTAGTAGAAGAGGATAGGAATGATTAACATCCATTTACATATATGGGTTAGCGGGCTGGTTTCACACTGACCCTTGTCAAAATATTGTAGTGTGTACAAATATACAACATTTACATTTTGTTTTTTTTTTGTTTTTTTTTTTTGTGGAAAATGACAGACATCTCCAATGGTTCAATAGCTAAATGGCTAGCTATTGTTATATTTTACCAATGAATAATGACAAAATGTTATCTATTAGTAATGTTGTTCCAATGGTGCAAATGCTATTTCTTTTATTTTCTTACAAAATGCCAAATTGATTTTCTTACAAAATGCCAAATTGAAATGCATATGTAGGCTATGTTACATGGACTCTTCCAAATAAATCAAATACCCGTGTCGGACAGCCAACACTCAGACAAGGGTGTGGGTTATGTGTCCGATACTTTCCATTGGACACTTCTCATATATTTGTAACTAAATTGGTGGAAATTCATTTAAAATAAAAGCTGATAATTAGAAAGCAGAAGTTAAAAACACCCATCACGCAGCTTCTTAAAAATCAGTTTTTTTAAGATTATTTAAGCTATTTCTGCCTAATAAGCTATAAGCAGAAACTGCACTAAATAGTCTGGCACAAACTCCCATATTAAAATAAGCTATAAGCTGCTTCTATGATCTCCACAAACACCCCCAATGTCAAAAAGGTACTTTATAGCAATTACACAACAAATGATGTATAATTTATTACAAATATAAAAATGACTCTTTTTTGCTAAGTTCGACCTCTAGATACATACCCGCACCCCACATCGAGTTCATGTAACATAATATGTAGGTCCCACCATGAGAGATATAGAAACAAAAGGACTAGTTAAAATTTACTTATAGCTAAACCTCATGCCAAATTTGCCACAAGGTGTAGCAATGCTAAAATATAGCAGCCCATATAGCTAGGCATTGGAGATGAAAATATTATGCTTCCTGCCATTTTCTAGCAATAGCAGCCCATATAGCTAGCCACTAGAGAAGCTCAGCTTCTCCAATGGATAGGTAAAAGTCTTGCTATTGCTACAAAATATTAAGATGTCCCAAAATCACCTCTCCAATGGTGAGGTAAAGTAAAACCATTACTATAATTTAGCATTGGTATCCCTTGTGCTATATTTGAAGCAAAAAATAGCTGAAGGTAAAGTTGCCAACTCATCAAATGGAGACAGAGATGATAACGAGTGGTTGTGATTTAAGCTAGAAAACCACAATTCAATGGTCATGATTAAAGCAAGAAAATATAGCAAAGACACCATTGGAGCAACATTGCTAAATTATAACAATTCATCACTATTCATTGCTAAAATATAACAATAGGTAGAGTTTTAGCTAGTGAACCATTGGAGATGCTCACTTTGCCTTGCCAAGTTTCAATGCCCAAATCGAACAATATTTTTGATTAGGCTGGACCCAACACAGCCAAGCCAACTCACTTTGCACACACGCAAATAACGCTTATCTATTTCAGGCAGGTTAACGGTTTGGAAAATGTTTGTTAACAGCATCTCCCATATCCATGGAATGCCATGATTGCATCAAAGCCAAAGTTGAACTTTAACCATTCTAGTAACAGAACTTGCATGCACCAGCATAGGTAATTCCATAGAAACAGTGTACTTTATAAAAAAAAGTAAATATTTGAACTTACCATAGGGTCTTTGGTTCCCAGCGAATCATTTGTAGCTGGATTTTTTTGTTTAGGCAAGCCTCCAGCATTTACAGGTACTGCAGTGCTCCTACTACGAGAGGGATTTGCTGAAGACCAACCAGTAACCTTACCATCATCACCCCCTACAACACATTCACAGCATAAACATATTAAGTGCTGACCATATGAAACACACACCAAGTTACCTGAATAAGATCAGATATTCATCACAAATAAGTGCAGAATATTCAAATAAAGTTAATCACCAATTATTAGCTGATTTGTACAAGAGAGAGAGAAAAAAAAAAAAAAAAAAATCCATACAACACAGACAGTAGTGGTATGTAAAGAAAAAGTGTTGCCTGCATTAAACACAAAAGCAGAAGTGTTGAAATATAGAATATTAGAATGAGGAAGGTAGTATCCCCCCCAAAAAAGGTTTGCTCATGCAATTGGACTTGACTTGGCAACAATTTAAACATGGGACAGAGAATGCAAAACTACCTGATTGTCTATCAGCATTGGCGACTGCATGGGGCATCCCAGAACTTGTTCCAGCAGCCTGTCCAAAAGATCAGTTTAATAAATAATGCCAACGCTAGAGTTTCCTGGATGGGAAGTTTTGGGATGTGAGGCTGATTGGAATGCAAGCATAGCAAATGTAGTATGTCACTTACAAGAGCACGGGAAGGCGGATTGGCAAGCTGTGATTGCTGATATTTCAAAATAGTCCAGTCGAACACATAATCAAATTGGAAGCCTGAAGCAAGAAGAAAACCACTCTTTACAGTCTCACACTAAAAAGACAACTTTATAATTGAAAACATAACTGTTGACATATGGTTCCTTACAAATCTAAGAACTATATAGCAAACAAAAAAACAAAAACTCACCTTCACGAATAAAAAGGTCACGAAATATTCTCTTCAGATAAGCATAATCTGGTTTATCGTCAAACCTCAGTGAACGACAATAATGGAAGTATGATGCAAACTCTGTAGGATAACCCCGACACAAGGCCTAAGAAAAAATCAGTGAAATTCCCAGTGTTACATGCTGAACAAATATCAATGGCATAACACTAGAAAAAACATTAATTACCTCAATTGAGGTAGAAACTTTCTTTTCACTGATCTTTTCATACTTTTGTTTCTTAGTTCCTGCTTTCAGCCCTTGCCAAGGGAGACTGCAAATATATACACAGTAATAACTAAACAATTGCCAAAAATATGAACACCAAAAATAAAAAAGATTGACAGGAATGTTTACCTTCCTCTTAAGAAATACATAAGAACATATCCAAGTGATTCCAAATCATCCCTCCGGCTTTGCTCTATGCAGTACAAAAGCAACATGGTGAGGGAAGATCAATGCTTAAAAAGTTCAATAATGCTATGATGACCGAATTTGGATACCAAATTTTGAAAAGCATCTAATGTGTCACCAATGTATTGGTTTAATGAGTTCCACCTTTTATGTCTTATACCAATGCATTGGTGACCCATCAAATGGTACCCAAATTTGGTCACCATAGCATTATTGTAAAACATTATGCTTATTTATATGATGAAATCAAAGATAAAATAACAATAGGTATACCAATGCCAAGGTGAGTATTCATGCTCGCATATCTTGCAGTACCCGTCAAGTTCTTATTTTCTCTGCATTTTATATGATGAAGTAATATTTAAAGAGAGAATAAGATGGTAATAGTTATTATTTAGCTATACTGAATCTAGTAAGGGCAATAATATAAGAAGTCCAAGGTGGAGGAGGAAGAAAGGCAGGTAAATCAGGATCACTAGACATATCATATCAGGTAGGATCTGAGCCAGTGCAATATCAAACCCTTCCAATACGAAAGCCTGAAAAAATTCATCCATTAAACAGTTCAAAAAAGCATACCTATAAGGAATGTGTTGATGAGTTGAGGAGTCTCTATACTTCTTAGCCAGACCAAAGTCAATTACGTAAACCTATTTACAATTGAATGACAAACAAATCAACTACCACAAATGATGGAAACAAGTAACAAGGGATGAAAAAAGAGAAAAAAAGAAAAACAAGTGCAATCCAAAACCTGATTTGCACGCCTCCCTAAACCCATAAGGAAATTGTCTGGCTTAATATCTCGATGCAAGAATGACTTGGAATGAACAAATTCAACCCGGTTGATCTGAAAATAATATGATTTCCAGATAACAATTAAACAAAGTTCGTTCATTGTTATTATAACACATTGGATGCAATAAGAAAATTGTTACCATCTGATCCGCAAGCATAAGAACAGTCTTTAGAGATAGCTTCCTACTACAAAAGTTAAACAAGTCTTCAAGACTAGGCCCTAGTAAATCCATCACAAGGACATTATAGTCTCCTTCAACACCAAACCATCTCACATTTGGAATTCCAGCTGCCAAAATTTAGGGAAAATACCAACTTATAAGGATCCCAAATAAAGGAGTAATATGGGCTCTTTTATTTATTTTATTTATTTATTTATTTATTTATTTTTTTTTGTGTGTGTGTGTGTGTGTGTGGGAGGGGGGGTGCAGAGGAATTGGAAACTGAGAAAATAGAAAAGTTCATTACTTCCTCCCTGTAGAATTTTATACAACTTTGATTCATACAACAATTGAGGATGCTTTGTCTTCACATTTTCCTAATATAAGGACAACAAAAATTCATCAATTAGAGGCATTAACCATCACCATCAAAGTTCCACAAGATATTACCAGAAGCAATTCAAGCACATAAGAAGACACAATAAATCAAACTAGAGATAAATCCAAAGAAATTGCGCAAGTCATAAACACTAGCAGCCGTAGTTCACATCTAAGCTATGCCATACCAATGATCTTGCATGATAATAACTAGCTAAAGTGGCAACTTGATAAGTACTAAAATGTGGGTGCATAACATCTGTCCTCAATGTGTGCCAAAAAAAAAAAAAAAAAAAAAAACATGCACACACGCACACACAAAAAGAAGCTCCCAATCGATGCCCAACAAAGTAAGCGAGTGGTAGCACCATTCACACGTTCCCTTTTTATTACAGCAAATGCCTCTATATTTCAACTAAGTATGCTGGTATGAAAAGAATTGCATATAAGATCTTGATAACTGGAAAACCATCAAGAATTTCCTGAACCAAACTAAAGTAGATGTTATGTCAACAACTCCAAATGCAAACACTTAGATTCTCATCTGAATATAAAATGATTTCATTTGGAGAACACCAACTAGGTATCAAAAAGCAATGCTAAAAAATTTAGGTATCACTGAACTGGGTCACATGCACCTAAAACACACACACACTCACAACAACCACAGTAGCAGCTATGTTGCCTACATCACATTGCCAAAACGCACAAAACACCATCCACTAATCAAGAAACATCTAATTTCCTCAAAGCTTGGTGCTTGTGCAATTGGCCACCAAAAAACCCAGGTTTCACAGTAATCCTAATGGCCAGCTAAACAATTCCAAGTTATAAGCAAGCTGGCTTTCAACAAGCCCTTAGTCCTCAATCCCCTGTATTGAGAAAGTACAGGCTTCGTGCCATATACAAACGAGTCTAAAGTTGGGTATCAGGCCCAAATCCACATGCCCAATTAAAACAACAAACGCTTCAGGTGAAAATAAAATAATGCAACTGTATGATGTGATAACCTCCAACTTGAACATCACACCATTAGTACTACATTTACATTCTTAAAGATTGATAAATTCTCTCAAATGTATGGTTCCTTTAATGCAACCATTCTTTTCTTCACCAAAATTATCCCAACTACAAAATATTTACTCTACATGAATCCAAACCTAAAATCGCATTCAGTTACAACATCATAATTGTAACTGCCTAACCATGATAACCCAAACAAGCTCCAATGGAAATCAACTTTTTTACAGTAATTGTTAACACCAACTGCATATTGCTTCACCTGCATCTCATGTATTCATCATATTATATGAAAATTACAGGCAGCCTGATTAGGAAATAGTAATAATAATAATCATAATAATAATAATAAAAACAAAGGAGTATGGTCAAGTTCTTCAGTTGAAAGCCTAAAAGTACATTTCAATAAATCCAAAGTTAAATTTATCCAAATTTTCTTCTAAATTCTAAGTCTTTTTTTTTTTTTTTTTTTTCCAGAATTATTTCCTACATTCACACCTCGTCTAAGAACAGGCTATTTTAATAACTTTTTGGTATTTTACAAAAAGATGTGCAGAAAAGTAGAAAGAGTGATGTAACAACTTATAGTGACTTTTTAACTTTCTGACTAAAATATGTAGTTGCCAAACGAGTCAATATAACCATTATTTATCTGATTATTTTGTGAAATTTGCTACATTTTGTTGTGCACTAGTCTACTAGATTGAATGCATGTAGGGTGTTTGTCTAGGTAAAAAAAAGGGACGAAACAGGTCACAAACACACATTTCCAACCTCCAAGTCACAATTTTATGATAACACAATTGGTTACAATAAGATTGTGTCAATTGCATCTTACGTTACTTATATTAGATGAAAATCAACAAAACTCAATTACTACACTCAGTCCACGGTCTGATTCCAAAAATAAAATCTCTCAAATAGTACACATAATTACTCTAGATGATAAAAAGTACAATTTCAACAATCCCTAGTTCAATTCATCCAAAATTGCCTCCTAACTTTGATAGAAAAAACTATAGGCATTTTATATTGACTAATAATGTTCTCATAACTGATTATTCCATGCAATTTGTAACAAACCAGAACCCAGAAACAAAATTCCAGCTTTCAAATTCACAAATTTACAACAAATATATTCGATTGCAATAGAAGAATAATTTTAATGTTTTGGATACAATTCAACAAACAGGGGCTTAAGATTAACATTTAACATATGAAGAAACACAAGAAATGTTAAAAATTGGAGGACTCACAAGCTTAATAGCAACTTCTTCATTTGTCTGAATATTAGTACCTGAAAAAATTTCAATAAAAAAAAATAAAAAAATTAAACAACTTTCCACCAAAACCACCACAAAAATAGCAAGAATCAGGACAAACCGAGATAGATCTCTCCAAACGACCCACTACCGATCTTCCGACCGAGCCGAAACTTATTGCCCACGCGAGGCTCCATCAAAATAGCTCTCAAAATCAACGACCTTACGAAACCCTAATTACCAATTCAAATTCTAACCCCCCCCCCCCCCCAAAAAAAAAAAAACCCAAAAAATATATATATAGAACTGCTCAAACCCTTGACTTAGGAGGACAATCCGGCGATCAGGAATCAGGGGCCATGATTTCGTGGATCAAACCGAAGGGGGTATACGAATTGTTGGAGGAGATGAGATCGAATTGGGAGATGAGAGAGAGAGAGGGAGAGAGAGAGAGAGAGACTAGGGTTTTGAGAAGTGGTGATTGAATGTTGGAAGTCTAGATTAATGGAGGTTTAGGTTGCAGAGTTCACAGAGAGAGAGAGAGAGAGGGGAAGGAGAAAGGGGAGGCATGATGATGATGATACCAACACTCCAGGTCCAGGCTCCCTTTGATCCGATCGAAGCTGGACTTTTGGTCTCTCATTTTGAACATGGTTTTTTTTTTTTTCCCTTCTAAATTCCAATTTTATTTTATTTTATTTTAGTAATTGTTTTTTTAAAAATATTGAAAATTGAATAAAAGGTTTTAAAAAAATTAAAACTAAAAATATTTTGGATTTTTAGTGGACTTTTGAATTTGTGTCTTTTTTTTAGATTTTAGTGTCTTTTAAACTAAAAATTTCTAAAAATCTAGATTTGAAAAGTCTATATTAAGGGAAGTAATTTTTTGAAGGATAGTTTAGAGTGATTTTTTTAATAACTTAATTTTACAAAAGTTAAAAGTATGATAGAATGTTTGGAATGATTTAAATAAATATTTTTTTTTATTTTTTATAAAAAAGATGTGCAAAATAATAAAAAAGTAATATGATCCTAAAAAAAATTATAAAAAAAAAAGTACTAATATAAAGGATGGCAAATAATTGAGGGTACAACAGTATTGAAAATATTTTAAAAATTCGTAAATATACAAAAAAAATAAATATAAAGACCCAAAAAAAAAATATTAACAGAGTTGCTTCCAAACAAGCCTTGACATTTTTTTAAAATATTTTCTTTGATTTTGTTCTGTAAGGATTTATTTATTTACTTTTTTTTTTTTTTTTTTTTAAGGTTCTGTAATGAGATCGGTAGGGATGGATTAAATTGGTAGAAAGTGACAAAAATAAATTTTAAACCTTTTCACATTTGTTTATCATGAAAATGATAAAAAATTTTTTTTTTTTTTTACAATTCATATCTTAATGATAACTTGGCTTAATGATTTTTTTAAAAAAAACATTTTCAATTTTTTTCACTTAAAATTATACGGGTTCGTTTCTTATTATAGATAACATTTTCTTAACTCTTTAGTTATTACTTTCAATATATCAAAATATATAATATTCAAGTCACATTGACATCAAAAATATTTTAAATAAATATGATTCAATCATCTGACATTTATATATGATCAATCTTAATTTTACACATAATATATTCAACATATTTTATAAAATAAATAGTTCAAATCATTTTAACAAAACTAACGGGTCACACTAAGGACACAGTTTTGTGTTTACCATGGGCCAATTCATGTTTTAATTTCTCTCCCGCTTAATGTCTTCTCTTTTTTTTCTCTCTCTCTTTCTTTCTTCTACTACTTTTTTTTTTTTGGGTTGTTTCTTGGACACATCAGTCTAGTGAATAAAAAAGGACATTGCGTATTTTGAGTTAAATACACTATGCACCTATTCACTTTAACTCTTATCAATCCATATGTTTGACATTGCCATAGTAAAGAATCAATCCCTTAGTTGCAAAGCTCACACTACATTTGAGTAATGGATCATATATTCTGTTTTTCACATTGTTTGGGATGTCTTAAAAAAAAATTAAAAAATTACTATCTTATTTAAGTCATGTCATCTTATTTATGTCACATCAATTCTCTATCACATCACTTCAAATCTAATTCATATTTTATAAAAAATTAAAAAATATATTTATTTAGAGCATTCTAAACCATCTCTTAAAAGAGTAATGGATAACCTTTTCTATTAATAACAATCAATTCCCAAGTTGAAATGTTCAATTGTGACAAGAAATAAAAAGAAAGAAGACAAAAAAACAATTAATAGCTTCTCACTACAAGCAAAAGAAAAGAAAAAAAAAATCACTTGTGAGTTTTAAAAGTCAATAACTACTTATTGTATTGGTGCTACTACCATCTCCATCAAAACCAAACCAAACACCTCCAACCATCTCACTAACTCTCATCAACATATCACCATCACCTTCTTCACTGACTTCCTCTCTCTCTAATTCATAAGCAGCCTCATATGCTGCACTAACAAGACCGTTGCTTTGTATAATGACCCTTCTATTTGCAAATATAGCATCTCTAATTCATAAGCAGCCTCATATACTGCACTAACAAGACCGTTGCTTTGCATAAGAGCATCAGCAATAGAGTAGCTAAACACTATGTTAGTGTTAGTTGCTAATTTTTAGCAAGTCATTTTGTGTGTTTGCTTTCACAATGAAGCTGTTAGTAGGTGTGTTATTGGTGTGTGTTAGTCATGTTTGTTATCTGCAACTAGCCGTTTAGCTAGCGAAGGAGAACGTTGTTTTGTCTTTCAGGTTGATTGGCCGGATGTTCGGTCGGTTGACCCGGTCAACGATTTTTTTTTTTTTTTAACATGTTGGGATTTTTTTTTTTTTGGACTTGAAATTTAATTTTGGGCTTTAAATTTTTTATTAAACTAAATTATTTATTTATTATATATACACATATATATATATATGTATATATATTTAATACACACCTTAACACACCCCTTAACACATCCATTGCACCACCACTCACTCTCTAAAATTAACAAACTTTTAACACATCTTAACAAATATTTTTGAGCCCCACTTTTATCACTTTTTGTCATATAACACACACTTTAATAAACAATTTTGGCTATCCCATTGTGTGGATGCCCTAATGACCCTTCTATTTGCAAATATAGCAGGAATCTGAGTTTTTCTTTCACGGATTTTTTTCATTTCCAAGAATCTCATCCTTTTTTGTTTTTTCTTCAGGAGAGATGAAGAAAATGTTGTTGTATTTTTTTATCAAAGGATTTTTTATTTACGAAGGAGAAGAAAATGAAAATGTATTTCGTCGCCATTTTTTTGCACAAAGATTAATAAGAAAATTATTTCTTTCATGAAAGTAGGTGAATAAAATGCATATGGGGTACAATAAGAAGGTAGGTTAGATATCAATAATTTTTCACAAAGCTGTAATGAGATCTTCCAAAAAACTTGTACATACAACAGCTACAAAGCTCATTGGTGTAATCAATGGGACTTTCCTTCAAAACAAATAAATCCCACTAAATTATATAAACAATAATAACCGCCAAACAAATTTTGAAAAAGGGGCCATACGATAAAATTGAAAGCGGCTGAAACCCCTAAAAATTATATTAAAAAGTAATAGGGGGGGGGGGGGGGGGAATATCACAAGCAATGTTACGACGGGGACATTAAAACTTGGGGACCTAGTGTCGAATACTTCTTTGTTAGCCTCCCTCTCAATTGCCTTATCTTTGCATCTACTCTCGCCGTGAAACCAATCTTGGTCTCTTGTCTCGCTTTAGACCGCTCTCTAGTCCACATATGTCGATCCTCAACGTCTTTCTTGTAGTACTTGATTTCTTGGATGATGTGATGATCCATTGGATGGAAACATCTTTGGAACGATAAATGAGTCAAGTAGGGAAGATTGCAAGCAATGGTTACCAAGAGCGTGGTACACCAGTAAATCGGTGCGGGAGCCAGAACTTCCATGAGGAGTCGGAATCCATTGCCAGAATAAACCGGGGGCATCATTCCATAGAGTAAGAGAAACAGATACCACGTGGAGATGCTACCCCAGATCAAGAGGTGTTGTATCCATGTGAAGTGACTCATCGCGAGCGCAATCTGGCAATTCACAGCCCAGATGATGCACGTGAACATGGCAGTCCCCACGGCGGACATGTCAGCGGTTTGGCCTTCAGCTCGGAAGGCTTGGTCGTAGAAGATGATGATGGTGATGAAGAAAGTAACGAGGGAAGAGTAGAGGCCATTTCCCATCCACCCAAATATCCTTGTCCAGTCGAAGAACAAGTTTCTCGGTCCTTGCTGATAAAGCGCCGGGAACTGCGAAATACACGGCGTGAGTACAAGTGTGAAAAGTATTATACGGAAACGAAATTTCAGATGCCGATGTTAAATATCATTGAACTAAGAAATGATAGTTGCACAAAATTAGAAAACTGAAAATGCACAAAAAGAATAATGTGTGGTTTGAGATCCATTTTGAGTGTGTTATGGGGCCATACTCGAAATAAATCTAAATCACGCAATACACTTTCTATATATTTTTCTGTGTTTTAATTCAGTGCATGTAACACTGTTTCATTGAACTACCTGTAAGCAGATCTCCGAAGAAACATCTTGCTCGAATACTCCAAGTGAAATTACGGGAAGCGAGGTGAGAAGAACATTAAAGAGCAGCAAGTACCAATCGTCGTAAACGGATTGCCCAGAAAAGCCAGTGAATGCCTCAAAGTAGAAGAGTGTGAGGCCAAAGGCTATATTCTTGTAGAAGAAATAACATATCTGAATGCAGAGAATTGAAAATCAAATCAGAGAGACAAAATAAAAGCAATATGATAATTGCTAATGAAAAAACATGACTTGGGTTTTTTCCCCCCTATTAAGCCTTTGAAAATGTTTTATTATGAATCACTTTTCTTAAAATATGAATCCGTAGTCCAATATCGCCATTGAAAATTATTTATACTAATCAGAGATTATTCAAATATTAATCTTTCTAGAGTTATCATTCGCAGTGCAACCATAAAATTAAAGAGAATACTTTTGCAGCATTACTAAAAACTGGCCAATAGGCACATGCATTAATCAAAAAAATTTAAAAATAAAACAAAAAGAAAAAGAAAAAAAAGTTCATGCTATGCCAATATGGCCAGTTTTGAATTGTTACCATCTGAGCAATTCTCTTATAACACCAGTGTCCATGGACAACCAGAAGTCTTTCCAGAAACCGGAACTGCGCGATAGCAAAGTCACTAGCCATCACAGCCTGCAAAAAGCTGAGATTTCTGTAAGACTGACAATAACATTCAAAGGCAATACATGCTCACAAGGACAGAATCTACTTTACCTTGAGTAAATAAGCTAGACAATAATCATAACAAGTTGACCCAAATGTGGTTAATAGTTCGATTGTCAAGCTTTGTTTGGTATCTCATAAATAAGCAACTTTTTTGCTAAAAAAACCCGGAAGTTAAAAGCCAAAGGCCAAAGCTTGTTTGGGGAAGGCAAAACCATAAAAAAAAAAAAAAAAAAAAAAAACTACCCTTTTTTAGCAAATTTGTGAAAATATGATTATACCTTCAATACTTTCAGAAATTCCAATGTGTTCACAATACTTGAGGGAATAGGGTAATTTCTCACCAAAAAGCTAGTTTGAAAAGACTAAAAAAAAAAGCAGTTACTGAACGCATCAACTTCTTTAGCTTTTAAAAAAGAAAAAATGCAAAAAAAGCAATTGCCAATTAAGTCAAAAGTACCAACAACATCACAACTCAACAGAATTGTACCGACCATTTTACAGATACATTACGAAAAAGGAATCTGGGATATTGCAAACCTGCATCCCTTCCACCCCACTGATGCCAACACCAATATCTGCTTCTTGAATCATTCCAACATCATTTGCACCATCACCAATTGCTAAGGTGGTTTTTCCGGTTCCTTCTTTTACTAATCTTGTTACCTAGTGCCCAAATAAAATTAAAATAAAACAAACACAAACAACACACAAAGAAGGATCTAGAGATTGACTAGTAGGAAACACAAAGTTCAGAAGAAAAAGCAAAATTTGATGAGAGAAAAGAACAGTACCAGGGCTTTCTGCTTGGGAGAGACACGACAACATATGACAGATGCACAATCAACTGCTAAATTCAAGAATTGATGCTTCATATCATCCTCTAAAGCATAAGTTAGTGTTTTCCCATCAATAATTAATGCAAATGCAGCATGAGGATCCTTTTCGAGCTTGATCATTTGAGTGGCATTGGTGATTTGAAGCAAAACATTCTCCTTCGCAGCCTGATGAGTAACAAATAGCAACAATTTCTAACAAGACATGGTATAAATTTTCTGAAAATCATTCACATCCCTTATTCTAAAACATATACCTCTTTGGATTCTTTTGCTAACACGTCTGCTGTATTCATTGTTGATATGCAAATCTGCTTCATGCCCTGTCGAAGCAAACTACAGGAAAATCTGCATCACAAAAACAGTCGTTTTATTTCAGTTGTTGGAGCATCTTTAATTTCGAAGACAAGTCATAAGTTACAATGGATTAATCAAGCATTCTCTCTCTCTCTCTCTCTCTCTCTCTCTCTCTCTCTTATTTTTTTTTCCAATCACTTTGATTGGTTGGATACAGACCCTATGTTTATTGCGGTTTCCAACTTATCTCCAGTCAGAACCCAGATCTTAAGACCAGCTTGAGCCAGTTTATCAATACACTGAGGCACCTACAGAGAAGACAATACAGTAGTCAAGTTGAAGAAGAACAAAAGAAAATTCTATATAAATTTATGGCTCTATAGCAATGAAAATAAAAAGTACCCCTTTCTGCAATTTGTCTTCCACAGCAGTCGCACCGATAAGGATTAAATCCTTTTCCATCATATCAGATATCTTTTCAAGCATTGCCTCCCGATCACCGCCAATGGCCGTCTTTGCTTTGACAAACTCATTGTTCCAAGCAGTATACTCTGCCTCTTCAAGTTTTTTGTAAGAAAGTGCCAGTGTACGCAAACCAGCTTCCCCATAAACATTCAGGTGCTTTGTAGTGGCTTCTTCATACATTCTTCCATTCTTTGATAACCGTTCAAAGATAATGCTGCATAACTCAAGCAAAGGAAAAATGCATTGGATTACTAAATCAACTTAGCTCTAATCCAGTCTAGACAAAAGGGATTAAGGAGTTAAGCAGCTTAAAAGTTCATCCGCCTCCTAGTCCTACCATAAAAAGTTCAAAGGAATATACTAGAGGTTAGGGTGCGCAAACAAACTGCCAAACCGCACCAATCTAAACCAACCAGTGCAGTTTGAGTAGGTGAGTGGGTTAGATAATAAAAATTGATGGGTTGCTTGGTTGGCGGGTTAAAATTGTCAACCCGCCTATAAACCGACTCAACCCATTAATCGGATTCGGATGACACCAGCCCTCATTTTCATTGCATTTTTTATTTTATTTTTAATTTGAATGTTTTGTATATTAATTTGTGAATTATGATTTTGAATAACATCATACACTCCATTAATTTGTGAATTTTCTATCAAGATTTGGAATAACTAATATTTTTTTGTTTAAAATTGGAAAAAAAAAAAGAAAAAAGAAAAAAAAAAGTGTAGGTGCATTGATGTTCTTTCTCATTTTGTATTTCTAACCTGCTAAAACAAATGGAAAGTTTAAGGAAAGGGTTTCATGAGCCAAACCTGTCAGCACCTCACACGAGAAGAAGCTCGCCCTCCTCGTCCTGGATTATAACATACATTCGCTTCCTTTTGAATGTTTTGTATATTAATTTGTGAAATATGATTTTGAATAACATCATAAACTCCATTAATTTGTGAATTTTCTATCAAGATTCGGAATAAATAATTTTTTTGGTATAAAATTGGAAAAAAAAAAAAAAAGTGTAGGTGCATTGATGTTCTTTCTCATTTTGTATTTCTAACCTGCTAAAACAAATGGAAAGTTTAAGGAAAGGGTTTCATGAGCCAAACCTGTCAGCACCTTTGCACAAGAGAAGAAGCTGGCCCTCCTCATCCCGGATTATAACAGACATTCGCTTCCTTTTGCTAGTGAAGTCCAAAAGATTGAGAATTTTGTACTCCCTGAAAATTTCCCAGAAAACCATATAAGATGCTAAAACGCTAAAACCCGAGAGGTAATAAACAAAGCCCAAAGTATTGAATGCAAGTTATTGATTCATGATCTAACCTTTCAATTGGATCTTTATGAGAAGGATATCTTTCACGGACAATTATGCTCGACTGAGTTCTTTTACAAAACTCAAATCCAAATTCTCTTGCTGCAACAAGAAAAGCTCCTTCATCTGGAGACTCTGCTTCATAGGTATATCCACCAGTCTCCTCATTTATTTCGGGAATTGCAGTGTGACAAATAGCAAGTATCCGAAAAAATAACAAAATGACATCTGCATTTGGCTCTTTTAACCAACTTCCATTCATGAGGTGGCTGTCCTCAAAGCTAAACCCCTTTATCGGAGTTTTCTGATCTTTTTCATCTCTACAAGTAACAACTGTCTCAAGCTCAATTTCTGAAACATTTGTACCAGTTCTATGGGATGCCTCGGAGTCCTGCCCATCAAGATCAATAGCCATCTGCCTTGCAGCGGCAAGTTCAACTTCGCTAGGACGTGTGCCATAGGCCTTACCAGCAATGGAACACTTGAGAAAGTCCATTTGGTTACATGTCAAAGTGCCAGTTTTATCAGAGAGGATTGTATCAACCTGGCCTAACTCCTCATTTAAATTCGATGTCCGTGCATCAGCAGGAGTTCCAGTCTCTTCATCATACATATGGATGTCCTGATTAATAAACATTGCTTGCAACACCTTCACAACTTCAATTGAAACATATAGCGAGATGGGTATCAAATACCCATAGAGTATAAGGGCAGTGACCAAATGGAATAAGCCTGACAAGGCAGGTTTGTTGGGATCATATAATTTTGAATCAACAAATGGTCGCAAATACCACCATTCCGGCATCTGGAACTCTGTCTTCACTGCAAAGCCTATCGAGCTGATCAATGAGATCAACACGAGGAAGCTGAAAAGAATGTAAATGATCCTGTCCATCTGTTTTTCAATATTGCTCCTTTTCGAAGGAGATTTTGTTGCGTTCTGCATGACTTTGCTATCATGACCAGTGAATATAACCACTCCATACACATAAGCTGTATTTCTAAGTTTTGAATCTCTGAGGAGAATCTGGCTAGGGTCTAGAGGATAAACCTGACGATCATACTCGATATTACCCACAAAAGTGTAAAGGTTGGGATTCGGGTCTTCGCATCTAATCTTTCCTGTAAAATCCTTGAAAGTCGCATCATCATCCATAGACAATGTTACCTCCAAAGCTCTCTTTACTTTCAAGTTTGTTTCCCCATCTAAGTTCATAGTCTCCACGTAACAAATTCCATCCTCGTAACTTGATGACAAAAGAAGTAAATCTGCCGGAAAAAATTTATCCTTCTCAACTTTCACCACATCTCCAACACCAAGTGTCATCCACGGCTTAGGACCAAATACACCATCCCCTTTATGAACCTTAGATTTTCGCATATTAACCTTCATATCCTGAATAAATCTACGCCAATCTTCCAAAGCTTCCTTGGCCATACTAAGCCCAACCACAAAGGCTAGAGGAGCAATCATACTAACAGCTGAGAATGGGGCAACATCTGTGAGCGATAGAATAGCCGTCAAAAGGAAATACAAATTGGCAACACGACGGAATTGCTCAAAGATGGCCTTGGGTAGGAATGTGATGATATTGTACTTAGTGGTTGATATATAATTAGAGCAATATCTAAGAGGTTTCTTTTCATGGAGTTCTGGTTCGTTGCAATGCACGGTTCGAGAAAATCCAGGGCCTGGGAATTGTTGTGGCTCCTCCGTTTCATCAACGTGGGGCCGAATGCATGCAAATGTGTACAGATTGCTCCGACGGAGCTTCGCCCTTATCCTGCCCCGTGTCATTCTCTTTAGGCCTCAATTCAATGTGATTGTATTATCACATAACCTATCTATAACAGAAATCCCTCATAATCCCCCAACATCTTGGCTTTACCGGTATAATTGAAGGAGCCTCTTGTGTACTATATCCTCCTCCAAGGCCGATTCAACAGGCCTGGAGGAATATTAAGTCACAAGACATAAATTCACAATTTGCAAGAAAGCCTAACCTGAGAGTACATAAAAAACCCATTAGAAAAAAAAGGGTTGTGTCTAGGGACTTGGAAATCCATGAAGATTAGCCATTATCAAATTTGCATTCAAAACAGCTGTTTCTAGGGATTTACAAATTGTCAAGAATGAGATTTGAAGATTTAAACACAATTATAAAGGCAAAATTAAACCAAAATACAAACAATCAATACAACTAAATTCAAATTCAGAATTTTGACCATAGAAGGGTATACATTATCAAATTTGCATTCAAAACAGTTGTGTCTATGGATTTACAAATTGTCAACAATGAGATTTGAAGATTTAAACACAATTACAACAAAAAAAAATAGAAAATACAAAAAATCACCAGAACTACATTCAAATTCAGAATTTTAATATCTATAACTTTGAAGACAAGATTAACAAAGACAAAAACACAAAAAAGGCTTATAATTATCAAAAAATTAACTAAAAAACCAAACCCAATTCTATACACTCACCTCATAATCAGATTCATAATCTGCCAAAAGATAACTCCCCTACAAAACAAACTTGAAAAAACACAAAAAGAAAAAAGAAGAAAAAGCGGACCCCACCATTTCCAGCTGAAACCAATACACAGAATTTTGAAGAATGTACACAACACAACCAATGATTCCTCATAAAAAATAAAAAATACCCAGGAAAAAAATCATGAAAAGAAACAAACCCAAAAAAAAAATAGAAAAGAAAAAGTCAAATCCAGAGAGAGAGAGTATATGAATGTTGGTGGCAATGAAATGAGGAGAGAGAAAGAGAGGGTGTACCGGCAAAGACGAGTATCGTCAATACTTTCAGGGGGAGAAAAAGAGACGAACCCGTGAAGGAAACAATGAGATCAAAATGAAAGAGAGCTTTCAAGTTGCAGAGATCGCAATGTGAGGGTGAGAGAGGTTAGAGAGAGAGAGAGACAATCTGGAGGGAGAGAGAGAGAGAGAGAAAGAAAGAGGGGGTTTAGGCAACGACGCCCTCTCTCCGTTCGAAGTCCGAACTAATGCCAGGATTTTACGGACCTCTCTCTCTCTCTCTCTAAATATATTTATTTATATTTTTTGCTCTAATTAATACCTTCCCTCATTCATTCAATTTTTTTTTTTTTTGGTGACAATTCATTCATGTGTATGTATGTGAATGTAACTATCTATGACTAAGAGTTTGTTTGGTAACACTTATTTATTTATTTTTAAAAAAAATTAAAAAATATGTTTATTTAACATTTTACAAACAATTCTTAAATTCTATTTATTTTCGTAATAAATAAAAAAAATTATAATCAAACACCATATACGAGAGGTGTATTAAAAAATTTTAGATTGTAATTAAAATAATGTCCTAACTAACATTGTGATAAGTTATAACTAACATCACAAACACCATATGAGATATAATTAAAAATCTTTTGAATTATAACTAAAATAGTATCATAAATACTCTTTTTATTCTAAGATATTAGTCTCTTATTTATTTATTATTGTTTCAAAATATTAGTCTATTTTTAAAAATCAATTACTAAAATAACATTAATTTTCTATTTGACCCTTCTTTTAAATTCATTAATTATGACAATTGATATTTTCTAAAAATAAAAATAAAAAATTAAAGGGTAATTTTGAAAAGTTAATGTTTTATAAATGTAATAATCATACTATTAAAAAAAATTAAATTTCTAAAAGATCAATATTTTGAGACGTAGAGAATATTGAGTTATAACTAATATCGCAATAAGTTATAGCAAAATATCACAAAAAGGTCGTAAATAATTTTAAATCATAGCATTAGAGCATCTCCAATGCACTAGGCATATAATACTTATTAGTTAAAATGCCTAGTGTGATTCACTTTTTTCAATTCCAATGCACTAGGCATATGATTAGGCATTTTGGCTCAACTCATATTCACTAGCTACATGTAGCTAGCCTTCAACGCTAGGCAAAACATATTCAATCATTAGGATCATTTCCCTCCATCTTTGTTGTTGACGTGACATTCTATAAAATTAATAGTATTTGGATAAATAGCTAAAATAAAGAGCATGGTTGGAGTAAAAACATAAAACAGTTGATAGGCAAAATAAAATATATATTTTATAGTAATATTTAGATAGGTAAAATGCCTACTACCGTTGGAGATGCTCTTACATCACACACATATATGCAGAGGCTAAATTACACTTTTAACTTTGTAATTTGACTCAAAATTTTATTTTATGCTCTTATTTTAAATTAAAAAAATTAATTATTATATTTTAAATCTAAATTTAATTTGATTAGTCTAGATTTTTCGTATACACACTTAAGGAAATTATCGTGTATTCCAAAATGAATAATTTTAAGATAAATTACACTCTCCTCTATTGAGATTTAAAAAAAAATTACATTTAATCCTACATTCTTTATATAATTACACTGATTCTCCTCAAATTTCATCAAGATTTTATTTCACATAATACTTAGGTCATTTTTCATTAGTAATTTGTTAGGCATATGAAAGAAAGAAAAAAAAAATATTATCTTTTTTCTACTAAAGTGTATATTTATCTTTGGTTATTTCAATATCTACCTACTATTGATATTAGTTTTGATTGCTTTACATACTTAAAACGAGATTAGTGTAATTATATTAAAAGTGTGAGATTAATTGTATGTTTTCAAATTTTAAGGGAGGTGCATGTAATTTGGACTTAATTTTTACACTCAATTTGAATAAAAAGATCAATTTACTATTAAAAAAAATGTTAGAGATTTTAAATTTTTTACCAAATACTCACATAGGCGTTAGCCATACATGTGAACATTTGACAAAAAATTTGTATCCCTAATATTACTCATTTGAAATAAGACTTTAGTGCCCTTTGGGAAGTGATTTTTTAATTAAATTATGAAGGAAAAAATTAAATATGTTTTTTTAAAAAAATTTACTTCACAAAAAATAAAATTAATAAAAATTAATCATCGACTTTTTTCTATAGTAAAAAATTTATTTATTTTTTAACCTTTTAATAATTTTTTTGACTAAAATATGCAATTATCAAACAATTCTTTAAAATATGTATATTAAATTATTTAAATTAAAATAATAAGAATTAAAATAAAATTTAAGTCAAATTAAAAGGTGTTATTACCCTTCTAAAAAAAATAAAAATTAAAAGGTGTTATTTACCCATATATATTTTGTATTTTTATTTTGATTTTTTGTTTTGTGATTAAAAAATAGTAGTATTATATGCATCAATTAATATACATATTAATATGTTAATTAGTGTTATACCATTATTATTGACCTCACCTATTATACAAATTATAAATATTTAAAATTTTTAAAATTATATCATATAATCTGTTAATATACTAATTAATATATTAATAGATACATATAACATCATTCATTAAAAAATGATGATTTTGGTGTTGTTATTAGAAATTTAAAAAAAAAAAATCGGAACATTTATTAGAAACTTGCATACATAATATGATATTTTGAAAAGTTAGTAAAAAGTTAATTTTTTTACTTTTTTTAACTTATTTTATCTTTTTATAAATATATTATGTGAATAGTGATGTAATCTAAAATTGATAAAAAATTAAAAACTAACTTTTTACCAACATTTTAAAATAGAAAAATGCTTGGGAGCACTAATTAGGTGGCAGTGGGTCCCGTCATTAATGATGTGATGTTTTGATCTTGGAGTTATATTTTTTTTATTTTTTTTTACTTTTTTAATGCATTAGTGCTATTAGTGGTGATATTTTTAGTGGGATGAATCATCTACGTAGCTCAAATTTTGTGGCTCAAAAGTGGCTCAAATGACCAAAACGACGTCGTTTTGAGTACAGAACAACATAAAAATGGCCAAAACGACGTCGTTTTGGCCATTTGAGCCACTTTTGAGCCATAAAATTTGAACTACGAGACATTTTCCTTGTTTAAAATAACACAATGTCGGAGACCCAGTCGCTGGGTTTAACTAATAAATTCACCTGGATGCTTAGGTCGGTCCCATTGGTCCACGTGGCAGGTCCAGAACACTGAATAGGATGGGGGCTTCGTGTGTTGCTGACACGGTGGACCCCTGTACACCTCGCGATCAGAGCCCGGTACGGTGTGGCTGGATTGTAACCACTTTTATTAAATGTTGTGTATAACGTTGACCAATCATAATCGTTAGTCCTGCATAATTTTTAAAAACAGACTTTGCCCCTTAACATTTCATTATTTTTCAACTTGGGCGATAAATGGGTGTTTTCAAAAAAATAGTTAAAATTTAATTCTTAATTTTTTAAAAATTTTTTGTAAGAAAGAAAAGTAGGTTAAAGTTGAAAAGTGACTTTAACTCACTTTTCAAAATAGACCAAAGTATATATTTCTACTTTAATGTTTGATGTTTCTATATTGAATAATACTTTGTTACTCAAAAAAATGTAGTTCGAAATTGGCTCAAATATTCAAAACGACATCGTTTTGGATATATATTTTTTTCTCTTGCTTTCAAATACAAACAGAGGGAAGAGAAGAGGAGAGAGAGAGAGAGAAAATAAAGAAGAAAAGAGGAAGAAGAAAAAAGCGATGGCGGTGATGGCGGAGAAGGAAGATCGACGGTGATGGCAGTATCTCTCTCTCTTTGCCGGTGGGTATTGCAGAGCGCCTCCTCTGTTTTCTCTAGTTTTTTTTTCTTCCCTTTCCAGTATATCTGGATTTGAAGATGAAAGGAAAAAAAAAAAAATTTGTTGATGATAATGGTGTGTTGATTATGATGATGATGATGATGGAGATGTTGTTGATGATGATAATGATATTGATGAAGATGTTGTTGTTGATGATGATGATGTGTTAATGAAGATGTTGTTGATTCTCTCTCTCTGTGTTGATGTTGTTGAAGATGATGATGTGTTGATTCTCTCTCTTTCTTGTCTCTTCTTCTTCTTTCTTCACCTTCATCTTCTTGATCTTCAGAACAACGAGAAAGAAAAGGGAAAATAAATAAAAATAAATAAAAAATCAAAACGACGTCGTTTTGGACTTGGGCCATTTGAGCCTTCTTTTTTTCGAGCTACCAACCGGAATTGTTCTATATTTTTTCAATTTACTCCAAAAACTAATTATCATCCACTTTTTTAACAGAATTTCCCACGTTAACACATGCCACGGGACATCAACAACCTACCATAACCCAAATCCAAAAAAGTAATATTAGAGATACTTTAGTTGGCTTTTTTTGTTTAATTAGGAACTAATTATTTTAGTTGATTTTTTACAAAAGATATATAGAAAAATAGATAGAATAGTTTTGATAATAACTTTTTAAATACTCTAGTAGGTACCCAAACTTACGTTTAAAATTTTACTTACCGTTTTACTCTCTCTCTCTCTCTTGCACGTGCGCACGCCCGCGCACACATGCACACATGAGATTTAAGGCTCATATCACGGTGTTCTTACTATTTTACTCATATCATGTGAAAGAGGAACGAAAATAGCAAGTACAATTTTATATACATATATCATTATCCAACCAAAAACTTGTCCACCTTCTAATTTCTTTCCAAACTTGTTCATTTCTTCTGCTTTTTTCTTTGTTATCTCTCCACCTCACCATGAACTAGGGGTGTTCGCGGTTCAGTTGCAGCCAGAAAACCTCAAATTCGCCATCCGTCTACCGGATTGGAAAAAATCAATCTGCATCCATCCGTCGAATTGGTTGATGCAGATTGGTGGATGGATGCGAATCAGATTGGCGATTTAAATTTTAATAAATTTTGAACATAACACAACAATTTGTCAACATTTTTTTTTTATACCAATTCAACTCAACATAACAAAAAGATTATCAAATAAATTGTCAACTATCAATAATAAATACATATAAGAAAACTGTCAATTATCAAAACTATTTCATTACTTTTTTTATTCAAAAACTTTTTAATTTGATTTTTTTTTAAATGACAAAATTAAGCTTAAATTTTTTTCACACAAAAATACTAAATATCAACACTTACCATTTGATAAAAGAATTTTCAAATTGAAAATAAATTGAAAACATAACAGAATATCTAAACTATTTTTCAATTGAAAACACAAACTGAATAGCTAAACAAATTGAAAACACAAAATCTTACAAATTATTAGGGTTGCTCGTGATTCGGCGGTTCAGTTACGGCCAAAAGAATCTTAAATCTGTCATCCATCCAAAACTAGGCAAATTGAAAAAAATCAATCTGCAACCGTCCACTTGTCATTATGTATCCATCTAAAATGTAGCAGATCGGTTCGGTTTGGGCGGATTGGAATATCCGCTGAACACCTCTATCATGAATCATAACTATCTCATAATAATATCCACTTCTAGATATCCTTTGTCATTTTTATCCTAGTACCTCATTTACCTTTGCCCTTAACAAAACTCTGAAAACATCATCACCTTTAATTTCAATTTTTGTGCCTAGATAGTTACCACTTTGATGCCATTGCACACCTAGATTGTCACAATCATTGATCCCCACCATGTTATCGCATGCCATTATCTTAATAATTGTTATAATCACTTGTTTTCTCTCATTGTGATTGTCCTTGTGGATGATGTTGTGGATTTAGTAGATATTCATAGTGATTGTACTTTATTACTCTTATTACATCGATTTTCATATTGATTTGATTTTTTCTTATTTTGATTTGGGAAAAGTAGAGAAAAGAAGTGGTAATTGGACATAATTAGGACGAATGCTATAGATGTTAGATGTAAATGAGATAGAGTAAGAAGGTGAATGCAGGGGGTGGTATGAGAGAATGATGTGAATGGAAGGGCTAGAAGTTAAAGACAGTAAAAAAGAAGAAAATAGAGTGAACAAGTGGCATTTAAGGGCAGTAAAAGTGAAAGAAGTAAAGTGAGGTGATAGAAGGAGGGAACGATAGTTAAGAGCACCGAAATAAACAGTAGAGAGGAGGGCTAGTGGTTGGAGGCAATGGAAGGGTTTGGGTTTGAGGTTGCAAAGCTAAGAGAAATAGGTCATTTAAATTTTGATTTTGGTTTAGGTTTGGACTAGGTCTAAGTGAGGCTGTATAATATTATTTTTATGTCACATGACATTTTTGTCTAAAATTGGATGCTAGTTACGTTTTGGAGCAAATTGAAAAAAATTAGAAACATCATAGACTAAAGTGCGAAAAAAAAGGACTAAAGTGAAAAATGATCAAATTTCAAGGGATAAAGTATAATTTATCCAAATTTCTAATTGCTTTTGAGGAATTCATCATATGCTTTAGATCTAGTGGCTGTGATTAATCTAGTGAAGTGGTACTGGTTTAAAGGGGGTGTTAGTCTGAGTGGGGCCCACCGCAAGGTATCCCACTCCACTGCACATTTGGATTAGCCAAAGCTGCTCCAACAATAATTTAGCTAATACTTTTTTTTAAGTGCCACTCTCTCTTTTTTAGAGAAAATACTTTAAAAGCAACCCTTTTATTATTATTGTTATTAAATACTGATGTGAAGGGCTAATCAGATTAGAGGGTATTTTTGGTTCACGAGGGTTCATTACGGGTTCCGTTTTAATAATATAATTTGTTTAATGTGTAAAATTTGTTGAGTATTATATATTTACAAAAATTATGTTGATCGGATATTGATAGCTACATGATCAAATTAGTTTTATATAAAAAAAAATGGAGGGTGAAAAAATAAAATATTAATAGAAATTTGATCCGATGAGTTAGCTATCGATATTCGATCAACGTGATTTTTTACAAGCACATAGTACTCAACGAGTTATACACATTGAACGATTCAAATTATCAAAACGGGACCCATGATGGGCCCTCACAGGGCTAACAGTACCCTCTAGTCCAATCATGAATTGGAGGGAAACCCAACCCATTAATAAAATATTAACATGCAAAATAAAAATGATTGGCCATACATTAATTTTTAAGAAAAGTTATGTGTTTGTTTGGTTTAATTTTTTTTTAAAAAAAAAATTTAAATGAATTTTTATTTTTGTCTAGTGATTTTTTTTAATATTTTTTTTCATTTTTTTTTTATTGTACCTAATCTAGATGTATCTAAAAAGGAAAACAAATTAACTAAAATATATAAAAATTTGTGTGATTTTTGTCTGGATTTCGTTAGTTTTAGTATTTGTTTTCATTTTTGGTTATTTTTTTTACTTATCAGATACATTTAATCTTTGATAAATCTACAAAGTAAAAAAATTTGACTAAAATATGAAAAAAAAAAAATCAGTAAAGGCAAACGAAAATCTGTTTAAAAATAATTTCTGAAAATTCAAATCAAACAAAGCCTATAAAATTTTACTTTCTTATTTGTATAGCAATATTTCTTTGAAAAGTGCTAAAAATAATTCTTAGGATTATTTTTTATATTGAAAAATGTGTAAATGTTTTGAGATATATGAAAAGTGTATTAAAATTATAAATATTTTGATATTTCTTAAAGATAGGTTTTAAGATTGTCGTTAGTAAAACTCTCATTTTTTAAGTCATCTTAAGAGAAATTTATTCACAATTATTTGTAATATTTCTTTAAAAGAATTTGAAACCATATCTTTGTGTAGGACTCATTATTATGTATGTGAGATTCACAAAGGCATAATTTTAAATGTTGTTAGAGCAATAAGTAATGCTATCAATGACCCTGAATATAATTGCGTTTTGTGTAAAATTCATCACCATGCACACCTGAAAAGTGTAATCTCAAATACTTTGAAATAATACTATATTGGGTAAGGTTTTAATTAAACTTAAAAGAAAATATATTTTTATATTGGGGAAGGTTTTAATTAAACCTATCTTCGAATGTATTCTTTATATATATTTTTAAATATAGAAAAAGTGGAAAGGGGTACCAATTGGTAACAAGATCACAAAGTTCATCTGTTCATTAGATAGCGTTAAAGAAAACCATTTTCCTTTTCTTTTGCCCTAAAGTTTATGATTCAAAAGAACATCAACTTTAAATCATTGTGAAGCAAATGAAAAAGTCTAAGATTGAGGTTTACCTTAGTGGATGGGTTGTTCTTGACAAGTGACCTAATTGGTTATTTAAGACATAATTTTCTTGGCAAAATCTTTTAGAGTTAATTTATATAAATAACTTTTGTATATAAATTATAGGGAGTTGTTATTTTTATTCCATTTTGTTCCAAATATATTTTATTCTTTATCTTTATTATACATAGAAAGAAGTGTATTTAGAGTAAAATGGAGTGAGAATAATAATTATGAAATTATATTTTTGTAAATTGATGTGACACTTATCACATTAATAAATTGGATCATATTTCATAATTCAAAACTTTATCACTACACCTCACATTAGGCTTATTTGGTTGAAGCAAAAAAACCAACTTATTAGTTAGAAGGAAAAAAAAAAAAAAAAAAGAGTTCATTTTGTAAAAAAAAAAATCTAAATTCATTTGACAAACTCATTTCTTACTAAAATAAAATTCACTTTTGCTATTCTATAAAAAATCAAAATAAGCTAAAAAATTAAGAATGTGCCAAATAAAGCAACTTTTGCAATAGGGTAAATCACACTCACCTCCTCTGAAAATTTTGAAAAAATATAATTAATTTCACACTTTTGATATAATTACTCTAACATTTTTTGAGATTTTAATTCGCATAACAATCATATTATTTTTTATTAATAATTTATTAGTTGTATGAATAAAAAAATAATATTATAATATATTTTTAATTAAAATAGATATTTATCATTATTTGAGTGTCTATCCATCATCTATATTAATTTTAATCACCGTAATTAATATAATTATGTTAAAATTAAAATTGTGTGGCTAATTATAATTTTCTCATATCTCAAAGGATATGAGTGTAGTTTATCATTTTTTGTAAGCTTATTTTTTAAAGAAGTTTCAAATTGTAAAAAATCTTTTGAGTTGTTGCTTTCATTATCATTTAGGCCTCGTTTGGAGGGTAATTATTTTAGTTAAAAAGTTAAAAAAAATATTATAAATTGCTACAGTATTCTTTTTATTTTTTTATATATTTTTTCATAAAAAAATTAAAAATTATTAAAATAACATATTCTCAAACCACTTCATCACATTTTTGAAGTTGTACTTTACTTTTTTTTTAGTTCAAATTGTCATTTCTCACACTCCACATATTTTTTTTTTGGGAACAGTTCTCTGACACAACCTTGGTGGTAGAAACTGAAGTTATTTGGGGGTGATATAAAAAATTGTACTTTTTATTTTTTTATTAAAAAATTGAGAAAAAAAATATGAATGTTTAGATTAACTTTTTAACTTTTTACGAAAAAATATATATTAAAAAATTGTATAAATAAGTGTATAGGAGAAGTTAGTGAAGTAGCCTGTACAGTTTGGGCAGTGTAGTGGGCTGGTTAAGAGATGAGAAATGATTGCCTCATTTTTGGGTTTGAATTGAACGGTGTTGTTCTGCCTGTGGGGGCCGCCACGGGTCCGTTTTGCTAATCGGAACAGTTCAATGTGTAAAACTCGTCGAGTACTATATACTTGTAAAAAATTACGTTAATTGGATATCGATAACTATCTGATCGTGTTAGTTTTTTTTGTCAACTGTTAACTGTAACACTATCCATTTTTTTATACAAAACTGATTTGATCATGTAATTAATGGTATCCGATCAACGTGATTTTTTACAGGCATATTGTACTGGACGAGTTCTACATATTGAATGGTTCGGATTATCAAAATGAGACCCGTAGTGGGCCCCTACGGACCCAACATTACCATCAAACTTAGTGAATATATATGTAATTTTTTTTTATTCCTTTCACTGTACTTTTCTTTCATGTCAGCTCCTAGAGTAGTGTAAAGTTAGTTTGTATTAAAATATTATGTATATTAATTTTTTTATATTTTTAATTTATAAATAGTGATGAATTTTTTTTTCTTTCTTTTTTTTTTTAACTTTTTAACTTTTTAAATTTTTTTAAACATTTCAAACAGGCCTTACCACAAACACAGCCGCCGATGTGATTGGCTATTGTAGAATGAAGAGTTTGTTTCTCAATCACTGGACCATTTAAAAAATATTATATATGGAATGTATTATATTCAAAACAAAAAAAAAAGCCAAATTACACTCATCTCCCTGAAATTTTTTATAAACAGAGGAATCTCTTATAGTTTCAATAATGGAAGCTTTTTTAATAAATCTACTTTTTAAAAGTTTTATTCAATTCAACTCATATTCTTTTTGACTATTTCATTAGGTCCTATTTGAGATAAGAAGACCAAAATACCATTTTCATCTACTTATGGTCCATTTAGTTCACATTATTTTCTTATGTTTCAATAAATCCTATGGGTGACATAATTACCAAAATACCTTTAATGTGAATGTTCACACCGTCAATGTGAATGTTCATATCGTCAATGTGTAGGGGTCCGACCCATGTCGATCCTCGTGGGTGCCCGGAAAAATTTGAGTCGGGCCGAGACGGGTCCGACCCGTTGACAATGTGAATATTCACATTGACATATTAACATTCACATTAATAGGAGTGTAAAATTAGTCGGCGTCCCATGGCGGCGCGAAACCCGCCCGCGGCCCATGGGCGGCCCGGGACGGGCCCGGTCCGGCTCGTTGACAATGTGAATATTCACATTGATATGTTAACATTCACATTGATAAGAGTATAAATTTGGCCTGCAACCCATGGGCGACCAAAAACCCGCCCGCGGCCCTGGGCGGACCCAGCCCGGCCTATTGACAATGTGAATATTCACATTGACATGTTAATATTCACATTGATCGGAGTGTAAAATTAGCTCGCGCCTCGTGGCTACCCGAAACCTGCCCACGACCCGTGGGCGGCCCGGGACAGGCTCGGCCCGGCCTGTTGACAATGTGAATATTCACATTGACATGTTAACATTCACATTGATAAGAGTATAAAATTGGCCAGCGACCTAGGGTGGGCCCGACCCAGCCCGTTGACAATGTGAATATTCACATTGACATGTTAACATTCACATTGATAAGAGTGCCAAATTGGCCCACAGCCCGTGGGCGGCCCCAAGCGGGCTTGGCCCGACCCGTGACAATGTGGATATTCACATTGACATGTTAACATTAGCATTGATAGGAGTGTAAAATTTGCTCGCTGCCTGAAGCTTGCGGGCGGCCCAGAGTAGGGCCGGCTCGGCCCGGCCCGTTGATAATGTGAATATTCACATTGACATGTTAATATGCACATTGATAGAAATGTAGAACTGGCTCACGGCTCGTGGGCTGCCCGAAGCCCGCCCACGGCCCGGGGCAAGCTCATTTGGGTCCGAGCCTGAGCATGTCCAAGACCCTAGGCTAGGGCCTAGGCCATCACTTTGAAGCCTGGCCCATCCTATCAGCCCGCTTAAGGCCCATTCAAGGCTCGGTCCGAGGCCTAGCCCGCCCAAGGTGCAATGTCTTTTTTTGTGAAAAATAATAAAATTTTGGTAGAAAAAATTAAAAAGAATTAAAAAAAAATAACCAGGCCCGCCCAAGCCCGACCTAAGCTCGAGATTAGGCCCAGGCCCACTGGCCCGATCCATCGGCCCGTCCAAAGCCCGAATACCCTTGTGCTAGGGCTAGGGCCTGGGCCTAATTTTTTGGCCCGTGTGCCGGGCCGAATTTTTCCAGACACCCACGAGGCTCGATATGGACCGGCCCGGGCCTCTACGCATTGATGATATGAACATTCACATTGACGATGTGAACATTTACATTATGGGTATTTTGGTAATTATGTCTCTCATAGGACTTACTGAAACATAAGAAAATAATGTGGACTAAATAGAATATAAGTAGATGAAAATGGTATTTTGGTCTTCTTACCTCAAATAGGACTTAATGGAATAGTCAAAAAGAACGTAGGCTGCTCGAAGCCCGCCCGCGGCTCGGGAAAGGCTCGTTTGGGCCCGGGCTCGAGCCTAGTCCGAGACTCTAGGCTAGGGCTTGGGCCATCACTTTGAAGTCCAGCCCAGTCCATCGGCCCGGTTAAGGCCCATTCAAGGCTCGGTCCGAGGCCCGACCCTCGTTGAGGCCTAGTGTATTTTTTTGTAGAAAATAATAAAATTTTGGTAGAAAAAATTAAAAAAAATTAAAAAAAATGGCCAGGCCCACCCAAGCCCGACCCAAGCTTGAGGCTAGGTCCAGGCCGATCGGCCCGACCTGAGGCTCGATCCACCGGTTCGGACCCAGACCCAAACGAGCCTGCCCCGGGCCGTGGGCAGGCTTCGGGCAGCCCACAGGCCGCGAGCCAATTCTACATTCCTATCAATGTGCATGTTAACATGTCAATGTGAATATTCATATTGTCATCGGGTCAGGCCGAGCCTACCCCGGGCCGCGAACAAGCTTCGGGCAGCGGGCAAATTTTACACTCCTATCAATGTTAATGTTAACATGTCAATGTGAATATTCACAATGTCACGGGTCGGGCTGCGGTCAGGTTTCGGGCCGCCCACGGGTTGTGGGTCAATTTTACACTCTTATCAATGTGAATGTTAACATGTCAATGTGAATATTCACATTGTCAACGGGTCGGGTTGGGCCTGCCTGTAGACGCGCCCTCGGGCCTCTCTACAGTTCAGACTCAATTTGTGTCATGGTCCTGTATCTAATCTCGCAGAGTGCAATGCAAGACCGATGAATCATCAAAGAGTCCAAATCCGGCAAATCGTTTTTGAAAACAAATTTTTTGAAAGAAGTGCCAAACATGGACTGCTTTGCCAGATACAGAGTCGCCACCTAAATATTTATTTTTAGGAAATTTAGGAAACCCTGACTCGGTGCCTAAGGCCACGCGTCCGTCATCACCAAAGTTGTCTCGGCTCGGGAACTTGGGTACGATTGGGGAAGGTCACTTCGTGAGTACCCCCGCTCGCCCGATCAAAGATCGGCCTCTACTAACCATGATATCTAGTTTTGAAAACATTATGCGTTCTTATTTCGGTTATTAGCCTAGATTTACTATGTGATGCGCACATCATACAAGTATAGACTGGATCACCTGAATTGGAACGAAACAATTCATGTTTGTTTATTTTAAAAATGGTTTGATGGTGCTACCCGCAAGTAGGCTAAGACGTGGATTTGCCACCCTCGGGTGGGCTTAGAAAATATGATTTTGCCACTATCTAGTGGGCTTAAAACTCATAATTAATGAATTGTTCCAATTCAAATAACCCAACCTTCACCCACAGGCATTCAGGCAGTTATATCATATAAGCACTTAGCCTAATGGTAAGTATGCTATCATGGCAGTCACTCATACGCATGCAAGGATGCTACAGCATAAACACTTATCGAGTACTCCAAGCCAAAACAAAAGCTATGTTAGAAATCCATGCATGATCCTAACTATACAGAAATGCCTAATGCAACACATGCAGGAATGCAACTACAATAGGCTCGGTTATTCTAAGATGGCATATGATGATGCTACAGCTAACACGTATTCAATTTGGAATTGAAATACAAATGCAGTTAGTATGATGCGCCGAGCCCGGTGTATGCAAGACAGATGAATGATGCAAACATGCAAGCATAAGTATGCTAATTGAAACATGCCCTAATCTAACCATCATAAGCAGGTAAATAAAAGGGAGAAAGACGTGGGGTTGGAAGACATACATCACACGCACGCACACTTATTACAATTGTGCCCTCGCTCAGAGGGTCCGAAAGAATAATACAGTCCGAATGAATAATACAGTCCGAATAAATAGTACAGTCTGAATAAATACAAAATCCTAATTAATTAACAAATTAATCTAGGAAAGCAGGTAAATTAGCACGTAAATCTATGGACCGCCTCAGCTCTATTCCAAATGATGAATGATGCATGCTCGAGTTGCCTTGCACAGAAATCCATTACGATGCCCCGGTTTGCTTCTGTTTGCAATTGTTTTCGAAATATTGCGCAATGCTCCAGAAGGCCGCTGATTTCTGATTTACTGCAACAGAGAGCAACAAAGGGGCATGGCAAAGTATTTCACATATATATGCATGACTACTCTTCAGGGAGTGTAGTCTTCGATCCTCGTGCCACCAATTACGCATATCGATGCATGATGGCCAATGAGTCGAATTGTACGACTCAATATGAAATGAATGCACATGAAAACACAACAAGACCTAAACTCCATCATGGGTAATCTGGAGTGTCGGCGATAGGAAATTAAGACACGTTCCGTCACTCGGAGTACGAAACATCCCTCGTTTCCCGTGTTCGGGCTAACTCCTATCCCAAACACAATGCGAATGAGATGGCATACACAATGCGACTAACATACAACCTAGCATACGCAATGCTATGAAATGGCATACACAATGCTCGATGTAACATGGCATACACAAAGCTCTAACACGCAACCTAGCATACACAATGCTATGAATTGAAAAGGCATACACAATGCATAATGGACTTACACCAACATGAGTGGACCTCAGCCACACTCACATCAGTGGCCATGAGATGGAAAAGAGACAACTGAAATGCGTGCACACATGCACGCATACCGAGGACCGAACCTAAGGCATAAAATACCACTCTACCAAAGCATGGCAAGGGATGAAAGATGGCATACAAACATGTAATTTCCAGCACTGAAACATGATGCTAAATGGTCCCGAAACATGAAAATATGGCACCCGATGCATGGAATAAGCCTCGAAACTCAAAACTAGGAACATGTATTGAACTACAAGTATACAAAGCAAGCATTATTTGATCATGAAGTCAAAAGACAGAGCCAAGGCAGTCCCAAAACATGTATGTTTCTAGTTTAGAGCATGGCCAAAAGATGCTAACATGATGGACTAAAATAGCATGCAACATTGGCTAGCAAGCATGGTTTACTTGGCATGTATATGATGAAAATGAAAACTCATCAAACCAGCCAAAAACAGTGAATAAAACATGTCAAAATATACCTAAATAATCACTGAAATGCAGCCAATGTATGCAAAAATGAGAGGCTTCTTTGGAGGGCCTTGCAAGGGGTTGTTAAACACATACAAGATAGACACTTAACATGGAAAAACCAACTCTGGAAATGGATTATGAAAGCCCTAAAACTCACCAAATAGGCTCTAAAATCAGTCTAGGAAACATGTAAAGAAAGGCTCATTTGAAGAGCCTTGGATGAGATTGCTCTACACATGCATTGTAGGTATAAAATATGGCCAAAAAGGCCTTGGACAGAGCCAAGGCAGACCCCAAAACTCACAGAATGAGGCCTAAAACAAGACTTCGATGCATGCAAAATAGGGTCCCTTTGGAAGGCCCAAAAGACCTCCAAACAAGAAAAGGAGAGAGGGGGTCACCCCATCTAATTTTGGCCCTCAAAAATGTATCTAAGCCACTAAAAATCCACTGGATTTCAGTGGCTAAGAGGCCAAACCATGGTCAATGCAAGTGCTCTAATGCATAGCCTTAATCATGAAGAGATGAAGCATGCATAGGGGGAAGATGACCCCAAAAAGAAATGGGACCTTAACCAAACTTGAAGAGGAGATTAAAACAAGATCTTTTTCAGTTTATGACAAATCTCAAAAATGTTCACAAGTAAGGATAAAACATGATGCAAAAATAGCCCTAAAAGAGAGATAGAGGGTAAGGGGAAGTAGATGACCTTAAACAGCAAAGTGCCCTTAAAAGGAGTTTAAGAGGAGCTCAAAATAAGAAACTTTATAGCTTAAGTCGAGGCCCAAAAATGCTTGCAAATGGGGCTAAGTAATGAAGCAAAATAAGGCTAGAAAAGGGGAAATGAAGACTTACCCTTGTAGAGAAGAAGGCCAGCAGCTCCTGGACCAAAATAGTGAGTCTTTAACCTCTGAAAACAAGCTCCAAGGACCTTCAAGCAATGGTGGAAGTGTGTGGTTGTGAGGTGGTGTGCAAAGGGCCAAAGACTTTACACTTTTGAAGCCAAAAGGGAGAGATATAGAGGGAGATGTATGGTTTTTTGCTCCAGCAATTTCAGAACCCTTGCAATGGAAGGGGAGCCCTTCCTTTATAGAGAAGAGAGGATAAAGCTTCTCTTAGAAGCTTAAAACCTAGGTTAAACAGTGTATGGAGGATGCAGCAAATGGCAAACAGCTGGCACAGCTGGAATACACTTACTGAGACAAAGCTGGCCGACCAGTTAAAAAAGTTCAAGGTGGTCGGCCGACCACTTGGCATGGTTGGCCGACCAGGGGTCAAAAGGTTCAAGCCCCAAATCTGGTCATCCATGAAGCGCTTGAAGTTAGCTTTCCAATGCCGTAAACCTTGCATTAAAATTCCTCCTGTGCAAAAAGTTATGCCAGTTTTGGTGAAGCCGCGCAGATTCGGTCCAAACGGACTTCAACCAACCATATCTCCCCCACCCGGACTTGCCCTTAGGAGATTATTGAGTGAAAAATGAAGCCCCAGAAGTAATCTTTCCAACGGTGGTGGCCTCATATCTTAATTCCTCATATGCAAAGAGTTATGCCCCTTTTGGTGAAGCTGCGCAGATGTCTTCAACTCCAAACCCCTAGACAAGGTGTTTTGAAAGATTTTTCAAAGATTTCATCTCTCTTTCGTTCATTTCCACTTTGTCCTTGCTCGGTTTACCGAAAAGCACAACATTTGACAAAATGCGAGCCTTGGAACATCGTAAAAACTTTATTTCAAAAACGTTTTGGAAGAGAGGGTTTTAAGGTCTAAAATCTTTTGATCAAGATTGTTTTGGTCCAAAAAGGGGTATGAAGTTGAGATTTGACTCTTCTCTTGCCGAAGAAATCGACCCTTTGCCTTGCACAACTTCCAAAACCATCAGTCGCGTCCAAGTCTTAAAGGCGGTCAAAAATGGGGTGTCTACACCGCCCTGGGCCGCTGGCCAATTTTATACTCTTATCAATGTGAATGTTAACATGTCAATGTGAATATTAACATTGTTAACAGGTTGGGCCGGGCCGGGTGTCACGACCCAAACCCGGCCCTATGGGTTTAGCACCGTAATCGGCCAGTAATCCGAGATTACCGAAGGCCTACATAACAGTAGTACAGTAAAACAGAGTACAGATGTGCATCTCCAGATGTGCATCTCCAACGATAATTTCACAAGCAGGGTACATGTATGCACAGGTCATAGATTCCCCAATGGGTGATGATACAGCTAATAGATAATTCATGGGTTCTAATGGTCTATTCAGTTTTCGCGAAAAAGCATGCGACACATATGAATGCGTAGACCCCGAATCAATCAGTACATAAGCATTTTGGGTGCAAATAGAGAGGATACCTGACACAACGGTCTCGGTATTCTGCACGTCTCCCAGTACTAGGGCGAACACTCGGCCCTACCTCATAGGTTCTTTCCCGGTAGCATTAGGGTTCGGTTTTGGCGGAGCATTTGATGTTGCGCCGCTGGCCGCAGCTTTACTATTGCCCTGTGGAGCAGAGGGGCAATCTTTAACCATGTAGCCCACCTTGCCACACCTGTAACAAGCTCCAGATATTTTGTAACAAACTCCCCTATGGTTTTTACCACATTCAGAACAGGGTGGTGTTAAACGGTTCCCTTGACTAGAAGTAGTCGTCGACCCTGTGTTTTGCTTTTTGTTCAACGGGTTGTTCTTGCCTTTCTTGAATTTGAAACCCTGCCTCTTACCACGTCATTCCGACACTGGTGTTTCAGTTTTCAGTGCCTCGATGTTTGATTCAGCCATCAAAGCTCGGTCAAGGACATTCACATAATTCGGTAATTTCAAAACATTAATTCTGTCGAGAATTGCAACATTAAGGCCACCTTCAAACTTTCTGGCCTTCTTGTAGTCAGTATCCACCATATGTGGTGCATAACGGGCAAGTTCAGTAAATTTTGTCTCATATTCTACCACCGACATGGTGCCTTGTTTTAGCTGTTCAAATTCAGTCACCTTTCTGTCCCTGACACACTGTGGGAAATACTTCTCGAAGAAGGCTCTTTTGAATTGAGCCCAAGTCATAACAGTATTTTCATTACGGATGAGCATCCACCACCTTTTAGCTTCTTCTTGTAGAGTAAAGGTAGCCAACAGTACTTTGTGCGCTTCAGAGCACGGAAACACCTCAAATAACTTTTCAGTCTCAAGAACCCACGCTTCAGCTTTTAACGGTTCAAGGCCTCCTTGAAAGGATGGCGGTTTCATCTTGCTGAACTTATGGGTGAGAGCTATTATGTCCCCATCATTTACATTCACATTCTGTTCCGGTACAACCGGAGGAGGAGGTGGGGGCTGTTGATTCAATCTTTCAGTTATCAGTTCCATCATTCGTTCCAGTCTGGCCATTCTGGCCTCAGAGGATGAAGATTCAGTTTCATTTGCAGTTCTTGCATTATCCATTTCACTATAAGCAGTAACATATGTTCAGTCATGTCATAACCACACACTTATCATGCTCATGTGATGCCCTATTTACTCTTCTAGGACACCCTATAGCTCATTTGGACACGTGTGTGCAGTATAACTCGTGGTAAGTATCGCTCTGATACCACTCTGTCACGACCTAAACCCGGCCCTATGGGTAGCACCGTAACCGGCCAGTAATCTGAGATTACCGAAGGCCTACATAACAGTAGTACAGTAAAACAGAGTACAGGGCCTGGCGGAAGCCAAAACAGTAGATAAACAATGTCCAATGAGCTGTGACAGTCTGTATGCAAAAAGACTTTTCATACATATATACATAAACAGTACAGAACAGTATGTACAATATTTACATTCATTCAGAATAAGGACTCAACCCCTTGATTACAGTACAGTACAGTGCTATCAGTCTATACAGTTAACGCCAAACAGATACAGAGACAGGAGGGGGAAAATAAAAGACCCCTAAGCCATAGCATGGCAGACTCGGAACCTCGCATTGAGGCATATAGGTTGGCTTGACAAAACTGGAGTTAACCCCGACGCTTCTAGCTGCGGTCTGGTGCCTGTACACCTACATATATATATGAGCAGTGAGCTAAAGCCCAGTGAATAACACAGTGCGTAAAGAGGTTAAGAATGAATGTCCTTACAGTAATGAAAACAGTTCATTGATTCAGTAATTCAGTCAATCAGTCAGTCAGTGATATGTGGTACATCCATTAGCGTAACAGTACAGTAAGCAATAGGTCTTAAAAGACCGAACAGTAAGTGATGGCCATCAGTCAGTAAACAGTAGTGGTTCCAACAAGGGAACCGACAGAGATCTCTATAATAGTAACAGTAAACAGTAGGTGCTAAGGATGCCACAATACAGTTCAGAATATAGGACATACATTCGATCGGTTAACAGTAATCAGTTCAGAAAGCAATACAGTTCAATTGTTCAGAAGATAATCATTTTTGAACATATCTTTACACAGATGTTACTCACAGAGTTCTGGGCTACAGTAAGGCTAGAGCGCGTCCCCAGTCGCCAACCCTACACAGTTAACAGATTGAACACACACTAAGCTACATAGTTGGGAAAGATAATAACTTAATCCTTAATTGCCTCGGTGTGTTCTACATCTATATCCTCAACAAGATGTCTTAAACTAGGCCTAAGAATGCCTAGGATGGGGTGAGGATGCAAAGATGTGATCAGAAAACAGTTCCAGAATTTTCAGAAAAACAAAGTCTCGCTCGAGCTCAGGTTTCCCCGCTCGAGCGGACATGCAACAAAGGTACACGCTCGAGCGTCAAAACACCCGCTCGAGCGTACTGCAAAAGTACTGGATGGGTGAAATCTCCGCTCGACGGACGCCCGACGCCCGCTCGAGCTTGAGACACAAGACTCCGCTCGAGCGCCCAATCCTCCGCTCGAGCGGACTGTAAAATAGTGCAGAGATACTGGATGCTCGGATTCTACGCTCAAGCGTCACTTTCCCCGCTCGAGCGGGAGTGTAAAATCTGGATATTCCAGATTGTACTTCCAAGCTCAAACTCAAGTTTAAAATGCACCAAAACCGATCCTCTTGGGCCCATTTTCTGGAAAATTCTTATAAACTCATAGTTAAACATGTTTCAAAACTCGATTTGAGAAATCAAAGCCCAAGGGTGTTTAATTCAAACCCAATTTCAAACTAATCTTCATGACAACAATTCAAATGAACATGCATGAGCTTAAATCATTTTCAAAGCTTTAATGCTGTTTCAAAAGAGCTCAAACCTTCAAAAACAAGATGAACTCATGGAGTATGACCAAAAGATGGACATGCACGTGAGGAATTATGAACTTACAACCTCAAAACTCAAGAATGGCAACATGCATGCAACAATCAAGCTACAATTCAACATCTAAACCATGTTTTGGCTCTAAACTCCATCAATATGACATGAATCATGCAAGAATCAACTTTAAGACACAATTAAGAGGTTGAAACCCTTACCTAAGTCTTGAATGCAGGATGCACAGCTCAACTATGCAAATCTCCTACAAATTCTTCAAGTTTCTAATCAAATTGTGAAGAACTCAAGCTTTCTCTCCATCTCTCCCTCTCAAGTCGGCAAGAGCAAGAAAATGGCTGAACAAAATGTTGCCTCAGTGTATAATGAGGCTCAAATATATTGTATTGAGTGGGCCACTAAGGGTTAGTTTGGTAATTAAGTCCAAGACTAGCAATTAATCAATATTTAATCTAATTTAATCATACTAAATCAATTTTCAGATAAATATGATATAAAATCACATAAATTACGATGATCATAAAACACTAATCGATTTCTGGTTCGGCCGTCGATAAGGCCTTCAATTAGCAGTTTAAACACAAAGGCATGAACAGATAATCAAACAGACAACAGATAGAAATGCAATTCAAACAGGCATATTCAATCAATCAGTTTCAGATTTCAGTTAGTTAGTTCAGTAGTTTATTCGGTTCACTTATCAGTCATAATCAGTTTCAGTTTAACGGTAATCAGTGGTTATTCGGTAAACAGTGGTGAGGGTTGTTACAGTCTCCCATCCTTAAAAAGAGTTTAGTCCTCTAAACTCGAGTTACCTTCATTCTGGAAAAAAACAGGATTCAGTGGAAACAGTTCAGGATATCTTTTGGCCATGTCATCTTCCCTTTCCCAAGTGGCATACACGCCACCATGGTTTTGCCAGTCGACTTTCACCAACGAAATCTCTTTGTTTCTCAATTTCTTGATCCGTCTGTTCACAATCTGTATAGGCCGTTCCTCATAAGTGTAGTCATCACTTAGCACTACGCGAGTAGGCTCTATCACATGGAAATGATCCCGGAGGTAGTCCCTCAACATAGAGATGTGGAAGACGTTATGCATATGCTCCATTTCAGGAGGAAGCGCAACTTGATACGCCACCGGATTGATTTTCTCAATAATCTCATACGGTCCGACATATCTCGGCGCCAACTTGCCTTTGACTCCAAAACGAGTCTGGCCTTTCATCGGTGTCACTTTCACAAACACGTGATCACCCACTTCATACTCTCGGTCTCGTCTTCTAACATCAGCATAACTTTTCTGTCTGCTCTGTGCAGTTTTCAGTCTCTGTTGTATCAGTTTCACTTTCTCAGTCATTTCGTATACAATCTTGGGCCCAAGAAAAGGCCCACTCCAACTTCTGCCCAGCAAATCGGAGATCTACATTTTCTGCCATACAATGCCTCGAAAGGCGCCATACCAATACTTGAATGGTAGCTGCTGTTGTAGGCGAATTCAGCCAATGGCAAATGGCTTTTCCAGTTTCCCTGAAAATCAAGGACACACATTCTCAGTACATCCTCTAGAGTCTGGATGGTTCTTTCTGACTGGCCATTGGTCTGAGGATGATAAGCACTACTCAGTCTCAATTCAGTACCCAATACAGTCTGTAAGCTTTGCCAAAATCTCGATGTAAACTTCGAATCCCTGTCAGAAACAATGAACATAGGCACTCCATGCAGTCTAACAATTTCATCAATATAGAGTATAGCCAATTTGTCCGCATTATAAATTGTCTTAACAGGTAAGAAGTGAGCAGATTTAGTCAGTCTATCAACAATAACCCAAATTGAGTCCATACCTTTACTAGAGCGAGGTAATCCAACGATAAAATCCATAGTAATATGTTCTCATTTCCACTCCGGTATCGATAAGGGCTGCAATAAGCCTGCGGGTCGTTGATGTTCGGCTTTAACTTGTTGGCAATGAAGACATTTCGATACAAAATCAGCAATTTCTTTCTTTATTCCCGGCCACCAGAAATTTAATTTTAGATCTTGGTACATTTTCGTATTCCCTGGATGGATGGAAAATTTTGAATTCTGGCCCTCTTGCAGAACTCTTCTTTTCAGTTCAGTATCATTCAGTACACACAGTCTTTCTTGAAATTTCAGTACATTGTTTTCAAATTTGAAACCTGGTTTCAGTTTGGTTTCCCTTTCTTTGATGATCTTCCTCAAGAAGTCATCCTGTTGGTGCTTCTCTTTAATTTCTTCAATTAGTACCGGTTGAGCCAAAATAGCCGCTAAGGTTCCACCTTGTTCTCGCAGAACAATTTCAATTTCAGATTTTTCAAGGTCACAAAGCAACTCTTTCCGTCCGGTAAGCAAACATGCTAAGTTTCCAATCGATTTTCGGCTCAGTGCATCGGCAACGGTGTTGGCTTTTCCCGGATGATACAAGATCTGTAGGTCATAGTCCTTTATCAGTTCTAGCCATCTCCGCTGTCTCATGTTCAGTTCCTTCTGTGTGAAGAAATACTTCAAACTTTTGTGGTCGGTATATACTTCACATGTCGCCCCATACAGATAGTGACGCCAGATTTTCAGTGCAAATACTACTGCAGCAAGTTCCAGATCATGGGTCGGGTAGTTCTTTTCATGCGGTCTCAGTTGTCGGGAAGCATAAGCAATAACTCTCCCATTCTGCATTAAAACACATCCCAAACCCTTGTGAGAAGCATCACTAAATACAGTATAACCATCTATACCTGAAGGTAGGGTCAGAACAGGTGCAGTCACTAATCGAGTTTTCAACTCCTGGAAAGCAGATTCCCTCTGGTCAGTCCAGTCAAATGATATCCCCTTCTGAGTCAATTGAGTCAATGGTAAGGCAATTTTGGAGAAATCTTTGACGAATCTTCTGTAATACCCGGCTAATCCCAAAAAGCTTCGGATTTCTGTCACATTTGTTGGTCTAGGCCAGTTCACTACAACTTCGATTTTCTGCGGATCAACGGAAATTCCATCTTTGCTAACAACATGCCCCAAAAACATAACATGATCAAGCCAAAACTCACATTTAGACAGTTTAGCATACAGTTTCTGTTCTTTTAGAGTCTGTAGGGCAAGTCTCAGATGACGTTCATGTTCTTCTACACTTTTGGAGTAAATCAGTATGTCATCAATAAATACAACAATAAAGTCGTCAAGGTACAGTTTAAAGATTCTGTTCAATAGGTCCATAAATGCAGCAGGTGCATTGGTAACTCCGAAAGGCATAACTAAAAATTCGTAATGTCCATACCTCGTTCGAAAAGCAGTTTTGTCAATGCCCTCTGGTTTAACCTTCAACTGATGGTATCCGGATCTGAGGTCGATCTTAGAAAACACTTGAGCACCCTGTAACTGATCAAATAAGTCATCAATGCGCGGTAATGGGTATTTATTTTTCACAGTTACCTTGTTCAGTTCACGGTAGTCAATACACAGTCTCAGTGAGCCGTCTTTCTTCTTTACAAACAAAACAGGTGCGCCCCAAGGCGAAGTACTAGGCCTGATGAATTTCTTATCTAGCAGTTCTTGCAGTTGCACTTTCAGTTCTTTCAGTTCAGTTGGAGCCATTCGGTAAGGAGCTTTAGAAACTGGCTGTGTTCTGAGAATCACATCAACAGTAAATTCAATCTCCCTGTCAATCAAATCCCCTGGCAAATTGTCTGGAAAAACATCTGGGAATTCTCTGACTATAGGAATACAGTTCACATTAGCACCATCATCAGTAGATACAGTTAATACAGAACACAGATATCCCTTACACCCTTTTCTAATCAATTTTACAGCTTTCACAGATGAGATCAAATACGGGAGAGGTACTACTCCAACCCCATTAAACACAAATTCAGGCAAACCAGGTGGACGGAAAACAACTTGTTTCGTTACACAGTTTATGGTGGCATGATATTTCGTTAACCAGTCCATTCCCAATATTACATCAAAATGGTCAATGTTCAGTGGCAGTAAATCAATAAACAGATGTGCATCTCCAATGATAATTTCACAAGCAGGGTACATGTATGCACAGGTCACAGATTCCCCAATGGGTGATGATATAGCTAACAGATAATTCATGGGTTCTAATGGTCTATTCAGTTTTTGCGAAAAAGTATGAGACACATATGAATGCGTAGACCCCGAATCAATCAGTACATAAGCATTTTGGGTGAAAATAGAGAGGATACCTGACACAACGGTCTTGGTATTCTACACGTCTCCCGGTACTAGGGCGAACACTCGGCCCTACCTCATAGGTTCTTTCCCGGTAGCTTTAGGGTTCGGTTTTGGCAGAGCATTTGATGCTGCGCCGCTGGCCGCAGCTTTACTATTGCCCTGTGGAGCAGAGGGGCAATCTTTAACCATGTGGCCCACCTTGTCACACCTGTAACAAGCTCCAGATATTTTGTAACAAACTCCCCTATGGTTTTTACCACATTCAGAACAGGGTGGTGTTAAACGGTTCCCTTGACTAAAAGTAGTCGTCGACCCTGTGTTTTGCTTTTTGTTCAACAGGTTGTTCTTGCCTTTCTTGAATTTGAAACCTTGCCTCTTACCACGTCATTCCGACGCTGGAGTTTCAGCTTTCAGTGCCTCGATGTTTGATTCAGCCATCAAAGCTCGGTCAAGGACATTAATTCGGTAATTTCAAAACATTAATTCTGTCGAGAATTGCAACATTAAGGCCACCTTCAAACTTTCTGGCCTTCTTGTAGTTAGTATCCACCATATGTGGTGCATAACGGGCAAGTTCAGTAAATTTTGTCTCATATTCTGCCACCGACATGGTGCCTTGTTTTAGCTGTTCAAATTCAGTCACCTTTCTGTCCCTGACACACTGAGGGAAATACTTCTCGAAGAAGGCTCCTTTGAATTGAGCCCAAGTCATAACAGTATTTTCATTACGGATGAGCATCCACCACCTTCTAGCATCTTCTTGTAGAGTAAAGGTAGCCAACAGTACTTTGTGTGCTTCAGAGCACGAAAACACCTCAAATAACTTTTCAGTCTCAAGAACCCACGCTTCAGCTTTTAACGGTTCAAGGCCTCCTTGAAAGGATGGCGGTTTCATCTTGCTGAACTTATGGGTGAGAGCTATTATGTCCCCATCATTTACATTCACATTCTGTTCCGGTACAGCCGGAGGAGGAGGTGGGGGCTGTTGATTCAATCTTTCAGTTATCAGTTCCATCATTCGTTCCAGTCTGGCCATTCTGGCCTCAGAGGATGAGGATTCAGTTTCATTTGCAGTTCTTGCATTATCCATTTCACTATAAGTAGTAACATATGTTCAGTCATGTCATAACCACACACTTATCATGCTCGTGTGATGCCCTATTTACTCTTCTAGGACACCCTATAGCTCATTTGGACACGTGTGTGCAGTATAACTCGTGGTAAGTATCGCTCTGATACCACTCTGTCACAACCCAAACCCGGCCCTATGGGTGTAGCACCGTAACCGGCCAGTAATCTGAGATTACCGAAGGCCTACATAACAGTAGTACAGTAAAACAGAGTACAGGGCCTGGCGGAAGCCAAAATAGTAGATAAACAATGTCCAATGAGCTGTGACAGTCTGTATGCAAAAAGACTTTTCATACATATATACATAAACAGTACAGAACAGTATGTACAATATTTACATTCATTCAGAATAAGGACTCAACCCCTTGATTACAGTACAGTACAGTGCTATCAGTCTATACAGTTAACGCCAAACAGATACAGAGACAGGAGGGGGAAAATAAAAGACCCCTAAGCCATAGCATGGCAGACTCGGAACCTCGCATTGAGGCACATAGGTTGGCTTGACAAAACTGGAGTTAACCCTGACGTTTCTAGCTGCGGTCTGGTGCCTGTACACCTACATATATATATGAGCAGTGAGCTAAAGCCCAGTGAATAACACAGTGCGTAAAGAGGTTAAGAATGAATGTCCTTACAGTAATGAAAACAGTTCATTGATTCAGTAATTCAGTCAATCAGTCAGTCAGTGATATGTGGTACATCCATTAGCGTAACAGTACAGTAAGCAGTAGGTCTTAAAAGACCGAACAGTAAGTGATGGCCATCAGTCAGTAAACAGTAGTGGTTCCAACGAGGGAACCGACAGAGATCTCTGTAACAATAACAGTAAACAGTAGGTGCTAAGGATGCCACAATACAGTTCAGAATATAGGACATACATTCGATCGGTTAACAGTAATCAGTTCAAAAAGCAGTACAGTTCAATTGTTCAGAAGATAATCATTTTTGAACATATCTTTACACAGATGTTACTCACAGAGTTTTGGGCTACAGTAAGGCTAGAGCGCGTCCCCAGTCGCCAACCCTACACAGTTAACAGATTGAACACACACTAAGCTACATAGTTGGGAAAGATAATAACTTAATCCTTAATTGCCTCGGTGTGTTCTACATCTATATCCTCAACAAGATGTCTTAAACTAGGCCTAAGAATGCCTAGGATGGGGTGAGGATGCAAAGATGTGATCAGAAAACAGTTCCAGAATTTTCAGAAAAACAGAGTCCCGCTCGAGCTCAGGTTTCCCTGCTCGAGCGTCAAAACACCCGCTCGAGCGTACTGCAAAAGTACTGGATGGGTGAAATCTCCGCTCGACGGACGCCTGACGCCCGCTCGAGCTTGAGACACAAGACTCCGCTCGAGCGCCCAATCCTCCGCTCGAGCGGACTGTAAAACAGTGCAGAGATACTGGATGCTCGGATTCCACGCTCGAGCGTCACTTTTCCGGCTCGAGCGGGAGTGTAAAATCTGGAAATTCCAGATTGTACTTCCAAGCTTAAACTCAAGTTTAAAATGCACCAAAACCGATCCTCTTGGGCCTATTTTCTGGAAAATTCTTATAAACTCATAGTTAAACATGTTTCAAAACTCGATTTGAGAAATCGAAGCCCAAGGGTGTTTAATTCAAACCCAATTTCAAACCAATCTTCATGACAACAATTCAAATGAACATGTATGAGCTTAAATCATTTTCAAAGCTTTAACGCTGTTTCAAAAGAGCTCAAACCTTCAAAAACAAGATGAACTCATGGAGTATGACCAAAATATGGACATGCACGTGAGGAATTATGAACTTACAACCTCAAAACTCAAGAATGACAACATGCATGCAACAATCAAGCTACAATTCAACATCTAAACCATGTTTTGGCTCTAAACTCCATCAATATGACATGAATCATGCAAGAATCAACTTTAAGACACAATTAAGAGGTTGAAACCCTTACCTAAGTCTTGAATGCAGGATCCACAAGCTCAACTATGCAAATCTCCTATAAATTCTTCAAGTTTCTAAGCAAATTGTGAAGAACTCAAGCTTTCTCTCTCTCTCTCCCTCTCAAGTCGGCAAGAGCAAGAAAATGGCTGAACAAAATGTTGCCTAAGTGTATAATGAGGCTCAAATATATTGTATTGAGTGGGCTACTAAGGGTTAGTTTGGTAATTAAGTCTAAGACTAGCAATTAATCAATATTTAATCTAATTTAATCATACTAAATCAATTTTCAGATAAATATGTTATAAAATCACATAAATTACGATGATCGTAAAACACTAATCGATTTCCGGTTCGGCCGTCGATAAGGCCTTCAATTAGCAGTTTAAACACAAAGGCATGAACAGATAATCAAACAGGCAACAGATAAAAATGCAATTCAAACAGGCATATTCAATCAATCAGTTTCAGATTTCAGTTAGTTAGTTCAGTAGTTTATTCGGTTCACTTATCAGTCATAATCAGTTTCAGTTTAACGGTAATCAGTGGTGAGGGTTGTTACACCGGGCTCGCCCACGGACCGTGGGCAGGTTTCAGGCAGCCATGGGATACGGGCTAATTTTACACTCCTATCAATGTGAATGTTAACATATCAATGTGAATATTCACATTGTCAACGGGCCAGGCCGGGCCCGCCCCAGGCCGCGCGGGGGGGCTTTTGGCGGCCCATGGGCCGCGGGCCAATTTTATACTCTTATCAATGTGAATGTTAACATGTCAATGTGAATATTCACATTGTCAACGGGCCAGACCGGGCCCGCCTATGGGCCGTGGGCGGGTTTCGCGCCGCCATGGGACGCGGGCCAATTTTACACTTCTATTAATGTGAATGTTAACATGTCAATATGAATATTCACATTGTCAACGGGTCGGGCCCGCCTCGGCTCGCTGGCGGGTTTCGGGCCGCCCACGGGCCAATTTTACATTCCTACCAATGTGAATTTTAAAATATGAATGTTCACATCATAAAATTGCTAACCGTTCAAAAAATATTTATAAGGGTATCAAAATTAAATATAAGGGCATAAGTGTCCAAGAAAATAGTGTAAATCAAGAAAAAAGACTTTATGGAATAAAACTATACATATATGGGACTAAATGGGTTAAAAAATTTATTCATGGACTTCTTGGGTTAAAACACTTCTAAATGGGATTTATCAATAAAAATCCCTTCAATAATTACAAAAACCTCCCTTACTTTACGTGACATTGTACATATTCTCTCATTTTTTGACTGCCGTTCACAAAACTAACAGAAATTGTTGATGTCATCAAAGGTATACGCTGAATTGTCCATAATGCCCTAAAGTGCCTTGTCGAAAAAACCACAAGAAAGAGAATCTGTACGTCGTTTGTGTAATTTATCTAAAGAAAACCACAAGAAAGTTTGTTTAAACACATGAAAACATTATTTGAAACCACATGGAAACTTTATCTAAAGAAGAATTTTATTACACATGAACAAATACTTAATTATGTTTTCATGTAAAAAAGGATAGCCACAGTTCTAGCAAAGAATAACCATAGAACAGATACATATATATAAACATATAAAAACATATTTTGATTTCTAGCAAAGAAAATAAAATCCAATTAAATTAATTTCTAAATTTGTTTAACAGATATATGTATATATATATATATATACACACACATTCAAACATGGGAATAAATTTTTTTTTTCCAACAAATATATATACATACAAATATATTGACAGATATATATATATATACTAATATATAAACATGGGAACAATTTGTTTACCAGATGTATGTTTATAACTATACATATTTATATATATATATGAGAGGGTGATTTGTGACCTAGAGTTGGGCCGAGGCAACGGCCGAACAGGTTGAGATCCCGACGCTGCATGGGGCCGAGATGATCGACTATCCGCCCAGAGATGGGCTGCCAGAACTTGGGCCGGGCAGAACTTGGGCCAAGTGTGAGCCGCTCCGGACCGAAAAGAAGCTCGGCAAGGTAGTGCTCGATTTGACTGAGCTGCCTGATTAGGGGATGGCTGAAGCCAGACTAGCTGAGTGACCGGCGCCCGGAAAGGCGTGGTCAACCGAGGAGACCGTTTGATCGACAGGGAGGCCGACCAAAGGAAGTGCCCGGGCTAGGCTCTACCGAGATGCCGCTTAGCCCGGTCCTCCTTGTGTTTATCCAGTGAGGTGCTTGGGTATGAAGCATAGTATGGCCGTGGTAGAGCAGCTCGGCTGCCGAGCTCCAGTTGTGAAGTCAGGCAGTTGAGATTAGGTGATGTTCAGCAAGGTTTATGCTGACAGATGGGATAGCAGAGCCACGTGTCAGGAGATGACTGGGTGTGGATATGGGGCGCAGAGGGTATATAAGCATATCTGCGCCCCCCATATGCGACAGATGAACACTTTGTAAGGATTTTCTTACACTAAAACACCTCACTCTCTCTCTTTCTATCCTAAGGTGTGTGTGCTAACTTGATCGTCGGAGGGTTTTTCCGGCCACACACCGCCGGGTAGCTCACCATTCTTTGCGCACAGGTGATCGGACATAAACGGAACATCGGAAGAAAGGAATACGGGCTTGCCGGAATATTTGCTCCCCGTACAATATATATACACATATATACGCTTGTTTGGATTTTCAGCAAATAATTGAAACCCAACATATATATATATATATATATATTTCGCCGCCTGTTTGGATTTCAAAAATTAAACATTACAAAGCATATTCTAGATCTACACTGACTAATCTAAAGCAAAAATTTGAACTCACACTAATTAGTGGTGTTTGGAATCTACACCCAAATGATCTAAAGCAAAATTTTCAACTTTCTTATACTAAATTAGCAAAAAAAGATACAAATACAAAATATACATATATATATATATATAGAGAGAGAGAGAGAGAGAGAGAGAGGATTGGTGCCTTTAGATTTTGAACCCAGTGGTGTTTGGAAATACTTGCAATTGAGGAACCCAGCTCAAATTCAGTTTCCTTGTTGTCGTCCAACCCTCATTTGCCTCTACCGCCGCTATCGCACCACGTGCTTTTATGAAATCATTGATGGGTCTTTTGTCATCACCGTCCACTACCGCTCTCAAAATCATAAATCTAGGGCTAGGGTTTCGGAAAAAGAAGAAGAAGAGGAGGTGGAGAGGAAAAGTGGGCCGCAGGTGGCGAACGACGGAAGAGAATGAGTTGATGAAGAAGAACAGAAGGAGAAGGAAAGATGGTGGCGACGAAAGGAAGAAAACAAAAGGCGAAATGAGCGGCACCGGCAAGCTTCTCCCTCTCTCGCGTTTCTATCTGATGAGATGAGAGAGAACCAAAAAAAAAAAAGTTGAATATTATAATCAAAGGGTATTTTCGTCTTTTCACGCTCAAATAAAAGGGTAATATGGTCATTTTGTATACAAAAGTAACATCATTTGTGTATAATTGACAGATTGGGGGAATTTGTACAATGCTAGGTAAAGTAGAGAAGATTACTATAATTATTGAAACCACAGAAGAGATCCTTGTATTTGGCAAAAACCTCAGGAGAGGTGAGTGTAATTTACCCAACACAAAAAAAGAGCCTCCATTTAGTTGGGTATCTCAATTGTAGAGTATTATTGGGTTTATGTGAGCTTATTACAGAATCTGTATCGATAATTTGAATTGTTCAATACGTAGGGTTCGTCGAGTATTTTATTTTTGTAAAAAATCATATTAATCGGATATAGACAACCACTTGATCAGATTAGATTTGTATAAATAATTTATTTTAAAAATCATATTTAACACAAATATAATTTAATCAAGTAATTATCGATATCTGATCTGTGTGAATTTTTATAGGGACGAAATAGTCAATAAACCTTACATATTAAAAGATTTAGATGATTGATACAAATTACATGGTGAGTATACGAAGGTCTAATAATACTCGTCGCAAGTTGGTTTGTGGCTAAAATAGTCATAAAAGACAAAATATGCTATTTTAGCCACAACAAACAAAACATCACATCCAATCCATAATCATTACACTTTTCTCTCATAAAAAAAAAGTCAAAAAAACTAAAAAATCCTTCCCAAACCAAACTTTTTAGCCTAGGCTAAAATAGCCAAAAAAGCTAAAAAACTAAAAAGGTAAAAAGTCAAAAAGCCAACCCACTTCCCAAACGGAGGCTTAAACTGCACAGAAGCTGTGGGGATCGAGAAAAAGGTCAGGAAAAATGATCTGTTGCTCGAATTTATTGGCTCGAATTTGGCCCGAATACCCAAAACGACATCGTTTTGGGTATATATATATTTTTTTCATTTTCTTTGTTTCTCTGTGCGTTCAAATACAAAGGGAAGAAAAAAATGGAGAGAGAGAGAGAGAGAAAGAGAGAGAGAGAGAGAAGAGAAGGAAAATCGGTGATGGCACGGTGATGGCGGTCGGTGATCAGCGGTGATGGCGGTCGGTGAGGTTGAAAGGGATTTTTTTTTTTTTTTTTTGTTGATGAAGATGATGATGATGTTCAAAATCTGAAACTGTTCAAAAAAAAATTTGATCTGGATGATGGCGGTGATGGCGGTCGGTGAGGATGAAAGGGATTTTTTTTTTTTTTTTGTTGATGAAGATGATGATGATGTTGAAGATGATGATGATGTTCAAAATCTGAAGCTGTTCAAAAAAAAATTTGATCTGGATCTGGAGAAAAAAAAAATTTGTTCAAAAAAAAATGTTGATGATGTTGATCTGGATTTGCAGACCCAGATCTTGTTGATGTTGATCAACAATTTTTTTTTTTTTTTTGTTGATGCTGATCAACCCAGCAGCGCAGCTCCTCCTTCTTCTTCTTCTTCTTCTTCTTTTTCTTCTTCTTCTTCTTCATCAAAAAGCGAAGAAAGAGAGAAAAAAAGAAAAAAAAAAAAACATCAAAATGACGTTGTTTTGGTGTCGAGCCACTCTCGAGCCACGCTCTTTCAAGCTATGAATCGGAACTGAAATGTCAAATATGAAGATTAAAAAGACTGGGCTTGTATGTGCCACCTATACATTCATAATCCATAATATAAGAAAATGTTATGGACGTAATTAATTTATTAAGGTGTCGTTTGAATTTTCTATTAAATCTCTTATATGACGTGAGATTTACATAAATTCAAATGTATATTATAGGTTTGATATTTGTATAAAAAATTTGATAAAAAATTTAACAAATTATTTAGGATTTTTAGCATAAGGACAATTGAATCTTGTTCTAAATAAGGACAATTGAAGATACCATTGCTTAATTTCAAGAGCAAAATCTTCAATTTAATAAAATATAAACTAATTTGACAAAAATAAATGTCAAAAAAATATTTAAAATATTTTAAAAAATTATTTATACCCACTAAAGATAAAATTATGTAAAATTGATAAATCTTTTAGATATTTATTTATTTATTTTACCAAATTAATTTTTATTATGTGTTTGGATGATGATCATGTAATGGGTAGTTATTTTTATTTTCATTAAATTAGTTTCTATTTTTTCAAAAATCAAATATGGCGACAACTTTGATATCATTATTAAACTAATCTATTAAATCAAAAAATCCAAAACTAAAAACATTTCATATATTAAATATATTGATTACACATTAAAATCTTAACAACCACCTATTACATGATCATCATCCAAACACAGTGCCGTTTGGTAACACTTACGTTTTCAGTTTTCTGTTTATATTTATAAAAATTTTAAAAACGCAAATAAAAACTTGTTTGTTAAAATTTTTGATTTATAAATCAGTGGTCTCAGTTTATAAATTTGGCCAAAAAATGAAAACACAAAAAATGTGTTTCCATTTTGAGTTTTCAGTTTTTTTTTTTTTTATCACCTAACATTAGCCACCACCCGCCACCATTTTCCACCACCGTCTTCCGCCACCACCACCACCCACCCTCCACCACCACCTGCCACCATCACTTACCACCCACCTGCTACCACCAGCCACCACCCGTCGCCACCAGCCACCAGCCACTCGCCACTACCATCTACCCCTCGCCGCCGCCACCACCACCACCACCACCCACCTGCCACCACCCACCACCTGCCACTACCATTCACCGCCCGCCACCACCATTCGCCACCTACTTGCACCACCACTCACCACCCACCTACCACCACCAGCCACCCACCACCGGCAGCCACCTGCCACTCACCCGCCACCACCACCCACCACCACCACCACCACCCATCTGCCACCATAACCCACCACTCACCACCACCCACTCGCTACCACTTACCACCCACCACCGTCACCCACCACCACCACCCACCACCACACCACCACCACCCACTCGCTACCACCTACCACCCGCCACCGTCACCCACTCACCCCTCTACCACCACCACCACCACCTGCCACCTACCCGCCATCCGCCACCCACTTGCTACCACCACCCACCACCCGCCACCACCACCACCACCACCACCACCACCCACTCGCTGCCACCCATCACCCGCCACCTTCACGCACCCACCCACCATCACCACCCACCCGCCACCACCACCACCACCACCCACTCGCTACCACCCACTACCCGCCACCGTCACCCACCCACCTATTACTACCACCCGCCACCTATCCCCCACCCACCACCACCCGCTATCGGCTGCTCACCACCCACCACCCGCCACCTACTCGCCACCCACCACCACCCGCCATCCGCTACCCACCTGCTACCACCACACACCACCCGCCACCACCACCTCTCACTCACTACCACCCATCACCCGCTACCGTCACCCACCCACCCGCCACCACCACCCACCCGCCACCACCCACCACCACCAGCTACCCACCACCCACCGTCACCACTTTCTACCACCGTCTTCCGCCGCCACTTGCCACCACTTGCCATTTCTCACTCTTTTTTATATTTTTAAATTTTTTAAAAACATTTTGTCAATTACCAAACGCGTTTGTAGTTTATGTTTTCCTAAAAATAAACAAAAAATAAATAAAAATCAGTTTATAAAATTTTTGTAAATATAAACTGAAAACGTAAACGTTACCAAACACATAAAAAAATTAATTTGGTAAAATAAATAAATAAATAAATGTCTAAAAGAATTATTAATTTTACATAATTTTATCTTTGATTGGTAGAAATAATTTTTAAAAATAAAAAAATATTTTTTTGACATTTATTTTTGTCAAATTAGTTAATATTTTATCAAATTGACGATTTTGTCATTGAAATTATGTAATGGTATTTTTAATTGTCCTTATTTGGAACAAAATTCAAAATTCAGGATCAAATGTATCACAATTGAAAAGTTAAGGACCAAAGTGACATGGTTCTCAGATTATAGGGACTATTAAGGGTTATTTGGGGTGTCCTAAATAAGTGTACTTTTTGTTTTTTTGGACTAAAAAGTTGAGGAAAAAAATATAGATATTTGGGTTAATTTTTAACTTTTTATGAAAAAATGTGTATTAAAAAATTGTATAAAAAAATATGTAGGAGCCGTACGGTGCTGGTAGTGGAGTGGCCTGTGGAGTAGATGATAAATTATTGTCTTTTTCTCGGGCTTTGATTGGATGGTGTTGTTTGGTGCGTGGTGGCCCACCACGGGTCCCGTTTTCCTAATCGGAACCATTAATATGTAGAAATCGTCGAGTACTATGTGTTTCTAAAAAATCATATTGATTCGATATCGATAGCTATCTGATCGTGTTAGTTTTTTTTGTTAACTGTTAACTATAACACCATCTATTTTTATACAACACTGATTTGATCATGTAGTTAGCAATATCCAATAGATGTGATTTTTTACAGGCATATAGTACTAGACGAGTTCTACATATTGAACGGTTCAGATTATCAAAACGAGACCCATGGTGGCCCCAACGAGCAAACTTTATCATTCAATTTAGTTTGGGGCATACATGGAAATTTTTTTCTCCTTCCTTTCACTGAGTAGTTCATCACCTTAGTGGCCGAAAAATTGATTTGAATGAATATTTGTATATTATTTTTAAATTTTTTTTTTTTGAATATTGATAACTTTTTAACTTTTTTGATAATTTTTTAATTTTTTGACTTTTTAAAAAGTTGCCAAACGAGCCCTTAGGCCTCGTTTGGGAACAAGCTAATTTAGTAATTTTTTAGTTATTTGGCTAAAATATGAGCTAAAAAAAACTACTATATTTGTGATGATTTTTTGGCTTTTTATGAAAAGATGTGCAAAAAGTAGAGAGAAAAGAGAATCTTTGACTTTTTGGTATAAGTTGTTGACTTTTTGACTAATTTAATAACTTTTTAACTTTTTAACTAAAAGAGATGATTCCCAAATGAGACCTTAGTATAATTCACCCAATAATATAATTGCCATTAAGATGTTCGATATAATTTGTCAAATATTATGCCTGGTAATATAGGTAGGTGTTTCATTCATTAGTTCGGTTCTTCGATCACGTGAGATTTCTCGAGTTTCATTTTTGAGAGTGAAATTTATTGAGGAACCATTTGGGAACATACAAAAAAAAAAAAGTCAAAAATTTTTAACTTATTTTGAATTACATCATCTCTCATATAAAAAAATTTAAAAAATTAAAAATTAATTTTTAACTATCTTCTCAAAACACTTCTGAGTGTGTTTTTAAATTCTTATCATCAATTGGCAGGACTATATAATCTTTTGGAAAGCTGGTAAAAAGTCAATTTCTAGCTTTTTACCTACTTTGGGTCACATCACCTCTCATATAACTTACCCACAAAAAGATAAAATGAATTAAAAAAATCAAAAAATTAATTTTTTACTAACTTCTTAAAATACGTCTTATGTCAGGAGTCTATGTGTCGAATTATAAACTCATACACTAATTGTAAACCCATAAATTATCCAAAGGAGATGTGAAATGATTTAACTTTCAGGAACCGAAATAAAATTATATAAATTTTCAAGGAAGAAATTACTAATTTTTATTATAAATACTCAAAATAACGAGTCAAATGAGGTTTATGTAAAGTTTGGGAGATCAAGGTAAAAGATTATATAGATTTTGAAGAAACCAAAGTAAAATCACATAGTTATTGAAGGGGGCAAAATAAAACTATATAAATTTTGGAAAGGCTAAAATGTTAAATACTTAAAATAGCATAGATCTAATTACAATTTTGTACAATTTGAGGGGGGCATGGCCCCTCCATAGTTATTGAAGGGGGCAAAATAAAACTATATAAATTTTGGAAAGGCCAAAATGTTAAATACTTAAAATAGCATAGATCTAATTACAATTTTGTACAATTTGAGGGGGGCATGGCCCCTCCTTTGTGTCCGTCAATGTCAAACACTTAGGCAATTATTTGTGGTGATGTGCCGAAACTTCCTCGATACACACACGTGATTGATTAACTATTGCATTTATTCATAGTTTACTCCATATAGGGAGTAATTTTTATATGGGGCTAGATTATATGTCATGTAATATATTTTATTATTATGATTGGCTTTAATAGTAAATCTACTATATTTATGTCAAGTATTTGAAGGTATACATTTATAATTGATAAAAAATACTGTCACGTGATACCTTATTGACATTCAAAAATTTCTCTTATACAGATAGTCTCGTATGAACCATCTTAGAGAGGTTCCTCAGAAAAAGAAAAGCCCTCTTTGTTTTTGGCATTTGTACCTTGCTTCTTCCAAAGCCCTGTTGATCCCATTTATAATTCAAACTAATCCTTACAAACGCATGAAGTCACCTAAAAATCATGTACATCATCCCAGCTTGGTATTGTTTTCAAAATTTTCTGTTTCTGTGCTTTCGGTAAAAATCAATGAAAAGTTGATTAATATCTATTGTTCTCATTTTTTGTACGAAAGCAATTTTTTAAGATTCTGAAAACTGTTCAAAAGTGTATCAAAAAAATAAAAAATACAAAAATACGAAAATGAAAACAAACACATTTTCATGAGCCAGCAAATTCATCTATGCATGTTCCCGGAGCCACAATTGCCGCAACATTTATAATGATCCACATAAAGTGCAATGGGTGAATAAGATTAAATAAATACATTTACAGTGAGATCCACATTCACTAAATCTCAATGTCAACGAAGTTTTTGTGATCTATTATGTGTTTCTATTATTCTTAGCATATATTTTTGCAGCACTGGATTCAATGCCAACATTTTACCAAATCTCAAACAAAGTGGACATCTCAACAACATAGTTGACCGATTTTATTTCTTTTAGGCTGAGTTTGTTTAGAATGAAAGTGATAGAAATTGAGAGAATGAGAAAAAGAAAATATATTTGTTTTATGAATTTGTTTAGCATGAATATAGTATAAAGTAGAAAAAAAATTAATTTTTTTTTTTGTATGACCCATATTAGCATTGTAACTAGCTTTTTGATTTCTTGCAAGGAATTATCTATAACTAAAATTTCAAATTTCCATATCTTTTTTCTTGCAAAATTTTCATCTTAATCAAATGCTTGCCAAAAAAAAAAAAAAAAAATTCCATCTCTTATAAGGAGGAGGAGAGGTTGGGAAGGAGCTGAGGGTGGCAGCGAGGTGGGAGATGAATTGCTTGGAGGTGGTGGTGGCAATCAAAGGTGAAGGGGCTAGGGAGGTGGGAGATGCATTGCTTAGGGTTTCTAATAAGGGTAGAATTGGGAATAAAGTGTGGGTCAAAAGAAAAAGAAAAAAATTCAAAATTTTGAGGTGGTGGTCTAAAGAAGGTTAGGGTTGAAAGAACTTTGATGGGTTTAGCAGCACTCAAAAGATACAGACACCAAAAAATTTAAAAGAAAGTTTTTATAGAATAGATATGATTAACTATGTTTTCCGGTACAAAATGTTGGACGAATTTTGATTGGGTATTCTCCATTCTGTTTTCCCTCAAACTCCAGTCAAAGGGTAGCTAAGTGCACCTCATAAAAACATAACATTGTTCATCGGGTACTGTTATGGTGTGCAACCCCTTAAGGTTGCACACCATATGCAACTAACACAAAAGGTGTAAATGGAAGATGTAAACATAAAACAGGACAGTAAACAGAAAAGCGTAAATGTACGGTGTAAGTTGCACACTTAAGAAAAGTCCTTGTTCATCAAATCATATTACAGCAATGCAAGAGAAAAAAAACTATGTCTCAGACCCCGACAAATTTGTTATTGACTGGGAAGAAGAATCAGGAAATCATAACAAGTCAAAGACAGTGATGCTCGTTGTCAGAACATCAACGAAACAAATAGGGAAGTGATTTAAGCCGTTGTCTTACCAATTGAATAAAAAATAATCAAATAACGGTAGGCAAATTCATTGTGAAGCTTCATCTGAGAAGGGATCTGGTCAAATGTTCACGTGCTGTGGCCAAAGCTTGACTTATAGTCTGCAGATGTCAAAGATACATGTTAGGGTTAAGATTGTCTGATCTGGAAGCAAATGATCATACACATCACAATTCACAACAGGTCTACGAATTAACGTTAGTTACAATATTAGCTGAACTCAAAAATGTAGAAGTTGGGGATGGGTTCACTAAAAACAAAATAATCGGGAGAGGAATGCTTCTAGGGGATAAAAGCTGAGTAAAGTCCAGCCTTTTCATTTTAGTACGCGAAACCCCAAAACTCTTTTTCCAAAGATTGAAATAAATGCATGAGATATGGTAACCACGCCGCATCCATCAACTTTAATAAGAATTTAAATTTGGAAGTTAAGAAAGCATAATTTAATGTTTTTTTTTTAAAACCGAATAGCAGATTGACTTAGCTTACCATTATATTAAAAAAATAAAATAAAAATGAAAGTAGCCTGAAGTTGTATCCCACCTAACAGATGCTACTGTCTTTCAGTGTGTATAGCATTCAAATTGTTCAAAAACTAATAGATAGAAAAACATTTTAAAAAAAAATACACCCAGTTTAGTCCCCATTTGATGGGGGTCTGGTGGGAGGGGTAGATTGACTATAGATCTAACCTTTGGTATAAGTTGTAATTAATTATGTTAAGGGAAGGATGATTCGATTTACCTGCTCAGCCAAAGGTGCACCATCATCCATGCTATGGGTCGCCACCTTTCCGGCAATAATACTGCCATCTGTTTCAAGGATCATCCTGCCAAAAATATAGTAAAACGTGAACCTTTGCTCGATCATAATAACCTCTTGGATAAAAGAAAGAATTCAGTGCATTGCACGTTACAAAGCAGCATATTGAAAAATAAATTTATCAAAGACGATGAAAACTTGGAGAGGATGTTAAAGATCCTATCTTATGGTATCCAAATTAAAGAAAACACTGAATCAATTTAGTAAAGCACAAGCTGGTTTTCTGGCAACCTATATTTGTGACTTCTGGTGAACTGATTTGATCATTGAAACAGAAAACTGACATCATCAGGCCATCCTTTTTCAGGAGATTGCATTTACAGAATTTTGATGGTGCCAAGGAAGTTTATCTATTGTGATTATTAGACATCAGTTATGGCAGCTCCACACATAGCTGTGACTTCAAAAAAAGTTTTAACTATTGCAAATGCACTTCAGAAGAGGTCCTTCCCACGGTCAACAATGCAGACTTAAAAAACAGCACTCTTCATTTCTGCTGCATGCCTAAAACTAGGGCCATCTAATGTCATAGCCAGTTCGACTCCATTAAAAACAAATGATGTGTGAATATTGGTGGGAAATGAGTGACACTCCTATTTCTAGAAGGTTATGCATAGATTGAGGAAAGAAGTTTAGAACACCTAAACTTGGTAAACATTCCCCCTTTTTCCCGCTTTAATATGAGAGATATTAGTAATAGCAACAGTTTTGGATTCAGAGTTGCGATGGAACATCAAGGTACTTCCCCAAAAAAGTTTTTTGCCATTGACCAATGCTAACCAAAAACAATTCTGACATACAAAAATCAGAAAGATGAGTTTGCAGAGTGATAATTACTATGTTACACGGACTCGGGTACGGGTATCGGTGCGTATCTAGGGGTCGGACACTTCAAAATTAAAAATTGAGAATACGGATATGTATCCAAATTTGGATACGGGTACAGGGATACGTTTAATAGTTTTTTAAATATATTTATTATATGAAGATGAGTTATATTATATAAATAACAAATAAAAATTATAAAAATTATTTTAGATACAAAATAAATTATATTATATATGATAAAATAAGTTATTTTTATTTTAGACATAAAAATTATATTATTTATGATACATTATATTATGTAATTTTTTTTGGATGAATAATATTATATAATATGAATAATATTATATATTATTATATTAATGTAATTTATACTATATGTTAATGTAAATGTAATATGAATAATGGATGAATAATATTATATGATATGAACAATATTATATATCATTATATTAATGTAATTTATATTATATACTAATCTAAATGTAATTAAATAGATGAGAAAATAAAACAAAGAGAAGAGAAGAAAGAAGAAGAAGAGAGAGAGAGAGAGAGAAAGAGAGAGAATAGAGGGAGATTGAGAGGGGAGAGGAAGAGGGAGATCGAGATCGAGAGACGAGAGGAGAGGAAGAGAGATCAAGAGACGAGAGAGAAGACAGAGAAGGAGATCGAGCATCGAGCAAAAGTCGAAGTTGTCAAAGCAGCGACCAGAGGGATTGAAGTCGGCGACCGATGTCTTCGTTGTTTCTCTTTTGATGTCTGTAAAGAGCCGTGTCCGAGAGAGAAGAGGCGAATCCGACACAGATCCCAGACCCGCACCCGTGTCGTGTCGACACGGGTACTTCGCCCCAAAGTGCCGAGTCCATGTAACATAGGATAATTATTGGTGTTTTGAGAAAAGAAGCGCAAAAAATTAATAGGCAGGTGGGAACCAGGCTAGTTTATGCATGGTTGAGCAACTGTAGGAAAGAAATCATCTACAAGGAATAATTGGCATTATTTGATTCCAGCTAAAAAGCCTTCACAGAGAGAGTAAAGAGAATTTCACACACCATTGTAGAAACATTGAAAACTTCAATGCACAAAAGGGAAAAACTTGAGAACTGTTTGATGCAAAGAATGCAAAAAGTAACGGAGAAAATGGTCGATTTAGCAGAAATAAAGCAGACAATATGGGAGACAGAAACATGTCCATAAACAAAACTACCCACAAAACAATTATAGCCCAAATTCTGCAATGGAAACTACCACTAAGGCCTCGTTTGGGAATAGGCTAATTTAGTAACTTTTTGGCTATTTGGCTAAAAAGGTAGGTAAAAAAAACTTGTATGTTTGGGATGACTTTTTGGCTAATTACGAAAAGATGTGCAAAAAGTAGAGAGAAAAGAAAATCTTTGACTTTTTGGTATGGATTGTTGGCTTTTTGGCTAATTTAGTAACTTTTTGACTAATTGGTTAAAATAGCCTCTTGCCAAACGAGGCCTAAGACTGAGGCAAATAAACTTACAAGCCATGGACATAATCAATAGAGGTATTGGTAAGCTGTAATTTGAAGTTTGACCTTCACTAGTGTGAAGAGGGGATGTACAGAACAATTGCTTATCTCAGACCAACCAAACACATAAGTGGCAACAAAATTGTGCAACAGTACTTTCTAATTTAGGAAAAAAGAAAAGAAAAAAGAAAAAAGAACAGCCTTTGAGTACCTAATGTAAAAACCGAAGGCTCAATATATGTGAAGAATCTCAATACAAGAAGTAGATTGCTTACCCTCCATCAACGATCTCGTCAAGGCATAAAAGAATGAGATCTAAGTTCTCTAGTGCTTCCATTTTTTCAACATTATTCCTATAAAATAAACATATTAGATTAGATAGCAAGAAGCATTAAATTGGAACACTATCAAAATTAAAATTAAGGAACTGTGGTTGAAGTTATGGTCAACAAAACCTGAGGAGAAGGGAAACTGCATCAACGAAACCTTGAAGAGCCGTGGCCAATATTAGTTCATTTTCTTCATCACCTCCAGTTACAAAGAAGTGCAGGTCTTGGATGAACTTATAGACAACAACATTGCTATCAAACATTGTTATCTCAGCTGTACATGGTTATATTCAAACACATCAGTAGACATTAATTCTGAAGTAATAATCTCTATGAACTCTAGCACAATATTTTGACACTTCATCTTAGGAAGGAGATTGAAAAGGAGCGAGAGGCAAATCATCTTACACACACACACACACACACACACTGTTTACACTTTATATGATCACATATGAAACCCAAATAGATGGGGCAGCACTATTACTGTTAAGAAAAATGAAAAAGAAAGAGTGAATTTTTTTGAAAGATGATGCACTCATTCCAACAGTAAGAGAAACAGAATATAATTGATGTTGTTTCCATACACAGAGATCAACAAATCATATACAGTGGCTGACTCTACCAACACCTTTTCCATTAGTGCTTTTGATTAATATAAGACAAAATGTGAAAATTTGTCTACAAAAATATAATTTAGAAATATTTCATATACATAAAACGCAATTGTACGCACAGTTGAAACACTATCACATGCCACCTCTCATTTCCTTTCGCTTGAGACAGCATTTTGAACAAACAAATTTGACCAATGTAAATTGCCCCACCTATGATCTATCAGATAGAGAATAAGGAACTCAGATGCCAAAGTATGTCAACTCTTAAATCATCATAAAAAAAAAGGATGGACATACCTATGTTACCTAGAATGTGGATCGTTCTAGTACATGAAACGGGAATGGCAACGGGAACAGAAACGTGGTATGTGGTACGATAGGAGTAGACTTATATATATTACACCTAAAAATTTAAGGGACATCTAGAGTAATTGGTTTGGTTTGGTTTGGTTGTTACGTATCCAATATTTTTTTTTTTCTTCATGTAACAAATCATTTCTATTAAAATTATGATCCATTTTTGATGTCTTTGTCTTGTCAAAACTTAATTCACTTCAGATTTTAATTCACGTATTTGATTTTTTGTCTCCTAAGGTAACATTTAAGGAACTATATTGGAAAAAACTTTTGGAATCGCTTCGGATCACTAAATTTACCATTTTGGAATGAAAGTGTATCATATTTCGGAACGTGCGTACCAATACAAATTCGCTAGCGTTTTTTGATAACATAGGGACATATAAACTGCACACCACCTCTGGAACACAATGCAATGGGTAGGCTCTCTAATATGGGTCATTGGAATCATGATGCATGAAATTAAACTCTGAAAAGATTTTGTTTCAACTATGTAAAAACAAGGTCTCAAATTTGGTTGAGTTTGCATGATGTAAATGGAAGAGGATGGAAACTTGTTTAGTGAGTAAGATGAAAAAATAGCTTTAACATTCTCACTTCAACATTTACATTTTTTATTTTATAAATAAATTATTTTTAAACAAAGCGATCAAGGAGGTGCACAGCCCGTATACAAAAGAAGACGTGTATAAGCGATATTTACATTAAAAACTTAATTACACAGAATTTACAGCTAATAAGCAAAAAATTTCACTACTCTGCTCAAACTCTGTAATTTAAGAAAATAGAACACTACATAGCTAATGTAAGAGAAATTGCAAGAAAAGTGGGATATGCACCCACACACAAGTAAATATCTTAAACTTTGAGGATACCTTCTGACCGAGCATTTGTCTTTTGAGTTTTGGTAAACAAGGACTTTTCAAATGCTGACTTTGCACTATTTGTTGGCCAATCATCAGAGTAATATTTGACTGCAACACGTTTCCCTTCGGAATCCAGCAGAAGAATGTTTTTTATAGTAGGGCATGTGTCCTATAAAAACCAATCACCGCCATGTTATTACACTATATATACAACCATTAGTAGCCTGGCGGAATGCACCTATTCTTCTAATTAACAATAAATTGAAATTTTCAATCCCAAGTTCCACTGAAAAATCATAAATTATTACTATGAGCATAAACAAACACATTCAAAGACAAATACACGTATGTATAATATCAGTGATTGCATATATGTAGGTAATTCTCATAGACATATACATATGTGTTTATGTATTCATTCTTTCACTAATCTGCCTGGCAAATGCATCGAAAGTATTCTCTCGTGTGAAGATCAAATCATAAATCACACAGATCTAAGTAAAAAGGCGTACACACATTTACAATTCGTAACACAATCTAAATTCGACAATACCGATCTTGATTTCTAGGTTCTCAACGTAGTAAAAAAATTCGAATGAGGCTCAATAAGTTGTTTTATAGTATCCCGAATACTAAAAAATCCAAGATCCAATGTCGAAATCGTAATTTCTTTTCCTTACCTAATCATTTTTCCAGGCATCCAAACAGGCGACTAAAATTGCATACGCCAAGTGTTTGATTAAAGGTTTGAGAAGAAAAAAAAAAATGAGATCAGATTTGAATTGAGATTTATAGATCAGAAATACAAATGAAAAACTTCGTTGGAAATTCAAGTGAGTTTGTGCTTCTGGAATTGGAATCGAAGAGAGAGTGAGAGAGAGAGAGAGAGAGAGAGAGAGAGAGAGAGGGGTACTTACACGATAGAAGTTCGCCATTGTTGAAAGTTTGGTGATTGAACTAGCAATGGAGGTCCACGGTTCGCCTTGATGAGAAGCTTTATACGTTGGTAGTATTCCCCAATTCGGATCCAAGTTTTTTTTCCCGTGAAAATTACAAATAGACCATTGAGGCCTCATTCGGTAAGTAGGTTGAGTCTAATTTAGGGACTATTTGGCTTTACTTGTTATTTTTTTAAGAGTTGGTCTGGCAATGATTTTTTTAGTTCGTTTTTTTAGTTTTTTTTTGAATTTTTAGTTTGAAACTTTTTTTTTGTTTATTTAGGGCATGTTTGGTAACGTTTATATTTTTAGTTATATTTATAAAAATTTTATAAACTAATTTTTGTTTATTTTTAGAAAAACATAAACTACAAACACGTTTGGTTTAGACAAAATGTTTAAAAAATTTTAAAAATATAAAAAAAGTGAGAAATGGCAAGTGGTGACGGGTGGTAGGTGGTGACGAGTGGTGGAAAATGGTGGCGGAAGACGGTGGTGGAAAATGGTGGCAGAAGACGGTAGTGGAAAGTTGTGGCAAGTATTAGGTGGGTGGGTGGTGGTGGTAGAAAGTGGTGGCACGTGGCGGTTGGTGGCGGCGGAAGACGGTGATGGAAAGCGGTGACGGGTTGGTAGATGGTGGTGGCGGGTGGGTGGTGGGTGGTGGTGGTGGTGGCGGTGGGTGGGTGGTGGGTGGTGGTGGTGGTGGGCGGTGATGGTGGCAAGTGGCTGGTGGTGGTGGCAGGTGGGTGGTAGCGGGTGGTGGGTGGTGGCGAGCGGATGGATGGCAGTGGCGGGTGGGTGGGTGGGTGGTGGTGGTGGTGGTGGGTGGGTGGCAAGTGCGTGGGTGGATGGTGGTGGTGGTGGTGAGGGGTGGGTGTTGGTGAAGAGTAGGTAGCAGATGGGTAATGGGTGGTGGGTGGCAGGTGGGTGGGTGGATGGTGGGTGGTGGTGGTAAGGAGTGGGTGGTGGTGGCGAGGAGGTAACAGGTGGGTGGTGGTGGCAGGTGGTGGTGGGAGGTGGGTGGCGGTGGCGGAAGATGGTAGTGGAAAATAGTGGCGGGTGGTGGCTAGTGTTGGGTGGTAAAAAAAAAAAAACTCAAAACTCAAAACGGAAACACATTTTTTGAATTTATATTTTTTGGTTAAATTTATAAACTGAGACCACTAATTTATAAATCAAAAATTTACCAAACAAGTTTTTATTTGAGTTTTTAAAATTTTTGTAAATATAAATTGAAAACTGAAAGCGTAAGTGTTACTAAACGGCACCTTAGTTTTTTTATTTGATTTTTTTGGCTTTTTGTATTGAAATGACCAAATTATCCTCCATTTGGAAATGATGATTTTTTGACTTTTTGTTTGTGTATAGGTCACTTTGATAATTTTACATCCCAACTCAAGTGTTTTGGCATTTTATAATTTTGTAGCTTTTTTTTGTCATTTTGTGATTATTTAGTCCAAAATGTTTACCAAACCAGGGCTAAATTACGTTATTTCTTTATATATTTTTTTATAAAAAATTAAAAGTATATTTATTTAAATTATTTCAAATATCTTCTTTGTTCATTAAAAGACAAAATAAATTAAAAAATTAATAAAATAAAATGTCATATTTTGAAAATTACAAATAAACCATTGAGGCCTTGTTTGAGCAGTAGATTGAGGCATCGTTTGAGAATATGCTATTTTAGTAACTTTTTGGCTAAAATATAAGGTAAGAAAAATTAGTTATGTTTTGAATGACTTTTTAATTTTTTACGAAAAGATGTTCAAAAAATAGAGAAAAATGAATTCTTTGACTTTTTAGTATAGGTTATAAGCTTTTTGTTTTTTTTTTTAATAATTTCTTGACTTTTAAGCTAAAATACTCGCATGCCAAACGAGGCCTGAAACTAATTTAATTCACTAATGTTATGTTTGGTCGGGGGATTTGAGGAGAGATTTGAAAAGAAAAATAAAAAAGGTAGGTAAAATATAAATAAAATATATCTACATTTCATCTAGTTTCACACACTTTTTCCCTTTCACTCTTCAAATCTCCCAATCAAACACAGTATAAAAGACAGAATAGATTAAAAAATAAATAAAATAAAATAAAATATCACATTATGAAAATTACAAATAGACCGTTGAGGCCTCACAGGTTTAGATTAATTTAGTTCACTAAAAGAGAAAATAGATAATAAAAATTAATAAAATAAAATGTTACATTTAAATTATAATTATTTTATTTATTTTTTTACAAAACTATTAAAAAAGGTCAAAAATTCTTCTCAAAACTTTTTTAATCAGATTAAAATAGTAAAAAAAAAGAAAAAAAAAAAACTAAAAAGTCAGACAATAAAAATTATTCTCAAACAAAGTCTGAGATTTATAAAAGTACATTTGACTTTTTAACATTTTAGAAAATGTAATATGTCCTTGAGATTCGAAATTGTATTATATAAATTATTGGAAAATTTTCATGACAGAGGTAATTATAAATGTATAAAGAATTTTATAGTAATTTTATTTTTTAATATTTATAAAATTTATCATTAATTTAAAAAAATCATACTATTATTAAAAGTGAACATCTCACTTGATATCTATGAATTTCTTTCTCTCATTTTGTCAAGTGACATTTTTTTCGTACCTTAAGTGTCAAAAACTTCATTCCAAAAAGAAAAAAGAAAAAATAATAGTTAAAAGAATGGTACAAGATTTAAACCTATAAGACCATTCACTAATAAGTTACTTAGAGAACATTTTCATCACTTAAAACAACATAAAAAATATATTATGAATTCAAAATTAAAATTTATATTTTAAGTACACCTATCGGTTGGGTTCACAAACGCAGTTTTTTTATCCTTAAATTATTCTTTGATTATGGGTGATTTTGTAGTAGATAGGGTCAAAAAAAGATAAACCGATAAGAGACCTATGTAAATGAAGAAGTAAGAAGATGAAGATAGCAAGGGTAATTGTCTTTTTTGGTAATAAAGATAATTATGTTATTTTGTTTTTTCAGTTAATTAAAAACTAACTTTGCCAGGAATATTTTAATTTTCAAATTGTAGAAGGTATTTGTATATTAAACAAACTTAAAGAGTTTTATTTATAATTGTCTGTACATCAAAATGAGTTTGGCAATTGTTTTTAGTATTTTTTTTGGGAGCTTTTTCCATAAATCTATCTTTAATTATTTATGTTCCAATTAGTCCAAAATTTATTTTAATATTTCACTTAGTCTTGTCCTAAGTAAAAAGACGATATTACCCTTATGTTCATATCAGATCATAGGCGCCTTTTTTTTCTTTCAACTCTATAATTTTGTTTTCCCCCAAATTAGAACCCTAACGTTGAACTCCTTATTGTTCAACCAAAACCTTACGATCGACGAGTTCTGTTCATTCCGGCAACAAAAATCACGAAGTACTGTTCATTCCGGCAGCAGTGATTGCCAAGAACAATCCATTTCGACAACTGAGATCGCCGATAACTGTTCATTCCGGCAATTGCGATCCTCACTCCAATCGATATCTACAATTTTGAACAAAAGTAAGTTGTTTTCTTCAATTTTATACTATTTTTTGACATTAAATCCACTAGTTCAGATTCTTCCATTAAAATCTGAATATTCACATTTCAATGTTTAATGTTTAATGTTTATTGATTCGACATTTAGCCTTTGAAAATTACAAATTATAATTTTATTCTTTATGAATGCTTTGTTTTTCATGTCACATTTATGAATGCTCTGTTTTTCAGCTTTAGTGTTTAGGGACTCAACATTTAGGAATGTTTATGAATGCTCTGTTTCTCATTGTGAATGTTTGAAATTCTGTTTTCCATCGTTAACATTTTGTGTTTCAAGTATGAATGTTGACATTGTAAACGATTGGAGTCTATTTTCATTGCTAGAACAATTATGTTGAGATTACAATAGACTCAAAACACCATTGTTAGTATTTGGAATTTGTTTTAACATTTCATTAATTATGTTGAGTGAATTGTCACATTGCTAACATTTGTGTTTGAAATATGAATCTTCTCATTGTGAATATTTGGAGTTTATTATCCATGTTACATTGATTATGTTGAGTCACGTTGTCAAGGTTTTCATTTGACATTCATGATTGAAGTATAAGTCTTCCCATTGTGAATATTTGGAGTCTAATTTTCATGTTACATTGAAAATGTTCAATTATATAGTTGATATTCCAATATTCACATTTGTCATTCACAATAATGTGCTAATTGTTTTTGAGTAGGAATTTTCTCATTGTTAGTATTTTGAGTCTAATTTTCACGCCACATTGATTATGTTGAGTGAATGGTCACATTGTCAAGATTCCATTATTGACATTTGTTTTTGAAGCATGAATCTTCTCATTGTGAATGTTTGGAGTTTGTTATGCATGTTACATTGATTATGTTCAGTCACATTATCGATATTCTATCATTGATATTTTGTGTTTCAAGTATCAATGTTCACATTGTGAATGTTTGGAGTCTAATTTTCATATTATATTGAAAATGTTCAATCACATAGTTGATATTCCAATATTCATATTTTTATTCAAAATAATGTGCTAATTGTTTTTTAGTACAAATTTTCTCATTGTTAGTATTTTGAGTCTATTTTTCACGCCACATTGCTTATGTTGAGTGAATGGTCACATTGTTAAGATTCTATTATTGACATTCGTGTTTGAAGCATGAATCTTCTCATTGTGAATGTTTAGCATTTGTTATGCATGTTACATTGATTATGTTTAGTCACATTATCGATATTCCATCGTTGACATTTTGTGTTTCAAGTATGAATGTTTACATTGTGAATATTTGGAGTCCAATTTTCACGTTACAATGAAAATGTTCAATTATATAGTTGATATTCCAATATTCACATTTTTCATTCACAATAATGTGCTAATTGTTTTTTAGTACGAATTTTCTCATTGTTAGTATTTTGAGTCTAATTTTCACGTCACATTGATTATGTTGAGTGAATGGTCACATTGTCAAGATTCCATTATTGACGTTCATGTTTGAAGCATAAATCTTCTCATTGTGAATGTTTAGAGTTTGTTATCCATGTTACATTGATTATGTCGAGTCACATTATCGATATTCCATAGTTGACATTTTGTGTTTCAAGTATGAATGTTCACATTGTGAATGTTTCCAGTCTAATTTTCATATTGCATTGAAAATGTTCAATCACATAGTTGATATTCCAATATTCACATTTTTATTCAAAATAATGTGCTAATTGTTTTTGAGTAGGAATTTTCTCATTGTTAGTATTTTGAGTCTATTTTTCACGCCACATTGCTTATGCTGAGTGAATGGTCACATTGTTAAGATTCCATTATTGACATTCATGTTTGAAGCATGAATCTTCTCATTGTGAATGTTTAGAGTTTGTTATGCATGTTACATTGATTATGTTGAGTCACATTATCGATATTCCATCGTTGACATTTTGTGTTTCAAGTATGAATGTTTACATTGTGAATGTTTGGAGTCTAATTTTCATGTTACATTGAAAATGTTCAATTATATAGTTGATATTCCAATATTCACAGTTTTCATTCACAATAATGGGCTAATTTTTTTTTAGTAGGAATTTTCTCATTGTTAGTATTTTGAGTCTAATTTTCACGCCACATTGATTATGTTGAGTGAATGGTCATATTGTCAAGATTCCATTATTGACATTCGTGTTTGAAGCATGAATCTTCTCATTATGAATGTTTAGAGTTTGTTATGTATGTTACATTGATTATGTTGAGTCACATTATCGATATTCCATCGTTGACATTTTGTGTTTTAAGTATGAATGCTCACATTGTGAATGTTTGGAGTCTAATTTTCACGTTACATTGAAAATGTTCAATTATATAGTTGATATTCCAATATTCACATTTTTCATTCACAATAATGTGCTAATTGTTTTTTAGTACGAATTTTCTCATTGTTAGTATTTTGAGTCTAATTTTCATGTCACATTGATTATGTTGAGTGAATGGTCACATTGTCAAGATTCCATTATTGACATTCGTGTTTGAAGCATGAATCTTCTCATTATGAATGTTTGGAGTTTATTATGCATGTTACATTGATTATGTCGAGTCACATTATCGATATTCCATAGTGGACATTTTGTGTTTCAAGTATGAATGTTCACATTTCTAGATGCTGTCATATTCTCTAATTCTTTACATATTATCTATGAGTGATGCTATGAAATTTGGTCCTCATCAGTATCCATTTTAATAGCACTGTTAATTACTCATTCCTCTTAATGTCTTGTCTTTATTTTTGTTTAACATTTTGTTGACAGATATTATATCAACACCAAAGATAAAAATAAAAAAAGAAGAAACCCATGAGGAAGAGACAACTCCAGCTGATGTGAAACCCAATGTCAATATGAACAAAGTGAACTATCGTTCAAACATGACTGGCCTGGTAAAGTTGATGTCAACAACGAAGTTCACTAATGGGCAGCTGAAATGTTTGAAGAGAACTCCATTTTGGATGATGTTTGATGCACTGATAAACACAAAAATTGAACTATCATCATGCATGAAATATGACGATGTGATAGCAAAGATCATAGAGACATATAACCCTGCATCAAATTGTTTCAAAATTGGCCCCAAATCTGTCAAATTGTCTGCACATGACATCAAATTAATTTTTGGAATAGACTGCGGATCTGTGCCAATGAAAACTGCATATGGTTCGAAGCCAACATTTGGACTTATCGGCAAGAAGTGCAAGGACACACAGAGGCTTACATAAAAAAATATCCGATCTTTGATCGATGATGCATTGGTTGAGAGAAAGAAATCAGATAATGAGGAGGTTGCTAGGTTGATAAGTTTGTATGCTTGTTTAAAGCTCTTTTATTCCACAACTGGCAAGACAAATGGATGGGCATACTATCAACACATGGAGCATTTGGACAAGATGAGGGAATATGATTGGGCAGAAACCATCAAGTCCACATTAATGAATTCCATTGAACTTCATCATCAACGTCCAGAACGAGTGACTGGCTGTGTTATGGCTTTAATGGTATGTAATACTACATTCACTCACATAACTATTAATGTGTATGTCTGAAACGATACATTCACATTAGTTTATAATCATAATTTTTTTTTGACATGCATATTAACTGATTATGTTGAGTCACATTGTCAAGATTTTGTTTTGACATTCATGTTTGAAGTATAAGTCTTCCTATTGTGAATGTTTGGAGTTTAATTTTCATCTTACATTGAAAATGTTCAATCATATACTTCATATTTCAATATTCACATCACATTGATTATGTTGGCTGAATGGTCACATTGTCAAGATTCCATTGTTGACATTTGTGTTTGAAGTATGAATCTTCTCATTGTGAATGTTTAGAGTTGTTATCCATGTTACATCGATTATGTGGAATCTTATTATTGATATTCCATTGTTGACATTTGTGTTCCAAGTGTGAATCTTCATATTGTAAATGATTGAAGTCTAGTTTCATTGTCATATTGATTATGTTGAGCCATATTGTTGATATTCCAATAGACTCAAAACACCATTGTTAGTATTTGAAATTTGTTTTGACATTTCATTGATTACATTGAGTGAATTGTCATATTGCTAACATTTGTGTTTGAAGTATGAATCTTCAAATTGTGAATGTTTGGAGTTTGTTTTCCATATTACATTGATTATCTTGAGTCACATTGTCAAGGTTTTGTTTTGACATTCATAGTTGAAGTATAAGTCTTCCCATTGTGAATGTTTGTAGTTTAATTTTCATTTTACATTGAAAATGTTCAATCATATAGTTGACAATTTGTTACATTTTACGTAGTATTGACTATGTGAGCGTACCAAAATAGTGGAACCAATTTTGCAAAATGCAGCACCTCGATTTCTCAAATGGAATCTAACAAAACTTTACAAGAATGTGAAGAATTTGTCTTTCTCGTCAATCAATAATGATGAGGTTAGATACCAACATTATCCAATGTCAATAATATTATTTATTATACTAAAATTAACAGTAATCTCTATTACCAGGTTTATATAGAGAAACTCATACTGATAGATCATGAGAGCACACTGTTGGCGCAAAAAATAATTCGGGATGAGGAGAATCAAAAAGATGCACCTGAGAGTATTATTCATCATGAAGTCAAAATTCAGGAAGAAATGGACATAAGCATACAAGAGGATGACATTGATGAGGCATTTGATATAGAGTTTGGCAATGAAGCAGAATTTCAGAGCAATGAACATGATGAAGCCAATATTAAGGAAGGTGCAGAGACTCTTGCATATCTATATGCACATGGGGTGCATCAAGTCATTGTGTCAAAGGTTGCTCAGGACAACATTATAGAGAAAATGGTCCCTGACTATCAAAAAGCATTAGACCTCATCGAGAAACTACAAATTGAGAACCAGAATCTGTAGGCAGCAAATGACATGAAAGACAAAATCATCTTGGAGCTGGAAACATTAATATGTAACCAGAAGGAGAATCCAACAGTTCAAAATGAGTTGTCCACTATGAAACATACAATTGATAATAAGAATGTAGAGATAGAAAGGCAAAGCAACTCCATAATTGACCTCCAAATTGAGAAGACTATACTCCAACTTGAGAAAACTATGCTAGAAAATAAAATTGATGATGATGCAGTACATGCTGTCACACAACAAATAAACCAGGAGACTTTGGATGTGGAACTGAAGCAAAATTTGAAGAAGAAGACCCAAAAAACTCCTACATCTTTGGTGAAGCGCATCAAAATCAAAAAAAGGAAAGAATTGAAGTTGCCTGATTTTGAATATCAAGACAAAAAGGGAGACAAACAGAAAAGGAAGTTGGAAAATTTGGAACAAAATGACATTGAGAAGCAATGTGAAATTGTAGATCCAGATTTTGAAGGCTATTTGCACAAGCTTCGAGACTTTAAGCGTCCTAAGCATAATAAGCTTAGGCTGTCCAACAAATACGAGGTTTGGAAGATCAGATTTGAACATGACAAGCAAAAGATAAGGAATATGCATAAAAATGAAGGTTTCGGGTAAGCATATTTCAAACAACTTCTATGTCTTTACATACCATCCTTGTCTTATTATATATAAACTCTAAATGTAGGTTAACTGTTTGGCGAGGAACCACCAAGGAGACTTATGTCTTCTATGACGATCTTGAGTCAATAATTCAAGACAAGTCCATAACAAACAATGTATGGTGTGTAGACGTCTCCGAACGCCCCGGGAGGGATGAGTCCCCCGTTCCGTTCGATATTGGGCTCACTACAGTTCGGACTCAATTTGTCACGGTTCTAAATCTGAACCAAAGAATCCAAATTCGGCAAATCGTTTTGAGAAAACAGATTTTTGAAAGAAGTGCCAAACATGGACTGCTTTGCCAGATACAGAGTCGCCACCTAAATGTTTTATTTTAGGGAAATTTAGGAAACCCTGACTCGTTTGCCTAAGGCCACGTGTCCGTCATCACCAAAGTTGCCTCGGCTCGAGAACTTGGGTACGATTGGGGAAGGTCACTTCGTGAGCACCCCCGCTTGCCCGATCAAAGATCGGCCTCTACTAACCATGATATCTAGTTTTGAAAACTTTATGCGTTCTTATTCCGGTTATTAGCCTAGATTTACTATGTGATGCGCACAGCATACAAGTATAGACTGGATCGTCTGAATTGGAACAAAACATTTCATGTTTGTTTATTTTGAAAATGGTTTGATGGTGCTACCCGCAAGTAGGCTAAGACGTGGATTTGCCACCCTCGGGTGGGCTTAGAAAACATGATTTTGCCACTATCTAGTGGGCTTTAAAACACACATTTGATGAATTGTTCCAATTCAAATAACCCAACCTTCACCTACAGGCATTCAGGCAGTTTATTACATAAGCAATTAGCCTCATGGTAAGCATGCTGTCATGGCAGTCACTCACACACATGTAAGGATGCTAAAGCATAAAACTTACCGAGTACTCCAAGCCAAAACAGAAGCTGATTAGAAATCCATGCATGATCCTAACTATACAGAAGTGCCTAATGCAACACATGCAAAAATGCAACTATAGCAGGCTCGGCTATTCTAAACATGGCATATGAAATGCTACAGCTAACATGTATTCAACTTGGAATTGAAAATACAATGCAGTTAGTATGATGCGCCGAGCCCGGTGCATGCAAAATAGATGAATGAATGCAAACATGCTATCATACTGTATGCTAATTGAAACATGCCCTAATCTAACCATCATAAGCTGGTAAATAAAAGGGAGAAAGACGTGGGGTTGGAAGACATACATCACACACACGCACACTTATTACAATATTGTGCCCTCGCTCGGAGGGTTCGAATAAATAATACAGTCTCGAATAAATAATTACAGTCCAAATAATTACAAAACCCTAATTAATTAACAAATTAAATTAGGAAAGCAATAAATTGGCATGCAAGCCAGGGACTGCCTCAAATTTGCTTCGGATGATGAATGATGCATGCTCGGGTTGCCTTGTGCGGAGAATCCCTCGCGATGCCCCGGCTTGCCTCTGTTTGCAATTGTTCTTAGAATGCGTGCCAAGCTCCGGAAGGTTGCTGATTCTTGATTTGCTGTAACAGAGAGCAAGAAAGGGGCATGACAAAGTATTTTCACATATGTATGCATGACACCCTTCAGGGAGTGTAGTCCTCGATCCTCGTGCCACTAATCACGCATCTCGATGCATGATGGCCGAGGAGTCGAATTGCACGACTCAATATGAAATGAATGCACATATGGACACAACAAGGCCTAGACTCCATCATGGATAATTCGGAGTGTCGGCGACCGAGGAATTGAGACAGGTTCCGTCACTCAGAGTACGAAACGCCCCTCGTTTCCCGTGCTCGGGCTAACTCCTATCCCCAACACGATGCAATATGCATGACATGCATGAATGCAATCCTAACATACAACCTAGCATATGCAATGCTATGAAATGAAATGGCATACACGATGCACGAGGTAACATGGCATACACAATGCGTTAACATACAACCTAGCATACGTAATGCTATGAAATGAAATGGCATACACAATGCAATATGGGCTTACACCAACGTGAGTGGACCTCAGCCGCACTCACATAGGAGGCCATACGATGAAAATGAGACAACTCGAAATGCGTGCCCACGTGTACGCAAACCGAGGACCGAACCCAAGGCATAAGATGCAACACTAACAAGGAATGGCAAGGCATGAAACATGGTATGCAAACATGCATATTTCAGTGCTGAAATATGATGCAAAACAGCTCCGAAACATGGAAACATGGCACCCGATGCATGGAATGAACCCGAAACAACAAAACTAGGCATATGCATTGACCTATAGCTATACAAAATATGCATTATTTGATCATGAAGTATGAAGACAGAAGCAAGACAGTCCCAAAACATGCATATTTTCAGGTTATAACAAGTCCCAAAAACGAATGCAAATAGGGCTAATCTATCATGCAAGAAAAGGCCTAAAATAGAGATTAAACACAAAGGGACAGCATCTGGCCCCAAACAAAGAAGAGCCCTTCAACAAAGTTGAAGAGGGGCTCAAAATAATGCACTTTACAGTTTATGACCAAGTCCAAAACAGTGCACAAGTAAGCTTAAAACACTATGCAAAAATAGGCCTAAAAAAAGGTTTAAACACAAAGAGCAAAAAGGGAGCCTCAAACAGTAAAGGACCCTTGATCAAACATGAAGAGGGGGTCAAAATATGACTCTTTACAGTTCGGGTCGGAGTCCAAAAATACAATCACAAGGAGCTAAAAAAACATGCAAACAAAGGGGCCAAAAGAGGGATAAAGAGGCAAGTGATAGAGGGAAGTCCCAAACAGTGAAGAGCCCTTCAACAAAGTTGAAGAGAGGCTCAAAATAAGGCAACTCACAGTTTATATCAAAGCTCGAAACAGTTTACAAATAGGCCTAAAATACTATGCAAGAAAGAGGCCTAAAAGAGGTTTTTAACACAAAGTGTAAAAAAGAAGCCTCAAACAGGGAGAAGCCGTCAATAAAACATGAAATAGAGCTTAAAATAAGACTATTTTCAGTTAGGGTCAGATCCCAAATATGCGAGCACAAGGGGCTAGAATATAGATCAAAATAAAGCAAGAAAAGAGGAAAAGGAGACTTATCCTTGAAGAACCAATCTTTGACAGCCTTTGGACCAAGTTTGGGGACTCTTAAGCTCTGGAAATGGCCTTCAAGCTGCTGGAATGGAGTGAGGAGGAGGGGTGCTATAGGTTGTAGAGTAAAGGGTATAGGAATGGTCCAAGAACAAAAGGGTTTTGATGTTTGGAATAGAAGGGAAGAGGGATTGAATGCAAGAGGCTTAGAACCAATTTTTTTAACCCTGAAAACATAGCTGGGGGTGCTGGTTATATAGGAAAGGAGTGGAGGAAAAAATGGGGGGAAATGAAATTCAAATTTCAAAAATAGGCCTAAAAGAGAGATAAAGAGGCAAGTGGTAGCTGCTGGTCTCAAACCGAAGAGAGCCCTTCAACAAAGTTGAAGAGGGGCTCAAAACAAGACATTTTATAGTTTACATCAAGGCACGAAACAGCTCACAAATAAGCCTAAAATATCATGCAAAAATAGGCCTAAAAGAGAGTTAAAGAGGCAAGTGATAGTAGGAGACCTCAAACAACAAAAGGTCCTTAATCAAACATGAAAAGAAGCTCAAAATATAACTATTTACAGTTTGGGTCGGAGCCCAAAAATGCTTGAAAACAAGGCTTAGATATAGAGCAAGATGGAACAAAAAAGAGAGAAAAGAAGCTTACCCTTGAAGACCAATGGACCAGCAGCTCTTGGTCAGAGAAATAGTGCTCCTAAGCTCTGAAAAACAGCTCCAAGTTGTTGGAATAGATGGTGGTGGGGTGTATACCAAAAACCGGGGCAAACGGAGGTGGTTAAGCAGTCCCGAACCGAGGCACACGGCCGTCGGCTCCGAAAAAAAAGGGGAAACCGGGCTCCAAACGGGAAAAATGGCCTACGACCACAAAACATAGCCTACGGCCACTGAGAGATGATCTACAAGACTTCTCCCTCCCTTCGGGAACAGAAAACAAATAAAATAGAGCCTGATTCGCAAACCGAGGCAAGGCATGAAAGAGTCCAGAAGTTCGGAGGCAAGGCTTGCAGCCGGGACTCTGAAACTTCTGAACGAGCACAATATGAAATATCACCAAGCGCTCAACTGGTGACGTCTGAGTCTTAAGGTCGGTCAAAAATGGGGTGTCTACAGTTGCCCCTCTTTGACAGAACTCGGAAGTCATAAGTGACGGGACTGAATGTCAAAGCCCAGAGACGACACATTTTTGACAAGGCCGAAGACTTAGACAGACAGGCAAGACAAATAGAGATGTGCCTGCAGGCATGCCCACAGGCAGGGGCAAAATGCAACCGACAATATAAGAAGCCGAAGGTAACTTAAGGATCATGCAAATGCAGCAAGCTGTAATGAAGCACATATTCACAATAGATGCAACAGTTTTAAGCAAGAATGCAAAGCAACAACTACATTTCATGCAGTTAAGAATGTGGAGAATTATTCAATTCTCGCCACGTCTCACACGGAGAAAATACAATACCTGCGCGGTTCGTCTGGTCGCACCAGCCTCGAATGAACCGTACATGCAATATCATGCCTCATGTTGCTGGGGATCTGTCGCTTCTTCTTGATTGAGCCATAGGTATTACTTTTCTCCCTGACTATGGTCGCAGCTTTCCCTATTCTTCAACAGGGTGACAGACTAGGTTGGTTCAGTATCCAGAATTGAGGCGCATACATATGCTATCTCAATCTATGGGGCTGCCATATAGATTTCAAGCCGAGGATATACCCCTGGGTATTTAAACCAGACTTTAGTCTCAGAAATCCCGAACCTTTGCGTTCTAGGCAAGAGCCATTTGAACTCTAGTTTCTACCGTCTCAGTTGATCTCCTAGGAACTCACTGCTAACACAGGCAGGTGGCTATACCAATCCACTGGAAGTCGTTCGGGCACGACAAACACCAAAGGAATTGCACCTTTAGAGGATTTAAGGTCTCCTAGACCCGGGAGTGCACAAGACAGTGCAAATGATGCAAAAATACAATGTGCACAAGACAGTGCGATGCAGAGTGAATGTACAAAACAGTACTAAATAGATGCACAAAATAGTGCGATGCTAAAGGTGTACAAAACAGTACGAACAGGGTGAATGCACAAAACAGTGCGATACAGATAAGGTGCGCAAGGTAGCGCGATGCAATGCATGCACAATGCAAGTAATGGTCACGGCGCAAGATAGCGCGATGCAATACACTAACAAGTACAGGTGAAATGCGCAAGATAGCGCGATGAAATGCATGCACAATGCAAGTAATGTGCACAAAATAGTGCAATGCGCAAAATAGCTCGAGTGAAATGTAATGCACTAACAAGTGCAGGTGGGACGCGCAAGATAGCGCGAATGATACAATGCACAAAACAGCGCGATACGCTAAACAGCGCGATTGATTTGAAATGCACAAGATAGTGCGAATGATAAATTGCACAAAACAGTGCGATTGAGGTGCACAAAATAGCGCGAATGTAAACTGCACAAAACAGTGCGATTGAGGTGCACAAAATAGCGCGAATGATAAACTGCACAGAGTAGTGCGATTGTGGTGCGCAAAATAGCTGTAGACGCGCCCGCGGAGGGGGGGCCTCATGCTACTACAGTTCGGACTCGCGATTTTTTGTTGTCGCGGTTCTTAATCTGAACCAAAGAGTCCAAATCTGGCAAATCGTTTTGAGAAACAGATTTTTGAAAAAGTAGTGCCAAACATGGACTGCTTTGCCAGATACAGAGTTGCCACCTAAATATTTTTAAAATGGGAAAATTTAGGAAACCCTGACTCGGTGCCGAAGGCCACATGTCCGTCATCACCGGAGTTGTCTCGGCTCGGGAGCTTGGGTACGATCGGGGAAGGTCAGCTATGAGCACCCCCTTTCGCCCGGTCCGAAGACCGGCCTCTACTAATCATGATATCCGATTTTGAAAACATTACGTGTTCTTATTCCATTTATTAGCCTAGAATTACTATGTTATGCGCGCAGCAAACAAGTATAGACTAGATTGTCTAATTTGGAAATAAGCATTGCATATCCGTTTGTTTTGAAAAGTGCTTTGGAATTTGCTACTCGCAAGTAGGCTAAAATACGAATTTCAACGAGTTTTTCCAACTCAAACAATCCAACCTCCACCCGCAGGCATTCAATCAATTTTAACACATAAGCACTTAGCCGCATGGCAGGCATACTGTCATGGCAACATTCACACGCATGCGGGATGCTAAAGCATAAATACTTTCATCGTACTCCGTGCCAAAACATTAAACTAGTTAGCAAACATGCATGTCCTAGTTCATGTTGAAAATGGTTAATGCATCACATGCAAAAATACAATCTAGGCAGGCTCGGCTAACCCTATACATGGCATATGAAATGCGATCAATCACCACGTATTCAATTTGTGAATTGAAGTACAGATGCAGTTAGCGTGATGTACCGAGCCTAATGCATGCAGTACAAATGCATAAATGCACGCATGCATAGCATAAGGTATGCTAAACTAAAGATGCCCTAATCTACCATCATAAGTGGGTAAATAAAAGGGAAGAAAGAAGTGGGGATTGGAAGACATACACACCACCCACACACACTTATTACAGATTTGCCCTCGCTCGGAGGGGCCAAATAAATATTACAAATTAATTAACTACGCAAGCTAATTAAATATTACAAATTGCCTAATCAACTAAGCAAATTAACTAAAACTAAGAAAACAGGAAAAACGCCTCGGGAAACGTGCCGCCATGCATAGGCTGCCTCTGTTTTCCCTTCCTTCACTCCTCTAGAGGTTGCCAAAACCTCAGGACTGCTTCCTTGGATGCTGGGAGACATCACCGGCTGCATGGAATTTCCACCGGCAGTGTGGTGGTGGCCACCGGCACAAAATGAAGCTGTCGGCAGAGAAATTATTGCCGGTCGGCACCTTAAACTGCCGGTCGGCAGAGTGTTCCTACAGAATCTGCAAATGACAGCAACAGAGGGCAGGGCAAAGCATGGCAGCACAATTCAAGGCATATATGCACCAACCATGTCCCTTATCATGATAATGACTCAAAGGGGCATGTGCCTCGATTCTCGGACCACCAATCACGCATTTCCATGCATGATGGCCCAAAGAACCAAGTATGCAACTTTGATTTCAAATGCATGCAAACCAAATCAAATCAAACAAGGCCCAATTCCTATCACTAAGTCAAGGAACAAGGCATGCATGCAAAATGCAATGCAACCTAAGCATGTTATCATTGATGCAACATGAACAATGCAATGTACTTATGCAAAGCATAGAAGCAAACATGCAAGGTAAGCATGCAAACCAAATAGAGGATGGACCAAAGCATGGTTTAGGCAGCTCTAATAAGGCCTAAAACAAGGGCCAAAGTGCTACAATGAGGGACCAAATACACATGCACACATACATATGTTGAAAGGCCAACACTTAGGCACAAATTGAACAACTCTCAAGCACACTTGAAAGGGGGAATCATGGACTAATTAGCATGCAACATAAGCATTGAAATCATGCTAAAACATGGTGCCAAACCAAGCAATAAATCAAGCCAAGCATGCAACAAATGGCCCAAATGCTCAAAGCAAACCAATAGAGTATTGAACTACACTTAGCAAGACCAAACATGGCATGAACTCATTGACCAAAAACAGAGTTTTGGGACATTAATACAAGGCCTAAGGACCACTTAGATGGCATCCAAATGACTCAAAAACAAAGGCATGCATAAACACCAAAACATGGAGCATTGCTACACAAGCTTATGAGGCATTAAAGATGCATCCAAGGTAAACATACAGGCATGCAAATAGGACTGAAATGACATGGTGGATGATCCCAAATCACCAAATCAATGCAAAGATGTCATGCTATACATGCACATGCTCAAGGCCAACAAGCCCAAATACAAAGGAGCTATACCAAGCATGCCAAAATTAACCCAAACACTTATGGACAGACCTAAAACATGTCAAGATAAGCACAAAATCTTCACAAATGTAAGCCTAAAACATGCTAGAAACAAAGGCACACAACCTAAGACATGTTAAGGCATAACAAGGCATTACATGGCAACTATGCTAAGCATGCATGGAGTACCAAAACCAAGTAAAAACAGAGGCATAACATGAAATATTAAGCATAAAAAGCAGCCAAGTCATGGTCAATAAACCCTCTAACATGGTACTCCCTCAAGAGGCCAAAACATGCCCTTTTCAAGGACAATAAGGAGAGGGGGTGACCCTCTCCTTCTTGGGACTTCAAGGCATCACCTTCACCACTGAAATTCCTCAAGATTTCAGTGGTGAAGAGACCCCAACACCAAAATCCCGATGTTCACACAAAAGGGCACAAAATGAGGCCTTTCAAGGCCTAAGGGTATTCAAACTTACCCAAACCACAAAACACTCTTAACAAACAACCAAGAGGGCTTAAAAACAGAACTTTTTTGTATTATACACTAAGCTCAAAAATGAATTTAAGATAGGTAGAAATACAATGCAAAAATGGGGTAAAAAGGGGTGAGATTCTTACCCTTGAAGCCTTCTTCAACAATGATGCTCCAATGGCCTTCCTTAGCTTGAATCCAACACCAAAACTTCAAAATCAGTCCATTAGAACCTCAGTTCCAAGAGGAAGGTGAAACACTAGGTGCTTGTGTGCAATAGTATGGACTAAAACACACACAAGAGCACAAAAGAGAGGGAGAGAGAGATAGGATGTGTATCTAACCCTAACCCTAGAACTCAAACCCTAACAATGGCTGTCTAAGCTCTCAAAATATCTTAAGTGTCTAACCTCTCAAGCCAAGAGACAAGCCTCTCTCTTTATGGCACTTCTTGTCTTGTAAAGCTTACAAGACAAGCTTCATAAGAGGGAGATCCTTCCATACACGTGTATGGAGGGGAGCAAAAGCAAGACAGCTGTCCTAAAATATCTGCAAAAGCAGATGCACAGTAGTCGGCCAGCCAAAAATGCCATCTTGGCCAAAAGGAGTGCCGACCGGCACTAAATAGTGCTGACCGGCAACAAATAGTGCTGGCCGGCAATATACATTGCCAGTGGCAGCAAAAACCAGCCGGTGGCCTCTAGCCACTGCCGGTGGTGGGTGGGGATGGTCTACAAGCCCTACCCTGCCTCTCCAAGGCAAAACACAAGTGTTCGGTGTGAAACCAGACACTAAACGGTCGAGTTCGGAGATCCTGAGACAAGGCGCGCGAGCCGAGGCCTCCGGGAACTCCAACCGAACACAAACATGGATAATCACCGAGTGTTCAAACGGTGACGTCCAAGTCTTGAGGACGGTCAAAAATGGGGTGTCTACAATAGCGCGAGCGATAAACTGCACAAAACAGTGCGATAGCGGTGCGCAAAATAGCACGAATGATAAACTGCACAAAACAGTGCGATACGCTAAACAGCGTGAGTGATTTGAAATGCACAAGACAATGCGATACGCTAAACAGCGTGATACGCTAAACAGCGCGAGTGATTAAAAATGCACAAGACAGTGCGATTGTGGGATATAAAGTGTAAGTGCACAAGACAGTGCGAGTGAGATAAAATGCACAAGAAAATGCGATACGCTAAACAGCGCGAGTGATTTGAAATGCACAAGACAGTGCGATAAAATGCATCTTCTATGCAAGTATGGGGGCATTTTCCATGCAGAAGATATAGGCATTTTCTATGCAAGTATGGAAGCACATTCTATGCAATATTGAAAGCAAGCATATTCTATGCATGAAACGCAAAGCATATTCTATGCGGAATCGAAAGCAAGCATATTCTATGCATGAATCATAACGATGCGCAGCACGCATGCAACAACAGTGTATATGAAAGTTCATATTCTATGCAGTAGAGGAGCATCAAATATGTACTCTGGTGCCTCAGATTTACCTCTTAGAGGACTTTGCAACACACTCAGCTCAAAAAGGGCACACCCTGTTCATATTGGCGAGAGATAACATCTGCTGCTGTTTTAATTGCCATTCTGACTTGAAGCATGCTTAAGCTTGGAGTAAAGGCACACTCATTCTTCGGAGCACTGACAAGGCCTGAAGAGGTACATATAGAATGCAATCTCAGAATTTTCTGAAGGTGAAACACACTCAGATGCTCAAAATTTTTCCTCTTTTCTTTTGCTTTGCAGTCCGGAACTTGTATAGCTTCAGATAGGTCCTTGTTTTACTGTTCACACTTATCGGGGGTGGACCCTGCAGTTTTATGAAAGAACAAATCCTGCTTTGCACAAATGTGGAGAATGGCACAGCACTCTGAGCACAAGATGATTTTTTGAAATTGAGAAATGAGTTCTCGACCGAGTATTGAGCCTATAACTGAACACAGCAAAAAAGACTCAATAATGGAAAACAAAAGGTAAACAACCTAAACACATCGAGACACACTCGGACTGACTCAAAGCAAGGATCGAGACAAAACAAAAAACACAACACTCAAACGTGTTACAAAGACGAGAGACCTCTCATTACGCGAGGAGCCAGTTTCTCCGGATATTATTTCCCACCCTTTTCTTATTTGTGATTCTCACATCACTCGGCCCTCAGGCTCTGTTTTTCTAAAAAAGCCATTTCCTCACTTTTTCTCTCAGCGCACACCTCTCTATTCTTCAATCTCTCATTTTAAATCCCTCCCCTGGGCGGTTGATGGATAAACAGAAAGTTGTGGGCTTTTGCCCCTAGCATTCCGCTAGATTCTTCTTCTTCTGTACGCGGCTAGTGAGTTTCTCCCACAGAGGGGCTGTGCTACAACTGGGTGTGTTGAAAATCTGCAATTGACATCGATTGACGATGCTCTGCTGGGGAGTTTGGACATGATCAGATCTGTCCAGATGAGGGAGTGGAATATCTTGATCCATTCCAGTTCGTGCTTCGCACTTGGCTTGATACCTCGTTGCTCGGCGGGTGAGAGAGCTTTCAGCCCTTTTGCTGCTAACTTCAGTTGTGCCCTTTTCCGGCAGGTAGAGTTCCCTTCTTGGCAAGTATTGTGGCAATGGGGAAAAGACAGAACACCTGACTTGACTGTGCCCCTAGTTCATCATTTTGACCATTTTTTGTTTTTTTTGACTTTCTACTAAGACAATTTTGACCAAAATGAGAGTTCGATTAACATGCTTGTTCAATTTTCTGATTTAAAATCATGTAAGTCAGGTTTTGAGCACTGAAAATTTTCCTTTTTTGGGTCCAAGAAATGGTCCAGTTTTGAAAAAATGGAATAATTTTTGAGAGAAAATTAGTCAACCTCATTAAAAATTCTCAAAAACTATTTTTGCAAACGGCCACTGCTCAACGAGCACGGAACCCAATCTTGAGATGCACAACTTCAGATCCGAAGAAAAATTGCCCCGTGCTTGAAGAGAGCTTCCTGGCAACGGAAAGTTGTCTCTTGTTTGAACGGCACCGCAGCGTATTGAATGGCAACGGAAAGTTGCCCCTTGTTTGGATAGCATCGCGGCGCATTGTAGTCAGTCCTCAAAGTGACGAACACAACCAAATTTTCGAATTCAGAGAAAGCAAAGATGATCAAAACCATTACATGGACACAGTGTTTTACGGCTGGACTTTAGAAAGAAGTTGCCTACGTATCCCAAAGATGGGAATCAAGCCTCACGTAGTTCGGGGTTAAGGTACACTCGGGTATTTAACCTCTCCTTTTGCACTCTAACTTTTGCCAAGGCCGTCCTTTGCGGGTTTTCAACCTTGCGAGCTATGTTTTTCTTTTTTTCAATTTTTGTGTTCTTTTCTTTTCTTTTCATTTCTTTTTTGATTTTCTTTTTTTGTTCTTTTTTTTGCATCTTTCTTTTTTGTTCTTTTGTTCTTTTCTCTTTTTTGTTTTTTTTCTTCTTTTCTTGCTCTAACTTTTGCCTGGGCCGCCCTTCCGGGTTTTCGGCCCAGTGAGCCTCTCAAGAGTAAAAGTATAGCTTTGTCCATGTCAAATGGTTTTGAGATCCCGAAGTCAACTGAATCTAGGAGAATGGCTGTTGTTCGCTGACGATGCAAGAGTCCATCCAATGGAGGCTGAATTTGCCCCTAGTGTTTGTGGATAGGAACTCGGTTGTCCTTCAACAATGTCTTCTTCTTTCCTCCCTTCTGGGGTTTGGCATTCTTGCCGATCTTCATCTTGGACTCTTCGAGCACATTTGAAATTCTTGCCCCTAGTTCGAGGGGTGCTCCTGATCTGGCTTCGCAAGCTTCTTGATCTGACTTTGTTGCCGCTAATTCATGGACTGCTCTGGATCCGGCCACACATGCCTTACATTGTAGTTGACCTTTGAACTTTTTGAGTTCTAGTCCAAGGTTTGAAAATGAGGAGTCAAGTCTCGAGGCTGAGAGCAATCCTAAGCTGCACAATCTCAAGAGCGATTCCACACAGGTCTTCGCAGGACCGCGTAAAACATTTTTTTTTTTGAAATCTTTTGAGAAAGCGACTAATCGCTCGCACTGAAGACGGTGTGGGACCAATCTGGATCAAGCCAGGATCTTTCCCAGTACTCACACTAACAATCATGATTTCATTCATTAAGGGCTTAGCATGCCTCTCTTTCTCTCAATTGATCAAATTTTTGCAAAACCCGAGGAATTCCTTCCTCTTCGTTTTCACCGCAGTGTTCAAAAGGTTTTGAAAAACTTAGGTCGATGTAATGAATTCAAGGCACAAAAGAGCAGGTGAGATGCATTGCCGTTTCATTCAAATCTTCTGGCACAACTGGCGCACGGATGAAGCAAATACAAGAGTGCGAAAATCACTACTGTTTCATTGAGATCTGTTGGCACAACTGGCTCCTCGGTAGAAACAGACTCAAAGAAAGCAAAAAGACAAACACGAAACAAAACAGTGATGTCCGAGGTAACACCCTTCGGGATCACCCGACCCCTATACAACAGGATTGACTCGATACGACAAGACAGACTTCAAGTGACTCAGTATGAAAAGACTGACTCAAAACAAAAGGACAGACTCAAAACAAAACAACAAGACTGACTCAATACCCAAGTCAGAATATAGCTTTCGCCAAATGCTCAAAACGGTGCGTGCCATACGCCATATCTAGAGTAAATTGAGTGCCATCCGCAGGTGGTTCATCCCCCGATCACATGGTCATATTATCCCCCAAGTTCACCGATCCAGTGCCGATAGACTTTGCAGAGCTTGGCGCGGCAATGACCCCGTTGTCAAATAAATCCTGTACTTCATGGCGAAGACGGAAGCAGTTGTCGATAGTACGACCAGTTTGCTGGTGGAAGGCACAGTACTGGGCAGTGTCATGCGTAGCCGGAAGAGGGTTCGGGAGAGGCCGAGGCTCAAGGGGTTTGAGATGGCTTTGTCCAACAAGGATTTGGAGAGCTTTGGACAAAGGCATATAAAGGGCATAGAAGACCCTCCGACCTCGGGGTTAGTACTTCAAGGTTTGTGGATTTTTGCTGGGAGCACCAGTAAAGGGATTGGCAGGTGCTGGCCTGGTTTGCTGATCTCTTCTGAGTGGAGGATTAGAGCTAACAGGATCATTTCTGGTACGATGGCCCTTTTCCCGATTTTTCCCTTGATTCAGACTGCCCCCAACTTGAGTGGCAAAAGTATTATCCACAGTTTTTGCAACCACTATAAGCACTTGCTGTTTGTTCAGTCCTTCGGCTTTCAAAGCCTCAACAGCGGACAAAAGATGTTCATGGGGATCCATACCCACCCCTACCTTGTTCTTTCCACTCGCCTCCACTTTGCCAAGGGATTGGCATTCCTCAAATGCAGCCCGTTCCAAGACTGGGGAGCCTTTTGACATGAACTCCCTAGTATGTGATGTGGTTGATGACGGAGCCAATGTCCCGGAGGCCAGATCTGTCACAGTTCTCTGAAGATCTTCGATCATTCTCTTCAGCTCAGAAGTAGTGGGCTCACGGGTTTGAGATGATTGGGGTTCAGATGTACCCATCATGCATAAGTCCATGCTTTCTGGGATAAACACCTCAGGCTTGGGTAGATGGCCTGGGGTGATGTATATGCTGGGGTCATAGGTGGATGGCAGTATATGGATAAGATTGAGGTAGGCATGAGATGTTTGGTCATTGGGGTCTAAAGGTGGAGCTATCGTCCGATTGTCGATGAGATTTTGGACCTCATGACGAAGGCGGTAGCAACGGTCGGTGCCATGACCGCGCTGCTGATGGTACATACAGTACTTGGAGGGGTTATGCCTGGCTGGGAGTGGGTCAGGAAGAGGTTGAGGATCAAGGGGTTTGAGATGCCCTCTTTCCATCAAGGCTTTTAGTGCGCTAGTCAGGCTTATATAGAGGGGGGTGAAAGTTCTGCCCTGAGCTCGGGCTGGGCCGGTTGTTTCTAGGCTTGGTTTGGCAAAAGGGTTGGCTGTGGTGACTGTATTGATTTCAGTGGGTTCGGGAATAGTGCTACTTCCAGCATTGGTACTCCTTGAAATCATCCTCCTTGTCGGTTCCCTTGTTCTGGGAATGATCCCACTGTTAAACACATTCTCGACCTGAACCCCCAGTTCATGCAAACTTTTGAAAGTGAATAGCGGAGCGACTATCAACTTTTACAACATATCATGCTCGAGGTTTCGCACCATCATCTGCACTTGATCCCTCTCAGAAGGGCGACGATCTGTCATCTGTGCTGCCTTTGCTCTCCACCTTGTAACAAATTCCACAAAAGGCTCTGTTGGGTTCTGGTGGGTTGCTTCAAGTTCTTGGATGGTCATTTCAACTTGGGTATTGTAGGAATACTGATCGACAAAGGCCTCAGCCAATTCTTCCCAATTTTGCTTCACCTTGTCCCCCAACTTAGCGTACCAAGTGGCTGCTACACCCGACAGGGTTCTTCCATACAGAGAGAGTTTCTGTGGCTTAGTCAGACCCATCGGCTTCAGGACATCCAAGAAAAGTCGGATATATACCATTGGATCTCCGGATCCGTCGAAACGGTCGATATATAGCATTTTGAATCTGTCTGGGATTTTGAAGGCTATTTGCACAAGCTTCGAGACTTTAAGCGTCCTAAGCATAATAAGCTTAGGCTGTCCAACAAATACGAGGTTTGGAAGATCAGATCTGAACATGACAAGCAAAAGATAAGGAATATGCATAAAAATGAAGGTTACGGGTAAGCATATTTCAAACAACTTCTATGTCTTTACATACCATCCTTGTCTTATTATATCTAAACTCTAAATGTAGGTTAACTGTTTGGCGAGGAACCACCAAGGAGACTTATGTCTTCTATGACGATCTTGAGTCAATAATTCAAGACAAGTCCATAACAAACAATGTATGGTGTGTAGACGTCCCCGAACGCCCCGGGAGGGATGAGTCCCCCGTTCCGTTCGATATTGGGCTCACTACAGTTCGGACTCAATTTGTCACGGTTCTAAATCTGAACCAAAGAGTCCAAATTCGGCAAATCGTTTTGAGAAAACATATTTTTGAAAGAAATGCCAAACATGGACTGCTTTGCCAGATACAGAGTCGCCACCTAAATGTTTTATTTTAGGAAAATTTAGGAAACCCTGACTCGTTTGCCTAAGGCCACGTGTCCGTCATCACCAAAGTTGCCTCGGCTCGGGAACTTGGGTACGATTGGGGAAGGTCACTTCGTGAGCACCCCCGCTTGCCCGATCAAAGATCGGCCTCTACTAACCATGATATCTAGTTTTGAAAATTTTATGCGTTCTTATTACGGTTGTTAGCCTAGATTTACTATGTGATGCGCACAGCATATATGTATAGACTGGATCGTCTGAATTGGAACAAAACATTTCATGTTTGTTTATTTTGAAAATGGTTTGATGGTGCTACCCGCAAGTAGGCTAAGACATGGATTTGCCACCCTCGGGTGGGCTTAGAAAACATGATTTTGCCACTATCTAGTGGGCTTTAAAACACACATTTGATGAATTGTTCCAATTCAAATAACCCAACCTTCACCCACAGGCATTCAGGTAGTTATATCACATAAGCAATTAGCCTCATGGTAAGCATGCTGTCATGGCAGTCACTTACACGCATGCAAGGATGCTAAAGCATAAAACTTACCGAGTACTCCAAGCAAAAACAGAAGCTGATTAAAAATCCATGCATGATCCTAACTATACAGAAGTGCCTAATATAACACATGCAAAAATGCAACTATAGCAGGCTTGGTTATTCTAAACATGGCATATGAAATGCTACAGCTAACATGTATTCAACTTGGAATTGAAAATACAATGCAGTTAGTATGATGCGCCGAGCCCGGTGCATGCAAAGCAGATGAATGAATGCAAACATGCTATCATACTGTATGCTAATTGAAACATGCTGTCACGCCCCAAAATTCGGACAATTAAATATTATATTAGGACTAACCCCAATCAATATTCTATCATCCAAATCCTAGGGGTGAAACACAAAAACTAAACGCAAACCAAACCATCCACCATAAATTCATAACTAACCAATACCTCAACATCAAGGTAACAATAAATAGTCAAAACAATCTTAAATAAAGTACGGTTACAAACCATGCCAAATTATTCCAATACTAAAGTCATAAAAAAAATAATAAATACATAAACTAATATCAACCCTAATCTCAAGAAAACAAAAGAAATCCAAATGACAAGTCCAACAACTAAAGTAATTCCACGTCACCACCGTAGCCTCAACTAATCCTGCAAACGAAGCTCAGCTGCGCTCAAACAGAACGCACCCGTGTTGCCAAGAGACAAAATGGGTCAGTATACAGGTATACTGGTATGAGTACAAGAATTGACACCCACGTGTCCATCAGACACAAACAACAATATAGTTAATTCTTGTTACGGGACAAGACAAGTAGTTCCAACCGCACAGAGACGAATGGGTAGTTTCCCGAGATACGGTGGCATTTAGTTTCTTGCTCGTACACAACTAAATATAAATTGATTATAAATAAACAAAATATAATTAAAAATATGGTGGGTCAGCCCTGCATAAAAAGTTAGTAAGACCCACCATCCTGCAAAACAAAGTTAGTATAATTTAATCATAAGTAATTTGCTAAAGAAGTATAAAAATGTACCGTTTCATGCTTAAATAATTCAAATTGACCAAGACTCAAAGAACAAAAGTTGTACAGAATTAAATTTCCAAAAAGACAACGCAAACAAATTTAACAGAAACTGAACAGGTTGAGAGACAAACTTGATAGAAAAACCTAGATGGAATTCAATCGAAAAATCTGAAGCTGAAGATGAACAAAAACTTCCCTAAGGTGATTTTTCTTTCGGAAACGTTCAAAACATGAAAAGTGCGCAGAATAATGTTTTACTTCAATTTACGCGAAACCAATAAAAATAAGCCCGTTTCGTGGGTTAAAACAGCCTATAAAATCTGCATTATCAAAATGAATCAAACCGACAATAACCAAGGTCATCCGATTATAAGTTCTAATCGATCTTTTTAATAAAAAGCTACAACACAAAAGTTGTCCAAAATCACGTATGCATGCCTCTGCTCAAAACTCATAATTTATCGAAATCGTTTACTATTTATCAACATGTACAAATCAATACAATTCACACTATATCAATAAACTCATAATTAAATTCTTTGTTCCTTAACTCCACCGCTTCGGCCCTCCACTTCTGGCCTACACATATATCCCATGTGCCTCCCGTATATCTAACACCGCTCCGAAGCCAAACTTGCACGGGGATGTCGTCCCGAGTTTGACTCACACTCCCCGGATGGTTAGCATATACGTATGCGCGTAAATCAAAGCACTCGTCTACTCATGAGAACGAGGCAACAATATAAATAACATCTCATCAACATCATGAGACAAATATAACAATGCCGGGCATAAGGCATTAAACAACTCTCATAATCCTCACTTTTTTATACACTCTTTCTCACCATCACTCAAATAAAACAACAATCCATGGAGTCACGGTGGAGTATAAGGAATTTATCTATGGGTTTCTAATTTATTTTAATTTCATATAACCATGAGTGTGATTACAACCATAAAATAAATCCATATAAACACCCTTAACCTGGCATGCACAACTTAATCAAAATAATTAAAATCAATCAATCATCTACATGCAAATATAAAATCAATTCAACCTCAAATAAATATAAATAAATAAAAACAACGAATTAAACATAAATCAAGGGAATTAGGTTTTGTACTCACAATATTTTTTTTGAAGATCCAAGAAATATTTGAAAAACTAATAAAACCAAAACTCTAATCTTTCCTTTTCTTCCCTCTCCTCTTTCTTCCTTGCCGCCGTCCCTCTCTTTGTCTTCTTTGATTTCTCACACACTCTCTCTCTCTCACAACTTGGTCTCTTCCTTTTCTTTTGATCTCCTAAGCCTTATTATATATATAATAACCTTGTTGAATACTTCTTTGTTGCATTAGATATCACATTAAACCTTATGTAACCACCCAATTAATAAGTACAACATTACATCCATTAAATATCACATTAAATCTCATGTAACCACCCAATTAATAATGCCAACAATAAAATAAGATAATAATAACCATAATAATAATAAAATAATGACTTAAGAAAATTAGGGTCGCTACACATGCCCTAATCTAACCATCATAAGCTGGTAAATAAAAGGGAGAAAGCCGTGGGGTTGGAAGACATACATCACACACACGCACACTTATTACAATATTGTGCCCTCGCTCGGAGGGTCCGAATAAATAATACAGTCCCGAATAAATAATTACAGTCTAAATAATTACAAAACCCTAATTAATTAACAAATTAAATTAGGAAAGCAATAAATTGGCATGCAAGCCAGGGATTGCCTCAAATCTGCTCCGGATGATGAATGATGCATGCTCGGGTTGCCTTGTGCGGAGAATCCCTTGCGATGCCCCGGTTTGTCTCTGTTTGCAATTGTTCTTGGAATGCGTGCCAAGCTCCGGAAGGTTGCTGATTCTTGATTTGCTGTAACAGAGAGCAAGAAAGGGACATGACAAAGTATTTTCACATATGTATGCATGACTACCCTTCAGGGAGTGTAGTCCTTGATCCTCGTGCCACCAATCACGCATCTCGATGCATGATGGCCGAGGAGTCGAATTGCACGATTCAATATGAAATGAATGCACATATGGACACAACAAAGGCCTAGACTCCATCATGGATAATCCGGAGTGTCGGCGACCGAGGAATTGAGACACGTTCCGTCACTCGGAGTATGAAACGCCCCTCGTTTCCCGTGCTCGGGCTAACTCCTATCCCCAACACGATGCAATATGCATGACATGCATGAATGCAATCCTAACATACAACCTAGCACATGCAATGCTATGAAATGAAATGACATACACGATGCACGAGGTAACATGGCATACACAATGCACTAACATACAACCTAGCATACGTAATGCTAGGAAATGAAATGGCATACACAATGCAATATGGGCTTACACCAACGTGAGTGGACCTCAGCCGCACTCACATAGGAGGCCATACGATGAAAATGAGACAACTCGAAATGTGTGCCCACGTGCACGCAAACCGAGGACCGAACCCAAGGCATAGCATGCAACACTAACAAGGCATGGCAAGGCATGAAACATGGTATGAAAACATGAAAATTTCAGTACTGAAATATGATGCAAAACAGCCCCGAAACATGGAAACATGGCACCCGATGCATGGAATGAACCCGAAACACAAAACTAGGCATATGCATTGGCCTATAGCTATACAAAACATGCATTATTTGATCATGAAGTATGAAGACAGAAGCAAGACAGTCCCAAAACATGCATATTTTCAGGTTATAACAAGTCTCAAAAATGAATGCAAATAGGGCTAATCTATCATGCAAGAAAAGGCCTAAAATAGAGATTAAACACAAAGGGACAGCAGCTGGCCCCAAACAAAGAAGAGTCCTTCAACAAATTTGAAGAGGGGCTCAAAATAATGCACTTTACAGTTTATGACCAAGTCTAAAACAGTGCACAAGTAAGCTTAAAATACTATGCAAAAATAGGCCTAAAAGAAGGTTTAAACACAAAGAGCAAAAAGGGAGCCTCAAACAGCAAAGGACCCTTGATCAAACATAAAGAGAGGGTCAAAATATGACTCTTTACAGTTCGGGTCGGAGCCCAAAAATATAAGGACAAGGAGCTAAAAAAACATGCAAACAAAGGGGCCAAAAGAGGGATAAAGAGACAAGTGATAGAGGGAAGTCCCAAACAGTGAAGAGCCCTTCAACAAAGTTGAAGAGGGGCTCAAAATAAGGCAACTCGCAGTTTATAGCAAAGCTCGAAATAGTTTACAAATAGGCCTAAAATACTATGCAAGAAAGAGGCCTAAAAGAGGTTTTTAACACAAAGCGTAAAAAAAAAGTCTCAAATAGGGAGAAGCCCTTAATCAAACATGAAATATAGATAAAAATAAGACTATTTTCAGTTAGATTTGGAGCCCAATTATGCGAGCACAAGGGGCTAGAATATAGATCAAAATAAAGCAAGAAAAGAGGAAAAGGAGACTTACCCTTGAAGAACCAATCTTTGACAGCCTTTGGACCAAGTTTGGGGACTCTTAAGCTCTGGAAATAGCCTTCAAGCTACTGGAATGGAGTGAGGAGGAGGGGTGCTATAGGTTGTAGAGTAAAGGGTGTAGGAATGGTCCAAGAACAAAAGGGTTTTGATGTTTGGAATAGAAGGGAAGAGGGATTGAATGCAAGAGGCTTAGAACCAATTTTTTTAACCCTGAAAAGATAGCTGGGGGTGCTGGTTATATAGGCAAAGGAGTGGAGGGAAAAAGGGGGGGAAATGAAATTCAAATTTCAAAAATAGGCCTAAAAGAGAGATAAAGAGGCAAGTGGTAGCTGCTGACCTCAAACCGAAGAGAGCCCTTCAACAAAGTTGAAGAGGAGCTCAAAAAAAGACATTTTACAGTTTACATCAAGCTACGAAACAGCTCACAAATAAGCCTAAAATACCATGCAAAAATAGGCCTAAAAGAGAGTTAAAGAGGCAAGTGATAGTAGGAGACCTCAAACAGCAAAAGGTCCTAATCAAACATGAAAAGGAGCTCAAAATATGACTATTTACTGTTTGGGTTGGAGCCCAAAAGTGCTTGCAAGCAAGGCTTAGATATAGAGCAAGATAGGAACAAAAAAGAGGGAAAAGAAGCTTACCCTTGAAGACCAATAGACCAGCAGCTCTTGGTCAGAGAAATGGTGCTCCTAAGCTTTGAAAAACAGCTCCAAGTTGTTGGAATGGATGGTGGTGGGGTGTATACCAAAAACCGGGGCAAACGGAGGTGGTTAAGCGGTCCCGAACCGAGGCACACGGCCGTCGGCTCCGAAAAAAACCCGGAAACCGGGCTCCAAACGGGAAAAATGGCCTACGACCACAAAACGTAGCCTACGGCCACTGAGAGATGATCTACAAGACTTCTCCCTCCCTTCAGGAAGAGAAAACAGAGAAAACAGAGCCTGGTTCGCAAACCAAGGCAAGGCATGAAAGAGTCCGGAAGTCCAGAGGCAAGGCTTGCAGCTGGGACTCTGAAACTTCTGAACGAGCGCAATATGAAATATCACCAAGCGCTCAACTGGTGACGTCTGAGTCTTAAGGTCGGTCAAAAATGAGGTGTCTACATGGTGCTTTGTACATTGTGCATTAAAGGTTATATATATTAACATTCACATCATAATTACATTAACATTGAATATATACAGGTCATAGATGCATATGCAGAAATTTTAAGAAGAAAGCAGGAATCAATGATGACAGATTCACAACAATTTGACAAATCATTCTTTTTCAACAACTTGTGTTTGGTATAATTTGTTATTTTATTTTATTTTATCCTGAATTAAAAACAAGTTTGATCCCTTATTTATAAAACTCATTACTCACAAAGTGCTGTCAATGTTTAAAGAGCATGATTAAAGATGAAAAAGCAGAACTACAAACCAAATTCATTGATCCTCACATCAAGCAAGCAAATCAGTACCGATATCTGCACTTTCCACTCCACTTTAAGTGTCATTGGACCATAATAGTGAGCGACATGGATGATGGAGTGTGGAAGCACTACAATTCAATGAGGCCCAGAGATGGTTTTGAAGACATACACCTAGCTCAAGCAAATATAGTGGTAATTTCAATATTTCATTCAATAATATGAAAAAATGTACATGTTGAGTTACATATCAACGTAGTTAAAATATTATCTATTCTACACATCTAATCATATTCACAATCACAGAAAACATATATCGAATTACATATTCAGAAATTGCTCTCCACATTGGATATGGCAAATACATTAACACCCTCAGATTATGCCAAGCTATTGCAATCAGTTGATGCATGCCCTCAACAAGACCCAAATTCGTGAGTATTTACAATTAATATTCTCATTGACATAGTAGCTATAACCAATGTGAATATAACAAAATATTGATTCTCTTTTTTTTTTTTTTTTTTCTTTTTCTCCTGCAGTCTTAATTGCGGAGTTGCACTTTGCTACACAATGAGGCAACGTGCCCTTCATGAACCAATTGAACCTGTGCTGGACAAGGAAGCTTGTCTTGCTGTGAGAGCTCTATTAGTTGAAGCATTCTTGAATGATCCTGAAAGAACAAATCATCCAACTTTTGTTGTTGACACCAACGAGGATGCATCTCAGAACTAAACTTTACATTTTCACACCCTACCATTTTCTTTTGATGTATTGATGAAACAATGTTAACATTAGCTTTTGTCTAAGTACAATATGTTTTGTATATAATATACCACTCACTAACATGTGAACTTGGGTATTGTTAGTTAGTAAACAATCATTCCACAAAGATGTTGATATGAATAGCTATATACATTTTGTCTACCAAGAAATGTACTTTTAATATCAATGTTCTTTCTTGGTTTTATCATGGTGTATGAGTATTATTAGTCATTATATGTATTTGTTAAGCACAACACAATGTGAAAGTTTACATAAGTATATCATATGCTCACCTTGTCAACACATATTGGGGATATATGTAACTTTTCTACATTTTATTTTGCAAAAAATCAAAACAAACTATTTCAAAAAAAAAAAAATGTAAAGAAACTACAAAATTACAAATTTCATAGAACAAATCAACTTTTTATTGACAAATTGTATCAAAATATGAAAATTCACATTAAGAAGCTTGTACCAACAAGTACACTCATACATGAACTACTAAATTGTTTACTAATGCAAATGTTGGTAACATTCACAACACTATATTATTTATCTAAAACAAATTCTGCACTATAAATACTCACAACTCAACATAATATTCACAACGATATCTAACACATGAACCAATACTCACAACTAAACATAATATTCACATGAACTCTATTATTTGATCTTTAACAGCTTTAATTGTGGCTGCCTATCTTTTTCCATCTACCACACCTCAAATCTGTTCAGAAACATATATCATATTCCATCCATGAACACATATTGTGTATATATGTAACAAGATAATATTTTGTTTTGATAAAACTGATAAACAAACTATTTCATAAATATACAAAATGAAAAAAAAAAAACAACAAAATGACAAATTGCATAGAATTAATGAATCATTTCTTATTCAAAAATTGTATCGAAATACAAAACAGGTACACCAATGTATCAACTAATAAAATGTGTATCCAATGCAAATGTATGTAACATTCACAATGGTATCTTATTTATCTAAAAAAAAAAACTGTAAATGTTCAAAACTGAATGTGAAATTCACAATGTCCACCAACATATCAACCAATATAACTCTGTATTGGTTCTTTACACGACTTCCGATTGTGCCTGCCCATCTTTCCACATCTGTCACACCTGATTTGACTTACTTTTTCCCCTTGAGATGGTATTCTACTCTTTCTCGGCCTACCAGCTGGCCGTTTTACAATTGGAGGTAATATAATGAAATCGCTAGAGCAAAAATCTGGTTTCTCCACAGATGGTATTGGGAAAATAACTGCTGCATATGCTTCCCTATAATTTTCTACATGAAAATATTTTTCAACACAATTATTAAGATTATATGCACTCCTTTGGATAGCCGCAACAGCATGTTCATAAGGAAATCCATTTATTTGCCACTGGTAGCAAGAACAAACACAGCGTCCAACATCAACCGTAACTGATGGAAACGAATGCACCTCGAACACATCATCATTAGCTTTACTCACATTCCATGACCTACTAGAATTGAATGAATCTTGGAGGTTAGTCTCAAAGGTAGGGCAAATAATTCCATTCCACTTGTTTGCAATATCCCTTCGCTCTGACATTTGACACATTATTTGATTCCGGATAGTATCAACCAATTTTGTTATTGGAAGATTTCGTGCTTCTTTAATCCAATTTTTGAATGATTTAGCAGCATTGGATGTCATTTCACCATATCGTTGTCCCCTAACACATAACAGTAAAAATTGTCACAATTTAATACCATATGTGACATTTCACATTGTTATAACAACACAAAAATATAAACAATGTACATATAATCATCATTATATTCCATGAAACACACAATTGTACACACTTTACCTAAAGTAAGCATTTGCCCAATGTTTTGGTTCTAACCTTGACAAGAAGTTATATGCTCGTTGCTTCCCTTCACTTTTCAACTCTTCTAGTAATGCATGAAAACCTGTCACAGTAGGTTCATATGCACAATCACCCAACTTCCGTATTAAGTGTTCCTTGAAACCATTCTCCATACCCTTCAACTTGTCCCTAAAATTATTCTTTAGGTGTTGTAAACACCATCCATGATATGCTGATGGGAATGCCTTTGGCATTGCTTCCAAAAGCGCTAGATTACGATCGGATACAAATGTCATGCGTCTATCATCAGCAATTACTTTTGACAGTTCATATAGAAACCATGACCAATTCGATTCACCCTCCGAATCAACAATTGCAAAGGCTATTGGAAATAATCCTAAAAACAAAACCAATGTTAACAGTCACAACTCACACACAAAAAGTAAACAAATGTAAAACTTCACATCAAAAAGCTAAACAAACCTTGGTTACCGTCTTTAGCTGTCGCTACAAGCAACTGCCCTTTGTATCTTCATTTTAAAAATGTTCCATCAAGAAAAAGCAAAGGACGACAATATTTGAAGCCATTTATGCACGCAGCAAATGCTACAAAAAACCTTTTAAACTGACTAGTCTTCAAATCATAGTCAATATTAATATGGCTTCCAGGATTATAACGCTGAACAGCATCACCATACCATCTCAGTTGGTCAAACGATGTTAAGTAATCACAATGCATAGCCTCTCTCACTTTCTCAACACCTAACCATGCTATATGGTAGCTGATATCAAGTCCATAGTCTGCCTTGAAAGTATATGCCACATCAGTAGGGCGCGTTAGTGGTCTGTCCCTAACACGCTCAGATACAACATTTGACACCAAATCAGAGCTAAGCCTTGGATTTTTTGAAGTACGAACATCAGCACCACAACTATGTATCTTAGTCCATCTCTTAAGGTAGAAAAATTGGTTGCTCTTTGGACTCTACCATGCATAGACCACAAACATCTCCTATCATCTCTATGTGAGCATACAGCAGTACTTCGTTGTGAATCGTTCTTCAAATATTTGAATTTAAACCCACATTGCACTGCATATTTGCATAAAATAGTACGAAACTCAAATGCTCCTCCTATGAAACATTGACCAATATGCGTAATACCATTTGCCCAAACTGAAGACAACAAAACCTTCTCACTGTGTGCACAATATCTACGAAGCAAATTTGTTTGATCCTCATCTTCAATGCATGGATTTGCTAAACTACCATGTCTATCAGTGCCTGATTTTTGCTCAACAACAACATCAATTCGTTCAACTCCAATTGATTTACCAAGCAATAACATGTTTTGCAATTCCTCATTGTTATCCAAATGACAATTTGTATACCCCGGCAGTTGGTAAAACATAGTGATTGAATTAGCAGACAAATCACCATTTGTTGCACACACATTTCACTAACTCGTCAAAGGAAAATGATTGTACCACATTTATCACAAACATGTTTGACCCATAGCAGCACAACAACAACATGAAAAAATTCATTTGTCTTGTATCACACTGCAAAATCATCAATAGTACATAAAATAATTTGAATATTCAATCACATTCATATGTGTGAAGATTTGCTAACACAATGAAATGTATCTGGATTTTTAAATAGTTCAAATATTCATATCATAAAAAAAAAAAACTCTACCTCTTCAACAAACAATTATAAGCCCTACATTTATCATCATACACACCACATACAACAAATTTTAAGCTCACAGTATACACACATACATACAATTTTAATTATAAAATTCATATACTGATAGCGTGAACTTCCAGTTCACTAAATGCTTAACAACAGTTTGTTCAAATGCTGATGCAACAAAACTTCATCATTCAAAATTTCACATGAACACAATGATTTCATCACAACAACGAATCAATCACTAATCGCATGACATAAACATCACCGTAATCAATTGATGATAAACAATGAAGAACGATGAAGAACAACGAAGAACAAAATTGATGATAAACGAAGAAGAATGACAGAACAGAACAATGAAGAACAATGAAGAACAAAATTTATGACGAATAACAATGAAGAACAGAATAAATCACAACACCAATCTCAAACAAAAACTAACCTTCTCCGGAATAACGACTGAAAACCAGATAAAATCGCAAATCAAAAATCACAAAGACAAACCAGAAATTACGAATCGCACAAAACCTAGAGCTTCAATAATCGTAAATCGCGCCCAATCTATAGCTTCAGAAACTACCAAATCGAAAATCAAAAATGGCAAAGAGAAATCAGAAATTGCAAAGAATTTGGAATCTAAACGCAGATCGTTGACTTTCCAAAAATCATATTCAAACAAGCAGCTATATATAAGAGTAAAATGGTAAAAATATATAATAAAACTGAAAATAGGACCTCCGGGTCTAAAAGTGAAAACTTTAAGATTTAATAAAATAAAAATAAAAAACATGAATTGATTGGTATAAAAAAACCTAAAATAAAATTTTCTGGTAATTTTTCCCTTTTTTTTTGCCACTTCAAGAGTAGATTTGGAAATTATTTTTTTAGTAATTTTTTTGTTGACTTTTTTTTTTTCCATAGTGAATTTTAATTTTTTCCCTTTTAAGTCCTACTAAAACTAGGCGCAGATAAAAAGGAAAAAAAAATACAACAAAAAAAGAGCTAAAAAAGATGTGTTTTTTTGGGCTACTTTAGTGATTTAAAAAAATGAATAAATAATTTTTCATTTTAGGTTTATGTGCTTTAGATAAATTTTTTTAGAGGAGTTAAATTAGATAGACTAAACAAAATATTCAGCACCCAATTTTTGCCAAGTTTTTTTTTTTTATCCATTAAATAGTAGAATTCAATAATCCAAAATATTCAGCACCCAAACACATTTTAATAACAATTTCTTTTTCTACAATAATTCCCCCCCCCCCCCCCCAAAAAAAAAAAAAAAAAAAAAAAAAAAAAAACCTCAGAGCTATTAATATATAGTACATATGATGAATATGATCATCAAGATTGAAACTTTGTTTGATTTGCAAAACTCTCAAATTATGGTGATAACAACACACAGTCATGGAGTATAGAAAGAAGGTCCACACTTGCATTTCCAACCCTCTGGCTCATAATTCGCGTACTCTACACCTACACGCCCTGTGTTTGTTGGTACTTGAATGGCCTCGCATGGTTTACACCCCAAGCACTTGTTCTCGCAGCTCGGTGGCCTCGACCCTATTTTCTTCTCTCCTTCATAGCTCTTTTCTATGCTTTCAAAACCCTTCAAAATCAAAATCAAAATCAAAATCAAAATCAAAATCAAAATACATTTTTTTTGAACATGTGTTTTAATCCATGATTGATAAGAAGAAATGTAAGAGAAAGATCAAAGACCTGTTTTGAGCTCGAGGTGACTTGTTGATTCTGGGTTCTCTGGTCTGTGTCTGATCAAGGATTTGCGGTTAGTATCTAATCTTGGAATTATTGGCTAGTGTGTGTATAGGTATGTGTTTACCTTGTGTTTGTGTGTGAGAGAGAGAAAAACAGTTGGTGATTTTTATTGAGAAAAAAACAATTGGGTTAAGATTTGATAAAAGGGAAGTCGTGGGTTAAGATTTTTATCAACTGGGTTGCTCTGAAAACTTCTCAGAATTATAGTTTGTATGTATAGATATGTGCCTTTCTTGTGTTTGTGTATATGTGTTAGAGAGGTGAAGCAGATAAAAATGCTCTACAAGCGACCAGAGAAAAGTACTTCAGAAAAAAAAGTTGGTGATTTTTGTTGAGAGAAACAATTGGGTTAAGATTTGATGAAGGGAAATTGAGGGTTAAGATTTTCATCAATTGGGTTGCTCTGAAAACTTCTCAGAATTGTGTAGTTTGTGTGTATAGATATTGTGTTTGTGTATAAGTATTAGAGAGAGTGAGAGAGAGGTGAAGCAAATAAAATTGCTCTAAAAGCAACAAGAGAAAAGTGCTTCAGGAAATAAGGTGGTGATGTTTATTAAGAAAATCAATTGGTATAACTGAGGGCAAGGTTAAATAGAAGCTTTTTCATTGAGAAAGGCTGAGAGAAGATATTTAAGAAGCAATTCCAAAGTGGGTAGTAAAAGGGAATTTGAGGGTCAAGATTTTCTACAATTTTAGGTTTCTGTGAAAAACTTGATTGTAAAGAGGGTGAAGAAGCTAAAACCAAACAAGTTCTGATCACTGTAAGGAAAAAGTTTAGACTGAGAAAGGTCTTTCAAAATCAAGAATAACAAAATGTAAATAATATTTTTTTTTCAAACCAGGAAATTGGGAAAGCAAACAGACTGGAAAGGAAATAAATAGGGAAAAAAAACTTGCTCAGAAAACAAATGATTGTTTTCTAAAACAAATTAGTGGTTGCAGAAGAAAATGAAAGCTGAGGGAAGAAGCTAAAACCATCTAGATGTGCCTTGTGGCCATTGAAAGAAGAAAAGGAGCTTTATTTGCTTAGGATTGAAAAACAGAAGCAAATAATAGTAACTAATCACCTGGTTGAGGAACCCCATGACCATCATTAGCTGAAAAAGGTCTACTTGTAACACCAGCCCAACTCACTATTTGCAGAACTATTACTACAAAACAACAAAATCTTACTCTTCCTCTCATTTCTTTGAAGCTCAAATGATGATGGTGACAGAGAGAGACAGAGACTATCACTCAAATCTGTAGGAAACCATGCATGATTGTTGGTGGGTATAAGAAGGGAGAGGAAAAAGAAGACCCACAAAAGCAAGCTCCCATTTCCCAAAAAACAGAAAGGTAGACGCTCCAAAATTTCTTGGGTTCCTCCAATTACCACTTTAACTTGCATTGGTAGGTAGAGAGATCTTGCTTCACAAACAAGTGATTCTATTTTTTGGGGTGAAATAGCGGTGTGTAAGTTTTCCTTTTCCCAGTTGACAACTCACTTGAAAACCTTATCATTTACCTGTATTCTCTGTTGGGCTCAGTGACTTGCATTTTGAACACAACTCTAGGTTTGTTGGGTAGTTTTTCTTAAGTTGAAAGTTAAGAATAGAAAGTAAAAGTTACAAACTTTTCCCCAATTTTTAGATAATCATATTTTTCAACTAGCATAGCGAAAACTTTCCCTTTTCCCCCTTGATTACTCACTTGAAAATTTAGCATTTATCTGTATTTTCGGTTGGGCTTGCACTTTGAACATAACTGTGAATCTGTTGGTGTAATTTTTCTTAAGCTGAAAGCTGATCAAAGGGTAAAAGTTAAAAACTTGATATAACATTCAGATAATCATTTTTTTTTTCTAGTTAGCATATTGAAAATTTTTCCCTTTTCTAATTGACCACTCACTTGAAGGACCTCATCCCTTTGTTTGTATTGGGCTCAATGACTTGCGCTTTGAACACATCTTTGAGTTTGTTTTGTGTAACTTTTCGTAACCTAATGATTAGGGATGTAATCAATTCAGTATGATCGATATTTAGGTGAAAATTTTCACCGAGCTGATCATGTTGGTTTATTATTTTGAACACCGATACAGATCGGTGTAAGATCTTTCAAACTTGAGTCACTTTTAAATATAATTACTAATCTATATAAAAATATTAAATTAGTTATTTGTCCACCATTTTAAACATATCCAATCCATCTAGTTGATAAACACTTTTCAATTCTTAGATTAACAATAATAAAAACAAAAAAAAGTTAAAAAAATACTAAAGTTTCAATAATAACGAGTTAGAATTAAGATTATATATGAGAAGAGTTTATAAACTAAGCTTATAAAGATGATAAGAATAATTAATTAAGGTTAATAATTTATTATACTTATAAATATCAATATACTATTAGATAATATCATTATACTATTAGATTATATATAAATTAGAAATACAATATATGTTAAAGCGGTCGGTTTCGGTTTAGTTCAGTGCATAAGGTGTTTGAATTGATACTGAATCGAAAATTGAAAAAAATAAAATTTAAAAATCGCACAGACTGATTCTTGTTAAAAAAAATATCAAATATAGCTAGTTTGGTCCGATTTTTTTGATTTTTTTTACATCTCTACTAGTAATTGATAATCAAAATGTAAAAATTAAGTACTCTGTTTTTTAGTTTTCAGATAATCAGCTTATTGTTTGCTTATAAAATATGAGTGGAAGTTACGTCAAGTGTCTATCACAAATTCTTGAAATTAAAACAATAAAAACTATAAACAGCTTCAAAATTGCACCAAACAGGACCTCTCTCTATCTCACAGTATCTGATCAAGCTAAAACAGTACCATACTACCATAAGTGAGGTGGTCCTTGAGCTCAGAAAAACTGCTACTTTGGATAAGGTTGGTGTAATTTTTGTTAAGTTAGAGTTAATAATGACAAAATAAAAATTAAAAACTCTTCTTTCAGCTTTGAGATAATTATTATAAGCAGAAACTAAGACTAAGTTTGGGAAGGCTAAATAAGTCTACACTTTTTATCTTTTTTAGGTCAAATCAATCAACATCTTCTCTCTATTTTTCTACACATTTTTTTATAAAAAGTTAAAAAATGCACTTATTTAGAACATCCCAAACAACCTCTAAATTAAACACCAAGTGCCATTTTGGGAACATAGTAAAAAGTCACGTTTTTGAACAAAATGTCCAAAAACGCAAGTGCCAAAAACGCCAGAAAATTGGTTTGGCAAGTGCTAAAAATGCAAGTGTAAAATTACAAATTAGGATCTATGGAAAAAAAATAAAAAAAATAAAAAAATTACGTTGTATAAAGATATTTTGGTTATTTTAATTTAATTTGACATTATAAATAAATATTAAACTAAAAAATAAAAAATCAGCTTTAAAATTGAACCAAACAGGGACTCTCTCCATCTCCACTATCTGATGAAGCTAAAAGAGTAGTAGGTGGTCCTTGAGCCCACTATCTGATGACCTTTATGTTATGTTATGTTATGTATGGCACTGGTAGCGAGGCCTATAAATCACTGTAGGATAGAAGAAATATTGGATGCGTAGACTGCAGAGCCTGTGTTTTTTCTGAAGGTTCTATACCTGTAAGTGGAAGAAAAAAATCCAGTTGCAGGAGCTCTCTCATTTGTTTTCATTCAATACATAGAATCAATGTCTGAAACATATCACTACTGCCACAAAGATTAATGAGAGTATCACTTTTTAATTTAAAAAAAAAAAAGTTAAAAATCATTAAAAAAAAATTAATAATTTTTATCAAAAAATTAAAAATGTTATTTTTTTTTCTATTTTTTATATATCTTTTCATAAAAAATTAAAAAGTTATTCTAAATATATTATTTTTTTACCTCATTTTAATTAAAAAGTCAAAAAATCACTAAAATAGTATGTTCCTAAACGAAACCTAAATGAGAGTTAATCAGTTTGTGAATAGACTATTTTAATCAACTATTTGATTTTTACAAAAAGATGTATAAAAAAAATAAAAGAGAGTGATGTGATGGAGTGTTTGTTTTATTAGCTAATTTAGCTGGGGATGAGTTATTTTAGCCCATCCCAAAATTAAATGTTATTTGAGAATTAATTTTTTGATATTTTACAAATAGACATGTGCAAAGTAGAGAAAATAGTTTACTTTTTTGTAATGACTTTTTAAATAAACCTTTTGGTTTGGGAATTAGTTGGTTTTTTTTTTTTTTTTAAAAAAGATGTGTAGAAAAATAAAAAATAATAATGTGATAAATTATTATAATGATTTTTTTAACTTTTTAGCTTTTTTAATTGGTTGCCAAACCATATTGTCGAAATAGGCAAAGGTAATTCTTTTAAGTCAACTATATTACATAGGAAAAATTATATAATGGTCTTGGAACAAATTCATATAGCGTTTCAATTTGATATTCATTGGTTAAAATAATAAAACTCAGTACTCTTTATTAATTTGTTGAGAGACTATTTGATAAGTGTTAAGTGATAAATGGTGCGAAGCAATATTCCAAGACCACAAAACAACTACTCCGGAGTGTAAAAATGACTCGCGGCCCGTGGACAGTCCGGGATGGGCCTGACTCGATTAGGCCCGGGCTCGACCCTAGACTAGGATCCTAGGTATGGGCCTAAGCTTGAGCCAGCATTTTGAAGCCTGGCCTGCCTGGGCCGGCCCACTTGAGGCCCAGTGTCATTTCTGGTGGAAAAAAATAAAATTTTTGTGAAAAAATAGAAAAAAATGTTCAAGCCCTGCCTGAGTCCAGGCCAAGGCCCAAACCTCGCCCCGCCTCGCCCCACCCAAGGCTCGAACATCCCTTGGGCCTGGGCCTAATTTTCTGGCCTGTGGGTTGAGCCGAATTTTGGCAGGAGCTCGCGAGACCCGATATGGGCTGGCTTGAACCCGGGTCGGGCTGAATTTACACCCTTACTACTCATTACCTATAGGTGGGTGGTGGGGAACAACATGCTATTATTGTACTTTTATTCAATTGAAAAAGGTTACTACATCCCTTAATTTATCACTTTTAAATGACCCCTAATGATGTGATATTGAAGTTAGGCTTCACATGGTGAAATGTTTAACAAATTAAAATTTAACATTTGCCAAATACATCATTAGAGATAATTTTTATGAACTAATTAAGTATCTCAAACATTTTTTAAAAATTTAATACATAAACTAATCATAAATTAGACATAACTTTCATATCTCAAGCAAGCCCCTAAGGCTCGCATCCATATGAGAGACTTTTCGATTTTGTCATTGATTTTTGTACAAATTTTCCCGTCATTATGGTGTGAATATACTTGGGTTTCTAGTCTTGTAGATATATATGCATGTTTTCTGTTCTCTATATACTGATCAAAATGTTCATTACTCCATAATGAACACTAAATTCATATGTTATTATTATTGAAGCACCCATTTCCATCAGGAGTAAAGTTGAGATTCTAGTTCAGTGTCAGCATTTAAAGCTCGTTATTTATAATGATTGTAGGGGAGTTCAAGGTTAGGAAGGTGATTAGAGAGGCAAAACTATGCTAATGGTCCAATAATGGTGGAATGGTTGGAGGATGAGCAATAGCAACTGTCTGGGAAGTTGGAGAGTGAGTAGCTAGGTGAGGGTAAAGCAGGTAGCTCAAGAAAAAATGTATAGCAGCGCACAAATGGACATCATCTTTCCAAAATCCCCAAAATTCCTCCATTTGAACCTTGGGAAATAAGTCCTATTTATAGGTTTTTTCTTGGTACTAAGAGGACACTAAGTGGCCAAATAGAGAGAGGACATGTGTCCTAGAGGATCAAATGTAATATTCTGCCTTCAGCTAAAGGTGCCACGTGTCCCTCTGCATGTACTGTGTACTATCTGTTTGCCTCCGCAACTACTTTTTTTGAACCTCAGCAAGTGTAGTTACGGCGGGAGTGTTTGCCGCTGCACTTGCCTTCTCAGTTTAAACCTCAGCAAGTGCACTTGCAGCGGTAAACCTTGTTACTGCACTTGCCTTCTCAGTTCTACTTGGCTAGTACATGCATTCTCAGGACTCCATTAGTTTGCTATCAACTATGTCCGTGCTCATTTCAGTGAATCCTCCACCATTAGCCACCTAACCACAAACTCCCCAGCTTCCCAAGGTGAAGGCCACAGCCAAGCTTGCTATTAGCCATGCTGTGCCTTAGTACCAAGCCCAAGGGGGCTTCCTTAGTTCTGTCTGTGCGACTAAGGTAGGTTTGTGACCTGGGTAAATGGAAAAGGCAGTCCCCTACACCCGGGCTGCCTTGCTCCTATCTTCGCGGGGTTTCCGCGAAAAACTGGTATCTCTGGGCCTGCTATCAGCTCTGACTAGTAAGTCTTGGAGCCTGCTATCAGCGCTAAGGTAATGAACTTTGGGGCCTGCTATCAGCCCTAGGCTAGTAATGTCTTGGGGCCTGCTATCAGCACCATGCATTAGCCTTTACTTGTAGAGGGGAAACTTTTCCCAAAGGCTGCTATCACCTTGGCGAGATGTTCCCTCCGCAAGTTGGTTGCGGCGGCTGTAGCTGCTACGACAGTCATTTCCCGTGGCAAGTTCAAATGGAAAAACCGACAATATTGGAGATGGCGGTGCCGACAAAGTGCCTCCGCAACTTGGGCGCTGCAAATAATGCCTCTACAACTTAGTTGCTTCGGTTCTCTCCTTTCCTCATCAACTCCAGGTAGTGGCGGAACTGACAATACTTGGAATGGCGGCGCTAAGACAAAATGCCTCCGCAATTTGGCCGTCGCAAGTGTCGCCTCTGCAACTTAGTTGCTTCGGTTTTCTCTTTCCCTTAGCAACTTTAGATGGCGGCTGAATCGACATTATTGGGGAATGGTGGTGCTGAGGCAAAGTGCCACAGGAACTTGACCGCTGCAAGTGTTCCCTCTACAACTTGACTGTCGCATGTGTTGCCTCTGCAACTTGACTTAGGCATTTTCCTTCATGGAGTCCGTTTGGATCCTTGGCGGGTCAGACCTGCTTCGGCTCATTGTTGGCCCATTTCCCTTGGGCTTTAGCCCATGCTCTTTTTTCATTCCTAGTCGTCTCAGAATGGCGATCTCAGCATTTACGCCTATACTTACTTTGGGGTTTAATTTCTGACCCTCTACAATGATTAACCATTTTGATGGAGAAAATGGAGGAAACTAATGTGCTAATTATTAAGTGTGTGTGTATATATATATATATATATATATATGAGTCTGGTTAACAAGTGTTCCTTAAACACAAGTAAAAAAAATTAAAGAGCACAAGACTTTTATATTTCAACCATTGAAGCTATACCAAAAAAATGCAAGATCATTTATGTCAACCATTTTAGTGTGTAAATGGCATTATTAAAGAAGGGTTATGCCCAAAATAGCCACAAGATCATCGTTAAGATTCGATTAATAAGGAAATGCTAACCACTACCTAATAAGCCATGAAATGATGTATTATATGTAATAATATATAAAATATGTATTAAAAGTGTAATTTTTTAAACATTATTTAATTATCTACGAACACCCAATTAATAATTTTTTTGAGTGTGGTAATCCTTTTTTTTTTTTTTTGGGTAATGAAGATCGAAATTAGATTAATAAAGAGTTAAGTGGTTACATTTCTAGGGTAAAAAGTACCCCTAGCATCTTCAAATACTTGAAAGGAAATACAGTTAGGAATAGAAGAGAAAACAAGTAGACCCTCATGATTAAATCATTCATTGGCAAGCAAGTCTGTGCATTTGTTTCCCTTGCGATAGGTGTGGCTAATAGTCGAGGTTCCGAGCTGGTCCAGGAGGTATCTGTAGTCATGAATGAGATTACTAAGTTGATGACAATGGTTTGAGCTACCAAGAATGAGATTTTTCATGATAGTTGTGTCTGTTTCCACTTCTATTCCTGTGAGATTCAGGTCAAGGGTAAGTTTTAGTCCATCTCACATGACCCATAGGTCGGCTTTAATATTGGACGAGGGGCCAATGTTGCGACAGAAACCAAAAATCCATTTACACGTCCAGTCCCTAATGATACCGCTAGCGGTGGCAAGCCCAGAGTTGTTTTTTGAGGCACCATTGGTATAGTTTGAACATGCCGTATTTGGGAGGTAGCCAAGAGATAACGGATGGTGGAGAGGAGTATGGTTGCTTGGTTGGGGAGAGATGTTGCCATTCGATGGTAGAGGCAATGGCCAATGAGGGTTGAGAGAGCAAGGATTGGGGGTGGAGAGACATCAAGAATCTCGATTTTTCCAAATGAATTAGTAGGAGATTGGAAAGAGGACTGACCAATCAGCAAATGAGTGATGGGTTAAGTTGGAGGTACAGTTGGATTTAATCCAGTCAGCAAGAGGGTGAGTGAAAGAAAGAAGCGCATCGGCTGGGATTTGAAGAGTATCCCAGAAGAGTTTGGCAAATTTGCAGTCCCTAAGGACATGAGTGGTGGTTTCAGGATGGATAAGGAAACCAGGATAGGTAGAGTCGCTGGTGATTCGGCGGAGGAGGAGGTTGTCTTTGGTACTAAGGCGTTGATGAAAAGTAAGCCAGAGGAAATGGGATATTCTAGGTGATGTTCGACTCTTCCAAAGCCAAGGCTAGTTATCAAAGGTGGGAGATGAGGGAAAAGGCTTAGAGTGGAGGTAAGCAGAGCTGGAGGTAAAAGACCCATCAGGGAAGAGTTTCCAAGTGTGGCAATCATCAGTGGGATTAAACCATTGGAGAGTGATGCAAGAAAGAAGGTTAGTGATACAGGTTGGGAGAGAGAAGGAGAGGCTAGCGAGGTTCCAAGAGTTTTCGGCCCAACAATATCTAATAGAAAGGTTTTCGTTTGAAAGGGTGAGGGGCTCTTCGATGAGTGATCTAAGTGGTCCAGGGCCTATCCAATTGTCAAACCAGAATGAAGTATGGAGCCCATTACGAACGAAGATTTTGGAGCCTAATTTGAAGAGTTCGGCCCCTTTATTAATTCCTTTCCAAGTAGGAGAGAGGATTGAGGACTTGGATCGAGACTTAGAGTTAGGCATTTTAGCTCAAAGTTTATTTTTTTCAAAGTGTCGTCTCCCGTTCGAGTTTTAGGCTTGGTTTGGGTATGATTTATTTTTTAATTTTTTTTATTTATTATAAAAAAATACAAAAAAAAGTAAATAATTGATGTGATTTAAATAAATTAATAAGTTAATAAATTATTTATTTTTTATTTTGTCAAAAAGCTCCTCAATGTATAATTAATGTACATATATAGAAATTAATGACTATTTATTGAACTGTCCTTAGTTTTACCCACTAAAGAAGCCTGATTGCACCAGTCAATGCTCTCTCTTCTGTGTCTGATAAGTCTAGAAAGTCGGGGCTAGCTGCTGTATTTTTCCTGCGTTGGCCAATTTTGGTATGTGTGCTGAAGAACTTTATGCTAAAAATGAGAAACCGTGATGGGTTTTGCGGTATGTTATTACTTGTTACAAGATTTGTCAAAGCACTAATATGATGATGATGATCATCATCATTCTCTTCCCACTGAAAACATCTCATCTCATATGTCTTTCAGTGAGCTGGTCTTTAGGAATTCTTCTTTTGGGTCATGATGTTGATTATGTCACAAAATTTAAAATTTTTAATACATGTTCTATAAATATCAGCATTTACAAGTAGTAATTTAATTTTGTTAATGTTAAAAATAGTTTTTATAGTTGTTGAAATCGGTAAAAAAAAGAACATATATATTTAAAAAATGGGGCAGCTGGCCTTCCATCTTTAATCGGATTGGACGGTACTGTTTGGCTCTTAGAGGCTCATCACCGATCATGTTTTGATAATCCAGACCGTTCAATGTGTAGAACTTGTTGAGTACTATATGCCTATAAAAAACCACGTTGATCGGATATCAATAGCTATCTCATCTTATCAGTTTTTTGTCAACCGTTAATTTGTTCATCGTCCATTTTTTTTATACAAAATTGATTTGATCATAGAACTTTCGATATTTGATCAACGTGATTTTTTTAGGCATATAGTATTTGATGATTTCTACATATTCAACGGTTCAGATTATCAAAACAGGACTTGTGATGGGGCCCTACAAACCGAACAACACTGTCCAATCTGATTAAGAACAGGAGGCTAGCTACGTCCCTTAAAAATATATGAAATGTGTATTGAAATTATGTGGTGTTTTAGGAATTTGTTAAAAAGTTAACTTTTAATTTTTTTAGTCTATTTTATCTTTTCATAAATAAAAAGTATAAAATATAATGTGACTCGAAATAAATAAAAAAGCTAAAAATTAGCCTTTAACTTTTTTTTGGCTTCACAAAAGGCCTTTTTATATATTTTGAAATTGTTAGTAGTATTTGTATTTTTTTAGATACGGATGTGAATGACATTTGATTAGATCATCCAATGTGGTGGTAGTAGTACAGTAGTACTATGAACCCAATGGGGGAGGGTGGGACGACTGCTTCATTTTTTTTTTTAGGAAAATGCGGGCGATTCCCAGTAAGGGCCGACCCCCAGCCTACGGGGCTGTGGGTGATTGGCAGGAAAAAAAAAAAAAAAGAAAAAAGAAAATTGACGAATGGCGTTGCGCCATGTCACTGGGGGTCGACCCCCAGTGGGGGTCTGTAGCAGTGTTGTTTTTTTTATGATTCATTCTGTATTTTTATTTTGTATTATTAATTTTAAGGATGAATTACCCTAAATGTTTTTATAATTTAAAATTTGTATCATTTTGATTATTAATTTTTTTAATTTTGACATATTTGACTCTGAATTTTAAATCTTGTTTCAAATAAGGACAATTGGATATATCATACTCAATTTCAAGAATAAAGTCATCAATTTGATAAAATCTAAACTAATTTGATAAAAATAAATTTCAAAAAATATTTTTTAATTTTTAAAAATTATTTCTACCTACCAATATAAATTTATTTATTTATTTTATCAAATTAATTTTTATTAGGCCATTTTCAACATTTAATTGAATTCATCACCAAATTTGAATTTGGTGAAAAAGGACAACTTTTTTTTTTTTTTTCTGTGTGTCTCCAAGATTTTATCAAAATAATATCAAATCGAAAACAATTAAAACCATCTCCAACGGTTCATCAAAGTTGACATCAAATTTAAAATTTGGTGAACAAGTTACTGTTTGGTGCTCCAACGGTTGCACCAAATCGATATCAAAATGAGATTTCACCAAACAATTCATTAAATTGAGAACAGAATACTGATTTCATCAAAACACTGTTTGTGACCGTTGGGGGAGACCAACCGGTCAACCAGCCGGTTGCCCGGCCGGTTGACCAACCGGTCGATCACCAAAAGGTTCAAAAGTTCCAAGAAAAGGTTCAAATAGTAAAAAAAAAAAAAAATTTTTTTTTGCCTTACCGGTCGACCAGCCGGTTGACCAACCAGTCGACCACTAAAAGGTTCAAAAAGTTTAAAAAAAAAAAAATTTTTTTTTTTTTTCGCCTAACCGGTCGACCAACCGGTTGTCCCGGCACAAATTTGATGAAAGTTCACCGTTAGAGCGAGTGATATCAGATTTGGTAAAATGAATCATTTTTGACTCAGATTTGATAAAAAAAAGAAATGCACCATTAGAGATGCTCTAAGAATTAGGCTAAATTTCAACAATTTACTGTGCTTGTACATTAGGGGTGGGATCCACCAGACAACTGGACAGTTGTACCCCAGTGGTCCGGTTAAGTGACAATTCTCATAACATAGTCATAAGTCATCTCTTCTTTCACTTTCCTCTTCTTTGTCAATGATACTGAGACAACAGGTTTTTCATAACGATCATCATTATATGCTTCCATGACTTTGCCTTTCTTCCCCGATCTACCAATAACCCCATTATCCTCAGCTAATTGACGTGTCCCAAGAGAATCGTCTTCCTCATCAACATTGTAATATTGCAAGTAATTTGATGAATGATAGGATAGTTATGCCCAAATTTCCCTTTCCACCTTCTATCTAAGGGGTAGGCATTCAGTAAGGGTATGTGAAATCTTTCACTGTGTACCCTTTATTGTCTTCCAACCATTTAGCCGCAGAATTTTGCAAGTGACCAAAATCATGCATGTTACCCTTATTCTTTGCTTTCAAAGAATAGTTTTCTACTTCTGGTGTATGGAAATGTTCACCAAGATCAGCCATCTTCCTCGAGCAGTGTGATAATCCATCGAGAAGGCTCGCATTATACTTATTATCTTTGTTTAAAAGTTTAGCCATTTTACTCTCTCGACCCAATTTCACAAAAGATTTAATGGAGGGAAAAAAAAAATGACAAATGAATTGAGCGAAATAGAAATGGAGGGAAAGACAAATTCATTTTGCTCTTGACCGGACATCCTGTGTTTTGATGAAAAATTATTGGAGTGGTTGATATGAGATAGAGGAATTGCCCATATTTTTACTCAAATTTGATGAAATTTTTGGTGAACTGTTGGAGATACCCATATGTGTTTGGACGATGATTATATAATTGGTGATTGTTTTTATTTTCATTAAATTAATTTATATTTTTTCCAAAAATCAAATACGACACAACTTTGATATCATTATTAAATTAATCTATTAAATTAAAAAATTCACATTTTATATATTAAATATATTGATTACACATTAAAAGCTTGGCAACCACCCATTATATGATCATCAAACACATAAAAATTAATTTGGTAAAAAAAAAAATATATGTAAAAGATTTATCAATTTCACATTATTTTATTTTTGGTGAGTAGAAATAATTTTTTAAATTTTTTTGACATTTATTTTTGTCAAATTAGTTTACATTTTATTAAATGGACCATTTTGCCTTTAAAATTGAGTAATAGTATCTTCAATTGTCTTTATTTGAAATAAGATTCAAAATTCAGGATTAAATGTGTTACAATAAAAAAATTAAAGATTAAAGTGACACAAATCTTAAACTATTGAGATTGTTAATGTAGTGTAATTTAACCTAATTTTAATGATTAGTAATTGGATAAAAGCAAATGAACAAAGGCCAACTATTACCAAAAAGGAATGAAGTGTCCCAATATGAGATGATTCTAGAGAATGTTTCAAATCTTGGTGGATCAAAAGCCTGTTGAGAAGATTTCCCCAACAAATTAAAAAGTGAATTTACAAGAATGAAGAGATTGGACAAAGCAATATCGAAGAACCAAGGAGTGAATTTGCAAGAATATGAAGAATGAATAGATTGGATTACAAAGCAAATATCAAAGAACCAAGGAGCCAAAGTTGCAAGATCTCTGGAACCCTTTTTATTTTGTAAAACAAAGACAAAACTTTTGCATTATGTAAAAATTCGGCGTTAAAATTTTGAAGAACAAAAATATATCACCGCCACGTCATCTAGACCTCTTTCACAAGGCGTTATTTGTACTTTTATTTTTTTATTTTAGTTTTAGTTAAGGAGTTTAGTATATACGAGTTTATCGATGAGCGATAAAATGATTTTAGTTTTGCTTTGTATTTGTAGAGTAATTTTTGAGATAAAAAGTTCAAAAACTTGTTTGGTTTGCCTTTGTTCAGAATGGTTTTGGAAAATTATTTTGGGGAGAGAGTTTTAAAAAAAATGATTGATTTGATGTGTATGAGAGAGAGAGTGATTTTAAAAAGTAGGTAACCAAACAAAATTTTGAGATTTTTTTTGAAAAAATTTGTTTAGTTTGATTACTCTTGAAAATTTATTTGTAGAGAATTTTTTCCAAAATTTTTTTGAAAAACAAACCAAACAAGATCAAAATCTCAAAACCAAACAGATTTGAGAATCTTGCTTGATTTGTGTTAAAAAAAAAAAATTACTTCAACCGTTTGAAAAATGAGCAATACTGCATTTACTTAAAATCTTGCTAAAAACATATATGTCCAAATATTATTGGATGTTTGAGCATCATTATTTTTTTTGACAATTTATCATATTTGAGCTTTTGTATTTTTAGTAAAATATACATGGTATGGGTAGAATTATTTTCAAAGAATTCCACCATGTCAATTATGCTAATAACGGTTTCATAACACTATAAAAGTAATATGGTAATGTCACACCAAAATATAGAAGTTTGAAAAAACTCACAAAATTTTTATTTTACGTGTTTTTTTTTTTAATTTTTTTAAAAATTTTTAGTAGACTTTTTTAATATTTTAAGCAATTATTTTTTAAAAAAAATTTACTAAATTTAGATATATTTAAAAAGTAAACTATTTGTGCAAAAATCTTTTCAAAAATTACTAAATAAAAAAATAAAAATTCAATATATTTTTGTATATATATATATTTTTTATATTTTTCATGAAATATTTACTTTTAAGTGTATCTAGGCTAGTGCATCTAAAAATTTTAGTTAAAATATTAAAAAAAAAATACAAAAACAAACTCAAAAGTTCAAAAATTATTTTTAAAAAATAAAAACGAAACAAACATGAAAAAAATACTTATTTATGTAATCCAAATAAGTTTTTATTTTTAAATTTTTAAATAAAAACAACTTATTTAGAAATTGGCAAACAAAATTTAAGTCACATTGTATACCTACCGCTTGGGAGCTAGGATTGTAAAAATGGCCCACGGCTCGTGAGCGGTCTGAAACCTGCTCACAGCCCACGGTGGATCTAACTTGATTACGTCTGAGCCCGAGCACAGCCCTAGACCCTAGGCCTAGGCCATCATTTTGAAGTCCAGCTTGGCCCATGGCCCGTCCCATTAGTCCGCTCAAGGCCTACTCAAAGCTCAGCCCGCCCGATGCTTAGTGTCATTTTTGGTGGAAAAAAATAAAATTTTGGTGAAAAAATAGAAAAAAATAAAAAAATGTTCAAGTTCGAGCCCAGGCCCGAGCTCAGGCCCACTGGCCTGGCTCGTCCAAGGCTCGAATACCCCCATGAGCTTGGGCCTAATTCTTGGCCTGTGGACTAGACCGGCCCGAATTTTGGCGAGAGCCCACGAAGCCCGACATAGGCCGGGCCAGACCAAATTTACACCCCTGTTGGGAGTTAATATGGTTAGTATAGGTCACTTGTCCCATTTTATTGAATTAAATATTTTAATTTCATTATTTTAAAATTAATATTTAATTTTAAAAATTTACATTTTTTTATTAAACTTTTAACTAGAGCACGAAATTTCAATAATGTTAGGAACACATAAACACTAAATGGGACATAACCCTCTCATAAGGGGTGAGTCCTATTTAGTGCTAATTTTCAAAAATTATTACAAATTAATAAAAAACTATCATTTTAATTATTAAACATTTATAATGTTTATCACTTTTTTGAAATCTTTTTTCTTGAACACCACTGTTGGGTTATTTCCCTTCTTTATTTAGTCAATTGAGGTCGAGCAATTATTCAGTATCACTAATGGTATTGATATGATAGTGGCACATATATATTTGGAATTTTAATTTTTGTGAGACCCACATATTGGACTCACATGTTCCCACAAAAATTAAGAATCATTTGTAGTATTGCTACAAACCGACACTGAGTAATTGTTGTTTGACATCAAAATCAATGTTTAGACATGTTTATTTAACTTGACTAATTTATGAGTAATGTTCATTAGGGAGTACGTAACGTTTTTGCTTCTCATGTTTGATAGATTGATCCACACCATCGACATGGACACAACCTACATTTATTTTATAATGTCTGGTTTAGTACTCAGAGCTCACAACCTTTCTTTTACTGGTAAGTCAAAAAATTCTTATATAAATGTTCGATATTTCCTTTTAAGTTAAGCTTTACTTTCTCTTTCCTTACCCACTGAAATTCTCATTTGTGAAAATTAAGGTTGGATGTTGGAGATGGCAAAGAAATAAATCTTGAAAAGTGTCAAAGAACTGTCTTGCATCATCAACGCATCAAATATCTTGGACCTATAAGAATTTGAGATATGTAATCTTATCGTTGTTGAAAAATTCTTAAGACTTTTAGAATATCACCATTAATTTCATTTTTAATGATATTGACAATTATATGTCAATTGTTGATTTATTTAAAAATCAATTAATTAAAACCCAAATGCTAGTGTGAATAAATTTAGAAGTAATATTTTAGGGGTCTATAGCATTACTGTTTACGGAGTAGGATTCTTTGCAAAAAGAGCTTAGTGCAATGGTAGTTTAAGGATGGTTAAATTCCAAAACATAATTAATCAAGCAATTTAAGGATTTAAGACACTCTTAAACTCTTGGAACAATCTTTTGTGTACAATAAGTAAATTGAAACAAAATCAAATAAATAAAATAAATAACTTACATAATTTATTTTATTGAACCGAATGAATATTTAAATACCAAGTCGAGTGTATGACACTCTGTCCTTAAGACAGATTCGCTCCGCTATGGTGCTTACAGTTAAGTGGCGTCTATCTCCTAAGATACAATGATCTTCACAAATTTGTAGTAGCACTCCAAACAAATTTGTCCGGCGAACTAGAACCATGTGTTCTATACTCTCCATAAAAATTCCTAAAAACTAATATGAAGAATGTATGCAATAGTGCAGAAAATGGGACAGCAAAAGATGAATTTTTTCAGTCAATTTTCAGATCCGAATGACTACTGGAAATGGCAGTATTTATAGGCAAATAAACAGTCCCAAACAGGTATGAGATATAAGTGAGCAGATGCATTTTCAAACTGTATAGGTACAGTTTGAATTTCAAACAGATCCAACACTGTTTCAACAGATAACTGATGGGCAGTTAAATATGTTGAAACTGCAGTAGTTTAAAAAACCTGTCTGGCAGATTTGAATCTGTCCGGGTTCAAATAGATTTGAAAACTATTTAGACAGTTTAATCTGTTAGGAATAAATGGATTGAAGAAAATTTGTTTGGACAGAAATTTTGAATTCAAAATTGAATTAATTTCCCACAATAATTTTTGGAAAAAATTCAAATGAATTTTGTCCAAAAAATTAATATAAGAACCGACCCGATCTACGCCCGCGCCCGACATGGCTCGGCGACGGCGGCGAGTGCGCGCGCGCGCGCGGTGGTTTGGGCTAAGGTTCATTTTTTCTATAACTCCTCCCTTCTACAAACTTGGGGTGCCCCTTGGGGCCTAACCCAAGTATTGTACTCTAGAGCTTATATACATACACAAACTTTCTTAAAGTTTCAATGTGGGACAACCCATTTCAAAGAAACTCACATTTAATTCTTTAAATGTCCAATTCCACGAATCCAAAAACGACGTCAACTTCCCATTCACTCATAAATGGTTTTGACGAACCGTCTTCACCGTGTGACTTACCACGCGACAAGAAATATGTCACCTCTTTGGACCCGCCCCAAAAGACATTTGGGGCCCACTCAATTTTGGGTTCAAAGTTGGCCCAAAATAAGCCTTTAAAACCAATTTTTCCAACAATCCCCCTCATGAATGGAATTTGGCAGAGAGAAAATGCAACAACATGATCTAATTAAAGAGAGTAGAAAAATTGAAAATATTCTGCAAAGGATAGGTAGCTTTTGTGTCACGACCCCAAACCGCCCCTAGTAGTTTGGTGCCATGATAGCCAGTAATCCGAGATTACCGAAGGCCAACTTTCAAAATTCACACACAATCATAGTATTACATATGGGGCTAACATGTGCGGAAGCAATATATACAAATCTAATTAGTCCATAAGAGCTGTGCATAAGTTACATGGAATGGCATACAACTTTACATAATATTACAACTTGGATACAAATACAATAAAGTACAAAATACATTTTACATCTTGATCAAAAGGCTTCTCCAGCCGACATATGTAAATTACAAGTATTATAAGTTGAGAAGTATAATTTTCAAGACTGCCGACATGAACACAAGTTAGGCCGACATGACAAAAACCTAAAACAAGCTCGCGAATCACACCTAGGCGTCACCGCCTTCTTGCTCATCACCTACATATATATATAGAGACGGTGAGCTTGGATACTCAGTGAATGGTATAAGAAATAAAGGGGTTTGCATGACTGGTATTCAAGATCTTTATCAAACAATACATAACATAATTAGTGCAAGTCAAGGGATGAACCAAGTTCATCTTCCAAATCTGTCAAGTTTCAAAGGATGCTTACTAACATCATTATAATACAAGTGATGACATCTCGGCAAACAAACCCACGCGGTAAACCGTCAGTGGCAAACAAGGCAAGACAAGACAAGACAAGGGAGATATCTCAATTCAATGGTGTCGTTGCATTATAGTACCCAGACACTAAGGACTTGTGCTACTAATGCTTAGAGTCCCCTAGCACGTACGGACTTCCAAACTTGGTGCAACAAATGCTTATAGTCCCTTAGCACGTACGGACTTCCAAACTTGGTGCTACAATTGCTTATAGTCCCTTAGCACGTACGGACTTCCAAACTTTGTGCTGCAAATGCTTAGAGTCCTCCAGCACGTAAGGACTTTCAAACTTTGTGCTACAAGTGCTTATAGTCCCTTAGCACGTACGGACTTTTCAAGAATGTCATCAAAACAAGATAATACAAATATATTTTCCCATTAGGAATAACCATTCATGCTTACAATTACTTTCCAAAACGAAGCAAAGCAAGACTTTTATCAAAACATTATAACATAGCTTTATTAAAAATACCACTCACTTAGTTCTTCAAACGTCGGGGTCAAGGCAAGTCCAAATCCTACAAACACATGGCAAAGTCGGTTGAATGCACTTTTAAACAAGTTTCACATGCATGCAGATGATCTCGGCATTCCTCAAGACTAAGTCAAATCAAAACGAACACAGTTCTTTATCTTGGGAAAACATGCTGGGCAACTACCAGGTCTAGGCCGAGGTCCCACACCTCCTTGCCGAGGTGTTGCCTCGATGGCCTCATTCAAGGAAATGAGGTCGGGAAAAATCTGGGTTTCCCTCTCTCTTGAAGAACACGATGAACATGAAGGACATGAACATAAGGAAGGTGAATGCAAAGATCATAATTTGCTGTTACAAAATCTGAGATTTCATGCTATGAGTTCAAAAACATGGACCTGGGTACCCATATTCAAGGATCTTGTGAGAACAAACATAAAAACACGAATCTTAATGCAAATTTTCAGATCAAACGAGACTTTTTCTTCAAGAATACATGAACACTATTTTCTCTTTCTAAACCAACTTCAAATCGATGCATGACATGCAGAACAGGTTCGATCGTGCAATGCAGCTAGATGATCAATAAGAACGACAAGAGTAAATCAAGAATCTAACCTCAATACGCGAATCTAATGGTTCGATCTCTAGGAATCAAGCTCGAAAACCCACTCTCTCACTCTAAAACTTCTTCTTCTTTTTCTAGAGCTTCTCTCTCTTCACAAACAAAGACATACAACAAAATGATACATTCTAGGTCTGCTGGTTGACTTAACCCTCTACAAGGGCACGTGGCAGCGGCTGGTTGGTGCTACACAAAAAGGTGGCTGAGTGACAAGACAAAACTATGACAAAGTGTGTTCAACAAGCAAGATGGCATAGGCACTTCGGTAGGTAATGATCTCGGCTAAAAGCAAGGTGTCGGCAAGTAAGGAAACAATGACCTCGGCTAGGAAGGACAACACTTGACTAAGCTGTGCCACACCTTGGCCTAGATGTGCCATACCTCGGTCTAGGTCATACCTCTCCGGGACAAGATCACTTAGGTGCAAAGGTAACATCTCGGCCTAGATGATGCACACCTCGGCCTTGGTGATGAACACCTCGGCCTAGGTGATGACATCTCGGCCAATATGTCAGGGCGAAGGTGGAGGTCAAACAAAGGGGTTCCAAGATAATTCTAGACTGAAGATGACATCGGCTAAACTCACACCAAGCAAGGTACAAAACATGCTCTAACACTTAAACGAATAAGGACAAGACTCAAAACGCAAGCTTACAAGACAGAATTACATGAAGGCATATGAGTAGGGTTAGGATAGCGTGAGGGTTATTACATCCTACCCCCCTTAAAGAAGTTTGGTCCCCAAACTTGAGTTACCTTGGTTCGAGAATAACTCCGGGTATCGGACTTTCATTTCCTCTTCCATTTTCCATGTAGCATCCTTGCCGTAATGCTCTTTCCATTCAATCTTCACCATTGGTATTGCCTTATTTCTCAATCGCCTCACTTGTCTATCGATGATGCGTATCGGTTCTTCTTTATAGCTTAGGCCTTCATCAACCACAATCCCGAAATGATCGATCACGTGCAGTGGATCCCGTATATACTTTCTCAACATCGAGATATGAAACACATTATGAACTTGACTTAATCTTGGTGGTAAAGCAAGTCTGTAGGCAACCGGGTTAACTTTCTCAAGAATTTCAAACGGTCCAATGTAACGGGGTGCCAATTTACACTTCTTCTCAAATCTTGAAACTGCTTTCATCGGCAAGGTTTTCAGGAACACATGATCCCCTACTTCGAATTCTAACTCCTTTCTTCTCCGGTCGGCGTAACTCTTTTGTCGGCTCTGAGCAGTTCTGATTCTCTGTTGGATAAGCTTAATCTTTTCGATTGTCCTTTGAACTAAATCGGGGCCGATCAAAGCTTTATCTCCTACTTCTGTCCAACATATCGGCGATCTGCATTTTCTTCCATACAAGGCTTCATACGGCCCCATGCCAATGCTAGCTTGGTAGCTGTTGTTGTAGGCGAACTCCACTAATGGCAAATGCACTTCCCAGCTTCCCTTGAAGTCCAATACACACAGTCTAAGCATATCTTCGAGTGTTTGAATTGTTCTCTCTGTTTGGCCATCGGTCTGGGGATGAAAAGCCGTACTAAACCTCAATTCGGTTCCCAAAGCCCTTTGTAAACTCTGCCAAAATTTAGAAACAAATTTCGGATCTCGGTCTGACACGATGGACATCGGCACACCATGAAGTCTAATGATTTCATTCATATACAACACAGCAAGTCGATCAGTATTGAACAAAGTCCTAACCAGCAAGAAATGTGCTGACTTAGTTAACCTGTCGATTATAACCCATATTGAATCCATTCCTTTCTGTGTCTTCGGCAAACCAATCACAAAGTCCATGGAGATGTCTTCCCATTTCCACTCCGGAATCGGCAAAGGTTGGAGAAGTCCTGCCGGCCTCTGGTGTTCCGCTTTCACTTGTTGGCAATACAAACACTGAGACACGAACTCGGCTATCTCTCTTTTCATATTCGGCCACCAAAAGGTCTGTTTTACATCTTGATACATCTTGGTGCTCCCTGGGTGAACTGCAAATCTGGATCCATGAGAGTCGTGCAAAATCCTTCCTTTCAATTTTGGGACGTCGGCCACGCACAATCTTCCTTCAAACGTAAGCACTCCATTCTCAAGGGTGTAACCCGACCTCGGCCTGGTGGTAATCTCGTCGGCTACCTTCTTCAGGAATCCATCCTCCATTTGCCTTGCCTTTACTTCCCCAATAGTAGTCAGCTCCACTGATATCATCGCTAGGCATGCCAAACTTCCCACTGACTTTCTACTCAATGCGTCGGCTACCGAGTTTACTTTACCTGGGTGATACTGAATCTGCATGTCGTAATCCTTCAATAATTCAAGCCATCTTCTCTACCTCAGATTTAGTTCCTTTTGGGTGAACAAGTACTTCAAACTCTTGTGATCCGTAAAAACTTGGCAAGAGGCTCCATACAAGTAGTGGCGCCAAATCTTCAAAGCAAACACCACGGCTGCTAGCTCTAGATCATGGGTTGGATAGTTTTTTTCATGAAGTTTCAACTGACGAGATGCATATGCTATGACTCTGCCCCCTTGCATTAATACACAACCCAAACCCTTATGTAAAGCATCGCTGAAAATCTGAAATTCCTCATTACCTGACGGAAGCACAAGAACTGGTGCCGTAACTAACCTCGTCTTCAACTCTTGAAAGGATGATTCCCTATCATCGGTCCATTCATATGCTGTTCCTTTCTTAGTTAGTTGTGTCAATGGCACTGCTATCCTCGAGAAGTCCTTCACAAACTTTTTGTAATAACCTGCCAAGCCTAGAAAACTATGAACCTCGGACACGTTGGTCGGCGTCGGCCAATTCACAATGGCTTCAATCTTACTCGGATCAACTGATATACCCTCTTCATTAATCACATGCCCTAAAAACGAGATGCTGGAAAGCCAAAACTCGCACTTACTCAACTTGGCGTACAGCTTCTTGTCTCTCAAGATTTGCAGGGCAAGCCTCAGATGATTCTCGTGCTCAATTGTACTCTTGGAATAGATCAATATGTCGTCGATAAAAACAACTACGAACTCATCTAGATACGGCTTAAAGACTCTGTTCATCAAGTCCATGAACGCTGCAGGAGCATTGGTCACTCCGAAAGGCATTACCAAAAATTCGTAGTGGCCATATCTTGTCCGGAAAGCAGTCTTGTAACGCCCTCAAAATTAACCTATTATATATCATTGACATGCATTATTTAAAGAAGACATTTTATTAATTCATTCATCAGAGTATTACTAAATAATCGAATAAAATGCCCTACAGGCTTACATCTTTCCAAGCCAACACTTGGATACAAAAATACGAGTTCTAACCCAATACAAGAAAAGCCCTAGGCTTGAGTTTTTACATGTACTAACAAATAAAAGCAAACAACAGAAAAATAGTCTTCGGAATCCAAGTCCTTCCAAGCTAAGTCCTTGGAGGTAGCTTATCCCCTGAACCTGAAAATGATGTTCCCATAAAGGGTGAGCCACAGCCCAGTAGAAATATACTAAACCACATATAAGTAACGAATAAAGCAATAGCATCCAACAGATGGTTAACCAGGATAATCAATTACTTCATTTTACAGTCTCATGACACTATTGTCTAAAATACGTTTAACTTCACAGTTTTATCAACATGGCTCAGAACCTGGCCAAACTTACAACAGTGAATTACATATATCGTATTCACATCCTTCCAATATCAACAAACAAATGAGACTCAAGCTCAAATAAATCAAAACACTTCATACTTCCAGATTGATACACATTTTAGTGCTGTATCAATACAACACTTCTATATAAATAAGCACACATAAAAGTGATGCTAATGGAGTCCATCCCCTATCTCCTCCCAAACAAAAATCCAGTTTAGAGGTCCATCCCCTATCTTCCCCTAAACCGTGGAGTACATCCCCTATCTCCTCCCACACACAAAACAATGTATGCAAATGCAATGCTCAATCAATACACATATTCTCTATCAATGCAATAGTCAAAATTTATGACTTAACCAATGTGATTAGTTTCAGTTAATCCTAATCCACATGCAATGTCTACAACAATCACGACTATCCTCCACCGATAGCCCAAAACAGTTATTTCTAAACTGAAAATAACTATGTCCACAATTCAATAGACAAATGATACAAATTATCAAATTATGCCATTTAATCAATGAATTCCCCAATTCCATGAATTTAACCATCTTTTCCCAATTCCATGAATTACTTATACAAATCAATTCAATAATTCAACTAGGGTTTTTCCCAAAATTTACCAAAGTATTCCCAACATATTAAAATACCAAAACTTAGAACGTAACCTATAAATTGGAGTAGGAAATCCCTACCTCAGAGAAAACAACCCAAATGGTGAAGACAGAGATGAGTGCCCAAAGACCAAAATGCTCCAAATTGCCAAATGTTCAGATTAAATGAAAGCTCTTGACTCCCTCTATCTTTTTAATAAAGCAACTAGGGTTGAAACACTCTCTAAACAGATCAAACCTAAGAGAGAAGGTGAGTAGGGAGAGAGAGAGGTCGAACCTGGGGTTTGGAATCAAAAGAATATGAAAAAGACTGATCAAATCCCGCTGCTGTGTATTTAAACTGGACAGGCTCGCTCGAGCGAAGACTTGGTCGCTCGAGCGACCAGACACAGAGAATCTACGCTCGAGCCAAGGAAGCCTTGCTCGAGCCAACAACCCAAAAGCTCGCTCGAGCGAAAGAAAGCTCGATCGAGCGAAGAACTCAAACCCTCAGGTCTGAAACTAGACTCACGCTCGAGCGAAGGAACTATTGCTCGAGCGAAGAATAAACTAACTCGCTCGAGCGAAGAAAAGCTCGCTCGAGCCAAGAATGCAAAGCTACAGGTCCAACCCAGACGCAAACTCTCGCTCGAGCGACAAACTCCTCGCTCGAGCGAATAACCAAAATTCTGGACAGCAACACTAGGTTTCTAAACCCAACCAACCTGAACAAACCTGCCCAACACATCCTATAATTCCAAAAGAGAAAATAAGGAACAACAACAACAACCATTATACAATGACAGAATCTACGGAACAGTCCGGATACAATAATCAAATGGGAAAAGACTGGGGTCGTTATAAGTCTTCTCAATGTCCTTGGCTTTAACTTTCAACTGGTGGTAGCCCGACCTGAGGTCAATCTTGGAAAAGACTCGTGCCCCTTGTAATTGATCAAGCAAATCGTCAATCCTAGGCAATGGGTACTTGTTCTTAATGGTTACCTTGTTAAGTTCTCTGTAATCAATGCAAAGGCGAAGGGTGCCATCCTTTTTCTTAACAAATAAAACAGGTGCTCCCCATGGTGAAGTGCTCGGCCTAATGAATCCCTTATCCAACAATTCTTGTAATTGTAGTTTCAGTTCTCGAAGTTCAGCTGGGGCCATCCTATAGGGTGTTTTGCAGATAGGTTGCGTTCCCGACACGAGGTCCACGGCAAACTCTATTTCTCTATCGACTAAGTGGCCAGGCAGCTCATTTGGAAAGATGTCGGGAAATTCCTTAACAACTGGTATGCCGGCTAACTCAACACTTCCATTCAAATCACTTAGTATACTGCACAAATAACCCTGACACCCCTTTTGGATCAACTTATAGGCTTTCATGGATGAGATTAAGTAGGGTGGGGGCACTACTCCCTTACCCTGGAAAAAGACCTCGGCTTGGTGTGGGGTCTTCAACGTAACGCTCTTAGTAACACAATTAATGGATGCATGATGCGCTACCAACCAATCCATTCCCAATATGACGTTGAAGTGAGTCATGCTTAGTGGCATCAAATCAGCTAATAATTCTACATCCTCAATCACCACAACACACGCCCTATATATGGATGCAATAATTATAGTTTCCCCAGATGGAGTAGATACAGATAGCACAAAATCAAGGGCTTCTAACGGTCTGTTCAACTTCTCGACAAATTTAATAGATACAAAAGAATGTGTAGAGCCCGAATCAATCAAGACGTATGCAACCTGAGAGCAAATTGAGAGTGTACCTGACACTACTGTTTCAGCATTCTGGGTGTCTCCTGGCACTAGAGCAAAAACTTTGCCCTGTCTCATCTGTGTCCTTCCGATGTTGCTTCCTTGTGCAAGCCCGAGGTGCTCCCATTTTTCTTACCATCATCAGCTCTGGCCTTTGGACAGTCTTTCACGCGGTGGCCTATCTCGCCACATTCAAAACAGGCTCCTGTCGCCCAGCGACAAACCCCTAGATGCGGTTTCCCACAACTCGCACACGTCGGCTTAGCATTTCCATCCCGATCTGAGTTGCTGGAACTGCCCACATTCGCCTTCTTCTTGGCATTAAACGGCATCCGACGACCTTCATAGTTCTGTCTCTTTCTCTAACTCTCTCCTGAACTTTGATATCGGTTTAAGTTAGCTTCCACCAAGATGGCCTTGTCTAACACCTCGGTGTAAGTCGGCATGTTGACCCAATCCTGAATTGGTCCACGTAGTCCACTTTCAAACTTCCTGGCTTTCCTATACTCATCACTGACCATATGAGGCGCATATCTCGCCAATTCGGTGAAGGCACGGTCGTACTCTGCCACTGTTCGGTTGCCTTGTGTCAGAGTCTAGAACTCCGTGGTCCTGCGATCTCGAACGCTAAGCGAAAAATGCTTGTTGTAAAACAGTTCTAAAAATCTGGCCCAAGTTAAACCAGGGTTAGCCTCCTGAATCATCATCCACCACCTTCGAGCATTGTCGTCCAATGTGAATGCTGCTAACGTCACCTTCTGAGTGTCGGTGCTGGGAAAGATCTCGAACAGCTTTTCCATTTCCAAAACCCACGCCTCGGCCTTCATCAGCTCTATGCCCCCTGCGAATCTTGGTGGGTTCATCTTCTTGAACTCTTTAATCAAAGTCATCGTCCCTTCCCCATACAAGGCTGGCTGTGGAGGCACTTGGGGCACTGGAAGAGGTGGAGCTGCATGTCGGCCATCGGTCTGTTCGGCCGGGGTAGATGTAGCGCTTGCATTCTGTTGCCTCATCTGTCTCAACTCACGGGTTAAACCTTCAACTAGTCTTTCTAGTCTGTCCAATTTATCCTCTGATTGATCTCGGCCAACTGATGGTCCACCTCTCCTCATGATGCTATGAGTAGGCAAAATGCAACCTTAAAACAAACTGAGCCAAGAACCATGTATGCAAATAACAAATGGTTATGCCGAGATGATGCACACCTTGTCAAGTAACAAGCAATATGATGCCATCCTAAAATCATTCTAAGGGACATCCTATACCCTTTAGGACTCAAAGTGTGTGAATAACGTACTATAAGGAATGCGTGCTCTGATACTAATCTGTCACGACCCCAAACCGCCCCTAGTAGTTTGGTGCTGTGATGGCCAGTAATCCGAGATTACCGAAGGCCAACTTTCAAAATTCACACACAATCAGAGTATTACATATGGGGCTAACATGTGCGGAAGCAATATATACAAATCTAATTAGTCCATAAGAGCTGTGTATAAGTTACATGGAATGGCATACAACTTTACATAATATTACAACTTGGATACAAATACAATAAAGTACAAAATACATTTTACATCTTGATCAAAAGGCTTCTCCAGCCGACATATGTAAATTACAAGCATTATAAGCCGAGAAGCATAATTTTCAAGACTGCTGACATGAACACAAGTTAGGCCGACATGACAAAAACCCAAAACAAGCTCGCGAATCACACCTAGGCGTCACCGCCTTCCTGCTCATCACCTACATATATATATAGAGACGGTGAGCTTGGATACTCAGTGAATGGTATAAGAAATAAAAGGGGTTCGCATGACTGGTATTCAAGATCTTTATCAAACAATACATAACATAATTAGTGCAAGTGAAGGGATGAACCAAGTTCGTCTTCCAAATCTGTCAAGTTTCAAAGGATGCTTACTAACATCATTATAATACAAGTGATGACATCTCGGCAAACAAACCCACGCGGTAAACCGTCAGTGGCAAACAAGGCAAGACAAGACAAGACAAGGGAGATATCTCAATTCAATGGTGTCGTTGCATTATAGTCCCCAGACACTAAGGACTTGTGCTACTAATGCTTAGAGTCCCCTAGCACGTACGGACTTCCAAACTTGGTGCTACAAATGCTTATAGTCCCTTAGCACGTACGGACTTCCAAACTTGGTGCTACAATTGCTTATAGTCCCTTAGCACGTACGGACTTCCAAACTTTGTGTTGCAAATGCTTAGAGTCCTCCAGCACGTAAGGACTTCCAAACTTTGTACTACAAGTGCTTATAGTCCCTTAGCATGTACGGACTTTCCCAGAATGTCATCAAAACAAGATAATACAAATATATTTTCCCATTAGGAATAACCATTCATGCTTACAATTACTTTCCAAAACGAAGCAAAGCAAGACTTTTATCAAAACATTATAACATAGCTTTATTAAAAATACCACTCACTTAGTTCTTCAAACGTCGGGGTCAAGGCAAGTCCAAATCCTACAAACACATGGCAAAGTCGGTTGAATGCACTTTTAAACAAGTTTCACATGCATGCAGATGATCTCGGCATTCCTCAAGACTAAGTCAAATCAAAACGAACACAGTTCTTTATCTCGGGAAAACATGCTGGGCAACTACCAGGTCTAGGCCGAGGTCCCACACCTCCTTTCCGAGGTGTTGCCTCGATGGCCTCATTCAAGGAAATGAGGTCGGGAAAATCTGGGTTTCCCTCTCTCTTGAAGAACACGATGAACATGAAGAACATGAACATGAGAAAGGTGAATGCAAAGATCATAATTTACTGTTACAAAATCTGAGATTTCATGCTATGAGTTCAAAAACATGGACCTGGGTACCCATATTCAAGGATCTTGTGAGAATAAACATAAAAACACGAATCTTAATGCAAACTTTCAGATCAAACAAGACTTTTTCTTCAAGAACACATGAACACTATTTTCTCTTTCTAAACCAACTTCAAATCGATGCATGACATGCAGAACAGGTTCGATCGTGCAATGCAGCTAGATGATCAATAAGAACGACAAGAGTAAATCAAGAATCTAACCTCAATACGCGAATCTAATGGTTCGATCTCTAGGAATCAAGCTCGAAAACCCACTCTCTCACTCTAAAACTTCTTCTTCTTTTTCTAGAGCTTCTCTCTCTTCACAAACAAAGACATACAACAAAATGATACATTCTAGGTCTGTTGGTTGACTTAACCCTCTACAAGGGCACGTGGCAGCGGCTGGTTGGTGCTACACAAAAAGGTGGCTGAGTGACAAGACAAAACTATGACAAAGTGTGTTCAACAAGCAAGATGGCATAGGCACTTCGGTAGGTAATGATCTCGGCTAAAAGCAAGGTGTCGGCAAGTAAGGAAACAATGACCTCGGCTAGGAAGGACAACACTTGACTAAGCTGTGCCACACCTTGGCCTAGATGTGCCATACCTCGGTCTAGGTCATACCTCTCCGGGACAAGATCACTTAGGTGCAAAGGTAACATCTCGGCCTAGATGATGCACACCTCGGCCTTGGTGATGAACACCTCGGCCTAGGTGATGACATCTCGGCCAATATGTCAGGGCGAAGGTGGAGGTCAAACAAAGGGGTTCCAAGATAATTCTAGACTGAAGATGACATCGGCTAAACTCACACCAAGCAAGGTACAAAACATGCTCTAACACTTAAACGAATAAGGACAAGACTCAAAACGCAAGCTTACAAGACATAATTACATGAAGGCATATGAGTACGGTTAGGATAGCGTGAGGGTTATTACATTTTGGCTTTGAACTTTCCCTTGTGAGACACTATTGGATTTACTAGCTAACCAGTGAACATGATGTCTTGAACTGTTCAGCCGTTTGTGTAAACCAAGACAATAGAACTCACACAGTATATCCCCAGACACAGTTTAGTTCTCACTATTGTGTTCATTTTGGCCCTGAACAACCTGGTCTTTCATGAGTGCTTTATAGAATTGTAGCCTTTTACAAATCTCATAGAACCGGCCCAGTTCACACTTACATAGGTGATTCTTATGAAGAGTATCCTGCCATACTTCATTAGGTTTTTCTAGATATAAGAATCATTAAAAGTATTACTTAACCTAAAACGTTGCAAACATCACTATTTAATCATAGAAATGGGTAGGAGTTGGACTCCTCAGTGATCCTTCTGAGTCATTCACAACTTGGTTGTCCTTTTGAACCAAGATCTTGGGATCTCCAGTCAACCAGGTTGGATTTCCGTTGTGGTAACTCTTATTTAATAAGCTTAAGTCCCATTCCCCTCGATGAATTCTCAACTAACTCTTTTGCTAACCCTTTAGTTAGTGGATCCGCTATGTTGTCTTTAGACTTCACATATTCAATGGAAATAATTCTATTAGAGAGTAGTTGTCTTACGGTGTTATGTCGACGACGAATGTGTCGCGACTTACCGTTTATATATATGACTCTGTGCTCTACTAATTGTTGATTGACTATCACAATGTATGTGTAAACGCGCCCCGAGGACTCCCGAGCTCCGTGCGTGAATGCGCGAAATTCGTTTTGTTCTCTAGCTACTACAGTTCGGACTCAATGTCACGGTTCTAAATCTAATCTCACAAAGTGCAATACGAGACCGATAAATCACCAAAGAGTCCAAATCCGGCAAATCGTTTTGGAAAACTGATTTTTATAAAGAAGTGCCAAACATGGACTGTTTTGCCAGATACAGAGTCGCTACCCAAATATTTTATTTTGGGAGAAATTTAGGAAACCCTGACTTGTGCCTAAGGCCACGTGTCCGTCATCACCAAAGTTGCCTCGGCTCGGGAACTTGGGTATGAGAGGGGAAGGTCATGCAATGAGCACCCCCGCTAGCCCGATCAAAGATCGGCCTGTACTAAGCATGATATTTTGTTTTTGAAAACACATGTGCTCTTATTCCAGTTATTAACCTAGAATTACTATGTTGTGCGCACAGCAAACAAGTAGAGACTAGATCGCCTAAGTTGGAACAAAACATTGCATGTTCGTTTGTTTGAAAACATTTTGAAGTTTGCTACTCGTAAGTAGGCTAAATCGCGGATATTGATGAATTGTTCCAATTCAAGTAATCTAGCCTTCACCCACAGGCATTCAGGCAGTTATATCACATAAACAGTTAGCCTCATGGCAAGCATGCTTTCATGGCAACATTAACACATATGCAGCATGCTAAAGCGTAAACACTTACAGTGTACTCCGAGCCAAAATAGAGAACTAGTTAGAAATCATGCATGATCCTAGTTCATATTAAGATGACTAATGTAACACATGCAAAAATGCAGCTAAGATAGGCTCGGCTATCTGGAATGGCATATGAATGCAACTTGGTACACGTATTCAACTTGGTATTGCAATACAATGTAGTTAGTATGATGAGTCGAGCCTGGTGCATGCAATACAGATGAATGGATGCACGCATGCAAGCATAAGGTATGCTAAATGAAATATGCCCTAAAACTAACCATCGTAAGCGGTTAAGTAAAAAGGAGAAAGAAATGGGGGTTGGAAGACATGCATCACACACACGCACGCTACAACAGTTGGCCTTCTCGACGGAGGGACCGAATAAGAAGCTAACTAGCTAATCTAAGCTAATTAAACTAATTATTACAAAACAAACTAATTAACTAATCCTAGTTAACTAATTATTACAAAACAAATTGAAATAGCTAAACGCATTAACTATTAAAGTTTAAAACGAATGCCTATCTAGCTAAGTAAAGAAGCTAAATAAAGCAGTAAAATAGGAGGTTCTCAGAGGGAGAAGACTGGATGCATGCTCGGTCGCCTCGTTCGGAAATCCATCGCGATGCCCCAATTTGCTTCTGTTTGCAATTGTCCTCAGAACCTTGCACCAAGCTCTAGAAAGCTTCCAACTCACCTTGGAGACCTGTGGGAGGTTGGCCGACAACCTAGGGATGTCACCAGCCACTAGCCGACCACTTTCTGTGCTGAAAACCAGAAAAAGTGATTGGCCAGCTAGTTTTTCTGGCTGGCCAACCAGTTGTTGCTGTATTTCTCCAGTTTGCTGCAACAAAGAGCAAGAAAGGGCATGACAATGTATTTGCAAGATATATGTGCACAACCACCCTCTCTATCATTTCATGAGTTCAAGGGAGTGTAGTTCTCGACTCTCGGGCCACCAATCGCGCATTTCAATGCGTGATGGCCGAGAAGTCAAATTGCACAATTCAATATAAAATGAATGCACAAGTAAACACATAAAGCCTATAACTCTATCATGCTTGGTCAAGAGTGTCAGCGACCGAGAATTGAGGCACGTTTCATCACTTCAAGTATAAAACGTCCCTTGTTTCTCGTGCTTGGATTAACACTTAATCCAAACAACAATGCAACAACATGGCATACTCAATGCAATGTGACATGATCAACTTAACAAAGCTAATGACATGCGAACAATGCTAATGCATGCATGCACAATGTAATGCTATAAGGGCAACTTAGCAATGTTAGGAACATGCATACTCAATGCAAAGAAACAACTTGGCATACACAATGCAAATAACCACATGGCATGCACAATGCAATGTAAAATGACATACTTAATGCAATGAACAATAAGCATGCGAACAACATGTAAACAAACATGCTAAATGGACTTAAACCAAAAGGGGGTAGACCTCAGTCATGCCCAAATCAGTGGCCATAACACCAAAATAAAAGGCACAAAATACAAAGCATGCATGCACAATGCATTGACCATTCAACTAGGCCTAAGAGCATAATCCTCAAGAAGGCTCAAGGAGTGACAAATGCAGAAGTGTAACAACACTAAATGCACTGAAATTAAGTAAGAAATGATGCCAAATCATTCAAACAAAGTAAGCATGGCATGCAAAGGTCCTTAAGCATTAAAGCTAACAAAGAGGACTACAAAGGGGGCATGCAATACATGGCACAAGTGCATGAAACAATTATGGACAGAGCTTAATTAGGTCTAAACAAAGACCAAAACATGCTAAGATAGAGGCTCAAATACCTAGGCAAGATGGCATACATTCTAGGCCACAAACTAGGCAACAATGCACGACACTTAAAGGCATTCAAAGCATGAAAGAAGTGGGAACATGGAAATGCTATAAGCTCTGAAATGAAGTATTAAATGATGTCAAATCATTTAAATAGCTCAAAGATAGCATGCATGAGTCAACAAAACACAAAGCTAGCAAGGCCAATTGCACTACAGCTATACAAAGCATGAAGGATATGGCAAAGGCAACCCAAAATAGTCTTAGAACATGTCAAAATGACACTAAAACATGCATGGAAGGAAGCCAAAACAAGCTAGCATGAAGGGCATAAGGCATGATGCATACAAGGCAAATAAGATGGATTACACTACACCTATTAAGACCAAACATGGGATGACTTAACCAACGAAAATTAAAGTTATATCATGGCAAGATAACCCCAAAAACACATTGAAATGATGGCTCACAAGCTAAGGCATGAAGGCATACGCAACGATTCATGTTAAGGTATAAAGGGGGAAACCCTCCAACGCATTGAATGAGTGATAAATGCAAGTATATGAGCATGAAACATGGACTGAAATCACATAATAAATGATACCCAATCATTCAAATAGTCCAAGTAAAGCATGCTAGTGGACTTGATACACAAAACTAACAAGCTAGATTGAGCCATGGCTATACAAAGCAAGTCATGCATGGACAAAACAACCTAAATCAGAGCTAGAGCATGCTAAAACATGGACAAAAGTTTCTTGAAGTTAAGCCAAAAGCATGCTAGAATGACATGTCAAAGCATGAGGCATGTTAGGCTAATTCATGGAAATGCACTACAAGTGCATGGAGCATGCAAGAGATGACCAAACCAAACCCTAACAGAGGTATGACATGGCAAAATACCACCAAAAACATGCTGAAATGGACTCAACATAAGCTAGAAAGACATGCTACTTCATGAAGCATACAAAGCTAGTTTGTGTGATTTACACTACAAATGTAAAAACCATGCATGGGGTGACCAAACCAAGTAAAAACAATGGTATGCCACAACAAAACAACCACAAATACATGCTAAGATATGGCCAACGTAAACTTAACAATCATGCTCACACATGAGGCATTCAAGACAAGTATTAAAGACACAAGGAGAGGGGATCACCCTCTCTTATTTGGGACCTCAAGACACCGCTTTCACAACTAAAAATCCTCTGGATTTCAGTGGTGAGAAGGCCAAAGCAAGGTGGTCCCAAAAGCTCAAAAAGAAGGCACAAAAGCAAGGCCAAACAAGGCCTAAGAGGGGGTAAACAACCCCAAACACAAAAGTGACCTTAAACAAAGATCTAAAGCATACAAAAATAGAACTCTTTGTAGTAGAAAGTTAAGCTTAAATCAGCATGCAAATAAGGCTAAAAGCTTAAGTAAAAATGGGGGATTTAAGGGTTAGAAACTCACCCTTGAAGACCACCTTTAAAGCTGCAACTCCAGCAGGTTCCTCAAGCTCAAACCAACCCAAGAACACCAAAACCAGCTCCTAAGCACCTCAACAACAAAAGGATGGTGTTTGAGTGTGTGTTTGTGTGCAAAAGTGAGACAAAATGACACTTTAAGGCACAAAACAAGAGCAAAAGAGAGATATAGATACAAGTGTGTATGTATATCTCAAACCACCAATTTCTGAACCTGGAGGAGGAAGGAGGAGCCTCCCTTTTATAGAGAACAAAAGCTAAAGCTTCTCAAGGAAGCTAAGCTTCAAGGCCATCCCTCCATACACGTGTATGGAGGATGGTTCTAGTGCTCTCCAACTGTGCCAGCTGGCCAAAAATATCTCCAAAAAAGGTGACAAAAAGCAGCCGACCACTTGAAGTGGTCAGCCAGCTACTTAAAGTGGTCGGCCGACCACTTTAAGTGGTCTCCCACAACAAAAACTGGTTGGCTAGGGGTAGGAGGAGTCTACACACTGAAAAAAGCAAGTGGTGTGGTGGTCGACCAGAAAAGGTGGCCCAACGACCAAGAAAGCTAGTTATTCGACCAGAAAACTGGCTGGCAGGAGGAAAAGTGGTCTCCAAGGGGAAAAACTGGTCTCCCATCCTTGTACCACCTTCCAAACAAGGAAAACAAGGTTTGTACCAAAAATAAACCAAAACGGATGCAAGACGAGAGATCGGGAGGCAAAGAACGCGGCCGAAAGCCTCGAAAACTAGTCTACTGGCATCAAAAATGGTTCACGACCACAAAAGTGGTCTCCCAAACCACAGTGGCCCTCTAGGCCAAGGAAACAAGGTGTGGTTCAAAAATCATGCCAAACGGAGAACGTTAAGTGGTCCCGAGACAAGGCACGCGGTCGAAGGCTCCGAAAATCGGAAACTAGTCTCCAAATGGGAAAAGTGGCATACGACCACAAAAAGTGGTCTATGACCACAAAAGAGTGGTCTACAAGACCTTTCCTTCTCTTGGGCAAGGAAAACAAGGCTTGGTCCATAAACCGAGTCGAAGTACACAGAGTTCAGAGGCCCGGAGGAAAGGCTTTCAACCAAAACTCCGAAACCTCGAAACGAGCGCAACATGAACTATCACCGAGTGCTCAATCGATGACGTCTGAGTCTTAAGGTCGGTCAAAAATGAGGTGTCTATAGTGCAAATAGCATGCACCGATTTTGGCCATATTGGAATATCTTCAAGGAAGTGACGAAGCCATTCTGTTTCTTTCCCATCTTTATCTAAAGCTATGAATTCTAATTCCATAGTAGACCTAGCAATGCAAGTCTGTTTGGAAGATTTCCAAGATATAGCCACCCCACCAAGAGTAAAGACATACCCACTGGTGGACTTTGAGTCTCTAGTATTCGATATCCAATGTGCATCACAGTATCCTTCAAGTACTGCTGGATATCTAGTATAATTTAGCCCAATGTTATGAGTAAATCGGAGATATCTTAGAACCCTTATAATTACTTTCCAGTGTTCTACTCTTGGGTTACTCGTATATCTACTTAATTTACTTACTGCAGAAGCTATATTTGGGCGAGTGCAGTTCATCAAGTACATTAAACTTCCAATAATTTGGGCATACTCTAATTAAGAAATACTTTCTTGTACATTCTTAGAAAAAAACAAATTAACGTCTAAAGGTGTTCTAGCAAGATGAACATCATCTTTGTTGAATTTGTCAAGTATTTTCTCAATGTAAAGAGATTGTGACAAAGCATAACCTTCTGATGTTTTGGTAATTTTCATACCAAGAATTACATCAGCAATGCCCATGTCTTTCATGTCAAAATGTTTATTCAACATTTTCTTGATAGTTTTAATCATATCATTATTACTACCTATGATGAGCATATCATCTACATAAAGACATACAATGACATAACCTTTGTCTGTATTTTTAATATAAACACATTTGTCACACTCATTAATTTTAAATCCATTTGACATCATTGCCTTGTCAAATTTCTTATGCCATTGCTTTGGCGCTTGTTGTAAACCATATAATGATTTAACCAATTTACACACTTTCTTTTTTTTTTCCTGGAGCAGAAAAAACCTTCTGGTTGTTCCATGTAAATTTCTTCGTCTAACTCACCATTTAAAAAAACAGTTTTTACATCCATTTGATGAATTTCTAGATTGTACAAAGACACAATAGCAATTTGCATTCTAATGGATGTTATTCTAGTAACTGGTGAGTTTGTGTCAAAGTAATCAAGACCTTTTTTTTATCTATACCCTTTGACCACAAGTCTTGCCTTGTATTTGTCAATTGATCTATCTGCTTTCATTTTTCTTTTGAAAATCCACTTATATCCAAGAGGTTTACAACCTAGTGGCAAATCCACCAATTCCCATGTGTGATTTTGCAAGATGGAATCAACTTTACTATTGATAACTTCTTTCCATAAATGAGCTTCAGGACTAGACATAGCCTCTTTAAATGTTAAAGGCTCATTTTCTAACAAAAATGTTAGAAAATCTGGACCAAAAGATTTTGAGGTTCTAGCACGTTTACTACGCCTAGGTTCCTCTTCCTTATCTTGATCTATCTCTTGCTCTTGTTCTTGATCATGTTCTTGATCCTGACTAGTAATAGCATCATGAGATTTTTTGTTAGTATTAGTCTCTTGTCTAGTTTTATTCGGAAACACATGTTCAAAGAAAGATGCATTCTGAGATTCAATAATAGTATTTACATGCATTTCGGAATGTTCTGATTTATGAATCAAAAACTGATATGCACTACTATTCTTGGCATAACCAATGAAAATGCAATCAATGGTTTTAGGTCCTGTCTTAGTTTTTTTAGGATTAGGAATAGCCACTTTAGCCAAACACCCCTACACTTTAAGTATTTGTAGGATGGTACTCTTCCATGCCACAATTCATAAGGTGTTTGATTCATTTTCTTCCGGGGTACTTTATTTAAAATATAATTAGCAGAAAGTATTGCTTCCCCCCCGACAAGTTCTGAGGTAATCTAGAACTTATTAATATGACATTCATCATTTCTTTTAAGTCCTATTTTTCCTTTCAACAATTCCATTTTGCTGAGTTGAGTAAGGAGCGGTGGTTTGATGAATTATTTCATGTACTTTACAAAACTCACCAAAAGGTGATTCATATTCACCACCTCTATCATTTCTTAGTTTTTTGATTTTCTTACCAAGTTGATTTTCAACTTCATTCTTATATTGAATGAAAATTTCCAAATGTAACGATCCCACCACGTATAATGATTAGCACTTAATTAATTAAGGAGATTTGAAATTTTAATTACCAATTATTATAAATTAATAAGGGATTTACGAAAATTATAGAGATTGATTCATATATGATTCTATTAAAGATTTATTTTGAAATTAGAAATTAAGGATCCACATGGCTTAAAGAAGTAAAATCGAGAAGTTGAATCAATTTAAATTTAATTACGGACCCATTTGGGAGTTTAATTAAATATTCGATTCAGTTTAGTAAAATTGATATTCGATTAATTAGGTCCAAATTGGAGTTAATTAAGTTATAAAAATTGGAAATTAAGGTTATTATGAATTAAATTTCTTTATAAGGCATTCAATTAAGGTATTCATTGAGTATGTAATTTATCAACGAAGATTTTGAATTTTAATTTGAAATTGAAGACCTTAATGATTTAAGAAACCAAAATTGAGGATGAAAATAAATTTAATTTGATATTTGGAGCCTTTGGGAAGTTGATTAAAAATTTGATTCGGATTGATAAATTTAAATATATTTAATTAGGCTCTAATGAAAGTTAATTAGACTAATTAAATTATGTGAGATTTGAGATTAGTTATTATTAACTAATTTTGTGTTAATTAAAATTTATCCTAAGCATAAATTGCCTTATGGAACAAACTAGAATTGTGGGTGTGGGTGTACTGAAAAATTTAGGTGGGTGTACTGAAAAATTTGGTTGCGATTTGTGTATGTGTGTACGTCTAAAGTGAAGGCAGCATATGATATATATATATATATATATATATATATATATATATATATATATATATATATATATTAATATATGAGTTCTTGTATTGAAAACAGATTGAGAACAAAAAAAAAAAGAGAGTATGGCTTCATATTTGTGTTGTTCAAATTTTGAAATTAAATAAATAGATTGATGAAGAAATCAAATTATATATATATACTAAGAACACATGCTAATAATTACAACTAAATTTCAACAGAAATACACAAAACAATAAAAGGGTAAAGAGACGAAACCGAAGCCTGCACGGAAGCAGTTTCCTTAAAACAGATTTCGCCGCCTCACTGGTCGAGTGCTTGAGGAATCCCGGCGTCTGTCTCCCAGGATACGACGGTCAAAACCAGCTACGGCAGAAGCACTCTCTGTCTAGCTTAGCGAACAAAACAGTGGCAGCACTCTCTCACTGTAGGAACTTTCAGGCAAACTGACTTGTGAAATGGAAATAAAAATTTCTGTGTTTGAGACTTGACAGGAGGGTCTCAATTTATACATGTATAGGGGAGAGAGGAAGAGCCTCCAGCCTTTATGGCTATTCATAATGCACCATTAACCTCTGCAATAAAGGCAGGAGTTACAAACCCCATTAATGTAGGAGTTACAAACCCCATTAATGCAGGAGTTACAAACTTCATTACCTTTTTTCCATGAAGCTAACTTCATGAGGTAATTTTTTATTCAAATCTCAATGGTTTTTAGCCATTCACAATAGATGGTTGGGACCCACTTTAATCTTTAATTAAAGTCACCAAAAAAAAAACCATTTTTCCAACAATCCCCCACATGAATAAAAATTGACCGAATGACTCAACAAACGAACACCGTTCAACAATAATGACTCTGAGAGAGAGTACAACGGACTAACCCCGACATCAGAGAAGGTAGATTTTGGCTTTGAACCTCTCCCAGTGAAAACCTATCGAGTTTACTGGCTGATCAGTGAATAAGACATCTTGAACTGCTCTGCCGTTTATGTAAACTGAGACAATAGATCTCACACGGGAATTACGCCTACCACCATTCTGTTCTCACTGGTGTGCCCTGTGTGGCCCTGGACACTAGCCGGGTTCAGCGAGTGGTTTCAAAGAATCTTGGCCTCCCAATTCTTCTAGAAGCGGCCCCACTTCACACTCACATAGGTGACTCTACTTGAGCATCCTGCTATACTCAGCTCAATAGCTTAACACACTAGAGTCATTAAAAGCTCAGCTTAACCTCTACACTTGCAGGTATCACTGATAGAAGGAATGGCTGGAGGTTTAACCTCCTCAGTGACATACCACTGTTACACGCAATTAGGTTGTCCCATTGAACCTAGATCTTGGGATCTCCAGTCAACTAGGTTGGGTTTCCATTCCGGTAACTTCCAAAGGCCTTAACCCCATTCCTTTTGACGACGTTTCGACTAACACTCGATTTAACCCTTTGGTTAGCGGATCCGCAATGTTGTCCTTAGACTTTACATAGTCTAAAGAGACAACTCCATTCGAGAGTAGTTGTCGTATGGAATTATGTCTACGACGGATATGTCTAGACTTTCCATTATACATATTACTCTGTGCCCTACCAATTGCAGATTGACAATCACAATGAATACAAATAGCTGGCACAGGTTAGACCAACGTGGAATATCTTCAATGAAATGGCGAAGCCATTCTGCTTCTTCCGTTGCTTTATCCAAAGCAATAAACTCTGATTCCATCGTTGATCTAGATATACACGTTTGCTTGGAAGATTTCCAAGACATGGTTGCCCCCACCAAGAGTGAACACATATCCACTAGTGGACTTTGAGTCCTTTATATCTGATATCCAATTTGCGTCACTATAGCCTTCAAGCACCGCTGGATATCGAGTATAATGCAGCCCATAATCCCGAGTGTAGCGTAAATACCTTAACACCCGCACAATACCCTTCCAATGAGAAGCATCGGGATTACTTGTGTATCTACTAAGCCTGCTAACCGAGTAGGCTATATCCGGCCTAGTACAACTCATCAGATACATTAAGCTTCCAATTACCCGAGAATATTCTAACTGTGAGACACTTTCATTATTATTCTTGGTAAAATGTAGACTTAAGTCTACAGGTGTCGATGACACACTCGTATCTGATCCACTAAACTTCTCAAGTATCTTATCAACATAATGAGACTGAGATAGTACAATTCCGTCAGAGATTCTGGTAATCTTAATTCCCAGAATAACATTTGCAATGCCCATATCCTTCATGTCAAACTTAGAGTTTAACAACTTCTTGGTAGTTTTGATCATTTCATCGTTACTACCTATAATGAGCATATCATCAACATATAGACACAAAATGACATAACCTCTGTCAATGTCTTTGACATAAACACACTTGTCACATTCGTTGATTCGAAACCCATTTGACAACATTACATTGTCAAACTTCTCATGCCATTGTTTAGGCGCTTGCTTCAAACCATACAAAGATTTGACAAGTTTACAGACTTTCTTGCTTTGTCCTGGAGCTGAAAACCCTTCAGGTTGCTCCATGTAGCTTTCTTCATTCAAATCCCCATTTAAGAAAGCTGTCTTTACATCCATCTAGTGTATCTCAAGGTTGCGCAAAGCTGCTATCGCAATCACTATGCGAATGGATGTTATCCTAGTTACAGGTGAGTACGTATCAAAGTAATCCAGGCCTTCTCGTTGCCTTTTCCCTTTGATAACGAGCCTCGCCTTATACTTGTCAATAGACCCATCGACCTTCATCTTTCGTTTAAAAATCCATTTGCAGCCTAAAGGCTTACAACCTGGAGGCAAATCTACCAACTCCCAGGTGTGGTTCTGTAAGATGGAGTCAATCTCATTTTTGATCGCTTCTTTCCATAAAGGACTCTCAGGAGCAGTCACAGCTTCGTGGAAAGTTTGAGGTTCTTTGTCAACCATAAAAGTCAAGAAGTTTGGACCAAAAGATTTGGATGTCCTAGCCCTTTTACTCCGTCTGGGCTCATCTAAAACCTCAATTTGATCATCACTTGGATCATCAACATGATCATCCTCACTAGCAAGCTCATCAAAATGCTCCAAAGACCTTGGAACCCCTGCATGGGTTCGGCAAGGAAAAATGTCTTCAAAGAAACATGCATTCCTTGACTCCATGATGGTATTCCTGTGTATGTCTGGAATTTCAGACTTATGAACAAGAAATCGATATGCACTACTATTATGTGCATAACCAAAGAATATACAATCCACAGATTTCGGGCCTATCCTAACCCGTTAGGGTGTAGGAATCGCCACTATTACAAGACACCCCCACATTCGTAAGAATTTATAAGAAGGCTTAACGCCTTTCCATAACTCATACGGGATCTTGTCCACTTCGCTTCAACACAAGTTTCACACTTGTGTTTCGTCAGAACAACCTTGTCGGACTCAAAAAACCATGCGAAAAACATGTTTACTGAGAAGAGACCTTGAGACAAGATTCTAACGAATGTCTGGAACATACAGGACTTCGTTCAAGGTCAGCTCTTTTCCTGACGTCAACTTCAGGACCACCTTTCCTTTCCCCTCAACAATCGAGGTAGTAGAGTTTCCCATAAACAACTTCTCACCGGTTGTAACAGGTTCGAAAGTTGTAAACAGCTTTTTCTCAGAGTAGATGTGGCGTGTAGCCCCAGTATCAATCCACCATTCTCTTGGGTTTGAACCTACCAGATTCACCTCAGAGACAACGGCAGACAAGTGCATATCATCCTCCTCATGGGAGTGCTCTTGTAAATCTGCCATATGAGCACGAGGTTTAGTCTTGTATGACTTCTTCTGCTTGTGGCAGTCACTAGCCCGATGCCCATTGCTACCACAGTTATAGCACTTCCCAAAGAACCGATTACTTGGTTCCGGTGGCTTGTAAGTCGGCTTCTTTGCAACACCACCTCTAGGCCCCAACTTAGAGGGCTTCTTTCTTATTCCAGAAGATTTGCCATGTTCAAAGACATTGGCTTTTACTGAGGAGGTACTCCCTCCTTTCTTTCTATTATCCTCCTCAATCCGGAGTCGGACCACCAACTCTTCAACTGACATTTCCTTGCGCTTGTGCTTCAAGTAGTTCTTGAAATCCTTTCAACCATTGGGAAGTTTCTCAATAATCACAGCAACTTGGAATGACTCGTTCAAAGGCATTCCTTCAGCATGAATTTCATGCAAGATCACTTGAAACTCCTGGACTTGGCTTATCACAGTTTGAGAGTCTACTATTTTAAAATCAAGGAACCGGCCAACCACAAATTTCTTTGCCCCGGCATCCTCAGTCTTATACTTTTTGTCCAAAGATTCCCATAACTCTTTTGCTGAGCTCTTGGAACAAAACACACTATAGAGTAAGTCTACCAAGCTGTTGAACACATAGTTCCGGCAAAGATAGTCTGTCTGCTTCCACGTGTCAAGCGCCATGACTTTTTGCCTATCAGGCTCATTCTCTGCCACGGCTGGAGGATCCTCACTCAGAACCTTTGCAAGGTTTAGCGTGGTCAAGTAGAACAGCATCTTTTGCTGCCATCTCTTGAAGTTCACCCCAGCAAATTTCTCTGGGCACTCATGATGACTGAGCGGTCCTCCCGGAACAGCCAGAGTAACACTATGGTTGACTACAGAGGTCACAACAGTAGGGGTTGGCAACCCAGTTGCCCCGGGGTTCAGATCCCCACCAACATTAGCAGTAGCAGCAGCATCAGTGATAGTTGCCATTTCGGAACAAATAAAACCTCCTTTTTAGCCAAGGCTAAACACTTTGGTTTCTATTCCAGAAAACCAAACCAAAATCCAAACTTGCAAGCAATTTAAACTTGCAAACAATTTAAAATTGCTACAACTAAATACATGCATATAAAATGTGTCTAATAAGCAAATAAAACTTGCTACTACAAATTGGTAAACAAACCAACTAAATCTCAAGAAAAAATTTCTTCAAACATAAAGAAAAATAACCAATCCAATTAAATCACACACTATTCATGGAAATAACTTATGTGTATAACTCTAGAAAACTAGAAGCAATTTCACATGCAAATTAGATAGTAAAGCTAGAAGCATGCAAAATCAAAATATACATATGCAACATTAGACAAATAGGATGAAACCAAATAAGTAGCATGCAGTTTATGTAAATAATTTGAATTGTTTATATGTAATAAACTAATAACCATGCACTTCAAGTATATAACCATTCAACCATTAACATGCAAAAATTCTAAAGATTAAATCATGTAATCTAGTCTAGAAAATAATAAGCATGCAACAAATTAAAACCTAGAATAGAATAGAATTAGCATGTCAAAATTGCAACATCAATAAAATTCATGCAAATCATAGAAGGGGAATGATAAACCATACTCATAAAATAAGATCAGAGTAATACAATTAAGTATACAAATTATGATAGAGCATTCTAATTAAACTAAATAATTAGAGAATCACATTGCATAATTTACAATCATTGAAATAGGGAGCAATTCCGCAACAGTTCCTAGTAACATTATACAAATGTCTATATAAATCTATTCGATCAATTTCATAGGAAAAACATATATGAAAAATCTATTTTAAGCTTGTTGTTCAAATTTTGAAATTAAATAAATAGATTTATGAAGAAATAAAATTATATATATACTAAGAACACATGTTAATAATTACAACTAAATTTCAACAGAAATACACAAAACAATAAAAGGGTAAAGAGACGAAACCGAAGCCTGCACGGAAGCAGTTTCCTTAAAACAGATTTCGCCGCCTCACTGGTCGAGTGCTTGAGGAATCCCGGCGTCTGTCTCCCAGGATACGACGGTCAAAACCAGCTATGGCAGAAGCACTCTCTGTCTAGCTTAGCGAACAAAACAGTGGCAGCGCTCTCTCACTGTAGGAACTTTCAGGTAAACTGACTTGTGAAATGGAAGTAAAAATTTCTGTGTTTGAGACTTGACAGGGGGGTCTCAATTTATACATGTATAGGGGAGAGAGGAAGAGCCTCCAGCCTTTATGGCTGTTCATAATGCACCATTAACCTCTGCAATAAAGGCAGGAGTTACAAACCCTATTAATGTAGGAGTTACAAACCCCATTAATGCAGGAGCTACAAACTTCATTACCTTTTTTCTATGAAGCTAACTTCATGAGGTAATTTTTCATTCAAATCTTAATGGTTTTTGGCCATTCACAATAGATGGTTGGGACCCACTTTAATCTTTAATTAAAGTCACCAAAAAAAAACCATTTTTCCGACAATTTGTTTTGTGCAAACCCGTGAGAGAGGGAGAGAGAGAACCAAGGGAGGGAAGGAAGCAATTTCAACTCAAGAAGAAGGAAAACCAAGGGAATAAAAGCTAGGAGGAACAAGGGAATTAGAAGGGAATCAACTAAACTTCTTGAGATTAAAGTTTAAGGTATGAAATCAAACTTAATTTTTGTAGAATCTTTATATTGCACTTGAAATTAAGAAGAGTTTAAGATTAATTCCATGGAATTTGTGAGGAAATGGGTTTGAACAAGGAAATAAAGCTAGAATTCATAGTTATGGAAAGAAACGTGGAAATTGATTATTTTTGGTTTGATGTTGAATATTTTACATGAATTTGGGCCTTATTTCTACATGCATGTAATTTGGAAGAATTAAAGAATAAATATGGGTTTTGATTTTGATTATTAACCATGCATGTAATGTAATTTAAGAGTTTGACTAAAATTAAGCATATTTTGGAACATCTATGATTATGAATTAAATTGAGGTTAAAAAATTGAGTTAAGCATGAGATTAAGGAAATAAGTTTGGGAAATAGTTAGTTTGAGTTTGATTTTATCATTCTTCATAAATTTGAAACTCAACCTTACATGTATCATGGAATTTCAAGGTTTTGAGATCTTAATTTATGTTTAAAAGGTCTATGAATTTGAATTTGGGTCTAATATGAAGAAGATTAAAAATAATCCAAATTAGAACTATTCTAATTAAAATTATTTAGTTTTGATCTTAACTTCATACATACAAAGTTTCATAACTCCAATTTCATGATTTAAAGGAAAATAGAAAGAGTTTGAAGTCAATTTTATGTATTTAAAAAGAAAATGAGAAATTGGAGTTATGTTCAAATTTATGGAAATTAACTTAGAAATTAATTATCTTTGGCTTGATTTTGTAGAATCATCCTATAATACTTGAGATTTGAGATTAAATTCATGGAATTAGGATGAAATTGGGTTTTAAACATAAAATGAATTACATGCATGTTCATGATTAAGGAAGCTAATTATTTTGGATTTGCTTTTGAATATCTTACGTGAGTTTGAGTCTAGTTCCTACATGCATGAACAAATTCTACAAGTTTTAATGTTCTAATTGTACATGCATGTAAGGGATTCTCATAAGTTTGCATATTTGATTACAAACATGCATTTTATAATGAATTGAAGGTTATATGGCACACGCAAGCATGATAATGTTGAATTTCATGAAGTTGATCATCAATTGTACTATTTAAGTTGAAAATGAAGCATATATTTCACATGCATGTATATTTCAAAATGATATGGAAATTAATTTGCATGAGCCTTGAAGTTATGAAGTGAGTTTGATATGATTCGAGTTTATGAGATGGATTTATGTAAATTTGAGATTCAAATCTTGTAAAATTGGCTCTTATATTCATGTTAAAAGTTATATGGTGGAAATATGAGTTTTCTAATATTAATTACATTGGTTGGAACCAAGTTTTGAAGCTCAAACATAATCTAGAAAATACCCATAATTTGACATGTCCGCTCAAGCATGGAGAGTCTCGCTCGAGCGTACCCTGCTTTATTAGATTCCTCGCTCGAGCGTCAAAAGTCTTGCTCGAGCGTAATTTGCAAGCAACCAGTACTTTTGTAGACCAAAGGGGTCCGCTCGAGCTGCCAAAGCTACGCTCGAGCGGAGGGCCTTGTTTCAGAAATTTTGAAAAGATGTTTTATGCTTCGTCTTCCGTTCTCTTTCATTTTAAAGCACTCTTAGGCATGCATTAAGCATTGTAGATGAATTAAAGAACATGGAAGGAGCCTAAGAATGTTAAACAAGTTAAAGAATGGAATGAATTGTAATATGCCCCAATGTGTTATGAATTATGTAGGGTCAAACATAGGGACAAATCAAGCACCAGAACACTGTGAGTAATAACTCTGTAAAGTTATGTTTGACTTTAATTATTTTCTGATGATTTGAAATGATAAGTTTTTCTGAAATGCTATGTTTTATATGAATGAATGATTGTCCAATTTTCTTTGAAACGTAATTGTGGTATCCTTAGCAGAGGCCCTTGCCCAGGGGACAAAATACTGTGGCTTATGGTTATGAGGCCCTAGCCCGAGGGTTAATACCGCGGCCCAGGCCTTCGCCCGGGGGAAACAATACCGCGGCCCAAGCCCTTGCCTGGGGAAAATAATACCGTGGTCTAGGCCCTCGCCAGGGGAAAACAATACCGTGGCCGATGTATGAGATATGTTACCCGGTACCGGAGGTTCCTTTACGGAACTTAATATGCTTGAGCAAAGAGACATGTTTGTGCTAATGGATGTACCACACCTGATTTGAATATGGACAAGATTATGATTCTGTTCCGTCATCTGAGTATGATTCTGATTTACTATGAGACTTGAAATATGTTATGGGCATCATTCATTAAAGTCTTTACTCTGTTATTATTCACTGGGCTTTAGCTCACTATTATTATATTATATATGTAGGTGAGCAGGCACATGACCAGGCCCAGAGTTGACGACCTATGTTTTAGCTTTTGTCAGCCAACCTTTGTGCCTCCTGTGGAGGTTCCAAATATGTCAAGTGACTATGGCTATGGGATTTAAAGTTTAAGTTTTGTTTTCTTGATTGGTTAGATAAGTCTTGTGTATTTTGTAAATAGGGCTAAGTCCTTTTTTGTCTAATCTGTATATGTATAATGACGTAAGGATAATGTGTATATATGTATATAAAAATTTTAAAATTTTTCTGTCTCATATAAGTCTGCACAGTTCAATGGACGTTGTATATTTGTTATTTGCTTCCGCTAGCCCCTAATATTATGTTAATTTGTCCCAGAGGCCTTCGGTAATCCCAGGATTACTGTCTGGTTACGATGCTAAACCTATAGGGGCGGGTTTGGGTCATGACACCAAAGCTTCATCCTTGGTTCGAATTAAATAAACATAACTATATCTAGTATAGTCATCTATAAAAGTGATAAAATATTTTTTTCCCACCTCTAGTTTGAATTGATTTAAAATCACAAATGCCACTATGAATTAATTCAAGTGGTTTCGTACTTCTTTCAATTGAATAAAAAGGAGTTTTGGATAATTTTTCCTCAACATAAATTTCACATTTATGATTTGAATCAATGTCAAATTTAGGTAAACATTCCATATTAATTAATCTACGCAAAGATCTATAATTAACATGTCCAAGTCTACCATGCCATAAATTTGAAGACTCAAGTAAATAAGAAGAAGATGTATTTTTGTTAATAACTGAGGGTACAACGGTCATTACATTCATCTTGAAAAGGCCATCAGACATGTAACCTTTTCCTACATACATCCCATTCTTAGCAAGTACAAATTTATTACTATCAAACACTAGCCTAAACCCATTCTTACTCAACAAAGATCTAGAAGCAAGATTCTTGCGAATGTCCGGTACATGAAACACATTGTTGAGAGTACCTTCCTTTCCAGATGTCATCTTCAGAACAATCTTTCCTTGTCCTTCAACTTTGGAATTTGAGGAGTTGCCCATTAAAAAGTTGTTCACCGTTGTCCACTGTAGAATAAGATGTGAACATCTTTTTGTCGGTACAAATGTGGCGAGTAGCACCAGTGTCCACCCACCATTCTTTAGGATTTCCGACAAGATTTGCCTTGGAAACAACTGCAGAAAGATTGATGTCATCTACACCATTGGAAATATTGTCCACTTCAGTCATATGAGCTTGAGCAGGCTTCTTGCTTGTTCTTTTTTTGCTTTTGCCCTTGCTACGGCAATCTTTGGCCCGATGTCCCTCTTTGTCACAGATGTAAAACTTGCCATTAAACTTGTACATTTTAATTTCCCCTCCTTTAGAGCCTTGTGATGAACTTCCTTAAAAAAACTTCTGTTTCTTTGGTTTTAGAGCATGTTCCACCACATTTGCCTTAGACTCCATAGGATGCTTACTAACCCGCTTTTCAGAATTGCGGTTGTCCTCCTCAATTCTCAAATGCACAATTAATTCTTCTAAATATATTTCTTTGCGCTTGTGTTTGAGGTAATTTTTGAATTACTTCTAGCCTTGTGGTAATTTCTCAATTAAGGCTGCAACTTGGAAGGATTCACTGATAGACATGCCTTTTGTGTGAATGTCATGCAGAATGAGTTGGAAATCTTGAACTTGGCTGATCACAGTTTTAGAATCAACCATTACAAATTCCAGGAATTTGCCAACCACAAATTTCTTTGAGCCAGCATCTTCCATTTTGTATTTTTTCTCCAAAGACTCCCAAAGTCCCTTTGCTGTCTTGATAGGACTGTAGACGCTGTATAATGTGTCGTTAAGTCCGTTCAAGATGTAGTTCCGATAAAGGAAATCAGCATGTTTCCAGGCATCAACCACAGCAACCACTTTCCGGTCAGTTTCATCCTCGTTCAGAGTAGGAGCATTTTCAAGGAGAAAACGAGACAGGTTCAGAGTTGTAAGATGGAACAACATTTTCTGTTGCCATCTTTTAAAATCAGTTCTAGAGAACTTCTCTAGCTTCTCACCGTGATTTACCGGTATTGTCACAATAAGAGAGGGGGTTGGCATAATTGCAGCCGCCACACTAGTACTTGTTTGGGCATTACTTTTAGTAGTCATGAATTCTAAATTATAAAACAAAATTATAATTAGAATTTATACTACACAGAAAATTAATCCAAATTTACAGAATTAAATTCTGTAAAAATAAAAGAAACAAGAATGTAACTTTTATTTTTCAATTAATTTGGAAATAAAATAAAATTTTATTAAACAAATTAATTCCACATAGAAAATTAAATTTCTGTAACAATTCAATAATTAAAAAAATGAATTTATTTTTAATTAATGAACACTCAGAAATTATTTAAGAAAACCAAAATTAATTTCTGACAGACTTCACAAATAAATATTTTGAATTGTTAACGACACCGGTATATTACTACTAGTTGTCAAAGAAAACAGACAGTATATTATTACTATCTGTTAAATAGTATATTACTACTATTTGTCTTCCAACCAGAATATTATTTTGTAAAATTACAGAAAATAATTTCTGTAAGAAGAAGAAAGAAGAAGGGAAATAAACGAAAAATTCTATAAACAGAATAATTCGGATCTGTCTTAAGATTATTGGAACAATATTCTGTGTACAATAAATAAATTGAAACAAAATCAAATAAATAAAATAAATAACTTACAGAATTTATTTTATCGAATCGAATGAATATTTAAAGACCAAGTCGAGTGCGTGACACTCTATCCTTCAGACAGATTCGCCCCGCTACAGTGCTTACGGTTAAGTGGCGTCTATCTCTTAGGAGACAATGATCTTCACAAATTTGTAGTAGCACTCCAGACAAATTTGTTCAGTGAACTAGAACCTTGTGTTCTATACTCTTTATAAAAATTCCTAAAAACTAACATGAAGAATATATGCAATAGTACAGAAAATAGGACAACAAAAGATGAATTTTTTCAGTCAATTTTCAGATCCGAATGACGGTTGGAAATGGCAGTATTTATAGGCAAACAAACAGTCCCGAATATGTATGAAATAGAAGTGAACAGATGCATTTTCAAACTGTACAGGTACAGTTTGAATTTCAAATAGATCCAGCACTATTTCAACAAATAACTGCTGAGTAGTTAAATCTGTTGAAACTGCAACAGTTTAAAAAGCCTGTCTGGCAGATTTGAATCTGTCCGGGTTCAAACAGATTTGAAAACTGTTCGGACAATTTAATCTGTTAGGAATAAATTCAAATGAATTTTGTCCAAAAGATTAATATAAGAACTGACCCAACCCACAACCCGTACCCACACTCGGCACGGATGGACGGCAGCGATGGCGCGCGCGCGCATGGTGGTTTGGGCTAAGGTTCATTTTATCCATAACTCTTCCCTTCTACAAACTTGGGGTGCCCTTTGAGGCCCAACCCAAGTATTGTACTCTAGAGCTTATATACATACACAATCTCTCTTAAAGTTTCAATGTGGGACAACCCATTTTAAGGAAACCCACATTTAATTCTTTAAATGTTCAATTCTACGAACCCGAAAACGACATCAACTTTCTATTCTCTCATAAATGGTTTTGACAAACCGTCTTCACCATGTGACTTACCACGCGACAAGGAATACGTCACCTCTTCGGACCTGCCCCAAAAAACGTTTAGGGCCCACTCAATTTTGGCCTCAAAGTTGGCCCAAAATAAGCCTTTAAAACCAATTTTTCCAACAAACCACTATTAAAAGATTATTGCATAAAAAATTATTGTAGAGAATCATAGGGGTTGTCACTAGAGATAACAAATTATATTTTCAAAAATTTGTAGATGAGTTTAAAAGGTACTTATGGGATTGGCAATTGTTTTTTGGTATAGTATTTTTTTTAACTTTTTAAATTTTTTAAAATAAAATTTTTGCTAAAAAGAGTTAATGCGTCTTAGATAATTTGATTTTTTTTAGTATCCCTCTCAGCTATAAGAATATGTGAAAAATAAAAACTTTAGTACAAATTTTAAAAAATTGCATTAAATACAAACAAAAATTTAAAAAATGACTTTTTTGAACAATCGTCAAATATAAATGAATCTTGTTAATTTTTTTCTTCTCAATTGTCAGCTAAATAAGTAAAAATAAACAATTTGATAAATATTTAAGCAGTAACCAAACATAGTCCTAATAAGTCAAGTATTGTGATATGTATTTAATTAATTGGTGTTGCAGAAAGAGAGGGAAGCATATGAAGTGATGGTAGCAAGTGTGAAGCTAGTTTACAGGCAAAGTGGGGAAGTTATAGACACCATTGAGGGTTCAAAGTGGATATTTGTGAAAGATAAACTAACAATGGCAATTGATCGAAATACCCGTGAGGGTGTTTATCAAGCAAGAATGTCGATTATTCGAAAGTTAGAAAATGGTAAGCTTCTAATACAAAAATCTGTGTAATATTCCAAACTTGCTATCACTTATTTATATACAAATAAGTGACCTTTGGGAATAGGTATAACATCAACAGTCACCAAGGTTCAATCAGAGTTGTGTCTATTGATGTTTGAATTCAAACCATTAACTAACTAACAGATAGTTTCATTATTCTTGCGGGAAGGTTCTTTAGAATTTCAACAGAGAGAAGATTGAGTGAAGTGAGTCACACCAAATTATGGTGCGGTCACTCTTTATTCCATCATCTCCCACTTGAACACACCATAATAAGATGATAAACCTGAGTTGAGCATTTTTAACCTTGGTACCAAAATTTGCCTCATGCCAACTTTCATCTATGAAATTACCTCATAGATCGACGTCTGACCGTGACTTGGTCATACGTGCACACGTTTTTGCCACCAATCTGATTGCACCCGTACGATTGTGTTCTCCCACTGACAACACATTCCAGATGACTTCAATCCACTATATAACAAGTGAATGACATTAATTTTCAGTGATGTGTTCATAGTCCATACCCAATCACCATTGATGACTTCAGCCATATACATTTTCATGTGTCGACCTGCATTGAAATTATTGTTAAGTACTTCCTTTAAGTCCCATTCCTGAAGGTTTTCCTTAACACACCTTATCAATGACTTTTTGCTGATCAAGCAGACAATATCATCTAGTTTGCACGTTGCATATTATGGACTCTACATCTCATGCTAACTATGATATCCATACCTTGTCAGTTCCTTTATCTTGTTACCTGACCAAACACATGTTTCCGTATAAGATAGAGTCGCAAAACATCGGTTATCTAGGTGTCCCCAGAGTCATCCGACTATTGATTAAGGCCGAAATGTACATCATTGAGGCCGTTAATTAGAATCTCTTAACTTCACTTGTTGGTCAAACTGTATATTTTATGTGTGTTGAGTGTCAATCAGGTTATACATCGTCGGAGCATAAAATGAGCAAAAAGCCAGAATTTGGGCAGAGTTGACTTTGCCGCACGTGCGTTGACTTTTCCCGCACGTGCGTTGACTTTGCCGCACGTGCATTGACTTTGCCGCACGTGTGTTGACTTTTACTGGAAAAGTCAAACCGACGTTTTAAACTTGTTTGGACGAGATTGGAAGCATAAAAAGACAAGAAAAAGGCTGGATTAGGGTTCTGAAATTGTTTTGACCTAAAGAGGGAGGCTAGGGTTTGCAAAAGAGGAAGAAACAAGAAGTTTCAAAGATGTCCCCCATGGTTGTTCCTTCTCCATGTACCTCCTCCCACTCTTCCATGAGTGGCTAGTCTCCTTTTCTAGGGTTTTGAAGAAACCCTAGCCATGTAATAGGTTTTTCTTTTTTTGATTTTATATTATGTAAAGGTTTGAACCATTGTATGGTGTTTTAGAAATTCCTTATATATAATTTTCATTATCTTTTCAAATATTTGACTTTCTGTGATTGTTGAATATTATCCATACATGAGTTTTCTATTCTTTCACATTCAAGGTATGGGACGAACCATGCTACGAGGAACGAGTCGTATCACTACCCTAGTTTAGAGTGAACGATTCGTATTACTTGAGATGGTTCGTGCTCGTACATTGAATGTGATGATCTTCTTGTTAAATGCTTTGAGCTTGTAGTTGTGAAGCATTAATTCGTTCAAACCATAGCATAATTAATTTCAATTGGAAACCCTAATTATGTGGTTAGTGGTGAATTCTCTACCCTAGGATTTTTTCCCAATTTAGTAAATCCAATTTCATTTATTATTGATAATTTAATTCCTTAGTTTAATTTATTTGTTATTAAATTAGGTTATGATCATTCAATCTTTTTATCAAAATTAATTTAGGAATTTAACAATTAAATTAGTTTAATTTCACAATAGTCCCTGTGGATCGATACCTGGACTTGCCATTATTCTGATAGAATTTGGTATAGTTTAGTATTTAATTTTGGTGTGTTCAACGACCCATCAAATTTTGGCGCCGTTGCCGGGGACTTATGGCGAAATTAGTTAATTTAAAGTTACATTCTTATTTTAATTTTTAGTTTAGGATTTTATGCTTTTGGTGTTGCTAAGTGTACAGAGCGTTTGAAATTGGAGCTATCATTGAAGTGCAAGCGGAGCGCAGCCGAGCTTTTAAAAAAAAAACCGCAGCGCTAAAGTGAGTAAACAGAAGCAAACACTCACAAGCAAAGCACCAAAGTGCTAAAACAGAAGTCAAAGCTCAAACAGAGGTTGGAGACAACGTCTACATGTCAACCATCCGTAAGACGAGTAAAGCATTTTCGTTAAACCGCTGTGAGTATTTCTTCCTTTGGTATTTTGCTTTCATACTTAGTGCACAGAGTCGGAACTTGTTGTGTGTGTTTGGGTAGTGTATGCACGGGCGTCGTTCTTGTCGCCCTGAATTGTGGAGTTTGGACCTTGAACTAGAAAGGACCCTTAGGAGACTTAGGACCTCTGCCCGTATTCCTAGGCTTGAATATTCATACATTGAGCCATTAGAGATGGAAGATCCTAATATCCCGAATGAGCCTAACCGGACACTTAAGGATTATTTTACACCCACCGCATATACATCACCATCATGCATCCAATTGCCCAACACCACTGCTGCTCATTATGAGATTAAGTCCAGCACCATACAAATGCTCCCATCATTCCATGGACTAACTCATGATGACCCTTATAAGCATTTGAATGAATTTCTGGAAATTTGTTCGACAGTGAGGATCCAAAATTTCACAAATGAGGCCTTAATGTTGCGATTGTTTCCATTCTCGTTAAAGGATAAAGCCAAACACTGGCTAAATTCTTTACCTGCTAATTCAATCACAACTTGGGACCAATTACAACAACGGTTCTTGGAGAAGTATTTTCCCATAGGTAAAACCAACCAACTTAGGCGAGCCATCACAAACTTTGCTCAAATGGATGGCGAGCAATTCCATGAGACTTGGGAACGACTTCGAGACCTTCTCCAACAGTGTCCCCACCACCAAGTGCCTAATTGGCAACTTGTTCAAACATTTTATTAACTGAGCCACACCGCCAAATGGTGGATTCGTCCTGTGGTGAGATATTTATGTCTAAAAATGATGCCGAGGCATGGCAATTGTTTGAGAACCTAAGTGATAATTCCCTTCACCATGCCTCCGCAGCCCGGCAAGTCCGGCAACCCATAGTTGAAGCCCCTAAAAGAGGGGGCATTTATGAAGTCGGGCAAAACCTAGAGTTAGCCCAACAAGTAGAGGCACTATCCCGCAAGATAGACCACTTATTAGCTACGGGACATGCCCCTACCCAGCAAGATCAGCCTCAATTCCGTGAGGCATGTGTTATATGTGCGAGCCCTGCTCATGACTTGAGTGAGTGCCCTTCGGCATCACAATTTCCGGAGTTAGTCCAAGAGCATGTGAATGTGGCTCAAGGATTCTCCAACCCGGGTAATGACCCATACTCCAACACATATAATCCGGGATGGAGAAATCACCCTAACTTCTCATGGAGACCCCCTTCACAAGGCACTTCTTATAATCCACCACCACCAAGGCAGAATTTCGATAATTTTGCCAACCAATCATCCTACCAACCACTGCAACCTTATCGACCCCCACAACTGTACCGGCAACCACAACCCCCGCATGTTCCTCAGGGCAACTCTGTCTTTGAGACTCAGGTGTTGGAAGTTCTCTCAGAACTTAAGGGGTTAGCACCAATAGTTCACTCCCACACTCACTCTATTGCCAAGATAGAGACCTAATTGGGTCAAATAGCTAACTACATGAATCGAAGAGAGGAAGGAAAATTACCAAGTCAAACTGTGGCCAACCCTAAGGGACAATATAGGGCAGAGAGTTCAGGTGGGAATGGTAAGCAACATGAGCAAGTGCAGGCGGTGGTTGCTTTAAGAAGTGGTAGGGAGTTAGAGCCTCAGTCAGTTGCGCCAGATGCAATTAGAGTTAAGAAGGGTGACCATGGGGGTACACCTAATGAGAGCAAGGGTGAGGGGGAAACACTTAAGAGGGATAAGTTAGTCCCTAGCACTCCATATGTGCCTAAGGCACCCTTTCCCCAATGCCTCGATACACCGTCCCCTTTTAATAAGAAGGCGGCATCTATGGAGGCAATGATGGATGTCTTTAAACAAGTAAAAATCAACCTCCCCCTGTTGGAGGCGATTAAGCAAGTACCATCATATGCGAAATTTCTGAAGGACCTTTGTACGCAAAAGCGTAAATCTAGGACACATGTGTCCCAAAAGGTCCTACTCACGGAGCAAGTAAGCTCCATCTTGTTGAATGACACACCGCCTAAGCTTAAGGACCCGGGTGCCCCAACCATTGATTGCATTATAGGGGACCATTTCATTGATAGGGCCTTATTAGATTTAGGGACTAGTGTCAATTTATTGCCGTACTCTGTGTACGAGGAATTTGGGCTTGGCGAGTTGAAGCCCACTACTGTTACTCTTCAGTTGGCTGATCGGTCCCTCAGAGTGCCACGTGGCATGATTGAGGATGTGCTAGTTAAGGTTGATAGGTTCTACTTCCCTGTTGACTTTTTGGTGTTAGATATGGAACCGGTAACCAGTTCTAAGAAACAAATCCCAGTGATCTTAGGTCGACCTTTCTTGGCTACGGCCAATGCATGCATAAATTGTCGGACCGGGGTTATGGAAGTTTCATTTGGCAACATGCAAGTGAAACTTAATGTTTTCCAAGCATCCTAACAACCTCATGAGAGAGAGGAGTGCTTATTAGTGGATGTTGTGGATGAGATTGTGGAGGAGGCTTTGCCCTCCATTCTTGTAGAGGACCCTTTAGAGGCTTGTCTAGGTCATTTTGGGTTTGAAAATTTTGATATTGATGGGTCAGTTAAGGAGATTTTGAAATTGTTGGATGCGGGTATCATATACCCCATCTCAGATAGCAAATGGGTGAGTCCCACACAAGTGGTGCCCAAGAAATCGGGCATCACCGTTGTTGAGAATGAGGGAGGAGAGTTAGTCCCCACACGAACCACTACTGGGTGGCGAGGCTGCATTGATTATAGGAGACTAAATCCCTCGACTAGGAAGGATCATTTTCCTTTACCCAGGGGTTTGATGGACCCATTTTATTATGATTGATAGATTGATTCCTTATTCTCTTTTCTTTCCCTTCTATGTTATTTTGTTTTTCTTTGTTCTCGTCATGCTTTATTTGCGTCTAGGAGACTTTAAATCCTCTAAAGGTGTAATTCCTTTGGTGTTAGCTGTGCCCGAACGGCATCTGACGGTCTGGTATAGCCACCTAGCCGTGTTTGTAGTGAGTTCCTAGGAGACCAACTGAGACGGTGGAAACTAGAGTTCGAATGGCAAAGCCTAGAACACAAAGGTTTGGGATTTCCGAGACTAGAGTCTGGTGTAAATACCCAAGGGTGTGGAGATTGCTTCAAAACTACCTCGGCTTGAACTCTATATGGCAGCCCCATAGGTTGAGGTAGCTTTATGCGCCTCGATTCTGGATACCGAATCAACCTAGTCTGTCACCCTGTTGGAAAATAGGGAAAGTTACAAACACAGTTAGGGAGAAAAGTAGTACCCGTGGTTTTCGCGTGAAGATTATACCTTTAGTGGGCATTCCGTTATTTTCTTATATACTATATTTATTTCGGATGTCAATTGAAGGTAGAAATGCTTAGTTTTGATTTTTTTTTTAAAAAAAAAAGTTGTTTTATTTGTTAATTTTTGTTTAAAAAAAAAAGAAAAAGAAAAAATGTGTTATACTTGTTCAATTTTACAAATATATAAATATATATATATAAATAAAAACCAAATATGTCTTGTACTAAAAAAAAAAAAAACAATTTCTCGCATGTGCGGCACTGTGCACGCACATGCGGCACCATCTCACCAAAACATAGATGCCTACTGTTTAATACGCAAGTGCGCGGGGCATGTGCGGGACGCCGTTTATTAAAAAAAAAAAAAAAAAAAAAAAAAAAAGAAAAATTTCGCCCAGGGGTGAATCGCCGCACGTGCGGCTTAGGCCCCGCACGTGCGGGAAAGTTGGTGCGTGCGTTTGTTTTTGTTTTATTTTTTTTTATTTTATTTTTTTTACTCTTATTATTATTATTATTATTATTATTATTTTTAATTTCATTTTTAATTTATTTAAGTAAATAAATGCATACATAAATTTTAAAAATAAATAAATAAATATACATTTATTTTATTTATAATTTTTTGTTAAAAAAAATTCGTTTTATTTATTTAGTTATTTATTTATTTATTTTTATTTTCTATTTTCTATTCTCGTAAAAAAAAAAAAAAACTAAATTACGATTATTGTTAGTACCATTGTTAATTTGCTATATTTGTTTAGTTTAAATTACTTCGTAGTAATTCTGGTTAGTTTAATTAGTTAGTCGATTTTGGTTTTATTTTTATTTTTATTATTATACTTGTGTAGTGAGTAATGTTATTTTTATTTTTCTTCTATACTGTAATTGTTCATTTAATGAATAAGTAGTTTAGTTTTTATTTTATTTTATTTTCTTTTCTTTTCTTCTCTTCTTTTAAGTAGTTTAGTTTAGTTTTGTTTATCATTTAATGAATAAGTCGTTTCGCTTAGTTTAGTTTACAATTTATTTTAAGGTAATTTTTATTCATTTTTTTATAATTATTTTCGTTTTTATTGACTTAAAAAAAAAAGAAAAAAAAAGTGTGAGTGTATATATGTTACTCTCTGCCTACTTGGATATGCACCTACAATTCTGGTAATTTTCTCTCATTTCTCTTTATTTTCCATTGAAGACAATGTAATATTCAAGTTGGGGGATGAGGGTTATATTTTCTTTTGTGCATTCCTATTTGGTTCATAATTCATGCTTATACCTGTTTCACTTGATTGCATTACTTCACCTGATGTGACTTTTTGCTAGTAGGGTGATGATATTTGCATATGTTATTTGGAGATCATAGTAAACTTGTATGAAAAGGGTTTATTGGGTAGATACTTGCATGTGATGTTTGCACGAGGAGAGTTGTCTGTGTTTGTGATTTTAGTACACTTGTCATGAGTATGTCTTAATTCACATGAACACACTATCATAGCGGTGATCTTTTTATTATAATCCCTAGTGTACATCATTGATAATAGCTATAGTTGCAGAAAAGAATAAATGAGGAGCCAAGATTCCTAAAAAAAAAAAAAAAAACACTTAACTGGTTTGGGTCCGTAGCCTTTTTAACTCGAGTTATTAAGCCCGTAGGGGTGTCTCTACACCTAATGCCCTAAAACCGTCTGGTTTGGGAGTCATTGGCCCAATGCTTGTTACATGGGTTAATTAGAAAGCTTAAGGGACATGGACATTGCACAGTTAAGGAAAAATAAGAAGAATGACTTGTTCGGATTCGTAGCCTTTTCAACTCGAGTTATTAAGCCCGTAGGGGTGTCTTTACACCTAGTGCCCTAAAACCGTCTGGTTTGGGAGACATTGGCCCAATGCTTGTTACATGGGTTGATTAGAAAGCTTAATGGATCAGGCCATTGCACAGTCATTTAAAAAAAAAAAAAAAAAAAAAACAACAACAACAACAACTTTTGAAAATCTTGGCTGCAACAGGTTAGTCTTTCTGTATATGATGGGTGTTATTATGAGTTACACTGGGCTATTATAGTGGATAGTTAACTAATATGGAGATTGCACTTTACACCGAGGGTACTCATGACTTGTCTACTAGCATGCACAAGTATAGGGAACTTTACTTTTGTATTAACTGAATTGTGGTTTTGACTCAATAGGCTCCTTCATGCTTGTCCACTGTGCCTTTAATGACTCATGATGTCTAAACATCACACTGTAGTGGCACATAAGTTGATTGTTAGGTGGAGTAGTGTGGTCATTTGTTGTTGAGTATATATGAATACGTTAATGTTTGTGGGTATCATTTCTGGAAACCCTCACGAGACTTTACTCGTCCACTTGGGGTTACCTTGTTGTTTAAAGGCTTGTTGCATATGCTAAATGCAACCGTTTTTCCACGAAAGAGGAAATAGATAGATTTTGTTTAATTTTATTTTATTTTACTTGCTTGAGGACTAGAAAGTAGTAAGTTGGGGGATGTGATTAAGGCCGAAATGTACATCATTAAGGCCGTTAATTAGAATCTCTTAACTTCACTTGTTGGTCAAACTGTATATTTTATGTGTGTTGAGTGTCAATCAGGTTATACATCGTCGGAGCATAAAATGAGCAAAAAGCCAGAATTTGGGCAGAGTTGACTTTCCCGCACGGCGTTGACTTTGCCGCATGTGCGTTGACTTTGCCGCACGTGCATTGACTTTGCCGCACGTGCATTGACTTTTTCTAGGAAAGTCAAACCGACGTTTTAAACCTGTTTGGACGAGATTGGAAGCAGAAAAAAACAAGAAAAAGGCTGGATTAGGGTTCTGAAATTGTTTTGACCTAAAGAGGGAGGCTAAGGTTTGCAAAAGAGGAAGAAACAAGAAGTTTCAAAGATGTCTCCCATGGTTGTTCCTTCTCCATCTACCTCCTCCCACTCCTCCATGAGTGGCTAGTCTCCTTTTCTAGGGTTTTGAAGAAACCCTAGCCATGTAATAGGTTTTTCTTTTTTTGATTTTATATTATGTAAAGGTTTGAACCATTGTATGGTGTTTTAGAAATTCCTTATATATAATTTTCATTATCTTTTCAAATATTTGACTTTCTGTGATTGTTGAATATTATCCATACATGAGTTTTCTATTCCTTCACATTCAAGGTATGGGACGAACCATGCTACGAGGAACGAGTCGTATCACTACCCTAGTTTAGAGTGAACGATTCGTATTACTTGAGATGGTTCGTGCTCGTACATTGAATGTGATGATCTTCTTGTTAAATGCTTTGAGCTTGTAGTTGTGAAGCATTAATTCGTTCAAACCATAGCATAATTAATTTCAATTGGAAACCCTAATTATGTGGTTAGTGGTGAATTCTCTACCCTAGGATTTTTCCCCAATTTAGTAAATCCAATTTCATTTATTATTGATAATTTAATTCCTTAGTTTAATTTATTTGTTATTAAATTAGGTTATGATCATTCAATCTTTTTATCAAAATTAATTTAGGAATTTAACAATTAAATTAGTTTAATTTCACAATAGTCCCTGTGGATCGATACCTGGACTTGCCATTATTCTGATAGAATTTGGTATAGTTTAGTATTTAATTTTGGTGTGTTCAACGACCCATCAACTATGCTCTTATATAAGTAGCTAAATCACCTAGCTAGGTATTTTTCAATCCCATATTAGGTATATGTTTTCTGAATTTTTCCAGAGACAACTTTTTCGTCATAGGGTCAGCCATCATCTCTTCTGAGGGTATATATTTGACTTTAATTTCACCTCTCTCCACTATGTCCTGAATATAGTGGTAACTAACATCAATATATTTTCCCTTAGAGCTATTTGCTCCACTTTTTATTAATGAGATGGCAGACTGATTGTCACAAACATACTGACCGGTCTGACAGGTATACCTAATTGTAAACTGTCAACAAATCATTTTATCCAAACCGCATTACTAACGGCTGTGCTGCAAGCTATGTATTCAGCTTCCATAGTATACTTTGTAACACAACTCTGTTTCTTACTTAACCAAGAAACTGCTGTTCCACCAAACAAGAACACATGACCATTAGTAGATTTTCTATCATCTACATCTCCTGCAAAATCCGCGTCAGTGTATCCTTTTATGTCTAGATCACACAAACCAAAACATAATTTCAAAGTTTTAGTGCCTTTTAAATATCTGAATATTCTTTTAACTGCTTGCCAATGTTCCTTACCTGGATTGGATTGAAACCAACTTACCAATCCGACTGCATGACAGATGTCAGGTCTTATACTTGTCATCGCATACATTAGGTTGCCTATTGCCTGGGCATACGGGACATTTCTCATTTCCTCAACGTCAGACTTAGTTTGAGGACTCATACTTTTACTAAGACTTTGTCCCTTGCAAACAGGTGTACTTAAAGAATTACAGTTATCCATATTAAATCTTTTAAGCACATTGTCTAGATATTTCTCTTGATCTAGATATAATAATTTTGAATTTCTAACTCTTGAAATTCTAATTCCTAGAACATAGGTTACAAGACCCATGTCTTTCATTTCAAATCTAGATGCTAAGAAATTTTTGGTTTTTATAATCATATCTGGACAATTTCCTACTAACAATATGTCATCCACATAGAAAGACAATATTGCTAACTTGTCATCATTTTTCCAGATATAAACACAGTGATCTAATGGACTTACAACATAGCCCATTTCTAAAATGGCTTGGTGGAATTTCAAATGCCATTGTCTTGAAGATTGTTTAAGTCCATACAGAGATTTCTTCAACTTGTAGATTTTATCCTCGTTAGCTTGATTCTGGAAACCATCAGATTGCATCATATAAATTTCCTCTTTTAATTCTCCATTGAGAAAAGCTGTTTTAACATCCAATTGATGAAATTCCAAATCCATCCTGGCTACTATCGCCATTAGAATCCTTATTGAGGCAAATTTTGCAACAGGAGAATATGTATCTACGAAGTCTATTCCAGGTTGTTGAGTGAATCCCTTGGCTACTAACCTGGCCTTGTATTTCTCCAAAGTTCCATCTACTTTGAATTTCTTTCTAAGAACCCATTTGCAACCAATGACTTTTCTTCCATTCGAAAGATCAATTAATTCCCAAACATCACTTTTCTTGATCGAGTCAAGTTCTTCATTCATTGCCTCAAGCCATTGTGGAGCATCGGTGCTGCTCATTGCTTCATTATAACTAGTAGGATCATCTACTAAGTTATTAAGTTTTTCAACTTGAAAAACATAATGATCTTTCAAAACAGTAGATGGACGTCTTGCTCTCTTACTCCAATTTATCTCAGGATTTGAAGCAGGTAAACGACCTTATGTAGTTTGCGTTTGCTCCCACTATGAGATGGTTCAGGAAGAATATGTGGATTGTGTGATAAAGAAGGAAGAAAAGAATCCGGAGATACTTCAGAGAGCAATTCAATTTGTTCAATAGGAGTAACAAGATCAGTGGATTCAAGAAAAATAGCATCTCTACTTTTTATTAATCCACGTTCGGGATGGTAAAAACGATAACCACTCCCATTCTCGACATAACCAATAAACTTGCATTCCCAAGTTTTGCTTCCCAATTTATCCCTTAAAGGTTGGGGAATAAGTACATGTGCCTTACATCCCCAAACTTTGAGATTTTGAACATTAGATTTAGTTCTATGCCAGCATTCGTAAGGAGTTAGAGGTTTGGCTTTTGTTAAGACTCTATTTAAGATGTACACAACGGTGGACAAGGCTTCCCCCAAAAAATGAATAGGAAGATCAGCATGAGCCATCATAGACCTTGTCATTTCTACGAGAGTACAATTTTGTCTTTCTGCGACCCCATTTTGTTGTGGTGTGTATGGCATTGTAAACAAATGTTTTATGCCATTGTCCTTGCAAAAAGAATCCATAGCTTCATATTCGCCATCTCTATCATTATTCAAGTGTTTAATGGACCGACCAAGTTACTTTTCTACTTCTAATTTATATTCCTTAAACTTGTCAAGTGCTTCTGATTTGTGTTTAAGAAGGTAGATATGTCCATATCTTGAATAATCATCAGTGAAAGTAATAAAGTATTCCATGCCTCGATGAGTTTTAGTTCTTAAAGGGCCACAAATGTCCGAATGAATTATCTCAAGTAATTCCGATGATTTCCAATGTTTAAAAAATGGCTTGCTAGTCATTTTACCTTTGATACATGGTTCACATATATCAAAATCATCGGAACATACTTTAGGCAAGAAGCCACTTTTAAACATTCGAGATATTTTATTTTTATTAATGTGACCTAACCTTAAATGCCATAAATAAGAACTATTACTAGTAGAAACATGCAAATAATCAGAAATACATACTTTATTATCAATAGGAAGAGAGTACATGTCATTCACTCTTACACCTTTCACTAATACACTTCATTTCTTAATCAATGCTGTGTCAAACTTAAAATTAATCTCAAAACCTTTTTGAGTTAACACCGGAATTGAAATTAAATTTCGCCGAATGTTGGGTACATAAAGCACATCATGAAGCACAATAAAAGTTCCATCAATAGAGAATTGACAATTGTCGATGCCCAAAACATCACTATAGGAGTTGTTCCCCATGTAGATTCTATGTTCACCAACCTTCTTTTCAGTAAAATCCACGAACATGTCTTTATTTTGCACAATATGTCTAGTTGTAGCAGAATCAATCCACCATGAATTGGATGAAGGATCAAGCACCATTGCTTCAGAAATGGTCATGGCAACAGGATTATTATCCTTTTTCTGCTTCTTCTGAGGATAATTGGCTTTGATATGACCTTTTTGATCGCACTTGTAACATGGACCTATCTGATGCTGGGGATGTTGTTGTTTTTGTTGAAAATTTTGAATTTAATTTACTTCAATGGTTGTGTCTCTTGAAATGAAAGGGTGTGTCCTTTTGAAGGATCACAACCTTTTTGAAGAGTCACTTAGAAGTCTTTATATTCCATGTCCCTCACTTCATTTTGAATGGTGAATTGCCATTCTTCTTCACTTGGCATTTATTCTTCATTTTTCCTGAGTCTAATTTTCTTATAAAGAGAGTTCATGCACAGCAAAGTTCGCTAGGCTTGCAATAGTAGTGCTGCTAGTGCAAGACATTGATCGTTGTATCCTGGGAGATAGACGTCCATTGAATCCTAAGCACCGGTGGGAGGACGAATCTGTCTTAAGATTGTTAGAAAAATAGTACCAAACTAAATGGAAAATATAATTTAAAATTATGCAAACGCTTTTTGGGCAAAACCAAAAACTGAAATAAATCAACATAATAACGTGATTAAACTTACAGTACATAAAAAAATAAAACCTGAGAACTTATGGGGGGAAGCGATTCTTTCCGCTTATTATATTTTGAATAAAATACCTCACAAGAAGATTCTTAAAACTCCATATGAATTATGGAAAGGTCGGAATCCTTCTTAGAAGTATCTGAAAGTGTGGGGGTGTTTAGCTAAGGTGGCCATTCCCCATCCTAAAAAGGTCAAAATCGGACCTAAAATTGTTGATTGCATATTCATAGGATATGCACATAACAGTAGTGCTTATCGATTTTTAGTATACAAAAGTGACAATTCAGATGTGCATGTCAATACTATAATCGAGTCGAGAAATGCATCTTTCTTTGAACATATATTTCCTTGTAAATCTATACAAGAATCAAGTTCTTCTAAACGTTTTTATGAAAATGCATTTGATAATAATCAAGGACATATTGAGGAAAATCAAGAAGGAACAAATGAGGCAGAACCTAGACGTATACCAAATATTTATGATTGATTCATCTATGTTTTATGTCAAGTGTACTGTAAACTGGGTTCCCGCACCGCTTAGTGAAAAGATGCCAAATATTTTTGTGATGTTTTTGTCAAAAAAATGTATGTCGAATTGCCCCATTGCATCCAGCGCGGAAGAAGAGGGACTGAGCAGGGGATTCTCGGAGAGGGGCTGAAATGAGAGTCGTCCGAGGGGTTTGAAGGCACACTCGCGGTAAGAGTTTTTCCAGCAGTCGTTGACGATCATGGTGGCTGCGAAAGCCACAAGGTGGAGGATGGCGAAAAGAGAGATGATCCAAGTGTTCTCTCTCCTCTGCGATAAGGATCCCGTCGTAATTATGTTCCGTTTCATTTGTCGTTTCGTCGTAATTCCGTCCGGTTTTCGTTGGCCGTAATCGTTTATTGATCGTATTGAATCTGTTAAGACAGATTTTCAGTCACTCTTTTGGTTATGCTTTATAGAATATGTTTTCTTATTAAATTCCTATACATATTGGGATTAATCATACTTTTAAACCTTAATCACATGAAAGATTGTTCTTTTTTCTTTTGATGATTTGTGTTGGGATCGGGGATCCCGCCCAAGACCTTCCAGAAATTATACCAAGTAGAAAAACACACCCACACAGAAGGAGACACCATATTTAACGTGGTTCGGCCTTAAAGCCTACGTCCACGGGAGAGTAACCGGTTATCACTATAACAATGGAGAGATTACAGAAAGATTATAATAGGGGAGGAGCTCACACTCTCCTCACTCACCCACTCACTCGTCTCCCTCTCTCACACCGAGAGAGACGGTCTCTCCACCTCACATCTCTCACTCTCTTCTCTCTTGGTTCTCTCTCAATTTCAACTCTCCCCTCAACCTCTATTTATACACCAATGAGGGAGAGCCTCATTGGTCACCACCTACCCTCTTCCACTCTCTAGTGGGGTTGGTAGAGTGGGAGAGCCACTTCCATTGGGTGGAGAAAGTGGGTTCTCCAATGGGAGCTCACATGGGATGATCCAACAAATCACCCCCTCAACTCATGTGAGGTGATCCAGTCCACACACTGCTGCTAATCTTGTCACGCCCAAAAGACCAACAGAATCTTCATCTCCTCACTGAGACATTGCATCCCCTGAAAGCTAGAGATAATACACCAGAGATACAAGAGGAGGAGGGAATCCTACATCCTCAACTCAACTCACACCACTCTCTGATTTGGAGAGAGCCTCTGCTCCTATCTCCCACAAATCTCTTCCACGCTTCCTGTCTCGGATATCTTCACTTGCTATGCTTGAACTTGCGCAACCAAGATATCTTGACACCCCCTGATTGAATGTCCTGCACCCCCTGCTCGGGATACCCTTGCATTACCGTGCAACTCCTTGCATGATGAACACTGGAGCAACTAGAAAACTTCAGAGTTTGACACATCAACATCCTCAATTTTCCTTGCTCGGAGCTTATTTCTGAACAACCAGCCTTTGCTTTCTGCACTTCAGAACAACTTTCCAGCGATCTCATACGCCCGTTGTCTGTGCTGCAATCCCTGATGTTTGGTTCTGTCTCACTTGTACGTCCGTACTGATGTTTGACAGTTAGCCCTTCTGCCAAGACAACTTCCACCGCTCTGTACAAGTTACCACTATGCAACTCCGTGCATAGTGCTCGCACCCATGGCTTCTGGTCTCCCTGCGTCAAGCTTGCTTGAGAGATTTGCATCAACTCTATCATCTGCTGCCATGGAACTAAAGAAACCACCATAGAGAAATAAGACTTGCCACTCCTTGGCACGCACTCCTGCGTTTTACCTGTCTCAATTTCTCTGTCTGGAAGTTCCTGTGAACTGTCAACAACCCGCTGCTACACACTCTTCTCGCGCCTCTGTACGACACTCTAGCGTACCCTTGCACTGTTGCATGTCTGCAATTAAAAACTTCTGCACTTAGGATGTTCCTCTGCAACTATTGTTCTACATGTCCACTTACCATTAGTACCTACTCGTATACAGTAGCTCCAACAGCCACAGTATTTCCCTGAGCCTGTACTAGTTGCCAAATCATCTATCCGTCGATGAATGGTCTTCTCTTTTGATTGAACCAGATCCTCCGATCACCTCAACAACCAGGAAAGTTCCCAGGAAAGACTGGTGGGGTCACAACCGGTCCCACCTAAGAACCAGTCCCCTTAGACAGTGTCTTTTTGACAGAACTTTCCTAGACCTTTGAGATAATCATGTCTGCAATCCTCTGATCGCCCCTGACCAATCCTGATCTCCCTCGATCTGCCATTTGATCAAGCCTGATCTCCTATGGTCTTCTATGATCTATCTCAATCTGTATCTGGTTGTCCAATCTGGTCAGAATCTGCCCATTCTAACCTCTTCAGTGAATCCGCAACATTCCATAATATCCGGCAACCTTCCTTCGAGTATTGAAGATGGCAAACACCCATGTTTTGACAATCTTTCCAAACCGTTCAGAATTTCACTATTCTGACCTCGCGGTTGCGTCCGGAGCGGTCCATTTAGCTAGAACCAACCTTCGTTGCATTTCCGGGGACCTCACTGAAAATTATCCCCGAAAGTTAGGCCACACCACAATTTTCTGAAAATTCTGGGCCAAATTACAATTTTCAGAAGTTCAGGGAATATTCCGTACACTGCCCCTGACGCCGTCTGCCACTTTAATCTGCCTTCCTTTTACAGAAACTCCGTCTCCAAAATCTGACCGTACGGATGTGTCCGGAATACTCCAAATAGTCGGAAACCACTATTGGATCACCAAAAACGGACTCCAAATGGCTTCGATCTAGCCAAAACATTTTGTACGCCTCAGATCTACGGCTGCACCGTAGCCGCGAAGCACTGGATCCCTCCCTGCCTCTGGCTGACGGGGCAGACACGTGGCATCCCTTTGCTGACGTGTCGCCATGTGTTGCCGACGTGGCACGCTGACGCGGCATGCGCGTGCCTTACACGCGCCTCCCCCACTTACCTTCTTCCTTCCGCCGCGCGTGGGGCGCGTACACGCGAGTGAGATGACGCGCCGGCTTTCTGCACGGCGCGTGGAGGCGCGTGCAGCGACTGGGACTCATGCACCTTCTTCAGGCGGCGCGTGAGAGCGCGTGGGGACTCCTCTGGGTGTCTGCTTTATATTTCTGGACTCCTCTCGTCGAGCCCTTGCTTCTGGTATGCTCAAAATCTGATTTCGAGCAACTTGATTTCTGGGCAGTTTCAAACAACACGCTGTTTTTGTTCCGAAACGCCATCGACGAGGCTCTGATACCACTTGTTGGGATCGGGGATCCCGCCCAAGACCTTCCAGAAATTATACCAAGTAGAAAAACACACCCACACAGAAGGAGACACCATATTTAACGTGGTTCGGCCTTAAAGCCTACGTCCACGGGAGAGTAACCGGTTATCACTATAACAATGGAGAGATTACAGAAAGATTATAATAGGGGAGGAGCTCACACTCTCCTCACTCACCCACTCACCCGTCTCCCTCTCTCACACCGAGAGAGACGGTCTCTCCACCTCACATCTCTCACTCTCTTCTCTCTTGGTTCTCTCTCAATTTCAACTCTCCCTTCAACCTCTATTTATACACCAATGAGGGAGAGCCTCATTGGTCACCACCTACCCTCTTCCACTCTCTAGTGGGGTTGGTAGAGTGAGAGAGCCACTTCCATTGGGTGGAGAAAGTGGGTTCTCCAATGGGAGCTCACATGGGATGATCCAACAATTTGTTCAAAAAAACACTCCAATATTGATAATAATAACTAATTGAAATTGGAGTGAGAAAATTGGACATGAAAGCATCAAATAGTAGAGTGATTAAAAAGAATACTCACTGGTTGTTGATGAATCTCAGTTTGGAGTAAGTTTCGGATCAAGGAATGTTATTGCAGTTATTGGGTTGAAGGAGGAAAAGCAAAATTGAGACACAAATCAAAAATCTGAGAACGTTTTAATGCCTTTATGGGTGTGCATTAGAAGAACCTGTTTGCTAGATTTCATGAACAGTATATGATTTAGTTTTGTATTTATATATTATTTTCTATTTATCATAATATATTAGATCTTTACTGATGTAATCTGTTTGTGGAAAAAATTGTATTTTGAGTCAATTGGGTTTGTTCCAAAACTCCACTCATCAATTCACAAATTGGTATTTTTATTTGAACAGTCACGTTGGTTAGATGAAAAAGATGCACATCTTCCTCTAGTTTCACTATTCGGAAATATGTTTTATATTTCTACAAATATTTTCAACAGATTATGAGTTGGCATTTTTGTGATTTTATTTAATTAGAATAGTTTTGCTTTTAGTACATAAAGTTTTTCTGATATACTCAGACTTAATAGTTTGTACAGAATTTGTTTCTACAATACTTTATGCTCAAGTCTATTCTTTTTAGACAACTTGTTTGGAAAATTGGTTTCTGATATACTCATTGATGTCATTTACTTGGACACTGTAATATTAGTATTTCCAATTACTTTAGAACGAACCTGTATGACATTATGTTGTCATCATACATATATATATATATATATATATATTTTTTTTTTCCTTATGTGATATGTGTTATTTTTTGACTGATTTAATTCGGTGTTATGTCAAGAATTTAGATAAAGGTATATTTGAAAGTTTGTGAGATCTTAATTAATTTGTGATTATGATAATGATATACCAATGGATCTCTTGTGGGGTATTATTTGAAAAGTATGTTTCATGTGTAAATAATCCTTTTGTTTGATTGTGATAGTAGTATTAACAATCGTTAACACCAGAAAAGTTTAAACATGATGATTGAAATAGTGGTGTCATTCCATTTAATTGGAAGTAGATTGAAGAATTTTTTATGTTGATTATTAGTTTGTTAATAATCAAGTTGAAAGTTATTTTTAAAGTAACTTTGAGTTTGTGACATAAATTGTCATCAATCATTATTTTACTTGTATGGTAGAATTTGTTTAATCACGAACCATAATATTAATGAGGGCGTTTATCTTTTGAATGAGAAAAGATAATTCAATTTTATTTGTCCCAAATATTCATCAAAAAAGAATTATTAGTTGTGGCAGTGACACTTGTCTGGGAATGAATCATGTTGTTTGTGCTAATTTATGTATTATCACAAACGTGGGGGAAGAGAGATTCCTTGTCTACATATGTTGTAGAGTTGACAATCAATTTATGATGTCATTAATATCAATTTGGTATGCGGTGTATTATAAAAGGATATCAATTATTTATCAAAGTATTGATAAAAATGTGAACTTATGTGTTTTGACATAAAGAGGAATTCTAATTATTCTTTGGAATAAAGACTAAAATTGGTGTAGTGACTGATAACTCTGTAATGAAATATTATAAGTTAAAATATTTCATGGGTGAAAGACACTTTGGTAATTGTCGACGTAGTCACCAATACTGGATAAGACAAATAAGATGTAAATGTATTTATACAGTAATATTTATATTTCATGTTGAGATTGGAATTAAGGGTTGGAGTAAACAAAAAGAAATTAATCATGGCTAAAGAAATGTTATTTGACAAAGTGTTGTGACCACAACCAATTTTAGTCATTTCTTCGTTGTACTGCAAAAGTAAGTTATGAAGTCTAATTGGTTTTAGACAAATTAGTATTGTGATTATATTCACAAAATAGTTTACATCTTGTTATTTAGTTCAAGCACGCCAATTAATGATATATTCTGATTTATCTCAGAATTGTGGGGGTGTATTAATATTTTGTATAATTATACATCAACTAGAGGAATTAAGTTTCCTTAGAATACTTAAAATGTGGGGGTGCTTGGAGGATTTTACCAAAGTAACGGTTCCGATAATAGGTCCACAAAGAATCTCAATTCTTTATATAGGACAAAGTTGGAGTAGAAACAACAATGGTTTCATTAACTCCTAAGGAATAACTCTATGTTTATTATTTAAATGGGAGTGACATAGAGTAACGATAAGTCTCGATGTAATCAAAGACTTGACACCGTATGACATTTGCTTTTAGTTGTGAATATTGTCTAATGATAATATAATGGATTCACTAACTACTCAATGATATCTAATTGAGAAGGTCAAACAGAAAAATAGCAGCCGCTAAACAAAAAGTTTGACCAAAGGGCAAATGAGGGAAAGTTTATCGAGGGGAATGTGATTAAAGCCTATTATATCAGAGTCATCATAATAGTAACCCTACTTAAATGACTGGAGATCCCAAGAACTAAGTTCAGAGGGACAACTAAGTTATGTGTGGCTCGCCAGAAATCACTAAAGGAAGTCTAACTCCTATCTATTCCTATGATGAGAGTGATATCTGCAACATGTGTTGAATGCAGGGAACTTAGGGTAAGCTATGCTTTTAATGATTACTTATATCTTGGAAATCCTAGAAGGGTATCTTTCAAGAGGAGTATTTAAGAGACTCGAAATAAGGATCACCTATATGAGTGTAAAGGGGCCGCTTCTATGAGAATTGATAAGGCTAAATTCTCTAAAGCACTCAAGAAACACCAGGACTTGCCCAAGGCCAAAACGGGCACAACCGTGAGAACTAAGTTGTGTTTGAAGATATTCTGTGTGAATTCTATTGTCTTGGCTTACACAAACGGCTGAACAGTTCAAGGCATCACGTCCACTGATTAGCTAGTAAGTCCGATAGGCTTTCACTAGGGAAGGTTCAAAGCCGAAAGCTACCTATCCCGATGCAGGATATTTCCATAATGTACTCTCTCTTTGTCTGCATGTTGTTGTATGTTCTTTTCGTAAATTTCATGCATGTGGGGGATTGTTGAAAAATTTGAATTTAATTTACTTCAATGGTTGTGTCTCTTGAAATGAAAGGGTGTGTCCTTTTGAAGGATCACAACCTTTTTGAAGAGTCACTTAGAAGTCTTTATATTCCATGTCCCTCACTTCATTTTGAATGGTGAATTGCCATTCTTCTTCACTTTGCATTTATTCTTCATTTTTCCCGAGTCTAATTTTCCTATAAAGAGAGTTCATGCACAGCAAAGTTCGCTAGGCTTGCAATAGTAGTGCTGCTAGTGCAAGACATTGATCGTTGTATCTTGGGAGATAGACGTCCATTGAATCCTAAGCACCGGTGGGAGGACGAATCTGTCTTAAGGAAAGAGTGTCACACACTCGACTCGATCAGGTTTTATTTTTTTATGTATTGTAAGTTTAATCACGTTATTATGTTGATTTATTTCAGTTTTTGGTTTTGCCAAAAAGCGTTTGCATAATTTTAAAATATATTTTCCATTTAGTTTGGTACTATTTGTCTAACAATTTTTGCCATTCTTGCGGTTTCTTCCATCCTTTCTGAAATCCCTTCTTCCATTTTTTCTTGAAAAAAGTAGTCTTTTTCTTGTTGAATGGTGTGTGGGTATTATTCTGTGGTTGTGTTGAAAATTGTGCCATCAACAAGTTAGAAGATAATCCTTCTTTACGCCTGCGCTTCATTCTTTCTTCTTCCAAAACTAAGAGTACAAGCAATGTTACCATTGAAATCTCTCGTCCGCTATGAGTTAGAGATGTGATAACATGATCCCAAGACAATGGAAGACTATTAAGAATGGTTGTTACTTGCATCTCGTCCGACAAAGAATGACTAGCGTTGGATAATTCTTTAGCAATTAATTCCATTTGATTAACATGATCACCAATACTATCATTATCACTCATACGAGTGTTATTATATTTGTCCAAGAGCAATTGAATTTGAGTATCCGATCGAACTCCAAACTTACTTTCTAGTGCTTCCATTAGTTGTCTTGCAGTTTCATGTTCTTCAAAGAGCGGAATAATGTTATATTTCATATTATGTAACATAGTTGCCTTGGCCATTGCATCATCTTCTATCCATTTATTTTGAAACCAATTAGAATCATCATCTGGTTTAGAAGTGGATAAAGTATGCAATGTTTTCTCATGTGTAAGAAGATAAAAAATGTGGCGTTTCCATGCTCGAAAATTATTCCCATTAAGCATCTCGATTCTTGGGCAATCCATTGCATTTTTAATAGCCATATTAAAACAAAATATGTTACTATGAAAATTCAAATGTGAATATGAAACTTTTAAATGTGAATATTACAATATTAAACTAAAAATAAAAATAAGCAAGATTAAAGACAACAACAGGTCTTAATAAGGATAAGCCTTGTAGTTATTGAATCGGCCCTGATAATGAAAATGATGTGAAGGAATGGAACGGTACTGTTGCCTTGTAGTTATGGACCCAATACTTTGCTTATGAGTATTGTAATAATATTTATGAGCCCAAGGAACACAATGGTGCCTTTTAAACAATGGTTCTTTGGATGTTTTCCTTGGTAACACCCTTGGATAGCCTCCTAGAATTTTGTTTTCAGAAAAATTAGTACAACGATCCACAGAAAAATTCTTAGAAGAATTTTGGAAATTTTGGCTTTTGAATGACTGAAAACGACCTTGAAATGAGCGAGAACAAGCCAAAAAACCGATTGGACCAGGCTGCTGCCGGTCTGAGTACTGTGCCGGACTGGTTTGGACCGGCTGAGAATCGGCATGAACTGCTGGTCAACACGCGGGTCAACGCGCGGATCAGGGCGTGGGTCAGCATGCGGGTTGGGCAGAACAGACGGACGCGGGTCTGGGCGCGGTGCGCTGGGCGCTGGGTTGACATGCGGAGCTGGGCGCACACTGGGCTGCAGCGTTGGGCTACTGGGCTGCGTCGCTAGGCTGGGTGATCCTTGAGGATGTGGGCTGCTGGGCTCCTTTTGACTAACTTAGGCTGATGGCTGGATTGGCCCAAAAAATTTCTTTTTAATTTTTAGGCCCAAGGGAACAGACTTCCTTGCTGTGATTCTAATTTTTGGGCCCCTTTTAGTTGGTTTTGTTTTTGGCCCAAAATTTTGAATTTCCAAGTCTTCAACAGTATTAATACACAGGTTGTCTTCTCCGGTGACGGGAGTCGGCGACCAAACACTAAAATTCGAATTTTGTGGATCAATTTTTTGCCGTTTTTCACAACGAATTTCACCGTTGTGATCAAAATTCTGTGAAGAACAAGATGGTGCCAATTTGGAGACCCAATTTGAATCGAAAAATATTTTATAAAATTTCTTCCAATGGTGCAATTCGGCTTCACTTTCGGCAAGGTTCGGAACAATAGCGCCACCAATAGTTATTTTCTTTGGATAGTTTTCTGGGAATACGACATGTTGGTGATGATTAAATAAACAAACGGAATTCACCAATGCCGAAGATTGTTGATCAATAATTTTTTGAATTTTCGGCAAAAAGAGTTCAGAAACTTTTCTTTATTTCGGACTGTATTTTGACATTTACGATAATGTGTAAACCTACTCTGATACCACTGAAAGATAAACTAACAATGGCAATTGATCGAAATAGCCGTGAGGGTGTTTATCACACGAGAATGTCAATTATCCTAAAGTTAGAAAATGGTAAGCTTCTAGTACAAAAATCTGTGTAATATTCCAAACCTGCTATCACTTATTTATATACAAAAAAGTGACCTTTGGGAATAGGTATAACATCAACAGTCACCAAGGTTCAATCAGAGTTATGTCTATTGATGTTTGAATTCAAACCATTAACTAACTAACAGATAGTTTCATTATTCTTGCGGGAAGGTTCTTTAGAATTTCAAGAGAAAGAAGATTGAGTGAAATGAGTCACACCAAATTATGGTGTGGTCACTCTTTATTCCATCAATTTGTACTCAGAACCTCCAAAAACTTGTATGTTGGCCAGAAGAAAGGCTTATTCCAACACTTTAGTTTTCTAGTAGGAGGTGCCACAATTGCAATCTGGGAGATTGATTGCCCATAATGGCCTTCTTCAGGTATTTGAAAGTGAGGGGCATATATGTCAAAAAAAAAATTATTGAGTGTCACGTCATAAATTTATCTTGACTCTTTGATTTTATGTAAGTTATATGTGAGTCATAAAAATTAAGAGTGAAGATGTGTTTATGACATTATTATGTCGGTGACATCAATGATACTAAATAATTGTTCCTAAGTCACACGAATATGCAATCATACATCCCATTCATTTGACGTACTTCCCATTCATTTGTATTGAAGGTGAGGTGACAAACTTTATTTGAAAGTGTAAGCTTGTTCAATTTTATTCAATTAAAACATGTTTAAACCAGTTCAAATTCATAATTGTGATCAATAAATGTTTCCAGGTTGATTTCACAAAGGCCATTACCTTGTGAAATCAACCTGGAAACATTAATAATGTTACATTAGAAATGGCCTTTTAAAATTAATAATGTTGACAAGTTAACCCTTCCATTTGGGGGATTTGAAATCCAAAAGTTTAGAGACCTTTAGGTGTGGTTTGGGATGTGGGTTAGGTTGGTTTTTTTGGGACTAAATTAGTTAAAAGAAAAAAATAATAAAAAGTTAATAAGATAAAATGTCATTCCAAATCATAATTATTTTACTTTTTTTTCATGAAAGTTAAAAAGCTAAAAAATTTAACTCAAATGAACTTTTTAACCGAGACTAAAATAATCAAAAAATTAAAAAGTCAAAAATCAACCCAACTTCCCTTCATTTGTTGATTTTTTTTTTTCTTCTCTCTCTATATGCTTCAGGTTATATGGTTATACAATGGTCATTATTGCCCAACTAAAGAGAATTTCATGGAGTTTATTAGTTTCCTCGAAGAGCACAATGTAGACTTGAGCAATGTCAAGGTATTTTTTGAATCCTCTTGGTTCTGTGCACTGGAAAATGTTTTGAAATTAAAATTTTATTAACATTATCACTTCCATCTCTATGGTTATTGTCATCATTATCATCACTATTACCATCATTGTTGCCATTACTATCATTATCACCGTTATCGCCACTATCAATACCCCAACACCACACACCGCGACTGCCATCACGTAGCCAAATACATGAAAATATTTTCTTCGAAAGATATTTTTTGACAAAACCAATTTTGTAAAATATATTTTTAGTTTGAAAATGTTTTTGGTCGAAACAAGCCAAACAAAATGTCAATAAATGCCAGAACACTTGAATGTTACGGTTGGATTATAAATTTTAGTAGAAATTTAGAAAGGAAAAGAGAAAAAATATAAATAATATGAATGAAACATAAGTTAATTTTTTTTTAATTTTTTTAATTTGTATTTAAATTTATAATCTAAATACAATGAAAATAAAATATTATGTATGAATCTTATAAATAGTATATTAAATGGTTGGTGTTGTTTTTGTGCAAAGTTGCAGTAGACGATGATGAACCGCCAGTGTGGAATTGAAGTCAAAGTCTGTGTGACTTTCCCAAACAGAGTTTGGAGTCAGTTAAGACTAACAATTTTGACTCCCAGTTAATTATGAATTCTTTCACATAATATATATAACTTTTGCTCTCTTTTTTTTTTTATATATTTTTTCTTTTTCTTTATTTTTTTGCTCTTTAGTATGACACAAATGAGAGGAGATGAAGTGATAGAAGTTGAAATTAAGTTTTTTTTTTTTTTTTTTTTTTTCTTAGTGGTTAAAGAGATGAAGAGACTCAAATTTTAGGAGTTTTCTTAAATTGAATTGTATAGCATTGAATGGATAAAAATAAGTTCAAGAATTGATCGGATATCTCTTTCATGGACCAATTCTTTCTATTTGATTATGTTTGGATGACGAGAATTCACTACAAGAAAAGTTCCTATAAAACACGGAACTTTTTGCGATGACGTGTATCTCGTCGAAAACTCGTCGCAAAAAGTGATCTTTTGCGATGACATTTGAAACTGTCGCAAATTAATGTCTTTTGCGATGGTAGTTACCCCGTCGCTAATAAGTACACAAGAAAAAGTGTCTTAAATACGGAAGTATTTGCGACGCATTGTGTACTGTTGCAAAAAGAAATTTTTTGAGACGAGGGAAATTTACTGTCCCAAATAATGGACATTTTGTGACGGCAATTCTCTGTCGCCAAAAAACCCTTATTAAAACATCGTCGTTTTAATAAATGGATTTCATCATTTGTGGCGGTTTATCTATACCGTCCCAAAAAGTAATGAAATATTTCATCTCCCCCTCCTTTAGCCCAATTGGTGCTCGATCAAAACCCCCAAAATATTTTCATCCCCAAAATCCCTAAGAGCATTCTCCCTTAAAACCCCGAAAATCCCTAGCAGTCTCAATCAACGATCGACGGTAGGTTCTTGACGAGCGACGACGGCGAGTGTTCACTGACAAGTGAGTAGGACATCTTCACTGTAATTAAATTGATTAATTTTGTTTGGGTACTAAACGACAAACAGAATATAAAAGAAAAATAGGAAATGAGAGAGGAAGTTTGATTACAAAAATCAAACTAGAAATAGAATTAAATAAATAAAAACAGATTTTATTTTGTTACAAAAACAAAATTAAAATCTAATTTCAATAAATAATAAAACAGAAAATAAATAAATAACTTACTTGATTAATATCTTGAATATTATTATGATCAAGTCCAGTGTTCGACACTATCTCCTTAAGACAGATTCGTTCTCTCCATGGTGCCATCAGAATATGGACGTCTATCTCTTAAGATGAAATGATCAACAACAAATAAATGCAGCACAACAATTTATTTGTTCAACGAACACACTTAGTGTATACACTCTTTCTCACAGAAAAATAATGAAATAAATGCAGCAATATGAAGAGAATAAATTTGCAGAGGAGAAGTACGAATTTTCTGAATCAAAATCATCAAATGAGGGCTGCCTATTTATAGATGTAGTGGTGGCTATTGATTTTGAATTAAACAGGTGCAAACCTGTTTTGAACAGGTATGAAACCTGTTTGGTTTTGAATTAAACAGATTTAAATCTGTTGGGTTCAAAATTCAAACAGATAAAAACGGAAGGGACCTGTTTGAGTGTAGAGGAAAATCAGAACAAATTAATTTCGGAATTAATTTGAATTATGGACAGTTGGATAGATTTTATTTCAAAAAATAAAATTAAATCCAAACGTTTTTGGCCCAAAAAGATTAGTATTGGGCCGAACAAGCCCAACCCAACCACATACCCGAGCCCAAGCCCAGGCCCAACTCGGATGGCGGCGGCGCGCGTGTGTGTAGTGATTTTTGGGTCCAATGGGTCTAGCCCATTTTGCCCATAACCTCGCTCTCTACAAAACTTGGGTACCTCTTGGGGCACATCCCAAGTTCCATTCCCATGCCTTATAAACCCATTCAAAACTTCTCACCAAATTAATGTGGGACAAGCCATTTTCCAATTTTAAGGAATTTCCACCAAAACTCCATTTCCAAAGAGCTCGCTTTGGCTTCAATTTCCCATTCACCCGATAATGGTTTTGAGCAACCAAATATACCACATGAATCACAACGCGGTATAGAACGCGTTACCACTTACACCTGCCAATTTTGGCGTACGGGTCCCACCTAAATAATTGACCAAAGTTAGGAAAAAATTTTGGTTTACCCAAAATTTTTCCAACCATTTCCAACAAAGTGTTCACCGACGATCTCTCTCTCGATGAGCGACGACGGCTAGCAGTCTCAATCGCTCTCGATGACAATTAGCGGTGGTGCGGTGACGGCGTATTACGATCTCTCTCTCTCTCGTGCGAGCTCAGTCAGTATGCTCTCTCTCTCTCTCTCTCACACACACACACACAGACACACGCACTGATATTATTAGCGTATTTTGATTTCTCGTATTAGAAATCAAAATGAAACACTGGTGGAAAAACTCCCATCAAAATATATTGGACTTCCAAAAAACATGAATAATGAGTTATTTTGGCATATATTAAAAATATGTATTTTTATTTGTTTGTTTTTGTAAAAAGAAAACAAAATATTAAATTTATTACAAATACGAGAAATTGTAAAGAAGAATATAAAATAAACATTGATTAAATCACTTATTCTCGTTTTTTTTTACATTATCATTTTTACTACAACTAAATTTTGCAATCTTTTTATTTTTTGTTCTTGTAACGGCTAAGTTATTTTCCAACTAAGTCTTCAAAAAAATTATTTTTAAGTTTCTAATATTCATAGAGCGTAATGTTTCTAATTATTTAATTATTGAGAATATATTAATATTTATATAATTTTTTATTTCCAAATATTCTGAAATATATTTTTTCAATGTTTTTACTTTCAAACTAACAGAAATGAAATTTTGATCCCAACCACTGCTCAACAAGTGTTAATATGACAATATATATATATATATATATATATATATATATATATATATATATATATATATTTCTATTAAAATACATATAAAAATATGTACAAAAGTATAGAAATATATAAAATGTATATTAAAATCATATTTTAAATATTTTATTTAATTTTTAATGAACCGACCGGTGAATGATGGGAGAACTATATCCATGAGTAGTACCATAATGATCATTTATTTGTATCATTTTATCTTAACATCTAATATGTTAATCTAATTGTCAACATTATATTAGAGATATATTTGAGTGGTGAACCCATTACATCTTGATATGTGAGATGATAAATGACATGAAAATTTGATAAATATAGTATTATATAAATGAAAATTGTTGGAAATTTATAGTTTTATAGGCTTTTTGGGCTATCTTTGAGCCCAAATTTAAGTGGGGCCCACACGTCTTTTGGGCAATTAAGTCATCATTTATTTCCTAATCATTCATGGGGTTACAAAGTCAATTTTTTACAATCTTCACGGTACCCACCCAAAAAAAAAAAAAAAAAAAAAAAAAATCCTTCATAGCAAATATAAATAAGTTTAACACTTTCGTTAGCTAATGAGTAATATGTTGTAATTATATTTTTCTCTAGGGCATATTTGTTGTAAATATGACTAATTTTGCCATTCTTTCTCTATTTGCCTCCCTCATAATCCTATATCATTATAACCCTTACATTTGTTGTAATTATATTCTCTAGGGCATATTTGTTTTGCATGTGAGATGTATATCTCACAGTAAGTTTTCCTGAAGCAAATTAATGGTGGGGAACACATGCATGTGGAAAATGATTGACATTTAAATATATTTATATATATTGTTGAAAAGATTACAAAAGAAATGAAGTGTGCATTTGAGGGAAGTACATATGATGGATAAGAGTTGGATTGATTTGCCAAATAGGATGTCGAGGGAATACATTAATGGGATTGATCAATTCCTTGCGTTTTCCTACACCAATAAGGTTGAAGGTTTGATGATTAGTTGTCCGTATAGGAAATGTGAGAATCGATACCATTTTGTACGAGAGAGTGTACGGGAGCATCTAATTTTGAATGGTTTTTTAAAAAAGTATAAACATTGGATTAATCATGGGGAATCTTACATATCTCTACATGGTAATCGAGAGAATGAAACATTGGCTAATTTAAACATTGGGAATGATATGGTTGGAATGATACAAGGGGCTATGGGAAATCCACATACCGGTACAAGTGTTGAGGGTAATGAATCACAGGGGCTTGATCCCCATGCATCTGAACCCCAACTCGGTCAAAATGCAGAGACTGCAAAGTATTTCAAACTTCTTCAAAATGCACCAAGTGAATTGTATCCTGGTTGTCAGAAGTTCATATCTTTGTCATTCATTGTTCGACTTCTATATCTGAAGGTGCTTAATCAGTAGACAGACAAGTCTGTTGACATGTTGCTTGAGTTATTGAATAAGGCATTCCCGTTGGGTGTGAAACTCCCGGACTCATATTATAAAAGCTCAAAAGGTCAAAACAGATTTGGGCTACACGTATGAGACGTGGGATACATGTCCCAACAGTTGTATGTTGTTTCAAAACGAGAACACCAATCTTGATAAATGTGTCATATGCAACAGTTCTAGATGGAAATCAAATGGTGATGGTGGTTCAAATGGTCCTAACAAAGGTGGCAAACGAATAGCTGCAAAATAAATTAGGTATTTTCCTTTAAAACCAAGGTTGCAGAGGGTTGTTTATGTCATCCAAGACGGCTAAGTTAATGAGATGGCATGTAGAGAAACGAATTGATGACGATGTCTTTAGGCATCTTGCAGACTCCCTTGCATGGAAAGATCTTGACCGTCACTTTAGTAATGATTGCCGAAGTGTAAGGCTTGGCTTAGCATCTGATGGTTTTAACCCATTCAGGACGATGAACATAGTTCATAGCATCTGGCCTATTGTACTCATTCCATACAACTTGCCGCCATGGATGTGCATGAAATAACCATTTCTAATTTTATCAGTGCTTATTGATGGCCCGAAAGGACCTGGTGACAAGATTGATATGTATATGCAACTGTTGATTGACGAGTTGAAAGAACTACAGAATGACTATGTCTCTACATTTGATGCATCAACAAATCAAATATTTCAAATGCATGCAGCTTTACTGTGGACAATTAGTGATTTTTCTACATATACAAACTTGTCAAGATGGAGCACTAAAGGCGAACATGCATGTCCTTGTTGTAATAAGCAAAATTACATCGTGTTGGTTGAAGCATAGTAGGAAACAATCATACTTGGGTCATCACAGATTTTTACCTAGTGGCCATAAATTCTGAAAGGATAAAGTATCATTTGATGGTAGTTGAGGAGTCAGACTCAAACCAAAATTGTTGTCTGGAATTGAGATGCTGCTACAATTAGAATCTGAGGGTATTTTAACCCAATACAGGAGGGAAGACCTTAAGGAGAGGCATATGAGACAAGTAGAGAAAGAGAAAGCTGGACATCGCACCCATAGCTGGAAGAAGAGTATCTTTGATGAATTGCCATATTGGGAGCATAATCTAATAAGACACAACCTTGATGTGATGCATATGGAGAAGATGGGCTCGAATCAGATTCTCGGTTTGGGAGTTAAAGCCATATTTCACTTTTAAGAAACAAACTAGTTTCTTAAAAAACTTAGAATTTGAGGTATTAATGCCCCAAAATCATCAAACGGCGTCGGAGTAGCACGAAAATTGGCACACACGACCACCTAGGCGTGAGAGACTTGTGGGAGAAGATAGGATTCGAATCGGATTCCCGGTTTGGGAGTTAGAGCCGTATTTCACTCTTAAGAAACAAACTAGTTTCTTAAGAAACTTAGAATTTGAGGTGTTAGTGCCCTAAAATCACCAAACGACGTCGGAGTAGCATGAAACTTGGCACATACGACCGCCTAGGCACGAGAGACTTGTGGGAGAAGACGGGACTCGAATCGAGTTCCCAGTTTGGAAGTTAGGGCCCGATTTCACTCTAGGCAAACTAGTTTCTTAAGAAATTTAGAATTTGAGATGTTAATGCCCCCAAAATCACCAAACGGCATCGGAGTAGCACGAAACTTGGCACACACGGCCGCCTAGGCATGAGAGACTTGTGGGAGAAGACGTGACTCAAATCAGGTTCCCAGTTTGAGAGTTAGAGCCGAATTTCACTCTTAAGAAACAAACTAGTTTATTAAGAAACTTAGAATTTGAGGTGTTAATGCCTCAAAATCATCAAATGACGCCGGCGTAGCATGAAACTTGGCACACATGATTGCCTAGGTACGAGAGACTTGTGGGAGAAGACAGGACTCAAATCAGGTTTCCGGTTTGAGAGTTAGAGCCGGATTTCACTCTTAAGAAACAAACTAGTTTATTAAGAAACTTAGAATTTGAGGTGTTAATGCCCTAAAATCACCAAACGGCGTTGGAGTAGCAGGAAACTTGGCACACACGATCGCTTAGGCACGAGAGACTTGTGGGAGAAGACGGGACTCAAATCAGGTTTCCGGTTTGAGAGTTAGTGCTGGATTTCACTCTTAAGAAACAAACTAGTTTCTTAAGAAACTTAGAATTTGAGGTGTTAACGTTCCAAAATCACCAAATGGCGTCGGAGTAACACGAAACTTGGCACACGCGACTGCCTAGGCACGGGAGACTTGTAGAAGAAGAAGGGACTTGAATCGGGTTCTCAGTTTGGGAGTTAAAGCTGGATTTCGGTCTAGGCAAAATTATTTACTTAATTATCTTTGTAATTGTATAGTAGTTACATTTTTATATTTTTTTGTAATTAACGTATTAACACATAATTATGTTGTCATTAATTATATTTATTTTTTGTTTTCAGATATTTCCCAAGTAGGAGTTTTGTTTCTTGTGGAATGCATGTCTGTGAAGAATGCGACTAGTTTTTGTTTTTGTTACCCACAGAGAATGATGAGCAAAACTTGTAATTTTGGTTTATGTTATTTTGTATTATGAAAAACATTATCTATTTAAACATTATATATGTATTGTGGAACATTATGTAGTGGGGTAATTTTGTTGATGCATAGTTAGGAATGCAAGAATATTTTTATTATGGAGAAATTATTTTTTCTATACAGGAACTTTTATATTATTATGCAATTATTGGTTTCTTTTTCAATTGTTTTTCATTTAATACAAGTAATTTTAATATTTTTAATTTTTTTTGCGACGGTGTGCCGTCGCAAAAAACAGGTAAATTTTAATATTTTTAATAATTATATTGCAGTTATTTGTTTATTTATTTATTACAACGGTACCACACCGTCGCAAAAAACAAGTAATTTTAATAATTATATTGCAGTTTTTTTTTTTTTGCGACGGCACCATACTGTCGCAAAAAATATTAGACCATTGGTGACAGTGGGCATGCCGTCACAAAAAGCAGAGCCATTCACGACAGCATTTTTTGCCATCTTAAATAAAACTTTTAGCAACGGTAAAACGGTGTCGTCACAAAAAGTCTGACTTTTTTACATATTATAATTGACACAAAATGACGTCGCAAAAGGTACCGATTGCCGCCGCTAAAAAAAAGCGGCGGCATGATGTCATCGCTAAATTTTTTTTGCAACGCCTTCTGTTGTGACCCCCCATTTGTCGTCGTTAAAAGTCATTTGCCGTCGCTAAAATTTTTTTGAGGCGACATGAAGAGTATTAGTGACGGAATCGTGCTGTCGCAAAAAATTGAAATTTTTGTAGTGTTGGGAATATGTTTATTTAGCAAGAATTTTCTTTCCATTTCTTTTCACATATGTCATTTATATTTCACTTTTTGTCAAGAAAATATTTTTTAAAAAAAATGACATTTGTACCATTGAAACAATATTGGCCTCGTTTGGGAAGTGGCTATTTTAGTAGGCTATTTTAGTTTTTGTGTTTGGGAAGATGAAATGAATTTTTAGTTGAGTTGTTGTATTGAAAAGTGTGTTGAAATGATGTTTGAATTTAAAATGATAAATTTGTTCTTAAATTATATTTTTTTAATTGGATGTAAAGGGGCAAAATGGTAATTTAACCCTTGATGTAACAATTTTCGGCTGTGACAGTGTAGGCTACACTGTCCGGCTACAGCCTATATATATATATATTTTTTTTTTAAGAAATCTGTGAACAGTATTGACTTTTGAGCTTATTTTACATTTTAGGCTATAATAGCCTTAACTCACCCTCCCCAAACAGCGCCATTGTCAAATTATGCCAAGACAAAAAATGAAAAAAAAAATAGAGGATATTTTGTCTTTTTACCATGTCGAAATTTAAAATTTAATCTTGACACATACTATTGAAAATGTTCTTATGGACCCTAATCCCAAATCTCAAAGCGAGAGCCTTTAATATTTAAATATTAATGTAAATAAATATTTATATTGTTTCACATTTAAATTTGTATTTGAGATTTATTTGAATTTATTTTAGATACAAAATTAGTAATTAAGTTTTTCTAATCAATTTTTTAACATATCCTTTTCAATTAATAACATGATTAATTTACTTAAACTTTTTTTTTGATATATAGTCAATATTAGATATAATTTTAGTAAATTTAATTAAAAAAATTTCTTTTTTCAAATACAGTCAATGATATTTTGTCAAGTATTGCTAATAATAGTTCTACTCACTCAATCACTGACTCCATGTAATCAATCTACCTCTCTCATAACCCCAACAATAAGATCAAATTGTGTGTACTTCTTATTATTATTTATAATTGTCAATAATAGATAATTTTTTTTTAAGTGGGAATTATATTATTTTTGTACAATTCTTACTTGTACCAAACATATATGTCAATTGCACTCTATTACCTTGTACACTTTTATTTTTTATTTTTTTTTATTTTTTATAGCCAAAACCCCCTTTTTGGGCCTTTTTTTTTTTTTTGGATGAATGACAAATAAGTTTATTTTTCTTCATAATCCCCCTAAGGAAGAGGTGCATGGCTCAATAAGGACATGAAATTCTCTCTCTCTCTCTCTCTCTCTCTCTCTCTCTCTCTCTCTCTCTCTCTCTCTCTCTCTCTCTCTCTCTCTCTCTCTTTCCTGGGCAATATTATCCGTGCATATATAATCTCACAAATTTGAAAATCCGTATCAATGAAGTTGACGATCTCCAATATGTATCACACTTTGACAATCTTCAATCTGTTCTCTAAGTCGCAGGAACCCTAGCATACTCACCGTTGATCTTTGCAGTATCTTCAATTTGTTCTCCAAGTCATTGTTTGTAGAGTTTGATTTTTGTATCGGTCACTTAATATCTTTGCAGTATCTTATCTTTTGACTCGTAAGATCTTCAATTTTGATTCAACTCAACGCTTTTCAACACACACACACACACACACACACAAACAAAAAATGATTCTCATAGACATCAACAGGGGAGAGAGAGATGCAAACTTTATTGTATCAATTGACTGTGTAAATTGATATTCTATGATGTGCCACTGATGTGCCATTTTTGATTAGCACAAAAAGAGTTTTTGAAGCTGCGATTGAGTATTCTACGAGTATGTATGGGTTTTAATTTCTAGGAATAGTGTGAGTTCATACGTAGGGAGGGTCATACTATGTTCCTATTGCTGATGTTCTGTTCAGAGTAGGCAATAACATGTTACTATCAATCAGTGTGACATGTTATTGTGAATTAGAGTAATATGCTACTGTTTACGTAAATTCTAACATTTATTGTGAATTAGGCAATAACATTTTTTTTTTTGCGTAAGAATTTCATAGTCAACATGAATCTTGTTTGATAGATTTTGATGAGATGATTCTAAAAATACTAATTTTATTAAAAATCGACATCTAGACTCAAAGTTATATTATTTTAAAATTTAAAATATTAAATTACTCACTAAGGATATCTTGGTAATATGGTATGTGTTGGACTTTTCAAGAATTTTTTTTTGTATTTGTCCTTAATACATTAAAATTTTACTATGAGAGAGAATTGACCAAATTCCCCTAGTTTATAATTTTTTTGCATTTCTTATTTTCCTCATACTCCCTCTCTTTTTTCTCATAGGCTCCTTGTTTTGGGTGAATAACATAGGCTCCTTTCACTTTCACTTTCACTTAACAGAGTTTGCACTTGCAATGTGAAATCTGATTTTGGATTTGGCACAAATACATCTCTTTCAATTTGAAAAAAGATACTGGAATGCTGTAATAATTTAGAAAAATTACAATTTATTAATATTTTCAAAAAATAATTACAAATTCATTTGTAAAGTATACCATTTATTAGATTTATTTATTTATTTTGTTAAGAATACACTAAATTGTAATTTTCCCTAATAATTTTAGTAGAAAAGAGCTTCAAATATTAGGGGCACTCAACAATTAGTTCTATTAATTAGATTTATTTACTTATAGATTCTAACTAATAAATGTATCATTGTAAATTTATTCATAAAAATAATGGATTAACAAGACTTATTAATGAGTAAAGTCCCAAAAAAATTTTCATCAATCCCTTAAACAATGGCCATTTTTTTTTTTAAATTTTTAAATTTCACTCTTAAACTATTAGTACTTTTAGGCTGGATTTGTTTCGAAGGATTAGCGTGTGAGATTGGACTATTAGTTCTACCGGACTAATAGTCCATTGTTTGTTTCATTTTTTTTTTTTGCTCAGGACTAATAGTTCCATATTTGTGGGACTATCCTATCCCATGGAGGGTGTGATTGCTTTCATATGATTGGTATCTCATGGGATTAGGCTCTGAAATGTCCATTTTACCCCATGCTATTACTTGGCAAACAATTAGAAAAGGGTAAAATAGTCTTTTGAACATTTATAAATTATTTTTTTAGTGTTGTTAATTTAAAATTATATATTAAATAAAAAATTTAAATTATAAATTAAATTTAATTAAAATAATAAATTATAAATTATGGCCTTATAAATTAAATTTTTTTAGTGTTGTTAAAAAATTAAATTTACATATTAAATTAAATTATTTTTTTAGTGTTGTTAATTTAAAATTATATATTAAATAAAAAATATAAATTATAAATTAAATTTATTTAAAAATAATAAATTATAAATTATGGCCTTATAAATTAAATTTTTTTTAGTGGTGTTGAAAATTTAATTTATATATTAAATAAAATTATTTTTTATTGTCGTTAATTTAAACTTATATATTAAATAAAAAATATAAATTATAAATTATAAATTTAATTTAATTGAAAATAATAAATTAAAAATCATGACCTTATAAATTAAATTTTTTTTAGTGTTGTTAAATTATAAATTATAAATTGTAGATTACAAATTTAAAATTATATATTAAATAAAAATCATAAATTATAAGGGTAAAATAATCTTTTGAACATTTATCCTTATCCGGTCCGTCTAATTAAACATTGGATTCGCTAAAAATAATTTAATCCAGATATCTAATTCCATGACTAAACAAACATAGGATACAAATCCAATCCAACTAAATAGTCCGACGACAATGTATCCCAGGACTAACAGTCCGATGGATTACAATCCCCTTTATACACTCCATCCAAACAAACACACCCTTAGTTCATAAAATTTCTAATTTCAACAAATGTAGACTAATTGAAGGCGGTTGTCTAAATCAGTGCTTAATTTTTTTTTTTTTAACTGGGAAAAGGAGGTCGTGATGTCCCCACAGAATCAGTGCTTAATTTGATAGGCATAAATGTCTTTTGAACTTTTTGACTATCCAAACGGGACAATATTTAGTGTGTTTGGTTTGAGTTTTCTGGATTAAATTTTTTGAAAATTGATTTTTTTGGTTTTCGTGTTTTTTTTGTTTTTAGTGAATATTTTTTAAATTTTAAACATTTTTTTTTTACTTTTTTAGATGCACCTTACTTAGATGTATTTAAAAAATAAAAAATTTGTGAAAAAATTAATAAATACATAAAAATACAAAAAATGTGTTGAATTCTTCATTTTTTTAAATATATTTTTGGTATTTAGTGAGTTTTTAAAAGATTTTTTTACAATTTTTTTACTTTTTAGGTGTATTTGTGTTAGGTGTGTCTAAAAAGTAAAAAATTACTTAAAATATAAAAAAATCAATAAAAACAAAAAAATACGAAAAATGAGAAAGTATAATTTCTTGAAAAGTATTTTTTAAAAAAATAAAAACAAACAAGGTGATTGATTGTAATTCTTCGTTTGGGAAGTTGCTATTTTAATAAGCTATTTTAGTTTTTGACTATTTTAGTAGGCTAAAATTTTTGTGTTTGAGAAGATGATTGAATTTTTTTGTGATTAGATGTGATATTTGTAAGAAAAAAAATAAAATAATTATGAATTTAATATAATATTTTATCTTATTAACTATTTTAACTTATTTTATTTTTTTATAAATTTTAGCCTAAACCATACGTCCAAACATTCACTTGTTTTATTCACTAATTTGAAATGACAGGTGGAGGAAAACATGGGCATTTGATGTAGGGTGTACGGGCACTTGTCTAATCTAGTGTACGTGAGATGACGGATGTTTGTTTTTAAAATTTAGATTATTCAAATTGTATAATATTACTTTTTTACCCATTATATTAGGTTTTTACTAGTACTGATTAGACCACCTTTTAGAGGAGATTAGAGGTCAATTTGGACAAGGGGCACCTGGGCAAAACGGCATAGCTTTGATGTTTTTGTTTTGTTTTGTTTTATTTTCTGAATTGTTGTAAAGTTTCTTTTACATTTTAATTTTGTGATTTGAAACAAAAACAAAGGTGAAACCTTACAAATCTTCAGAGGAAAACATTTATTGATATATTTTTATTTCATTTTTATGAGATTTAATGAGTATTTATTGACTAATATTTTTGACATTTAAAAAAAAAAATCAGATGAAACTAGTTTTGTTTTTTTTGGGCAGTAGGTTGATTTTTAAAAAATCAAATGTTACTAGTTGTATTTTTTCATATTGATATTTATTAAAATATAACTATGTATATTTTATTTTTCACAAACTAAAGTATAATTATTTGTCAGTGTTGATAAATTTAAAAATAATATATGTAATATACGAAAAACATATTGTAGATGACTTATTAATTTTATGTATTTAGTTGTGAAAAATAAAATATAGTTAGTTATACTCTAATAAATATCAATGTCAAGAAAAAAAAATAAAAATAAAATAATGAATTGTGTTTAGTCCAAATATTAGATTAGATTGTAGACTCCATCATGGATTTCGTTTCGATCATTTATTTTTTAAGTCACTTTGGGTATATCATTCTTACAAAAAAATTAAGCCGATTTGATTAACATAGTTATATAATTTTATTATATTTGTCTTTGAAAAAAGATTTGGTTTATTTTCAAATCATTCCTGTTGTTTATTTTTTTCAGAGACAAATATAATAAAATTATATAGTTTTAGAGAACCAATCAATTTGAATTTTTTGGTGGATAATTTACACATAGTAAACTAAAAAATAACGGTTCAGATAATAAAAATGAGACACATGGTAGATTCCATACACCTAAACAGTGTTATCCAGTCCAAGGATTGAATTGGAGACAATCTACTGCAAAAAAAAAAAAAAAAAAAAAAAAAAAAAAAAAAAAAAAAAACACTAGTCTCAACTGATTTTTTTTTTAAATGCCAAAAATATTAGTCAATAAATACTCATTAAATCTCATAAAAATGAAATAAAAATATATCAATAAATTTTTTTCTTTGAACATTTGTAAAATTTTATTTTTGTTTTGTTTCAAACCACAAAACTAGGCTGTTAAAGAAACCTTACAACAACTCAAAAAAAAAAGAAGCATCAAAGCTATGCCGTTTTGCCCGCGAGACACACCCTGTAGTAAACTAAAAAATAACGGTTCAGATAATAAAAATGAGACACATGGTAGATTCCATACACCTAAACAATGTTATCCAGTCCAAGGATTGAATTGGAGACAATCTACTGCAAAAAAAAAAAAAAAAAAAAAAAACTAGTCTATTTTTTTTAAATGCCAAAAATATTAGTCAATAAATACTCATTAAATCTCATAAAAATGAAATAAAAATATATCAATAAATTTTTTTCTTTGAACATTTGTAAAATTTTATTTTTATTTTGTTTCAAACCACAAAACTAGGCTGTTAAAGGAACCTTACAACAACTCAAAAAAAAGAAGCATCAAAGCTATGTCGTTTTGCCCGCGAGACGCACCCTGCTGTGCCTTGTCCGGTCAATTCTTGTTATGCAAGGCATGATATGTTTTTTCGCTTTTATGGGGCTTAGATTGGTTGGTTATTTATTGGGTTAGTTGTTTCTTCTCCCATTATGGGGCTAATTGTGGAGCTTCTACAGTTGTTGGATTATGCGGTCTAAATTTAATTATTTTCTCATTGTAAATAATCTCTTGTCGCTGAAAAAAAATAATAATAAGAAAATGAAATTGATAATTTAGGGATCACAATGAAAAATAACAGTAGTTTAAGGGATAGAAAAAGTGAAATTAATTCGGTATTGAAACTGTGTGAGTCGATTTTTGACCACACTGTCAAATTAATATTCAACTGGAGAGCACTGGCAGAATAGATGATGCCTGAATGACCTGTAACATAAAGATGAGATTCTGGCGGTGGTTCGTCCACCCGGAGGCACTCCGGAGATCAAGTCAGTTATCTCTTAAAGATAACAAAAGTACTTAACTCACTATTCAGAACATAAAAAGCGTACCTTAGACCCATGTGGGTGCCTCCCTTTTATAGTTAACACAAACCTAATCCCAATAGAAGCATAGCTTCAATGAACTTTGGATTACTGCTAATTTTAGACTCCCAGTAGGATTGAGATAAACTCTCTAAGAGTCTTATCTTTATCCAAACTGAAGCCTTCTGTAGACGTCCTCGAACGCCCCGGGAGGGTGAGTCCCGTTTTGTTCATTTGGGGTCACTACAGCTCAGGACTCTCAAATAGTCACGGTTCTAAGTCTGAACCAAAGAGTCCAAATCCGGCAAATCGTTTTGAGAAAAACAGATTTTTGAAAGAAGTGCCAAACATGGACTACTTTGCCAGATATAGAGTCGCCACCTAAATATTTTATTTTGGGGAAATTTAGGAAACCCTGACTCGTTTGCCTAAGGCCACGTGTCCGTCATCACCAAAGTTGCCTCGGCTCGGGAACTTGGGTACGATTGGGGAAGGTCACTTCGTGAGCACCCCCGCTCGCCCGATCAAAGATCGGCCTCTACTAACCATGATATCAAATTTTGAAAACATTGTGTGTTCTTATTCCGGTTATTAGCCTAGATTACTATGTGATGCGCACAGCATACAAGTATAGATTGAGTCGCCTGAATTGGAACAAAACATTTCATGTTTGTTTTTTGAAAGGTGGTTTGCTACTCGCAAGTAGGCTTAAAATGCAGATTTTGCCACCCTCGGGTGGGCTTAGAAAAAAATGGTTTTGCCACTATCTAGTGGGCTTAAAACAAACAGTTGATGATTTATTCCAATCTAAACAACCCAACCTTCACCCACAGGCACTCAGGCAGTTATATCACATGAGGATATAGCATCATGGTAAGCATGCTATCATGGCAGTCACTCACACGCATGCAAGGATGCTAAAGCATAAAACTTACTGAATACTCCAAGCCAAAACAGAAACTTATTAGAAATCCATACATGATCCTAATTATACAGAAGTGCCTAATGCAACACATGCAAAAATGCAACTATAGCAGGCTCGGCTATTCTAAACATGGCATATGAGATGCAACAGCTAGCAAGTATTCAACTTTGAAATTGAAATACCAATGCAGTTAGTATGATGCGGCGAGCCCAGTGCATGCAAAACAGATGAATGAATGCAAACATGCTGTCATACTGTATGCTAATTGAAACATGCCCTAATCTAACCATCATAAGCAGGTAAATAAAAGGGAGAAAGACGTGGGCTTGGAAGACATACATCACACTCACGCACACTTATTACAACATTGCCCTCGCGCAGAGGGTCCGAATAAATATACAGTCCCGAATAAAAGAATAGTACAGTCCAAATATGTACAAGTTCCTAATTAATTAACAAATTAACTAAGAAAATAAATAAACTGGCATACAAGCTAGGGACTGCCTTGATTCCATTTCGGATGATGAATGATGCATGCCCGGGTTGCCTTTGCGCGGAAATCCATGACGATACCCCAATTAACCTCTGTTTGCACCTGTTCTTGAAATGCGTGCCAAGCCTCGAAAGACCGCTGATTCTTGATTTGCTGCGACAGAGAGCAGGAAAGGGGCATAGCAATGTATTTTCACAAATGTATGCATGCCTCGATCCTCGTGCCACCAATCACGCATCTCGATGCATGATGGCCGAGGGGTCGAATTGCATAATTCAATATAGGATGAATGCACATGGAAACACAACAAAACCTAACTCCATCATGGATAATCCGGAGTGTCGGTGACTGGGGGAATTGAGACACGTTCCGTCACTTGGAGTACGGAATGCACCTCGTTTCCCGTGCCCGGGCTAACTCCTATCCCGAACACGATGCAATATGCATGACATGCATGAAATGCAACTAAGATACAATCCTAACATACACAATGTTATGGAATGGCATACAAGCTACACGAGGTAATACACAACCGAGCGTACACAATGCTATGGATGAAATGGCATACGCAATGCAATAATGGGCTTTCATCAACATGAGAGAGCCTCAGCCACACTCACATAGGAGGCCATCGGATGAAAAAGAAACAACTCGAGACGCGTGCACGCGTGCACGCAAACCGAGGACCGAACTTACGGCACGGAATGCCACTCTAACAAGACATGGCAAAACATGGAATATGGCACACTATAATGCAAAAATCAAAAGTAAAATGAGATGCAAAACAGCCCCGAAACCCGGTAAAATGAAACCCGATGCATGGAACGAGCCCCGAAACATGGATTTTGGTGCATGAAATGGCTTATAACTATACAATACAAACATAATTTGAACATGAGATGAAAATACAGAAGTAAGGAAACCCCTAGAAAAGCATTTTTACAGTTTAAAGCATGGCCAAACAGTGAGCACAAGTTGGGCTAAATTAGCATACAAAAGTGGCCCCGCAAGGGAGGCAATGAAACAAGTGGTAGATGCAAAGCCCAAACAGAAAAAGACCCTTCTACAACACTGAAGAGGGACCAAAAATATGACTACTTACAGTTTATGGCAGCCCCCAAAACAGCATACAAACATACTCAAAATGCCATGCAAGGTAGGGCCCAAAAGAGGTTATAACACAAAGTATACAAAGCATGCCTCAAACACGAAAATACTCTTAATGAAACATGACAAGGGGGTCAAAATATGTCTACTTTCAGTTCGGACCAAGGTCCAAAAACAGAATAAGAATAGGCTAAAAAAAATCATGCAAAATGAGGCAAAAACATGGATTTCAAAGCAAGTAGCACATGGGGTATCTAAACAGTGATGAGCCCTTCTTCAATGTTGAAGAAGGGCTCAAAATAAACTCACTTACAGTTTATAACATGCCCCAAAATAGATTACATATAGGCCAAAAATAACATGCAAGATTAGGGCCTAAAGAAGAGATAAAGAAGGAAGTGCAAGATGGGGACCTCAAATGCCAAAATTCCCTTAATGAAACATGAAATAGAGCTCAAATAAAGGGTACTTTCAGTTTCGGTCGGAGCTCAAAACAGTAAGAAAAATAAGTAAAAAAAGATACAAAAAAAAGAGCCAAAAAGAAGGGAAAGGGTGCTTACCCTTGTAGACCAGTCTTTAACAACTTCTTGGACCAAATCTGCTGCCTCCTAGCCTCTGAGAAGACCTCCAAGCTGCTGTAAATGGAAGGGGTGGAGTGGTGCTAGGTGATGGTGTGAAAATGGGATAGGATTTGGGTGTTTTTTTGAAGGAAATGAGAGAGATGGAGGGAGATATGCATGCAAGAGCCCCTAAGGAATTTTTTGTCAACCCAAAACCAGAGCTGGATGCTCTGTTATATAGGAAAAAGGAGGGGAAAAAGAGGGGGAAAAATGGGGGGGAAAACATTCAAGTTTCCCCTCTAAAATTTGGCTCTTCGGATACAAAATCTGGGGGGTCAAAGAGGTCAGTTCTGAACTAAGCAGGGTGCAAGGATCAAGGCCGGCCAGGTTTTGGAGCTGCAGGTGGCCGGCCGGCCACCCCCCATGGCCGGCCGGCCAAGGGTCAAAAGGGTCAAGTGTGATTAATGGCCGGCCACCACAAATGGGTGTCCTCCCATGTGCCCTCAACACAACCTTGTGGTTCAAAATTGTCAACTGTAAAACAGGAGAGAGAATAGGCCATTTTTAGGAAGGGTTCAAAAGGATCAAGTGGAATTACTGGCCGGCCACCAACTTTTGGTGTCCTCCCATGTGTGTACAACACAAATATAGGGGTTAGGATTGAAGAAAGTGACCCTAGGGTGGTCAACGTTGGCTTGGAAGTGAGAAAAACGGGCGTCAGAGGGCGCCGGAGAAATATAACTGGTTGCTGAAACAATTGCTGGCCTCCCACCCTTCTACGGCCTTCCTGGTGATGAAACAGAGGTACCTTCCAAAAATGAACGAAAACCGATGCAAAACGAACGTTCGGGGGCCAGAACGCGCAGTTCGGGGCCCCGAAAACTGCCTGTTAAGCACCGAAAGTGGCATTCGATCACGAAGTGGGTCTCTCAGACCTCAGTGTCCCTCAAAAGGGAGTAAATAAGATGCATGCCAAAAACCGGAGCAATAGGAGATAGTTAGGCGGTCCCGAACCGAGCCACACGGCCTGACGGCTCCGAAAAACCGGGAACCGGGCTCCGAAATGGGCAAAATGGCCTACAGCCACAAAATGTAGCCCATGGCTATTGAGAGATGGTCTACGGGACCTCTCCCTTCCATTACGAAAAGAAACAGAGAAAATCGAGCCTGGTTCGCAAACCGAGGCAAAGCATAAAAGAGTCCAGAAGTCCGGAGGCAAGGCTCGCAGCCGAGACTCTGAAACTTCTGGACGAGCACAATATGCAGTATCACCAAGCGCTCAACTGGTGACGTCTGAGTCTCAAGGTCGGTCAAAAATGGGGTGTCTACAGTTGCCCCTCTTTGACAGAACTCGGAAGTCACAAGTGACGGGAGTGAATGTCAAAGCCCAGAGACGAACCATTTTTGACAAGGCCGAAGACTTAGACAAACTTACAAGATAAACAGAGATGTGCCCGCAGGCAAGGGGGCAAAATGCAAAGTGATATGCACAGAGCCGGAGGTAACTCAATGATCATGCAAATGCAGCAAGCTGTAATGAAGCAAGTATTCGCAAATAGATGCAATAGTTTTAAGCAAGAATGCAAAGCAACAACTACATTTCATGCAGTTAAGAATGCAGAGAATTGTTCAATTCTCGTCGCGTCTCACACAGAGAAGATACGATACCTGCGCGATTCGTCTGGTCGCACCAGTCTCAAATGAACCGTACATACAATATCGTGCCTGCAAAAGAGAGAAATTCAACAAGCACAATATGCTAACAACATATACTCAACGTGATTCTGAAAGTTTGACACACGCAGTGCCGGCGAGTGAATGTATCGCGATGCGAGAAAGGAACGTGCGTGACAATGCATGCTCAAGCACAGAGGTATGGCAATATCAAGAGATGTGCATAATAATGCAATTATGCTCATGAGAATGCAAGTTATGTGCATGATAGTGCAAAACGAGCATAAATCAAGGTGCCCGTTTGTTACGAAATAACGAGCAAGGAAACGCGTGTTTCGGTGAAGGCGACTCGATCACGGCCTCCGATTCACTTCCTGGAAAGGCTACAACACATTCAAAAAGGATAAATTTTGATTTCGATGAATAATGATGAGACACATGTCAGAACTTGAAGCTGAAGTTCCGGCGGAGCAATTTCGCAACAGAAAGTGCACTTTTCTTGAACTTTTTCAGGTCCCGGGAACTCCAATCTTCCTCAAAATTTGCAGAGAGCTAGGTGAGCATGTGGGGGATACCACCGGCCAGTTATTTTCCCAAGGGGAGGCCACCAGCCACTTTTCAAAAAGAGAATGGCCGGCCAGCCAGAAAAGGTGGCCGGCCGGCCACCTGCCCAAATCCGCGGGCAAATTGGTCTTTTCACCTTATTTTCTTTATATTCTCTCACCCTAACACTTCGAGCTCATAACCTCAGCCACGAAATCTTCTCCTCTTGCTTCCTAAACCATTTTCTCCCTTAGATCTGAGCTCTATACGCGTTTTCCAACGCCCCACGCAAGTTGTTTTCGCAAAAACATTCAGTTTCAAGCACTTTGAACCGATTAAATTTTGATTTCGGGGCTTCTTTTCTCATTTTCGTCACTTGAGGTGAGTTTGTCTCAATATTTGGAAGATTTTCTCGGGAGTTGACTTTTGTTGACTTTTTAATTTCCCGAGAGTTGACTTTTGTTGACTTTTTCCAATTTTGGCTCATTTTTGCTCCTTTTGCAGATTTTCCGAAATGGCGGGTAATTTTCCTCATGGTGGAGGCTCTCCGGGTGCCGGGGATGATTTTGATGTCATGACTTTGCCTCCGAGGGTTTGACCCTTTATTCCCGAGAGGTATGCCCTGCCGGCACATGTTCTTCCCCGGGCCATTTTTCGTCACTTCACTGAGTTTGACGAGCGAGCACCCGGGGATCTCCTCCTGCGGGAGCCTGAGTATCATCTCTCCCACGAGGCATGAGAGGTATTTACTTCATTCCCACCTTTTCGGTAACGTATTACGAATTTATCTTGCATTCTGCTTGCGTTTTGGACACACGGTCTTATCACTAGAATTCCTGAGCACTCAGTCCATAAATTGATTGTGAACACACGGCACACAACGGTTGAGGGTTGAGCACGCAGCCCAACACACTGATTTTCTGAACACATAGCCCAAATTGATGGTGAACACGCAGCACACACTGATTGAGAGCTTGAACACGCAGCCCAAACACTAATTTTCTGAACACACAGCTTAAGTTGATTTTCTGAACACACAGCCCAGACTGATTGAGATTTGAACACGCAGCCCAAATACTAATTTTCTGAACACACAGCTCAAGTTGATTTTCTGAACACACAGCCCAGACTGATTGAGATTTGAATACGCAGCCCAAATACTAATTTTCTGAACATACAGCTCAAGTTGATTTTCTGAACACACAGCCTAGACTGATTGAGATTTGAACACGCAGCCCAAACATTAATTCTCTGAACACACAGCCCAAATTGATTTTTTGAACACACAGCCCAGACTGATTGAGATTTGAACACGCAGCCCAAACATTAATTCTCTGAACAAACAGCCCAAATTGATGGTGAACACACAGCCCACACTGATTGAGATTTGAACACACAGCCCAAACATTAATTCTCTGAACACATAGCCCAAATTGAAGGTGAACACACAGCCCACACTGATTGAGAGTAGAGCACACAGCCCAAACTCTGATTTTCTGAACACACAGCCCAAATTGAAGGTGAACACACAGCCCACACTGATTGAGAGTATAACACGCAGCCCAAGTTGAAGGTGAACACACAGCCCACACTGATTGAGAGTAGAACACACAGCCCAAACTCTGATTTTCTGAACACGCAGCCCATTTACTTGCACACAGCTTATTCATTTCATTGGCACACAACTCATTCATTTTTATACTGACACATGTATTCATTCTGAATGCAGGTTGGTTCTCGCACTGTGCGGGGATATGGCTCCACCGCTGCGAGAGATTGGTATACTGAGCTCCCGGAGGCTGTCCGAGATTTAGTAGATCTGGGGGGGTTCGGGGCCTTCTGCGTTGGGTTATCGCGTTGTCCTGCCAGTAGGACACTGATGGCAGCTTTGGTGGAGAGATGGTGGGACACCACCAACTCCTTTCATTTTTCCGCCACTGGGGATTTGACTATGACCCCGTTGGATTTTGCTGTATTGACTGGCCTAGACATAGGAGGTTGGCCCATTCCTTACGACGAGGACATGGGCGAATGGGAGGCCGCTTGGATACATTTGCTGGGGGCCCGCCCGCCTGTTGACAGAGCTTCCGGGAGAGTCCGATACACCCGGTTCTCTTCCCATTTTCGGAGGGAGGAGATGGAGCCCGGGACTCCTGAGGAGGCAGAGCAGTATGCCCGTGGTTTTCTTATGTTCCTCTTCGGGACTACTCTGTTCGCTGATAGAGGGAACACGGTTGGGCTGTATCTGTTGAGCGCTCTGGTTGACCTATCACAGGTCGGTCGGTACGACTAGGGTGGCGCCGGCCTGGCTACCCTTTACTGCTACATGAGCGCGACCTCCCGCGGGCAGGGAGACTTACTTGGCGGTTATTGGAGAGCCTGGGAGGTACTTTCTGTCCTCTTGATTTACATTTCTGCTCCTCATTACTTGTACATTGCACACATAACGCACTTTACAGTCTGTATTTTGCCCTCAGCACTTTGTATTTACATTCTGCACTGCTTTTCTCAGTTATGGGTCTACGTATATTTCCCGACGTTAGCCCCAGAGTTGGTGGTGGCAGGGCCCCTCATGACCCCGTACTCACTGGTGTTCGAGGGCCAGCACCGGCCGAGACCCCGAGAGACTCTCTTTTATCTACGGCAGTATTTTGACTCTGTGTGAACGATGGAGGTATTTCAAAACTCTCAGTCCCTTCCATTTTCATCTTTGATTTGCCCCGCATATTCCCTATTTCGGATTGGTTTATGCACTTGTTATCCGCAGATTACATGGCAGCCCTGGGCACCCTTGGGTGATGGTTTCCGATTTCAGTATGCCGGAGGATCGGGCACCTCCCAGTACAGGATCCTACTCGAAGGACCGGTTGGTAGAGCATGGTTTCTGGGGGAACGCTTTTTGCGTTAGGTATGGGGGTACACTTCTCAGGACCCTCCTGTAGCACCCCCAGTCAGTATGCGGACTGCTGATAGGCTTTCTTCCCAGGATGTTACTGGAGCTATGTTGGGCACTGATGCTTTGCTACATCTCGAGGATAGGGACTATGCCACTTATCGCCATATATATCTAATGCCCCCATTGACGGGAGTCCGTACGCCGTCGCTGAGACTTGTTGGTGCACCATCTTCGAGTCAGGCCAGGCTCGGGCTACAGACGCTCCTTCCACTAGTAGGGCTGGTACATCGAGAGGTGGGGGTAGATCAGTTCCTCCGATTCCTCCGACTCTTCCTCATCCTGGGTGGCCGGATATGCCGACTGAGCTGATGGGGTGGCAGTTTGGGACTACCTCTCCGATTTCGATCCCGATTGAGTCTCCGACCCGGTCATCGATATGTCATTGATCCCGACTCACCGCTGGTATGTTCTACTGCTTTTCATCTATCATTCAAATGCTTAGACACTCCTTTATTCGTTGATGATTTGAGCTTGTATTTGCAGCCACCCAGAGAGTACATGGAGGAGGTGATCAGATTGGTGGCCTCACTCGAGGGCATGGTCTTGCGGAGGGAGGCACAGTTGTCTATCATGGGCTTCTAGGTACTCTTTAGTTTTCTGGCATTTATCATACTTCTGATGACATGCTAATTTCTACTGCATTGATAGGCTATTTGTGTAGAGCACATCAGACACACACCCCGCTTGTACACGGTGTTTTCATGCACCCACTTCATGTAGTTTTTACTTGCATCTGTATCTGACGTACATGTTTAGACTGATGTATTTAATTTGAACTCTTTGTTCTCAGATGCCTCCGGTATATGCTCAGCCGCAGGCTCGGCCACCTGGGCCTTCTCGGGGAGCTGGGCCATTTGGGCCTTTTCACAGAGCTGGGCCATTCAGGCCTTCCCGAGGAGCTGGGCCATCTAGGCCTTTCCGAGGAGCTCGAGGAGGGTCCTCTCGCAGACGCAAGGCACATGTTATAGAGGCGGAGCCTGATGAGGAGGATGAGGAGGAGGTTACAGACCGTCAGTCAGAGACATCTGCTGAGGAGGGGGACTCCGGTCTTGGTTCCGGGAGTGGAGGCGAGGCTGAGGGGGATCCTGAGGACGACAGCTCCGACCCGGATGATGATGGTGGTGCAGAGGTTGTCCCGCAGAAGAGGATGAGGAGGGCCTCTCATTCCCGCTCCCGAGGGCATTGATGCTGCTGTTTCCTGCTTTATTTTCCTTTTTGCTAGTAGCTTGTAGCACTTTGCATATTGTTAGGCAGTTTTATTTTCTGTAAAACTTATACCTTTGTTTGTTGTAAAACATGATGGAATGAAACAACTTTTGAAAAGGTGTTTGTATTTTAAACTTTTAGCATCGTATCGCATCATTTTATTTTGCACAAAAATGAAATTGAATGGGAATGTGCATTGTGTAATCACTAAGTCAGGTAGTGAACCGACGCAACAAACTAAGCAACTCAACTTACTAAGATATAACAGAACCCTAGCAAGTTTACAACTCGATAATCAAAATGCAATAATGTTGACAATTCGATAAACAAGACTTAAACAAAAAAGCTTAAACAAAGAGTAACAACTCAAAAACACGAAATACGACAGCTCGACAAACAACTCGATAAGCAAAACGACAACTCGATAAACAAAACAACAACTCGATAATCAAAACAACAAAAACGAAGTGTACTCCGGACGATCTAGGCAACGGAACGCATCCGAAACAGAGGGAAATAGAGGCCTTCGACACATCCGTTGCATGGAAATGCTTGAAACCTTCCCTCGGAGGGTAAAACAGGGCCAAAGGCATACATTGGAGCATGGCCGGCCACTTTTAGGAGCCGGCCGGCTAGGTTTATTGCAGAGAGGGGGCCACCGGCCAGTTTTGTAACAAGAAGTGGCCGGCCTGCCAGAAAAAGTGGCCGGCCGGCCACTTAACCCTGCAGCCGCCCAATTTTTGACACTTGTCCTCCTGAATAGTGTTTTTCCCTCTTTAAAAGCCTTAGCTCCGTGCTTTGATTCAATTCATCTTAGTTTTGCACAAAGATGGAGGCGTTTCTCGTTGAAAATCTCACAGCTTGGATCGCTTCTCTAGATGGCTTGGAAAAGTTAAACTTCCGGGGTTTCGGCTTGAATGCACTATTCACGCTGGGTCGCACTCCACTGCATCTCCCTTTCCTCCATGCCGCGGCGAGGTTTTGGAACCCAGTGACGCATGTCTTTAGCTTCGGCGGTCAAGAGGTATGTCCAACTTTTGAAGAGTTTCAAGTTTTGATGGAATCTGAAAGTCATGAAGAGATCTTGCCCCAGTTCCGCTTTGGCCACGCCCAAGCTTTAGGGCGGATGTGTGGACTCACCGCACATGATGCTCGATCTCTGATATGTAATGGGGAACTGGATATCCTTGGTGTGATCCATCGTTTTTCTGACGTCGGTGACCGCAGCAACCATTATTGGCAAGGTTTCCGACAACACGCCCTTTGCTTATGCTTGCTATCTCGCTTTCTGCTTTCCCCGGGCTTCGGCGGAGCTAGCATTCGTCTGATTGAAGTTGCTCAAGGCCTGAGAGAAGGAAAGAGCTGTATCGCCATGACCTTGGCCGAGACGCTGATGGGCTTAGATTCTGTCTATCGCCGGGAGATGACTAGATTTGCTGGGAGTCCACTGCTGCTGCAAGTAATGTTTCCCGTCCCATCTTATATATGTATTTGCTCACATCACTCGGCCCTCAGGCTCGATTTTTCTCACAAAAACCCTTTTCTCGCTTTTCTCTCAACGTACATCTCTCTATTCTTTATTCTCTCATTTTTCATCCCTCCCCAGGTATGGTTAATGGACAAATTGCAGGTTGTGGATTCTTGCCCGGCCTACTCAGCTCGAGGCTATTTCTTTCGACAACGCCTAGTCGATGCCCCTGATGGAAGGTGATGGTTTGACTGGATGTGCAATTTGTCCGCAGATCGCATTGCTTGGCGTTGTCCTTGGCTCAACCTCTCGGCAATGAGCTATAGCATGTCCCGGCTGATCGGGATCCAGTTGATTGGTCTAACCCACTGTGTGTTCTACTTTCCGTTTCGGTTCCTGCGCCAGTTCGGTCATGATCAGATTTGCCCACCAGAGGGGATTGAGTACCCAGCTGCTTTCCCTGTCCGAGGTGCACAGCTTGCTCGATATGCCACAGTATGGAGGACTAGAGAGCTCCTGGCTCCTGCTCTCACTTTCAGTTGCACTTTGTCTGACGAGTGCTTGGATTGGCTCAACGAGGAGGCACAGGTTGGACCTAGCTTGGCGTCAGAGGCTTCGACCAGCTCTGGGAGGGGGCGCAGGGATACTTGACTTGACTACGCCCCGAATTTATTGCTTTATTAGTACTTTCAAGTTTTCTTTATGAACGTGATAAAAAGCAACTTCGATTGTATGCAAGAGCAGGAGAACTCTGTTTTGAAATCAATGAAATTGAAGGTTGTGGTACTGAACATTTTCCGCTTTGGTCCAAAAATGGTCTTAGTTGTAAAGAGATTAATTTGAACAAAGTCAACTTTTATTAAAACTTTTCAAAACCATTTTCGATGTGGATCAGAACTGGACACGCCTAAGATTTGTCACTGAGATGCACAACCCCAGATCCCTACAACTGGAAAGTTGCCCCTAGTTTGAAGAGTACCGCGGCACTGCATGGCAACGGAAAGTTGCCCCTAGTCTGGATAGCTCTGCACCGTCGCGGCAACGGAAAGTTGCCCCTAGTCTGAATAGCACTGTACTGGAAATCGCGATAAAAGCTGATGGACAAAGATGACCAAGATGGTCAAAATGGACAAAGTTGATCGGGGAAAAGTTTATGGCTGAACTTCAAGGTGAAGTTGCCTACGTATCCCAAAGATGGGAATCAAGCCTTACGTAGTTCAGGCTTAGGTTCACTCGGGTATTTTCACTCTCCTTTTACGCTCTAACTTTTGCCAAGGTCGCCCTTTGCGGGTTTTCAACCTTGCGAGCTCAGTTTTTATATTTTCCAATTTTTTGTGCTCTAACTTTTGCCTAGGTCACCCTTTCGGGTTTTCGGCTTAGCGAGCCTCTCAAGGGTAGTATTTCTTCAACTTGTCCATGTTGATCGGTTGGGAAAACTCTAGGCCATCTAGATCCATCAGAACCACAGCTCCACCTGACCAGATAGCTTTGATGATGTAGGGACCGGTTCAATTGGGTTTGAACTTGCCCCTTGGGTCGTGGATGGGAGCTCGGTTGTCCTTGAGCACCAAATCTCCTTCTTTTAGGTTCCTGGACTTAACCTTCTTGTTGCAAGCCCGGGCAATTCTGCGTTGATAGCCTTGAATATGGTACAGTGCTTTCAGTCTTCTCTTGTCAAAAAGCATGAGTTCCTCAAATCTGCTCTGCTGCCAATCTGCCTCGGCCATTTGACACTCGGCCAATACTCGTAATGACGGAACCTCAATCTCGATAGGTAGAACGGCCTCCATCCCATAAACCAATGAATACGGAGTCGCTCCGATAGAAGTTCTGATTGAAGTCCTGTAGCCCCACAGAGCAAACGGCAGCTTATCTGGCCAATCCCGGTAGGTTTCCACCATCTTCTGCAGTATGTGTTTGATATTCTTGTTGGCGGCCTCGACTGCTCCGTTGGTTTGCGGCCGGTATGTAGATGACTTATGGAAAGCCACGTTGTATTTCGCCAACAAGTCTGTCACTTCCTTCTTGAAGTGGGAACCATTATCTGAAATTATCTCGTTTGGGACCCCATAGCGACAAATGATGTTTCTAATAAACTTTGCAACGTGTGACGCCTTCAACACCGCATATGATTGGGCCTCGACCCACTTCGTGAAATAATCTATCGCAACCAGGATGAACTCATGCCCATTCGACCCTTTCAGAGTGACAGCCCCGATCACATCGATTCCCCAAACTGAAAATGGCCATGGCGAAGTCATGTTGTATAGCTTTGACGGCGGGATGTTCATGCGGTTTGCATGAATCTGACACTTGTGGCATCGCCGAACAAAACTAATACAATCTTCCTCCGTGGTGGACCAGTAATAACCCTGTCTGAGGATCTTCCGTGCTAGCATTACTCCGTTCATATGCGCGCCGCATTCTCCTCCATGGATGGCCTCCATCAGGCGCTTCGATTCTTCGGCTTCAACACACAGCTTGTGCATTCCCAGATGACCTCTTTTATACAGCTTACCCCCACAGATGATGAACTGGACGGCCATTCTTCTGATTGCCCTCTTATCCTTGGCATTTACCCCTGGCGGGTATGCTTCCTTTTCCAAGAAATTCCAAATGTCAAAATACCAGGGGTTTTCGTCCTGAACCTCGTCTATAGCGGCGATCGACTCGTAGGTTGGCGCAAAATTCTGGTCAATGACGACTGGATGCATCCGGATTCCAAATGGGATGTCTATCATGGAAGATAGAGTTGCTAGAGAATCGGCGAACCTGTTGTTCTCTCTTGGAAGATGAGCAAAGTTTAGCTTTTCAAACCGAGGGATTAGCAAGTCCAAGGTCTGATGGTACATCATCATCTTTTCTTCTTTGACTTTCCAGTCTCCGTTTGCCTGAGATACAACAAGGTTTGAATCCCCGATGACGTCCAAACGTCTTGCCCCTAGTTCCAAGGCCGCTTCTAGGCCGGCAATGCACGCCTCATATTCTTTGAACCGGAGTTTGAAGGCTAGAGGGATACGGGAATTGTCAGGTGCTATCAGCAACACTCCTATCCCATACCCGTATTGATTTGATACTCAGTCAAAGTACATCGTCCAATATTCGTTGTCGATGTGCAAAATGGCTTCATCTGGGAATAAGTACTCCACCGCTTCACCTCCTTCGACTGGATGATCGGCCAAGAACTCTACCACTGCTCTTCCTTTGACTGACTTGCGTGTCACATATTTCAGATCGAATTCGGAGAGCAACAGCAGCCAACGAGCTAGCCTACCCGTAAGTGCCGGTTTCTCGAAAAGGTATTTGATGGGATCCAGTCGTGAAACCAACATTATTGAGTGAGCTAACAAGTAGTGCCACAGCTTCCTGGTAGCCCATACCAAAGCTAAGCAAGCCTTCTCGAGCGAAGTGTAGCGGGTCTCGTAGTCCAACATCTTCTTGCTCAGATAGTAGATGGCCCTCTCCACCTTATCCTCCGATTCTTGTGCGAGCATGCAGCCCATTGTAGTCTCAGTCACTGAAAGGTACAATATCAGCGGTTTTCCCGGCTCTGGTGGCGATAACATGGGCGGGTTCTGTAAATATTCTTTGATCTGTTCAAGAGTAGCTTGGCATCAGCCGTCCCATTGGAACTTCTTGCCTTTCTTCAGGAGACCAAAAAGTGGTTCACAAGTCAAGGTTAATTTTGAGATAAACCGTCTTATGAATTGCACTTTACCCAGAAAGCTAGAATATTTCAGGCAGGAGTTTTCCATCCCAGCCGACGTCCATCTAAGGTTGGCTGGGGAGGATGACTCCATCATGCCCACAGTAAATTCCATACCCTTCCCAGTTGTAGCTTTCATAGAGTGTGGACTTAGGCTCCCACTCGACATCCTTTTCCGAGAAATCCTCCATTACTACAAATTGAACCCAATGCAACTCGCCATCAACTCCTACTGTGTTATCAACGGCATAATAACCTTAGCCAAAAAAGAGAATGCTAGGATAACTTTAGCTGACATCCAATACTGCTACACCATGTGTGGCCTCAAGTTAGAAAAAGACTATATTTACTACCTCAAACCGAGGTCCACAGAGTACAAAATTGTTGCCGACCTCCCAGACTCCGACAAGGGAGCCGGGGACGATTACTTCATTGTCTTGGGAAACTAGGAGTTCGCTCCAAATGAGGACCTCCATCTCTACCCTCTTAGCCGAACAGTTTTCATAGAGGGTAATGGTAAGAGCCAAGTATTTATACTTACTTGTCTTCAAAGTCTTCAATACTTTGTTCTTTCTATGCGTTCTAACGTCTGTTTTTCTTGCAGCTCTTCCACAACCGGCAAAAGACTTCTGTAAGTCCTTCTTCCCGAGCAAGGGCTTGAAGAAGCTGTTGGATCTGCTAGTTCACAAGCAGAGAGCTCCTTTACTGCTCAACTACATCCCAACTTATAAGTCCGTTTTGCTCGACGTCCCAAAAAAGAAGAGCAAGTCTCCTTCTTCCACCACAACTCCTCCAATAACTTCATAATCTCAGCCAGATCAGGGATCAACTTCAGATCCAGCTGAGCAACTATCAACCTTAGCTCCATACTTGATCCCTCCATCTCAACGCAGACGTCGACGCCGACGCCGAACTGCAATCGCTGCCGAGATGGGTCGTAAGAAAGCAGTCGCAGAAGACTTTCTGGCTTACATCCCCGACACTGTCAATGCTCAACTGGCATAGCCTTAACCAAAACCAAACCCCAAAAGACTGAAGAAGGCCCAGCCTAAGGTAACGGTGACTCAGATTGACACTGAGGGTACCTTGCCAATTTTAAAATTGGTTGAGAGTGAAAAGACCCCATCTGCTGCTGAGAAGAGGCCTGCCGAGGCCGAACTATCCCAATCAACTCGAACAAGAGGTCGAGGTCCGAGCCCACAACAACCTCGGGCTCTATGAAATCAGATGCCCCCTGGGCTCCCCCCATTACCATAGAGGACAAGCCGGTCAGAGTTAGTGATAACGCGACTGATCTTGAGGTCGGCGTTGCACTCTCTACGGCTTTGCTCCTTCCAAATGATCTTAATCGTAACGCCGAGATGAGCGAGTATGAAAACTTCGCTTTGATGCTACATCATTTCGTTCAAGTAAGTCCCCTATATTTGGTAGTTCTCTTTCTCTATTTTTCCATACTCACAGGATTTTTACTAACTTTTGTTTTGTCCATTTTCTTTCAGGCGATCCAACACGCCCACTCCTTCTTAATGCAAGCCTTTGAAATGAGGAAGGAGTTGGCCGACAAGATCAGAGAGGTTGCTGGTTTCCAGAAGACCATGAAAAAGGCCGAGGCAAAAATGAAGACCTTGTCAGACTGGGCCGAAGCAGTCAAGAAGACTCAGGACGAGGCCGAGGAAAGGCTGATGCTGCAGAGGCCATTGCCAAGGTCCTTATGGCCCAAAAGAAAGAGGCCGAGGCCAAGATGGTTGAGGCCCAAAAGGAGCTTCAACATGCCCTAGCCACAAAAGAGGCCGAGATTAAGGCCACCGATGAGAAGACGTATGCTGAGGGGGCGGCTGACGTCAAGGAGGAATACAAAAACAAAGTGAAGTATGCATGCAACAAGGGTTTCACCCTTGGTTGGATGACTGCCCTCAAAACGCTTGATGTCCCCGAGGACTCCCCCCCTCAAGAATGCTGACGACCTCCCTCTGCCATTTCTCCCTACTCCAAGCCAATCCGAGGACGATTCCGAGTCCAAGGAGGATGCTTTGGTTAGGAAGAAGAAGGACGCTGCTGGGGCCAAGTCCCCCACTCTGAATGAGCACGTCGTAGACTTGTCTCAGGATGAGGAAGGTGGGGTCTCCAAAGACGCTACTCCTAAGAAGGTAACATCGGACGCGCCTATTGTTGAAAAGAGCCTCGACCAAACTCTTCAAGAAATTGATGCCGAGCTCGCGGCTAAGAGGGCCACCGAGATGTCTTCTCAGCTATCTTCTGAACTCTAGACCCAACCAGCCAGAGATGCCGAGGAGTCTTAATTTGATGTCTTTCTCTTTTTTTCTGTACCTTGTACTTTTTCCTTTCTTTTTGAAACAATGTAAGCTTTTATTTGGCCGATGTTCTTTTATCTATTTTGAACAAGTAATTTCCAATATTAGGCCGAATTGCCTTTGTATTTGAACTTCCTTATCTGAATGCAAGTATAACTTTCTTCCCTCAATGTGATTGTATGTTTGTCTTCTTTTTACTATCTTGTATGATTCTATACTTTTAGAATAATTTCCATGTTTTCAACATACACCTTAACTGTGTAATCTTCTCGGTGTGGAATACTTTGGCTGTTCCCACTAACAGCTTATTTCGGCTCTGACCTAACACTTGAAAATATTCATACTATTTTCACAAGTGTTATTTACAGTTTGCCACTTCGCTCAAGACCTCTGTCTTCATTTATTGCAACATAATCTTGGGTTAGCTTCAACTTGTAAATTTTTCTCAAAATTTCAACGAGCGTTTAAACCATCTTCCTTTAACATAACCTCAGCTTAACTTCAACTTGTAAATTTTTCTCAAAATTTCAACAAGTGTTAAACCATCTTCTCTAACATAACCTCGGCTTAACTTCAACTTGTAAATTTTTCTCAAAATTTCAACAAGCATTTAAACCATATTCCTTGTAAATTCCAACTCCCAAGCATTATTCTCTAGCCCTCTGCCCCCTAATGTGAACTTAAGTTTCACTTGGGTTCTTATTAAGCATGTGACTTTCGATCTTATCGCCGAGGTTAGATTCAAACCAAGACTGGCCGAGGTTACCAACCTCGGCCTTTTTGTTAATCTGACTGGCATGCACTTGGCTCCAATCCGTGTCTGATTTTGTCGATATGACAAGTCCAGGTTAACCTAACTTAGTTCAACTCTATTATATGCAAGTAAAGTTTCTACTCTGCCATATAATAAGTCTAAGTTTTTCGTCATGTTTCACTTAGAAACATCGCCAACTTAGCTCAACTCTATTATATGCAAGTAAAGTTTCTACTCTGCCATATAATAAGTCTAAGTTATTCTTCATGTTTCAATTAGAAACATCGTCAAGTACCTGATTAGTCACCATACAAGTTTAAAAAGCAATCTAAAAACTTTTATTAATACTTCGGCTAATAACAAGAGAAAGCTTGAAAAACAATAAGATCTAGTGATAGAAAAACTTCAGATTGCAAGTATTCCAGGGTTTTGGCAGCTCTTTGCCTTCACAATCCTCAAGCCGATATGCCCCATTGCCTAAGATTGAGATGATTCTATGGTGTCATTCCTAATTCGGGCCAAGCTTGCCTTCTCTGGGATCCTTATTGTTGCCGACGACCTTTCTCAGGACGAGGTTACCAAATTGGACCTCTCGCGGGTTCACCTTCTTATTATAAGCCCTGGCAAGCTGCTGCTGGTATGCCCCCAGCTGAATTGCTGTTTTTTCCTTCGTTCTTCTAGCAGATCCAGATCTCGGGCTAGGAATGCCTCATTGGTCCCATGTTCTACTCCCTGTGTTCTGATCCCTGGGATGCCGACCTCCAATGGAATTACTGTCTCTGTGCCATAGGCCATGGCGAATGGATATTCTCCCGTTGATCTTCTCAGCGTAGTCCGATATGCCTAGAATACACTGGGCAACTCATCCACCCACTTTCCCTTTGTTACTTGCAGCCTCTTCTTAATCCTATCCAGGATAACTTTGTTGGATGCTTTTGCTTGGCTGTTGCTTTGAGGAAAACTTAGGGTGAAAAAATAATTCTTGATTTTAAACTTTGCACAGAAGTTATTGATTAGTTTACTGTCAAACTGTGTGCCATTGTCAACTACTATTGCTCTTGGGATCCCAAACCTGGTGATGATGTTTTTCCAGATGAAGTTCTTCACATCAATATCCCGAATCTTGGCGAGGGGTTCAGCTTCTACCCATTTGGTGAACCAATCTGTTACCACTAGTAGGTACTTCCTTTGTCTAGTTGCTTGAGACAGTTTTCCAACAAGATCCATGCCCCATTGGGCAAATGGCCAAGGATTGGACACCGGGTTCAAGTTTGCTACTGGTTGATGTATCAAAGGTGCAAACCTCTGGCACTTCTCACACTTCTTGACATAGGCTTCAGCATCTTTCTGCATGTAGGGCCACCAGTATCCTTGAATAATGGCCCTATGAGCAAGTGACTTGCTCCCAGCATGGCTTCCACATACTCCTTCATGTATTTCGTACAGAAAGTCGTCAACCTGTGCAAGATGCACATACCTCAGAAGGGGTCCAGTAAAAGATCTTCTGTAGAGATGTCCTTCTGTTGTCAAACAGAACCTTGCCGACTTTAGTCTGATCTTGTGTGCTTCTTTTTAGTCATCTGGCAGCTTCCCATCTCAATGGAATACTGTTATTGTATCCATCCAGCTTGGTCCCATCTACACACACATTACTTCATGCTTTGTGTTCAGTGGTTCTATACTTGGTCCTGGCAAGTAATCAACCATTATTATTCTTGCTTCTCCTGATTTCATTGCACTTGCTAGGTTGGCCAGGACATCGGCATGGCTGTTGTCATCTCGGCCGACTTGCTGTAGCCGACAATTTTGGAACAATGCCATCAGTCTGCCCATTTCCTTTACATAGGCCGACATCCTTCCATCTTGGGCTGCATACTCGCTTGTTGCCTGGTTGACTATAAGCTTGGAGTCACAGAAGACTATTACCTCGTCAGCTTCCATGGCTGCTGCCAGCTTTAATCCTGCTATCTGTGCTTCATACTCTGCTTCATTGTTTGAGGCCTTAAACCCCAGACGAATGGATTGCTCAAGTACCTGCCCATCTGGAGATACTAGTACTACTCTTGCCCCCGCGCCTTGTCGGTTTGAACTTCCATCAACAAACAACGGGAAGGAGTCACCGATATAAATACTGCAGGGCCTGAGTTTTTCTTCCTTTCTTTGTTCTGCTGTCCCCTACTGGGTTTTCCCTTGCGCACTGGGACGTTGTATACCTTGGCTCAACGGAGCCCGATGTATGACGGCATCTGGTGTGAACTCGGCCACAAAGTCGGCTAAGACTTGTCCTTTGATTGCTGTTCTGGGTCTAAATTTTAGGTCGTATTGGCCTAACATTACTGCCCATCTGGCTATTCTGCCTGTTAGATCTCTCTACTGCAACAGGGACCTCAAAGGATGTTCAGTTAACATCACAATTTTGTGGGCTTGAAAGTAGTGATTCAGCTTCTTGAAGGCCATTACTAAAGCCAGTCTTAACTTCTCCAGGGGTAGATATCTGGTCTCTGCATCTGCTAGAATTTTACTCACGTAGTAAACTGCCTTTTGCTCTCCCTTTTCTTCTCTGACTATTACTGCACTTACTGCATGCTCTGAAACTGTCAAGTATAAGAACAGCTCATCTCTAGGTATTGGATTTGAGAGGAGTAGAGCTATGGTCAAATATTTCTTCAAGTCGGCCAAGGCGGCTTCGCACTCTTCTGTCCATAAGAAATCTGCGGCTTTCTTTACTAAGCTAAAGAAAGGTTTATACTTGTCAGAGCTTCTACTTATAAATCTGTTTAGGGTTGCAGCCCTTCTAGTCAACATCTGCACTTACTTTGCCGATGTTAGGCTCTTCAATTCTAAGATGGCTTTAATCTAATACGGGCTAGCCTCAATGCCCCTTCTGGTAACCAAATATCCTAAGAACTTACCAGACCCTACTCCAAATGCACACTTCGATGCATTGAATCGGAGCCGATATGTCTTAAGGATGTCAAAGACTGCCTTCAAGTCTTCCAAATGACCTTCAGGTTCCTCGGTCTTCACGACCATGTCATCTATGTATACCTCCATAGTTTTGCCAATTAGATGTCTGAACATCTTTGTCACCAACCGCTGGTAAGTTGCTCCTGTGTTTTTCAATCCGAAAGGCATAACTTTGTAGCAATATAGCCCTTTTGGGGTGATAAATGCAGTCTTTTCCTCATCTGGGAGGTACATAGCTATCTGATGGTACCCCATGTAGGCATCTAGGAAGCTCATCCTTCCATGCTCTAAAGTGGCATCCATCAATTGGTCAATCTTGGGTAATGGGAAACTATCTTTGGAACAAACCTTATTTAGGCTGGTGAAGTCCACGCAGACCCTCCACTTACTATTCTTTTTCTTCACAACCACTGTGTTTGCTAGCCATGTCGGGTAATTTACCTTTTGAATGGCTCTGGTCTCTAGAAGTCTATCTACTTCCTCTTTTACTGGCTCAACATGCATTAGTGTCGGCCTTCTTGCCCGCTAGATGACAGGTTTGGCTGACCTGTCTATATTCAGTCTGTGGCAAGTGACCTCGGGGTCAATGCTTGGCATCTCGTACGGTGTCCATGCAAACACCTCAAGGTTGCTCTCAGGAATGCCTCTAACTCTTTTTTCTCTTCCTCGGCTAAGCCTGAGCCGAGAAGGAAGAAACGTTCTTTATTCCCTTGCTGGACAAGGATTTTCTTCAGAGCTTCTTCACTCTTCTCGGCTGGCTCTTTGCCAACGTCATCCAGGACTTCCATATTCTCGTCCTCGATCTCCGCTGTTTCTGCTTCTCGTATGTTGCAGGTAGACTTCATTGCTGCTATGGAGCAATTCTTTACTTGCAACTGATCCTCTCTGACCTCCTCTATTTCATGTTCCGTTGGGAACCGCAATAGCTGAGGCAATAGCTGAGGCAATGTTGGGGGAACATCTCCCATTGCATGCAGCCATGGCCTTCCTAGGATAGCATTGTAAGGAGAGGGGGTGTCAATTATGGTGAACTTTGTTTTTAGCTTCTTGGTGCCAGCCTGCACCTCTAAACTTGCTGCTTCCAGGGGCCACGTCGGCGTTCCATTGAACCCAATCATTGGGCCATTAGACTGCTCCAAGTCATCCTGGTGAAGGCCAAACTCCTTGTAACAGCTGACATACATGATGTCACAAGAGCTGCCTTGGTCAACTAAGATGCGCTTTACTTGGCACTTTCCAATCTGGAGGGATATTACCAAGGCATCGTTGTGTAGATGCTGCACCATATCTAGGTCTTCCTTAGTAAAGAACACCACTGGTCCTTGGCTCTTGTCTGCCCTGGGTCTCTTCTTCCCGACCAGATACACATGTTGTAGGTGTTTCATTTTCTGGGTTTCCCTCCTTATCTCATTCTTATTGACCTTCGAGTGAATCACATTGATCACTCGAGGTCCGCCTACCTGTGGTTGTGGTGCTGATGGGGGCGGTGCTGATGGGGGCGGTGTTGATGGGGGCGGTGCTATTGGTGCCTGGGGAAGTCTTACCTGCTCTTCCCTTGTCTTGGCCTCGTCCACCGGGTCCCTTAAATGGTCTTGTCTTACCAGGTCTTCCAGATGTGTCTTCAGGGCTCTACACCTCTCAGTCAGATGTCCAGCCTCATTGTGGTAAGCATAGTGTTTGCCAAGGCTTCTTCCCATAAATTCACCCGGTACCTTTGCTGGTGCTTTGTAATAGGGCTGATTTCAGATTTTCTCTAAGACTTTGTAAATAGGGATTCGAAATACAGTTGTCACTGCCTCTGTAGCCCTTAATCCTGTCTTTGGTTTGTTGTATCCACTATCACCTCGGCTTCGCTTCAGTGAGCTGTTTTTCTTTTTTGGTTTCGACGGCTTTGTCCCCGGCGTGTCCTCCTCGGCCCTGGCATACTTCTCTATCCTGGCCATAAGCTCCTCCATGCTTTTCGACAATGTCTTTGCCAGTGATTTTAGAAGCAGGCAGTCATCTTTCAATCCGTTCTTAAATGACACAACCGCCACCTCTTGGTTGCATTCTTGTATTCGGTTGAATACCTCGTAATACCTTTTGGCATAGGCCCTAAGGCTTTTGTCCTCATTGATTCTCAAGGCCATTAGGGCGTCCACCCTTAATGGTTGTAACTTGTTTGTCACGAACTTGGCCACAAACATCTCGGCCAGGCCTTCCCAGGTTTTCACAGTTCCTTTTGACAACTTGTGAAACCAATCTGATGCAATTTCCCCGAAGGAAGAGGGTAACACCTTGCAGAGCAACGACTCGTTCCCAATGTACAATGCCATCGAGTTCAGGTACAAGCCGACGTGAAAGTTAGGGTCTGACTTACCGTCGTATATCTGTAACCTCGGCATACTGAACCTTTTCGGGGCTTCAAATTTCTCAAACTCCACCTAGAACGGTGTTCTTGGCTTGACCGGAGAGGTTACCTCGGTATCTTGTTGCTTCCTCTGGAAGTAACCCCTCAGATCCTCCTTGGTCCTTCCAGGAGCTCGGCTATCAACGGATTTTAGCCTTTTTGGTGTGCTGCTCCTAGTATCATTGTGAGTCCTTTTGGACCTTTCTCTGTTGGTTGTGTTGAAACACAGCTCCTTCCCCTGAACATGTCGATGTTCTTTGGGGTCAGCTTCCTTGGCGCGATGTGTCCTCCGTAAATCTCCCCTTCTTGATTCTCCTCGCCTGACCTCCCTTGAAGGTCGGTGAGAATGTTTCTTGGTTCTATCGTGCTGCTCCTAGTATCATTGTGAGTCCTTTTGGATCTTTCTCTGTTGGTTGCGTCAAAACACAGCTCCTTCTCCTGAACATGCCGATGTTCTTTAGGGTCAGCTTCCTTGGTGCGATGTGTCCTCCGTGAATCTCCCCTTCTTGATTCTCTTCGCCCGACCTCCCTTGAAGGTCGGTGAGAATGTTTCTTGGTTCTATCATGCTGAGGAGTCGCAAGAATTGTCCTCTGCCTCCTTGGCTAGGCATCTTTTTTGGCCGCTGGAATCGACGTATCTTGTAACGGAAATGATGGTTGCATAATGTTGTTTTGCATCATGAAATTGACAACCGATTGTAGGTCCGCCAATTTGTTTGCCAGTTCCTTCATCTCGTCATCCTTCCGCAGGAATCTATCTTTCCATACCTGGAGGTCATCTTCGTTATAATACCTGTCTCGGTCTGATTTCTTTGGTACGTTGCCCTCCTGGCCGACGTCCTTCTCTCCATGATTCTTATCATGAGTCTCTTTGTTACAGTTGTCTTCTTCGACGTCAAGGTCAATAGGTTTCCCATTCTTAGTAGGAGTGTCGTCCCCAACCTTCTCTTTCTGTCTGTTACTGGCCATCTATTCCCCTTTCTTTTCCACAGACGGCGCCAAGTTGTGTGAGTCGATTTTTGACCACACTGCCAAATTAGTATTCAACTAGAGAGCACTAGTAGAATAAATGACGCCTGAATGACCTGTAACAGAAAGATGAGATTTCGGCGGTGGTTCGTCCACCCGAGGGCACTCCGATGATCAAGTCAGCTATCTCTCAAAGATAGCAAAAGTGCTTAACTCACTATTCAGAACATAAAAAGTGTATCTTAGATCCATAGGGGTGCCTTCCTTTTATAGCCAACACAAACCGAATCCTAATAGAAGCATAGCTTCAATGGACTTTGGATGACTGCTAATCTTGGACTCCCAATAGGATTGGGATAAACTCTTTGAGAGTTTTATCTTTATCCAAACTAAAGCCTTCTCTCGTTCTAGGACTCTTGTCCCTTATCCGCTTATCCCGAACTTTGATATCTTCGGAGATAATCTCGGCCTAACCGAGATCACCTCGGTGTCATGATCAGGACACATGGTACCTCAGCTGACACTTCGGTGCCACCTTAGCCACGTGTTGCCATTAAAAAATTATGTCCCCACAGAAACAGAACGTGGATTTCTTACAAACAAGTGCGAATAGGAAAAATATTGAAGAAAACAAAACAAGACATTTTTTGCTAATATGCATATCCAACTTCTAAAACCTGAATACAATACAGGGAGGAAAACAAAGAAAAATAATTTTATTTATTTATTTATTTTTTATCAGCAAATGTTAGTTGTTAGTTGTTAGATTAGCATCTACAGGAGAAAATCTCCTCACCCTTGGTTAAGCACCTAAGTGCTTACACACCCTTAATTCAACCCCCCATAAGGAGAATTGAACCCATGACTTCCTTGGGACTAAGTCCTAAGGAAGACATGGTATAAAGAAGAATAATGATATGAGGGAAAAATGAATTTGAAATTCATGGGGGTAAAAGTGCCATTTGTGCTATAGCGTACAACTTTTACTTGCACTTCATGAAATTGAAATTTTTTTACCGGGTTGCCATTTATTTGAAATTCCCCGTAAAACAAATGCAGTTGTGCTAATGAAACATAGATACGAGACAAAGTAATGTCTGTATCCCATTCTGTGAAATCTTTTTGTGCATTTTTTTTAAAGGAAATGCCTCTAGTTTCTTGAACATGGGCTTTCATGGCCACTTTCAGCAGAAGTAGTCTTACTTTCATGGCAATTTCCAGTTGTCATGTTGATAACTGTCTCTACAAATTCCTCAATCATTTTAGCTTTGACCTGACCTCTCTTTGGTGGAAAGATGGCTTTGATCTCTTTCTTCTTCATGGCCTTTGTAGCTTTGTCTTCCATTTCTTTGAATTCCATTGGAAAGGTTTGAAACTTCGAATGGCGTATTAATCTCTCTTCAAAATGAGGATCAAAAAGAGATTTCAAAGTCACTACTTAAAAAAAGGAAAGAAGGAAAAGGCTGAGGTGAGATGGGACTTGGGGGAGACAAAATGGGGTCCATTTGTCTTGGTGGGAAGGGGAGAGAGCATCCAAGCCACTTCACTCACAAAGTTTAATGTGTAGTGTGAACACAAATAAAATAGACAGTTGAATTCTAATTTCTAAGTTGGGCTTGTTATTCTCTATCTTCTTTGAGAAAATTGAGGTAGAATTGGCAATGTTTTAGGCTCGTTTGTATTATGCTAAGTTTTATTGGTATTGGTTAATATAGTCAATTTTTTTGTATTGAGACTTTTTTAGTCTCGTAGACTTTTTTTGGTTTTTTTAATTTTTGTGAGAGAAAAAATATAATAATTATGATTGAATATGACATTTTGTCTTGTTAACTTATTTTGTCTTTTTGTACTTTTTTAGTCTCAAAATCTTACAAAAAAAAAAAAAAGGAGAATGCTAGGATAACTTTAGCCGACATCCAATACTACTACACCATGTGTGGCCTCAAGCTAGAAAAAGGCTATATTTACTACCTCAAACTGAGGTCCACAGAGTACAAAATTGTTGCCGACCTCCGAGACTCCAATAAGGGAGCCGGGGATGATTACTTCATTGTCTCGGAAAACTGAGAGTTCGCTCCAAATGAGGACCTCAATCTCTACACTCTTACCCGAACAGTTTTCATAGAGGGTAATGGTAAGAGCCAAGTATTTATACTTACTTGTCTCCAAAGTCTTCAATACTTTGTTCTTTCTATTCGTTCTAACATTTGTTTTTCTTGCAACTCTTCCACAACCGGCAAAAGACTTCCGTAAGTCCTTCTTCCCGAGCAAGGGCTTGAAGAAGCTATTGGATCTGCCAGTTCACAAGTGAAGAGCTCCTTTACTGCTCAACTACATCCCAACTTACAAGTCCGTTTTGCCCGACATCCCAAAAAAGAAGAGCAAGTCTCCTCCTTCCACCACAACTCCTCCAGCAACTTCATCATCTCAGCCAGATCAGGGATCAACTTCTGATCCAGCTGAGCAACCATCAACCTCAGCTCCATACTTGATCCCTCCATCTCAACGCAGACGCTGACGCCGAACTACAATTGCTGCCGAGATGGGTTGTAAGAAAGCAGTGGCAGAAGACCTTCTGGCTGACATCCCCGACACTATCAACGCTCAACCGACACAGCCTCAACCAAAACCAAACCCCAAAAGACTGAAGAAGGCCCAGCCTAAGGCAATGGTGACTCAGATTGACACTGAGGGTACCTTGCCAATTTCAAAATTGGCTGAGAGTGAAAAGACCCCCTCTGCCACTGAGAAGAGGCCTGCCGAGGCTGAACCATCCCAATCAACTCGGACAAAGAGGCCGAGGTTCGAGCCCGCAACATCCTTGGGCTCTATGAAATCAGATGCCCCCTGGGCTCCGCCCATTACCATAGAGGACAAGCCGGTCAAAGTTGGTGATATCGCGACTGGTCTTGAGGTCGGCTTTGCTCATTCCAAATGATCTCAATCGTAACGCCGAGATGAGCGAGTATGAAAACTTTGCTTTGATGCTGCAGCATTCCGTTCAAGTAAGTCCCCTATATTTGGTATTTTTCCTTCTTTATTTTTCCATACTCACAGGATTTTTACTAACTTTTGTTCTGTCCATTTTCTTTCAGGCGATCCAACACGCCCACTCCTTCTTAATGCAAGCCTTTGAAATGAGGAAGGAGTTGGCCGACAAGATCAGAGAGGTTGCTGGTTTACAGAAGACCATGAAAAAGGCTGAGGCAAAAATGAAGACCTTGTCAGATTGGGCCGAAGCGGCCAAGAAGGCTCAGGACAAGGCCGAGGAAAAGGCCGATGCTGCAGAGGCCATTGCCAAGGTCCTTACGGCCCAAAAGAAAGAGGCCGAGGCCAAGATGGTTGAGGCCCAAAAGGAGCTTCAACATGCCCTGGCCACAAAAGAGGCCGAGATCAAGGCCGCTGATGAGAAGGCGTATGTTGAGGGGGCGGCCAACGTCAAGGAGCACTACAAAAAGCAAGTGAAGTAGGCATACAACAAGGGTTTCACCCTTGGTTGGATGGCTGCCCTAAAAAAGCTTGATGTCCCCGAGGACTCCCTCCCTCAAGAATGCTGACGACCTCCCTTTGCCATTTTCCCCTACTCCAAGCCAATCCGAAGACGACTCCGAGTCCGAGGAGGATGCTTTGGTTAAGAAGAAGAAGGATGCTGCTGGGGCCAAGTCCCCCACTTTGAATGAGCATGTCATAGACTTGTCTCAGGATGAGGAGGGCGGGGTCTCCAAAGACGCTACTCCTGAGAAGGTAACATCGGACGCGCCTATTGCCGACAAGAGCCTCGACCAAACTCTTCAAGAAATTGATGCCGAGCTCGCGGCTGAGAGGGCCGCCGAGATGTCTTCTCAGCTATCTTCTGAACTCCAGGCCCAACCAACCAGAGACGCCGAGGAGTCTTAATTTGATGTCTTTCTCTTTTTTCAGTACCTTGTACTTTTTCCTTTCTTTTTGAAACAATGTAAGCTTTTATTTGGCCGATGTTCTTTTATCTATTTTGAACAAGTAATCTCCAATATTAGGCCGAAGTGCCTTTGTATTTGAACTTCCTTATCTAAATGCAAGTATAACTTTCTTCCCTCAATGTGATTGTATGTTTGTCTTCCTTTTACTATCTTGTATGATTCTATACTTTGAATAATTTCCATGTTTTCAACATACACCTTAACTGTGTAATCTTCTCGGTGTGGAATACTTCGGTTGATCCCACTAACAGCTTATTTCAGCTTTGACCTAACACTTGAAAATATTCATACTATTTTCACAATTGTTATTTACAATTTTCCACTTCGCTCAAGACCTTTGTCTTTATTTATTGCAGCATAATCTTGGGTTAGCTTTAACTTGTAAATTTTTCTCAAAATTTCAACAAGCGTTTAAACCATCTTCCTTTAACATAACTTCAGCTTAACTTCAACTTGTAAATTTTTCTCAAAATTTCAACAAGTGTTAAACCATCTTCCCTTAACATAACCTCGACTTAACTTCAACTTGTAAATTTTTCTCAAAATTTTAACAAGCGTTTAAACCATCTTCCTTGTAAATTCCAACTCCCAAGCATTATTCTCCAGCCCTCTGCCCCCTAATGTGAACTTAAGTTCCACTTGGGTTCTCATTAAGCATGTGACTTTCGATCTTGTCGCCGAGGTCAGATTCAAACCAAGACTGGCCGAGGTTACCAACCTCGGTCTCTTTGTTAATCTAACTGACATGCACTTGGCTCCAATCCGTGTCTGATTTTGTCGATATGACAAGTCCAGGTTAACCCAACTTAGTTCAACTCTATTATATGCAAGTAAAGTTTCTACTCTGCCATATAATAAGTCTAAGTTATTCGTCATGTTTCGCTTAGAAACATTGCCAACTTAGTTCAACTCTATTATATGCAAGTAAAGTTTCTACTCTGCCATATAATAAGTCTAAATTATTCGTCATGTTTCGCTTAGAAATATCGCCAACTTAGTTCAACTCTATTATATGCAAGTAAAGTTTCTGCTCTACAATATAATAAGTCTAAGTTATTCATCATGTTTCAATTAGAAACATCGTCAAGTACCTGTTTAGTCACCATACAAGTTTAAAAAGCAATCTAAAAACTTTTATTAATACTTCGGCTAATAACATGAGAAAGCTTGAAAAACAATAAGATCTAGTGATAGAAAAACTTCAGGTTGCAAGTATTCCAGGGTTTTGGTAGCTCTTTGCCTTCACAATCCTCAAGCCGATATACCTCGTTGCCCAAGATCGAGATGATTCTATAGGGTCATTCCCAATTTGGGCCAAGCTTGCCTTCTCTGGGATCCTTTTTGTTGCCGACGATCTTTCTCAGGACGAGGTCACTAACTTGGAACTCTCGTGGGTTCACCTTCTTATTATAAGCCCTGGCAAGCTGCTGCTGGTATGCCTAGGAATGGAAACGGGGCAGGGCGGGGCCGGGGACACTCCCCGTCCCCAATCCCCGAAGGTTGAAAAATCTCTGTCCCTGCCCCCGATCCCCAGCGGAGGAACCCATCACCACCCCGTTCCCGTCCCCTAACGGGGATCGGGTTTTCCCGACCCAAAAAACTCCTCGAGCTTCAACACAAGAGCAACAAATCAGATCCAAATTTAAATTTTAAATTTTTTTTTTACAGATCTAAATTTACATATTTAAATTTAAAAAAAAAAAAATTAATCACACACACAGATCAGATCACATACACACATACACACACACACACACAGATCTAATAGTGGCTGGCTGTGGCGGTAGGTTCGTCGGTGATGGTGGCGCGAGATCGAGAGTGGCTAGCTGTAGCGGTAGGTTCGGTGGTGGAGACAAAACTTGTGCGGCGGTGGTGGTGATGTCGCCGTCGGTGAGAGGGAGGGGGGGTCGGGCCAGCGGTGGTGGTGATGTCGTCGTCGGTGAGAGAGAGGGGGGATCGGGGCCAGAGAGAAGAACGAGAGAGTGAGAGAGAGTTGAGATGAGGGTGAGAGTGAGAGTGAGTGTGAGAGAGAGAGAGAGAGAGATGTATCAGAGTTAGAGAGTAAGTGAGAGCAACACATCAGAAACACTGTTTGGTTTATTATAAATATAATATATGGATTTGGTTTATTTTATATATATATAAGGGGTATAAAAGTAATTTTACTTCAGGAATGGGGTCGGGGATAGGGATCGGGCCGGGGATCGGGCCGGGCCATGGCTTAAACACTGATCACCGTCCCCTGCCCGAAACAGATCAGGGATTGATTTTTAGATACTGTCTTCTCCCCGTCAGGGGTATTTTTTGGGAAAAACTGCTCAAATCGGGGTCCGAATCGGGGATCCCCGTCGGGTCGGTTTTAAATTGCCATCCCTAGGTATGCCCCCAGCTGAATTGCTGCTTTTTCCTTCGTTCCTCTAGCAGATCCAGATCTCGGGCTAGAAATGCCTCATTGGTCCCATTTTCTACTCCCTGGGTTCTGATCCCTGGGATGCCGACCTCCAATGAAATTACTGCCTCTGTGCCATAGGCCATGGCAAATGGGGATTCCCACGTTGATCTTCTCAGTGTAGTCCGATATGCCCAGAGTACAATGGGCAACTCATCCACCCACTTTTCCTTTGTTGCTTGCAGCCTCTTCTTAATCCCATCCAGGATAACTTTGTTGGATGCTTCTGCTTGGTTGTTGCTTTGAGGAAAACTTAGGGTGGAAAAATAATTCTTGATTTTAAACTTTGCACAGAAGCTCTTTATTAGTTTACTGTCAAACTGTGTGCCATTGTCAACTATTATTGCTCTTGAGATCCCAAACCTGGTGATGATGTTCTTCCAGATGAAGTTCTTCACATCAATGTCTCGAATGTTGGTGAGGGGTTCAGCTTCTACCCATTTGATGAAGTAATCTGTTGCCACCAACAGGTACTTCCTTTGTCTAGTTGCTTGAGGCAGTTTTCCAACAAGATCCATGCCCTATTGGGCAAATGGCCAAGGGTTGGACATTGGGTTCAAGTTTGCTTTTGGTTGATGTATCAAAGGTGCAAACCACTGGCACTTCTCACACTTCTTGACATAGGCTTCAGCATCTTTTTGCATGTAGGGCCACCAGTACCCTTGAGTAATGGCCTTATGAGCAAGTGACCTGCCCCCAATGTGGCTTCCACATACTCTTTCATGTATTTCGTACAGAAAGTCGTCAACCTGTGCAGGATGCACACACCTCAGAAGGGGTCCAGTAAAAGATCTTCTGTAGAGATGTCTTTCTGCTGTCAAACAGAACCTTGCCGACTTCAGTGTGATCTTGTGTGCTTCTTTTCGGTCATCTGGCAGCTTCCCATCTCGAAGGAATATTGTTATTGCATCCATCCAGCTTGGTCCCATCTCCATACACATTGCTTCTTGCTCTGTGTTAAGTGGTTCTATACTTGGTCCTAGCAAGTAATCAACCATTATTGTTCTTGCTTCTTTTGGTTTCATTGCACTAGCCAGGTTAGCCAGGGCATCGGCATGGCTGTTATCATCTCGGCCGACTTGCTGTAGCCGGCAATTTTGGAACAATGCCATCAGTCTGCCCACTTCGTTTACATAGGCCGACATCCTTTCATCTCGGGCAGCATACTCGCTTGTTGCCTGGTTGACTATAAGCTTGGAGTCACAGAAGACTATTACCTCGTCAACTTCCATGGCTGCTGCCAGCTTTAATCCTGCTATTAGTGCTTCATACCCTGCTTCATTGTTTGAGGCCTTAAACCCCAGACGAATGGATTGCTCAAGTACCTGCCCATCTAGAGATACTAGTACTACTCCTGCCCCCGCTCCTTGTCGATTTGAACTTCCATAAACAAACAACCAGAAGGAGTCGCCGATGTAAATACTGCAGGGCCTGAGTTTTTCTTCCTTCCTTTGTTCTGCTGTCCCCTGCTGGGTTTTCCCTTGCTCACTGGGACGTTGTATACCTTGGCTCAACGGAGCCCGATGTATGACGGCGTCTGGTGTGAACTCGGCCACAAAGTCGGCTAAGACTTGTCCTTTGATTGCTGTCCTGGGTCTGAATTTTAGGTCGTATTAGCCCAACATTACTGCCCATCTGGCTATTCTGCCTGTTAGATCTCCCTGCTGCAACAGGGACCTCGAAGGATGTTCAGTTAACACCATAATTTTGTGGGCTTGAAAGTAGTGATTCAGTTTCTTAAAGGCCATTACTAAAGCAGTGTTAACTTCTCCAAGGGTAGGTATCTGGTCTCTGCATCTGCTAGGATTTTACTCACGTAGTAAACTGCCTTTTGCTCTCCCTTTTCTTCTCTGACTATTACTGCACTTACTGCATGCTCTGAAACTGCCAAGTATAAGAACAGCTCCTCTCTAGGTATTGGATTTGAGAGGACTAGAGCTATGGTCAAATACTTCTTCAAGTCGGCCAAGGCGGCTTCGCACTCTTCTGTCCATAAGAAGTCTGCGGCTTTCTTTACTAAGCTAAAGAAAGGTTTATACTTCTCAGAGCTTCTACCTATAAATCTGTTTAGGGTTGCAGCCCTTCCAGTCAACATCTGCACTTGCTTTGCCGATGTTAGGCTCTTCAATTCTAAGATGGCTTTAATCTGATACGGGCTAGCCTTAATGCCCCTTCTGGTAACCAAATATCCTAAGACCTTACTAGATCCTACTCCAAATGCACACTTCGATGCATTGAGTCGGAGCCGATATGTCCTAAGGATGTCAAAGACTGCCTTCAAGTCTTCCAAATGACCTTCAGGTTCCTTGGTCTTCACGACCATGTCATCTATGTATACCTCCACAGTTTTGCCAATTAGATGTGTGATCTTTGTCACCAACCTCTAGTAAGTTACTCCTGCGTTTTTCAACCCGAAAGGCATTACTCTGTAGCAATATAGCCCTTTTGGGGTCATGAATGTAGTCTTTTCCTCATCTGGGGGGTACATAGCTATTTGATGGTACCCCCTGTAGGCATCTAGGAAGCTCATCCTTCCATGCCCTGAAGTGGCATCCATCAATTGGTCAATCTTGGCTAATGGGAAACTGTCTTTGAAACAAGCCTTATTCAGGTTGGTGAAGTCCACGCAGACCCTCCATTTACTATTCTTTTTCTTCACAACCACTGTGTTTGATAGCCATGTCGGGTAATTTACCTCTCGAATGGCTCTAGCCTCTAGAATTCTATCTACTTCCTCTTCTACTGCCTCAACATGCATTAGTGTCGGCTTTCATGCCCGCTGGATAACAGGTTTGGCCGACCTGTCTACATTTAGTCTGTGGCAAGTGACCTCGGGGTCAATGCCTGGCATCTTGTACGGTGTCCATACAAACACCTCAAGGTTGCTCTCAGGAATGCCTCTAACTCTTTTTTCTCTTCCTCGGCTAAGCCTGAGCCGAGAAGGAAGAAGCGTTCTTTATCCCCTTGCTGGACAAGGATTTTCTTCAGAGCTTCTTCACTCTTCTCGGTTGGCGCTTTGCCAACGTCATCCAGGACTTCCACATTCTCATCCTCGATCTCCGCTGTTTCTGCTTCTCGTATGTTGCAGGTAGACTTCATTGCTGCCATGGCGCAATTCTTTGCCTGCAGCTGATCCCCTCTGACCTCCTCTATTCCATGTTCTGTTGGGAATTGTAATAGCTAATGCAATGTTGAGGGAACAGCTCCCATTGCATGTAGCTATGGCCTTCCTAAGATAGCATTGTAAGGGGAGGGGGTGTCAATTATGGTGAACTTTGTTTTTAGCTTCTTGGTGTCAGCCTGCACCTCCAAACTTGTTGCTCCTAGGGGCCACGTCGGCGTTCCATTGGACCCAACCATTGGGCCATTAGACTGCTCCAAGTCATCTTGGTGAAGGCCAAGCTCCTTGTAACACCTGACATACATGATGTCACAAGTGGTCAACTAAGATGCACTTTACTTGGCACTCTCCAATCTGGAGGGATATTACCAAGGCATCGTTGTGTGGATGTTGCACCATCTCCAGTTCTTCCTCAGTAAAGAACACCACTGGTCCCTGGCTCTTGTCTGCCCTGGGTCTCTTCTTCTCGACCAGATACATATGTTGTAGGTGTTTCACTTTCTGGGTTTCCCCCCTTATCTCATTCTCATTGACCTTCGAGTGAATCACATTGATCACTCGAGGTCCGCCTACCTGCGGTTGTGGTGCTAATGGGGGTAGTGCTATTGGTGCCTGGGGCAGTCTTGCCTGCTCTTCCCTTGTCTTGGCCTCGTCTACCAAGTCCCTTAAATGGCCTTGTCTTACCAGGTCTTCTAGATATGTCTTCAGGGCTCTATTCCCCTGAGTCAGATGTCCAGCCTCATTGTGGTAAGCACAGTGCTTGCCAAGGCTTCTTCCCATAAATTCACCCGATACCCTTGCTGGTGCTTTGTAATAGGGCTGATTTCGGATTTTCTCTAAGACTTTGTAGATAGGGATTCGAAATACAGTTGTCACTGCTTGTGCAGCCTTTAATCCTGTCTTTGGTTTGTTGTATCCACTATCACCTCGGCTTCGCTTCGGCGAGCCGTTTTTCTTTTTTGGTTTCGACGGCTTTGTCCCCGGCGTATCCTCCTCGGCCTTAGCATACTTCTCTATCCTGGCCATAATCTCCTCCATGCTTTTCGGCAATATCTTTGCCAGTGATTTTCGAAGCAGGCAGTCATCTTTCAATCCATTCTTAAATGACACAACCGCTACCTCTTGGTTGCATCTTGGTATTCGGTTGAATACCTCGTAATACCTTTTGGCATAAGCCCTAAGGCTTTCGTCCTCACTGATTCTTAAGGCCATCAGGGCGCCCACCCTCAATGGTTGTAACTTGTTTGTCATGAACATGGCCACAAACATCTCGGCCAGGCCTTCCCAGGTTTTCATAGTTTTTTTTGGCAACTTGTGAAACCAATATGATGCAATTTCCCTGAAGGAAGAGGGGAACACCTTGCAGAGCAACGGCTCGTTCCTAGTGTACAATGCCATCGAGTTCAGGTACAAGCTGACGTGAAAGTTGGGATCTGACTTATCGTCGTATATCTGTAATCTCGGCACACTGAACCTTTTCGGGGCTTCAAATTTCTCAAACTCCACTAAGAACGGTGTTCTCGGCTTGACCGGAGAGGTTACCTCGGCATCTTGTTGCTTTCTCTGGAAATAACCCCTCAGATCCTCCTTGGTCCTTCCAGGAGCTCGGCTATCAATGAATTTTAGCCTTTTTGGTGTACTGCTCTTAGTATCATTGTGAGTCCTTTTGGACCTTTCTCTGTTGGTTGCGTCGAAACATAGCTCCTTCCCCTGAACATGCCGATGTTCTTTGGGGTCAGCTTCCTTGGTGCGATGCATCCTTCGTGAATCTCCCCTTCTTGATTCACCTCGCCTGACCTCCCTTGAAGGCCGGTGAGAATGTTTTTCGGTTCTATCGTGCTGCTCCTAGTATCATTGTGAGTCCTTTTGGACCTTTCTCCATTGGTTGCGTCGAAACACAGCTCCTTCCCCTGAACATGCCGATGTTCTTTGGGGTCAGCTTCCTTGGTGCGATGCGTCCTCCGTGATCTCCCCTCTTGATTCTCCTCGCTTGACCTCCCTTGAAGGCAGGTGAGAATGCTTCTCGGTTCTATCATGTTGAGGAGTCGCAATAATTGTCCTCTGCCCCCCTAGCTGGGCATCTTTTTTTGCTGCTGGAATCGGTGTATCTTGTAACGGAAATGATGGTTGCGCATAAAGTTGTTTTACATCATGAAATTGACGACCGATTGTAGGTCTGCCAATTTGTTTGCCAATTCCTTCATCCCATCGTCCCTCCACAGGAATCTATTTTTCTATACTTGGTGGTCGTCTTCGTTATAATACCCGCCTCGGTTTGATTTTTTTGGTACGTTGCCCTCCTGGCCGACGTCCTTCTCTCCGTGATTCTTATCACGAGTCTCTTTGTTACAGTTGTCTTCTTCGACGTCAAGGTCAATAGGTTTCCCATTCCCAGTAGGAGTGTTGTCCCCAACCTTCTCTTTCTGTCTATTACTGGCCATCTATTCTCCTTTCTTTCCCACAGACGGCGCCAAGTTGTGTGAGTCGATTTCTGACCACACTGCCAAATTAGTATTCAACTGGAGAGCACTGAGAGAATAGATGACGCATGAATGACCTGTAATAGAAAGATGAGATTCCGACGGTGGTTCGTCCACCCGAGGGCACTCCGACGATCAAGTCAGTTATCTCTCAAAGATAGCAAAAGTGCTTAACTCACTATTCAGAATATAAAAAGTGTACCTTAGACCCATGGGGGTGCCTTCTTTTTATAGCCAACACAAACCTAATCCCAATAGAAGCATAGCTTCAATGGACTTTGGATTACTGCTAATCTTGGACTCCCAATAGGATTGGAATAAACTTTCTAAGAGTCTTATCATTATCCAAACTGAAGCTTTCTCTCGTTCTAGGACTCTTGTCCCTTATCCGCTTATCCCGGACTTCGGTATCTTTGGAGATAACCTCGGTGAAAAATCTAAAAATTCCCTATATGTTGATTTGTGATTATGTATCAATTTTAAGCAGTATATAACAATCCTAATCAAACAATCAAGACAAATCGACACAACGATTTTACGTGGAAAAACCACAATTGGACACCTCCAATTGTGATAAAAAAACCAGTGGCAACAACCACAAAATAATCCACTAAAAAGATATAAATGAATTATACAGGTATACTCTCAATTACCTAGCGAATTCATGCCCGAATTGAACCAACCTCTATGTGCCTCTTCCAACCCCGTGTTCACCTCAGAATTGTCTTGACGATGAACCACTCTGGAATCCACCAAAGCTTCAGGCTCGAATTCTTCAGAATCCACCGAAGAACAACTCTTTCTTTTGTGTAGAACAAATAAATAATCCTTTGATGTATACTCTTTAAACTATGAGTTGAATACTCAATTAAAACATCAAAGAAAACTAGTAAAATATCCCCAGATATAAACCCTAGAACCCAAGAAGAAGATATGGAGAAGTAATCCTAAAATCTGACAGAAACCGGTACTTATAAAAATCTGAATCGCGATGCTCGCTCGAGCAAAGACTCTCTCGCTCGAGCGAGGAACCAAAAATGGTGTGTTTTCCATAAGTGGCTTCGCTCGAGCCATGCACCCTTCGCTCGAGCGTACATTTATCTCTTTCAGGTTTTTTGCCAAACGCAGCCTTCGTTCAAGTGAGCACTCCTTCGCTCGAGCGAGTAAGGGCGGACAACCAACTTCGAATGCAATTTTGCATTTTGCTTCGGGGGCGTTGCCCCTCGACCTCGCCAGGGCGCTGCCCCGAACCCGCCAAGGGGCGCTGCCCCGGACCCGCCAAGGGGCGTTGCCCCTTGGACCCCCGCGAGCTGACTGGGCAGCTCGATCCCCGTCATAATCAGCGAAGTGGCAATCTTGAAAGTATTAACATCACAAACTTCTCTGCAAGGCACAATTTGGGTTGGATTCCCATCTAAATACTCATAGCCTCACTGAAATAAAAAAATGCGAAAACAAAAACAACTTAAAGGAGTTTTGTCAAACGGGGTTGCCAAGAATAAAAACCTAACACTCGGCCTAACCGAGATCACCTCGGCGTCATGATTAGGACACGTGGTACCTCGGCTGACACTTCGGTGCCACCTCAGCCACGTGTTGCCATTCAAAAATTATGTCCCCATAGAAACAGAACATGGATTTCTTACAAACAAGTGTGAATAAGAAAAATATTGAAGAAAACAAAACAGGGCATTTTTGCTAATATGCATATCCAACTTCTAAAACCTGAATACAATACAGGGAGGAAAACAAAGAAAAATAATTTTATTTATTTATTTTTTTTATCAGCAAATGTTAGTTGTTAGTTGTTAGATTAGCATCTATAACAAAAATCTCCCTACCCTTGGTAAAACATCTAAGTGTTTGCCCACCCTTAATTCAACCCCCCTAAAGGGAATTGAACCCATGACCTACTTGAGATTAAATCCTAAAGAAGACATGGTATAAAGAAGAATAATGATATGAGGGAAAAATGAATTTCAAATTCATGGGGGTAAAAGTGCCATTTGTGCTCTAGGGTACAACTTTTACTTGCACTTCATGAAATTGAAATTATTTTACCGGGTTGCCCTTTATTTGAAATTCCCCGTAAAAGAAATGCAGTTGTGCTAATGAAACATAGATACGAGACAAAGTAAAGTCTGTATCCCATTCTGTGAAATCTTTTTGTGCATTTTTTTTATAAAGGAAATGTCTCTAGTTTCTTGAACATGGGCTTTCATGGCCACTTTCAGCAGAAGTAGTCTTACTTTCATGGCAAATTCCAGTAATTATGTTGATAACTGTCTCTACAAATTCCTCAATCATTTTAGCTTTGACCTGACCTCTCTTTGGTGGAAAGATGGCTTTGATCTCTTTCTTCTTCATGGCCTTTGTAGCTTTGTCTTCCATTTCTTTGAATTCCATTGGAAAGGTTTGAAACTTTGAATGGCGTATTAATCTCTCTCTTCAAAATGAGGATCAAAAAGAGATTTCAAAGTCACTACTTAAAAAAAAGGAAAGAAGGAAAAGGCCGACGTGAGATGGGACTTGGGAGAGACAAAATGGGGTCCATATGTCTTGGTGGGAGGGGGAGAGAGCATCCAAGCCACTTCACTCACAAAGTTTAATGTGTAGTGTGAACACAAATAAAATAGACAGTTGAATTCTAATTTCTAAGGTGGGCTTGTTATTCTCTGTCATTCTTTGAGAAAATTGAGGTAGAATTGGCAATGTTTTAGGCTCGTTTGTATTATGCTAAGTTTTATTTGGCATTGGTTAATATAATCAATTGTTTTATATTGAGACTTTTTTAGTCTCTTGGTTTGACTTTTTTTTATTTTTTTAATTTTTGTGAGAGAAAAAATATAATAATTATGGTTTGAATATGACATTTTGTCTTATTAACTTATTTTATCTTTTTGTACTTTTTTAGTCTCAAAATCTTAAAAAAAAAAAAAGAAAAAAAAAAGCGCTAAGTGAATTGGATAGTATAGTTGAATTTTGGAGATTTATTATATGTTTCATTTCAAATTATCGGCTAAAAAAACTGTTTGAGTTTGTAGTAGGATTTATTACTAATTTGTCTTTCATTGGAAAAATTGAATTGAAATTGGTGATATTTTGGATCATATTGTCACAGATGTGTCCTCCAACTCTAATTTGTATATTTTTCCTCCTGGGTTTTTCTTTTGAAACAAGTAATGAATGAGAGTTGGGCAGCCTATTTGACTACACTATTTAGTTGGCAATTATTTTGACCAAGTTGGGTTGAACAACAATGTTATGAATCATCAAAATGCACTTTGAATTTTATTTCAAAAAGTGTACGATGTAAATTTAAAATTAGTAGAATGTAAGTCATATGTACAATGAATGTAATATAATGATTCACTTTTCTAGGTAAATTTATGAATTTTATAGTATTGTTGTGGGTTGACAATTTAAAAAGGTGTTTTTTTGATTTATTTTATTTTTATTAAACAGAAAACAGGGAATATTTATTTATTTATTATTTATAAAAAGTGAATAACATATTTGGTACACATGTATATTTTCAAAGTAAATACAAAAATAAAATAAAATTAGGGAGTCATAGAAGAGAGTGGAGTGATGGTGGTTACTAAAATGTAAATAAGATATAATTGTATTTTACTTATATTTTTTTTTTTACTTTTCAAATCTCTATTTAAATTTATGATTCAAATTCAACTTAATACAAAAATATTAATGTCATAATTTAGATCAATAACTACTCATTCGAACCACGATCAAAACTTACTAAAAGCTTTCAATAATTTCTCCTGCTTTTAACAATGGAAATGGTTTTTTTTGGCATGCTAGTCTTGACAGTTATTTGGTAGCTGAAAAAGCTGAACCAATTGTCCAAGCTCGTAATGGACAATGACAAGTGGGAAGTGCAAAGACTCCAACTGGAAAATTCATACTTTTGGATCTTAGCCAAAAACCTAATATAACAATATTATGATCAAAACACAAAGTAAAGACTAAAAGAAAATCAAATTTATTTGTTTATTTTTTATGAGAAGACTCTCCACAGGCAAAGTCCTTAATTTGGTCCATTTCTACATTATAAATCTCAATTTAAAAAATATTAGTAATAATCAAATTTAAGAAAAAAATCGACATCAAATGCGATTATGCCATGAAAATAATGCCCAAGCTTGTCCATGAACATAAAACTTTGTTTGGTTTAGAATTTTCAAAAACAGTTTTATGAGTTTTCAATCTATATCTTTGTTATTTTAGTAATTTTTTTTTAACATTTTAATGAAATATTTTTTGTATTCAACGAATTTTTATAAAAAATTTGTACAAATTTCTTACTTTTTAAGTGTATCCAAATTAAGTGAATCAAAAAACTAAAAAAAGTTGATTAAACTATTAAAAAAATTCACAAAATTTAAAAATAAAATAAAATATATGAATTGAAAATTCATAAAATTGTTTCTAAAAATTTCAAACCAAACAGATTGATATTTTTAAATTTTATAAAATTTGAAAACTGGTGCCATTTTCTGACAATGATAATAGTTACTAAAAATGTATTTCAGTTATCAATTTTTAAATTTTTTAAAACAAAAACATAATTGTTACCAGACATACCAGACATTAGTTTCCATCTTCGGTTAATAGGTTGGATTGACAGCGGCAACTACGCAATAACATAGTGAGCCTATTGTTGTTCGAGAAAAAAAAAAAAAAAAAATGTATCTTGAAAACTAAATAATATGGTAATAATTTAAATTTGATGTGGTATAAGTCCACATCTTTAGTAGTAATTTTTTTTAATTATATTTTAGTCAATTATTTTTAGTTTTTAGATAAACCTAATCTAAATGCATCTAACAATGAAATATTTGTGAAGAAATTAAAAAAAAAAAACTCAACATATTTTTTTTGTTTTTAGTGGTTCTCAAAAAAGTAATTCATAAAGATTTTAATTTTTAAATACATTTAAATTACTGTATCTAAAAAATTAAAAAAATGGCTAAAATATTAAAAAAATAATAATAATTAACAAACAAAACTTAAAAACAAAAAGTTAGGATTGAGATTTCCCAAGGTCTACCGTACGACTTGTTTTGGTCAATATTGTGGGACATCTCAAATTACAAGCATTGATTGTGGCCTACTTTTTGGAGAAATTATTCATTTAATATTATTGGAGTAATGCTACATTTTATTTATAGACTACACTTAACATTTTATTTTTAAAATTTTAATATTGTGTTTGAATTCATTAATTAATATAACTATATTTTACCTACATTTTATCTATATTTGTCTTGTACTTTTCAAATTTCTATCCAAATTCATGATCCAAACCCAACTTAATACAAAAATATTAATACCATAATTTAGAAAGTCTTTAATTTGGTCCATTTCTACATAATAAATCTGGATATTTGTAAATTCAAAAAACACTAGTAATAATCAAATTTAAGATAAAAATTGATATCAGGTGAGATTATGCCATGAAAATAGTGCCCAAGTTTGTCCAATTGACAATTTTTTTTTGTCAAGCCAGGGCTAAAACATTTATCCGCAAGCCCTGTTCAATTGGTTGGCTGATCTATGGGCTAAGTTCAACAAGCCGACCTTCAGGGTCGTTTGGTTTTCGAGTTGGGTTAAAAAATTATAAAAAGACATAAAAATTTTAAAAAATTACAAAATGTTAAAAATCACAAAAAGACAAAAATAAAATAAAACAAAATTCACCATTCTAAAGTTAAAAAAGTCAAAAAAGTCAATTAAGAATACCAAATGAACAAAAAAGTCCTAGACTAAAAAAGTCAAAAAAATCAACTAAAAAATTTATTGCCAAACGAAGGCTCAATATTACTTTTAAATTTTTTTAAACAAGCCGACATGCAACCTTTATCGGCCTACAAGCAAACCCAAATTTCAACAAATCCAAACATCCGAATTTATAACTCATCTCTTTTTTTTTTCTTTTTTTTTTTTATATATATATTTAGAAAATCCTTACATCCTCTCGCAAGTTCAAGGCAACAGCTGTGTCGAAATTACTAAGGTGTCTTATTATTTGTTCTGAACTAGAGACTATAACTTAGGAGTTTGCCCTCTCAACATAAATTCCGTTTAAATCATGACTAGCACCGTAGGAGAGAATCGAACCCATGCCAATTGCTATATTGATAGGAACTTTAGATCTCTCATCTAACTAACTGCGCTGCGCCTAGAGATACTCAATGGAGTTGTTTCTTGTAGCAATTAATGAGACCAGGCCATTTACCTACTACCTAGTACTCTTTTTTTTCTTTTTTTCTTTTTCTTTTTTTGAGAACGAAACAACCATTCATATATTATACCCTTAAGTAGTAGTGGTAGTAGTAGTTACATTTTTTGCCAGATTATGTGCTGGCTGAATAACACTTCTGTCAACTTTACGAAGACATACATAATTCAAACACTTTGCATAAGCTATAATATCTTGAACAAGAGTAAAAATGTGTTAATTCTCTTGACATCGTTGCTATTGAAGCATCTGGACTAGTACTTGATTGTCTGTGTACACATTTATATGATTCAGTTTTTGTTGTACAGCCCATCGGATTGCATCCAAGCATGCATGTGCTTCAGCTAGTAAGGCATTTGGTAAGGATGTCTTCACCATAGCCTGTTTTTTGTTCAGCTGCTGCTGGTTGTCAAAGCAAATCCATGCAATTCCAACGTTGTCGGTTGGTGATTTCCATGAGCCATCTATAATGAAATGCCAAGAATCTATTGCACTGCTTGTGTCTAAAACATTCTACAAAATACAAAGGTTAGATGTGTTAGTGTCTTGATTATTTTTAGAAGTAGAGCAAGTTCCATTGCCTGTTTTATGAAGACATGAGAACATATCAAAGAGTTTCCCAGCTTCCTCTAATGTGTTCTCAATATTTGGGAATTGTGATGGAAGACCACTTGATTTCTTTGTAGCCATATGGCCCATAGAATGGCAACCGATTGGATAACAATTTGAGTATCATGGACTTGTTCAATCCAACCTCTAAACCATAGAAAAAAAGATACTAGTACACCAATTCTAAAATCCAGACCCAAAGGCGATCCCCATGCTTACCGAATATGACTTTTGTACAGTTTCGAGTGATGTTTAAAATAACATAATTGCATGTATCCTAATTTAGGCCTCGTTTGAGAAGAGCCGGTTTAGTCAAAAAGTCAAAAAGTTACTAAAAAGGTCAAAAAGCCAACAATCCATACAAAAAAGTTAAAGATTCTCTTTTCTCTCTACTTTTTACACATCTTTTCGTAAAAAGTCAAAAAGTCATCCAAAACATACTAATTTTTTTTAGCTCATATTTTAGCCGAATAATAAAAAAGTTACTAAATTAACCTGTTCCCAAACGAGCCTTAATATATGTATGTATTTATAAAATCTTAAATTAGAACATTTACAACTGTTCTTCGAAACATCATATAACAATAGTAAATACTCATACGAAGGTGAGTTGGAAGGCTCGAAAGCTTAGAATATTTTATTGTCAAATCACTAGATTATTGGAGTTTGAAATACAATTCAAAGGGAGTTTGATTTGAAATTTGCATCTATTTTGCTCAAACTTATCTTTCACAAATTTTAATAGTAAGTTCTAATAAATTAGCTTTTAATTATCTTGATTGAAAAATGAACAAGGTTGACTATCAATTCACTCTTAACCTATAGTTTGACTTACATGAAAAATGGCAAGAACAATGCAATTCAAATGACAAGTCACAAAGCTAGTCTACACATTGATTCCATTGAATCTCTTTAGAGGTAGGAGGTTGCTGTTAAAATGCACAAAATAATTTTTTACTACAGTGACCGTATACATTGTAGACCTTGTGCGTTGTAAAGAATCTTTCTACACCATGAGACTTGTCTCCATAACATGAATTATTAATTTTTTAAACCACAACGTATAGATTATACATGAAAAAATAAGTCGATTTGATAATCGTAACTATATTAGTTTATAACATTTATTCACAAAAAAATAAACGACAAAAATTATTTGAAAATTAGACCATTCATTTTTTAAGAGACAAATGTAATAAATTAATATGGTTATGTCTATTGGATCGACTTTAATTTTTTTTTGGATGATCTACGCTGTGATCTAAAAATGAATAGTTTAAATTATTAAGACAGAATTTGTGATAAGTTCCACGGACTCGAACAACATGATTCAGTCCACAAAGTGGATTCGAGACAACCTGCTGCCATAAAGAAATGCTTGTATATGTAAATGTTTAACAATTTCTAAAAGATAGTGGCAGATCCAAACAACAAGAATTCGAAAAGTATGACAAAAATACACTGTAGCCAAAATGAAGAAAATATGGAATTATTTAATGATCAAAGTGGGAATTGGTTAATACTTTAGAGGATGCAAAATATATTCACCCTAATAACTATAATAAAATTCAACAAAGGTGTAGGAAAATTATATTTATTTACCCTAATAACTATTATATTTATATTTTAAACAAAAAATTGATGAGTTCAAATTCATTTATACATAACATTTTTCTTTCTAAACATAGTGAGTTTATATATACACATAATATTTATTGTGTAAATTTAAATAAAAAATAAATTCGTGAAGTAATACAATTTTTTTTTTTAAAAGATTGAGTGAAGGAATACATTGCCAACCTTAGAAATAATATCATATCATAATAATCTAATAAAAGTTTACCTTATCAAACTATTCCCTCGTGTAAAATGTTGATTCTTTCTATACAACACATGCACCTCTGATCTCTTTCGAGCTTTATACCAAATCCCATGTAATCCTTTATATCTAGGAACATGTCTAATCACCTAAATATAATACTATTATACTAGTATTTAAGTGAACAACCACCAACCAAAACAATGGAGCAAAAAAATAAAAAGAGCCAAAAAAAAAAAAAAAAAAAAAAGGAAAGGCAAAAGTTTCCTGTAGGGTTGGTATGGCGAGGAAGGTTAATCTGGAATTTGGATTCCCTTCTTGGCTTACCTTCTTAACTCCTTACTTGTAGGATTATTGAGCTTACTTTTGGGCTTAATTTTGATAATATGAATTATTCATATTTTAAAATTTGTTAAGTATATTATACCTAAAAAAAATTAAGTTGATCCAATATTAGAAAGTATGTGTTCGGAAAACTGTTTATTAAATTTAAAAAAAAAAAGTTTTTAGTTCGATGACCCAAACACATAGTTTCTGATATCCGATCAACTTGATTTTTTACAGTTATATTATACTCAATAAATCTTAAAATATGAACAGTTCGGATCATTAAAATTAAGTTCCAAAGTGAGGCCGATAATCTTGTAAGTAGGGAGCCAAGGAGGAAAGTTGAGGATGAGATCCAGATTCGGTTAATCTGGCCAATAGACGTCTTTTTCACGACAGCCAGCTAATACATCCATCTCTTAAAGGTTGTGTCATACCTCCATCTACCAAGCACCATAAACACCCAAAATGGAAACAGATGAATATGTGTTTTGTTTTTGTTTTTTAAAGAGGAGATGACTTCTTTCTAATTTTCAAGTGGATTAGAGGATTTACTCTAGCTTGTAAGTTGATTATTTGAGTCTCATTTTAATAATATGATAGGTTGATTTTCTAAATATTTATGTGTAAATTATTATGAGCATTGTTATTTAAAGTAAAAAATTAGATTCATTTAATTCTAATGATGTAACAATTAATTAGAATATGAAAGGTAATATTTTTTCTCATTTATTCTCTAATCATCAACCAATCATATCATTGGATTTAGTAACGTGTCTAAAAAGTAGACTTATGTATCATTTTCTCATAATTACTGCAGAAAATAAGAAGAAGATTGATCTAAAAAACTTTGTAGCACGATTTCATTATTTTCAAAATATGAATTCATATCTGCAATCTATATTTTTGAAAACAAATGTAATAAAATCGCATGATTAAGATTATTGGGTTAATTTAGTTTTTTAACTAATGGTCTAAAAAAAATTACAAAATAAATGAATTAGATTATTGAAGTGATATTTGTGAGAGGGAAACTTGATCCATTTTGAAAAACACAAAATAAAATAACTTACCTAGCCAATTGCCATGGAAAAGTAATTTGAAAACCACAGTACTAAAAACAAAAAAAAAAAAAAATCAAAATTCAATTCTTTTGAAAACGAAAATGAAAAAAAAAAAGAAAGGGAAAACCACACCATAGTGAGTGTCAGGAAAAAAATTTACAAAATAATGACAAGTATTATAAATATTATAAATTTTTGCATTAATGAGTAATTAATTTTTTCTGCCACCTTTGTCCAGCAATTGTCCCCCCCCCCCAACCCAAAAAAAAAAAAAAAAAAAAAACAAAAACACAACGAACTGCTACCAACCGTCTGAAAACAGGAAATTAACTGATAGCATTTCATAATTAATATTTATAGTGAGAGAAAAGTTAGGGATTATAAAATTTTTTTCATGAAAATAATCATGAAAGATTTATGATCCTTGGATTACCTTGATTAGTGTGTGATAATTTATTCTAAGTGTAATCAAAGGGTCATAAAACTTTCATAATTATTTTCATAAAAGATTTTTCATAATACCTAACATTGTTGTTAGAGTAATAATTTACCAGAAACAAACACGAAACGATATGGGAACAGCTGAATCATGTATGCACCCATCACCAGAAAGCCAACAACATCACAAATTTAAAGAATTGGGAAAATTATACTAATTGTAAAAAGCCACAAAAAAAAAAAAAAAAAGTGTATCTATAATATATATATATATATATATGTATTACATATTACAAGAGGAAAATAACTGGGTGGATAGCAAGCAAACCCAGAAATACATGACTCTAAAACCATATTTACAATCCTTATAACCTGTAATATGTAATAAACCATAATTGCCCAAATCAACCAAGCACAACCAACCTATATATTTCTCCTCCTCCTCTCATAACCCCAAAGTTATTCTCTCTTTAAACACCATGGAAGGAACCACTAAAAAAAAAAAAAAACTGAAATGTTATCTACTCAAAAAAAATATTCAGAAAAATACCATCAAATTTTTGATGCTTTTCTTTCTAATTTTTCCTAGGTACATAACACTTCCAGAGAAAAAATATATATATATATATATATATATATATATATATATATATATATATATATATATATATATATAATCTAGTAGTTATACTTAGAAGATCTTAGAAGATTATGATGGTTTATGCAAACTCTTGTAGAAATCTGAATGCCCCTCACAATTGTAGAAGATTGGTGGAAGTTTTGTTGAGTCTGAGCTTCCACCGCCACCGCCAATGCCACCTGTGCCACCACCTCCGCCACCTTTCTTTCTTTGCAGTCCCATCATTGATGCTAGAATCTTCACCTTCTTCACCACGGCACGAAACATCTTAGCTTTGATCTGACCCCTCCTTGGAGGAAATCTAGCCTTTCTTCCCTTTCCCATTTTGTTGTCTTTAGCTTCCATTGTTGGTGAGTTGGACACTAGAAGAAGGTCAGTACAAGGAAGAGAGTAAGAAGAAAATTCTTCTCTGTTTTCTTGGGAAAATAATGTGAAGGAAAACTTTTCAAGGCTACTCTCCCCCTGTTGTTCACACACACACATATATATATTGGGGAATTCAAGAGGAAGAATTAGATTTTGTCAAAACGATTCACACACAGCGTAAACATAGCTTGGTTAGAGGAAAATGTCAATGTGAATTGGTGTGACAGTGTTATGAACTCTTATGTATAGCGGTCTTTCCTTTATTTTATTTTTTTTATAAAAAGATTTTTATTTATGACATAATATCAAAAGTTAAAATTGAATTTCATAGGAGTCAGCTAACTCATGCAGCCTCTAGTTTAGTTAAAAGCTTGATTCAGTCAAACACCAACAAGCAACTCACTGAATTAACTCACTTATCTGTTTTGGATTGAATTAACACAAATTTTATCAATCAATGAGAAACTTATGCTTCTTTTGGCTCCTGCTTATAAGTTGATTTCCCCCCTCCTTTTTTGGGACTTATTTTTGTAATAGATCCCAATGATCTATACATGTAAGAATTTTGGGCATTGTATTGGATTAATTGGATTAATGACAGGTGATTTGGTGCTGCTAGTGGCTTTTTTCTAGTTTTGGTTTGTCTTTGGAATGTTGTCTTTTGTTTTGGTTAAGTATTAGCATACAATTGGATTTATTTTTTGGTATCAAACTAATTAAAATTAGAAGGTTTTACTATGATTCTTTGTGCGCTTTTTCTTATTTCATTTTTTTTAATGATTGTGTCAGTATTTTATATTCATTGATTTTCATTAATAAAAGTTACTTCTTTTTGCTGAAAAAAAAAAGAAAAGAATTTTGTTATAGAAAAGAAGGGTAAGATTAAGGCTCCGTTTGGTGGAGTTTTCAAAATCTAGTTCCACACTTACTTTTGAGTGTGGTGTTTGTTTAGGGTTTTCAAATCATAATTCTACACTCATTTCTCAAAACTCAATTCAAAACATAATCATTACTTTTCAAAACTCATAACCAAACACATAATTCAAAACTCCATTCAAATCAATATTTTAAAAATATTTTAATTTTGTTAAGATTTTAAATATTTTAATATGTTACAATTTTTTTAATTTTTTAATTTTTTGAATTTTTTGAATATTTTTAAATATTACGATTTTAATTTTTTAAATTTTAAAATATTTTATAAAAATAAATTCAAACTCTATTTTATAAAAATATTTTTAAATATTTTAATTTTTTTTGTTATGTATTTGGTTACGATTTGAGTGTAGAGTTGTGAAAGTAGTATGGAGTTTCGAGTTATGTGTTTGGTTATGAGTTTTAAAAATAATTTTTTAATTGAGTTTTGTTTTATGTGTTTGGTTACGATTTGAGTGTAGAGTTGTTTTTAAATTTAAAATTTTAAAATTTTAAATTATTTTAAATTTTAAATATTTAAATTTTTACGATTTAAAATTTTTGAATATTTATTTTAATTTTTTACTTATTAAATTTTTTAGATTATTTAAATTATTTAAATATTTATGATTTAAATTTTTTGAATATTTATTTTGAAAAAAAATTATTTCCTTTGTAGTATTTTCAATTAAAAAATTGATTAATGTTATTTTTTGTTAATAATAAATTTTTTTAATTGAATTTTAAAAAGAGTTTGGTTATGAGTGTTGATCAAAATTTTCAATAATGTGAAAGTAATGTGTTTTGTTATGAGTTATAACAATTTGAATTAAGTTTTGAAAACTCTTTTCAAAACTCATAACCAAACAAATTTTCTTACTTCACATGTCAAATCAAACTTTCAAAACTCAATTTTACACTCAATTCCACACTCAATTCAACACTTTATTCAAAAACCATAACCAAACAAATTTTCTACGCTCAAATCATAATTCTAAAACACACAAACTCAAAATACAACTCATATTCTCAAATCATAATTACAAAACTCTACCAAACGGAGCCTAAAGCTTTGACTTTTGCCATTTTTACTAAGAAAAATGCTTGGGAGCATTAAAAAGGGATCACTAGAGGGAACACTAATGATGTGGCAGTGGGCCCCGTCCACTTTCTATGTCTTGTTTTTATTTTTTTATTATTTTTTTTACCATTCCCAATATATTAGTGCTATTAGTGATACATTTTTTAGTAGTCTAAATCATTGTTGTTTTACTAAAACATTGTAGGGTACTAACACAAGAACAAAAGGTTCGAAGACTTTTTATATTATTTTATTTTATATTTATATTATGTAAGAACATGGAAAAATATTATTAAAAAAAAAAGAAGTAAAGGAAATAATTATAAATTCATGTATAACATTAATTTGCACAATTTAATACATAAATCACTTGTACTCTCATGAGTTTGTAATTACTTTCCAACTTTATGCCTTTTTATTTTCCCCTAGAACATTAAGGATGAAGCTCGAACGACACATATTGGTCATGCATGTTTGAAGACAAGTTAAACAACAACGATACAAATCTAATTTGTTTAGTTAAAATTCTTATATTTCACAAAGGGTAGGAGTTTGAGTTCCCGTCTCCTATTTGTTACAATAAAAAAATAGGAATGGTACAGACACAAAATTCAAGTATAAAAAAATTAATGTGTGATTCAGATTTATTTTAGATATGGATTCCACTCAAATTTGAACCATACATTTTTCTGTGTAATTTTTCATATGAAATCTGTACACATATCATTATTGTAAGGTAAACTCTAGATGATTAATCAAAAAAATAAAAAAATAAAAAAAGAAAAAAAGAAAAATAAAAAAAAGAAGCAAAATAAAGTCAAAACTGACCAGCTTCCTTGTGATTGCTCGAGGTTCATGGATTTTTTCCATGCAAAAGCTCAACCTCACTATTTTCCAATCACAACTTTAACGAAAATGCTTGGAAAAAAATCATTAATATCAAAGACAAGCTTTTGATAAAGATGTGATGACTGGCCGATTTAAACCGTTGATATATTGATGTGAATTAAAAACATGTCTGATTAAGGTTCATAGTCAAAATTTTGAAAGATGGGAAAATTACACCTGTATGATCTCAAAACAAATTTCAAATAAGTGATGAAGCTTTTCAACTATAATAATCGAAGTTATAAGCCTTTCCACAACTTTGTAATTTTTTTGTTATCTTACTGATTCATAATTTTCCCTTGACAGATGTTCAATTGAGGTAATAATTGGAAAAATTAAGGGTAAACTACCAATAGGTCCTAATAGCTTGACTTAATTCCCATCAAGTCCTATGGAAAATAAGTCTTGATAATATTGTCGTTAAAAATAATTTTTTTATGTCAATTTTTTACATACATTGCTAAAAATTGACAATTAGTGACTTTTTTTTGTCATGATTTTCTATAAATTGTAGCTAAAACTTACAATTAGTGATTTTTTTTATAACAAATTTTTTTCATAGGTCCTATTAGACAATAAGTCCACTTATTAGTACTTACACGAAAGTATCCCAAAAATTAACTTGAAGAAAGCCATGAAATTTAGAATTTTTTTTTTCTTTTTTACCAAACTAGCTCCAGAATGTTATTTTCACATAGTTTCAAAATTTATTTCTCATACTCAAGTGGTCTAAATGAAGTCACCTTGTCAAAACAACTTCAAAGTAATATATTTTGAGAATCAATTAAAAACCACAGGTATACACACTTGGGTTACATTTACAAAAAAAAAAAAAAAAAGGCCTCTCGTGATATGGACTAATCTTTTATTTATTTTTTCTTTTTTAGATCCAAGTGCCTTCAACATATTTTCCAAATCCAAGCATTGTGTAGATGTGTACGTTGGAAATAAAACTTCATGAAACAATTTGAGTTTCAAGAATAAATCCAAAATATCATGTATTTTGAGAAATACATTTTTAAAAATCTCAGATTTGATAAATATCTCTCTTTTTTCTAGCACTTTTCTTTTAGCCTGAGATTACGAGACTCGAATCCATTGAACTTGGATAATCATGTATTATGTACCCTTTTGTTTTGTATTGTTTTATTTTGTTTTTGGTTTTTTAAATACTAGAAAAATAGACAGTCAAAAGAGTTGATTAATTGTTGCACATAACAGCAAACAAGAAAGACATCATTTTCATGAGGGGCCTCTACAGTCCTGGCTTTCTGCTTTGATCAGATTGGCTTTTGAACTGTGTTATTCAAAATTTTACAAATCTGTGCAAAAAAAATGGTCCATATATGTGTTGGTTACATATTTTGTACAAGTCAATTACAATTCGACACGTGGCAAAGTAAGGATAGGACGGTAAGACTATTCAAATCTTCGATCCTGATCGTACACGTGGCAGTTAGTATTGGTTGTTATGAGATCTGAGTAGCAGTGGATCAGTAGAGAGATACAAAGTGACGTGGCATCATCGGTTACTCACATTTGAATTCAAATTTAGGAGGGAAGCCTAACTGCAAGTCATGGCGTAATGGAGCTAATCTTGAGGCAACATGATCAGTGATCATGGAGGAGCAGTTCGACGGTTGAAAATACAGTTCGATGGTCATCCTTAAGCAGTATAAATAGCAGAGAAGGCCCCAGAAAAGACCCCCAGACATAGATCAAAAAAATCAGTCTTATTCTACTTTACTTAGTTTTACATTTCCTGTTCTTTACATTCCAGTACTTTAAATTCTGCACTGCACTTCATTCATAGGAGTAGTTTCAAGTAGATTATCGCTGTAAACCTCTACGAGACTGAGTTTGAATTATTGTAAGTTTTTCATTCTAATGAAATGCTTCAGTTGTTCTTTATTTGATTGATATTTTGCTCAATTTTCCTAAATCAAGCCACCAATAAAAGTCCTCTTCATTGAGGCTGAGAGAACTAAAACACAATCGTCTGATAATTGGTTGGCAATTAAATTTCTGTAAGGACTGATTAATCCTTGCTGGCACGCTCGCAATTACAATAATAACATTCGAAAGTCAAAAAGTCAACATATATTTTTGGCACACCCAGTGGGACCTAACATTGAAATGGCTAGACGTAGGAGACAAAGAGAAAATGAATGCTTGGAAGAAGGCGTGGAAGGAGAGGTAGAGATACCTAATCCAGAGGATAATGTGATAACACATCTTGTGGAAACTCCCATTTTATCAGAACCTATGGTCGAACAGACCAGTACTTCAGAACAAGTACCATATGTTCGTAATATTGGACGAGACCAAGGAATTGGACTATCCACTGTCCCATCTACTCAGCCAATGAATCCATGAGGTGACTTAATAGATGCAATGAGACAGCAATTAATGAACACAATGGAAATGTGGGCAACATCCCTTTTGGATCGAATGAATAACCACCAACTAACAAACGTAAGACACATGGAGGAAATTTCGAATGTCCCTTAGCAAAGATTGGCTAGAGATAAACAGCCTATGCAAGTTAATGGACATTCTAATGGTCAAACTAGTAATCAGAACTATGAAAGACCATCACCTCAGTCTTGGTACAAACCTGTTCCAAGGCTTGTAGTAGGTCAAAATGTCTCAGTACTTAACAGTGAAGCCATGCAATTTGGTGGAACTGGCCCAGTACAAGAAAATGGTGTAAGAATGGTTCCAAATCCCATGTCCGAAGCCATACCTGGCACAAGGGGGTTCACTAATCCTTTATTCGAATTTATACCCGGGGGGTTGGAAGGTTTTCCTACAAATGGAAGAGACACAACACCAGTTCCAGCACCTTTCCCAGGTCCTTTCGTAGGACAAATTCAAAGGGGTTACCCACACCCCCAACAGTAACCTGCACAACAGGGACAACCAGTCCCAAACATACCACCTTATGGACCAATAGGACCATAAGCACAAGTTTGTCCACCAAATCCTGTGTTTGTTCCTCCAGCAGTGGTTTAGCAGGCACAAAATATGGTCCCTAGGGACAAAATTGCTGACATTGCTAGGGAGATGTGTGGACCGATGGCTTGGGGGGTCCAGACTCCTGTATATAGAAAACCATACCCAGAATGGGTAGATAGGGTACATGAATACCCAAGAGGTTTTAGGATACCAGATTTCGCCCTTTTTTATGGGAATGGAAACTAATTAGCAGTAGAGCATATTGCTAGGTTTGCTGCTCAATGAGGTGAATTCACTAATAATGACTATATGAAGCTGAGACTATTTCCAAACTCTCTAACTGGGGGGAAATTTGTATGGTACATTAACCTTACACCTGGCTCAATCCAAACTTGGCAGCAAATGGAAGAGACATTTCATGCCCAATTCTTCCAATCGGAGCCAGAGGTTTCCATGGTAGACCTGGCAAGGTTGAGACAAAGGCCTGAAGAGAAGGCTACTCAGTTTATTGCCAGATTTAAAAGGGCTCGAAATAAATGTAGAGTCATCTTGCCAGAGCCAGAATTCGTAAGATTGGCTCAAAATGGCTTAGAGTGTAGGCTTCGAAAGAAGTTTGACTCAACAGAGTTCAGGGACTTAGTGGAACTGACTTACAAAGTATCTAGGTATGAAGCATTACTAGAAGAGGAACAAGATCGAAATAATGCATCATACAAGACATACTACAAAGATCCTAACTATGAGATTGATGCAACAGAGATTGTGGGAAAAGAACCTGTGATCTGTGAAGCATTAATTCATAAGGATACAACAATTGACCAGCAGTTTAAAAAGAAAGACCTTCACAAGAAATACTCTTTCGATTTAACTAAGGCAGATGACATTTTTGATCATTTGCTTGCAGCCAACTTCCTTAAGTTACCAAAAGGGGTTAAAATTCCATCTCTTAATGAACTTAAAGGGAAAGTATATTGTAAATGGCATAATTCTTGGTCTCACTCGACTAAAAATTGTATTATTTTTCGAGACAGGATCCAAGAACATTCGGAAAGAAAGTTTGAAATTTCCAGCCAAAGCTGAAAAGGCCATGGGGATCGACAGTAATCCATTTCCAGAAATTGGAGAGGTGGCAGCCAATGTCATTATGCCGGATTTTCAGAACCTGTCTTTGAAAGAATTGGAAGAAGTCAATGTGCAGATGCATGTAGCCAACCAGACAACTATTAAGAAAGACACTGGAAATCTACCAGCTATTGGACAAGATTTCTCACACCAGAGGGAAGACTCTGAGGAAGAAGCACTGGATGACGATTCCTTAGAAGCAGCTGTAATGTAGAGGATGTGTCCTAGATGCAAACTAAGCTACAAGTGGTTGAAAGGACTTCTAATTGATGGGAAGCAATACTACAAGGATGTGCAGAGACGTCCTAAACCAACCAATGCTTACAATAAAAGGCCATATCCATCTGGTGTCAGGCAACAGCCATTGAGGGTTGAACCAACAGCTGATAGGATGCATTCCAAAGTCAAGAGACCTTTACATGAATCCAAGCCGCCTAATTATTACAGAATAGAGAGCAGTCATTATGAGAGGAGATTAGAGAGAGGTTCAGTTTATGGGATCAAAGCCAGAGATTGGCCCCCTAGACCAGCCTCACGCAAGACAGAAAGTGGACACCTTCATCGAAGGCCTGAGTTAGGCCCAAAGCATAAAGTCAGGACAAAGCAGTGGCCTTCACAGCTAGCTTCAAAGAAGATTTCGAAGGAAGAATGAAGTAGTTCAACGGCAGGGTCAGTAGGTTTGTAGGTACCTGGGGTCCCAAATTGGTTTGTGATTCAGAATAAACCTAGGGAAGTGTTTACCCAAAGAGATGTAATTGGAAACTAAGGTAGAATGGTTAAGCCTCCTTTGGTGGCTCCAAACACTTGGGTGTTTCTTAAGCACCCAAAAACAAAGGAACCAGATATGGTCCCCGTAATTTCCAGATCACAAAGGAGAAAAATTTAGTGCAGGTGCACTCAGTACTAGCTAGACCTAAAAGAGAATAAAGAGAGTACTTCATTGGTACAGACAGAAGGAAAAAAGAATCCAAAGTTGGACCATACTCCAAAACTAACTCTACAAGGCAAAATGGGTTGCAACAGAGAACAGCTGGCCAAAGTTCACTCTGAACTAAAAGCTAGAGAGAAGTCCAGTTTAGCGGGTTTGGAGAAGGCATTGATGGAGAGTGACAGTGAGGCAGAAATAGAAGTTGGCTTAGGCCAAAAGAAAGAAATGGTTGAGGAAGAAATGTTCGAAGCCTTCATGGCTGAACAAACATTTTTGGTTGAAAACCCAATCGTGACAGACCATTCAAAGGATGAAGTACCAGAGAGCAGCATGGAGGATGCTTCTGGAGTAACTGAACAAGGTGGCCAAAAGGAGAAGCAGGCATAGCCAGCCATCCAATTTGGCTCAGTGTCAGTGAACATGGTACGCATACTACCGTATGAATTCCAAGCTGGAGATGAGAATCAAGAGGTGCAAGAAATTGACCCAATTCCAATCTCTAGCGAACATTCACAAGTGAGTATGGTGCAAGATAATTCCGGAATGGTTATCCTAATGGAAACTGAATATGAGAGTGAAGAAGTGGTAAGTATTAACCTCTCGTATCCTTTTGAATATCCCTCGAATTCTATGACACAGCATGTTAAGCCTTTGTATATTAAGGCCTTCTTCGATGGGATACAGTTGAACTGAGTCTTGGTGGATAATGGGGCAGCGGTGAACTTACTACCAAAATCTTCCTTGAAGAAATTAGGGAAAAGGAATCCCAGGTTAATCCCAACCAGTACAACCATTGCTGGTTTTGCTAGAGACAAACAGATGGCCTAGGGAATTCTACCCATCAACCTGAGTGTGGGAACCAGGGACTGTATGACGGCGTTCTTCGTCATCGACAGTAATACTAAGTACAATGCTTTACTTAGTAGAGATTGGATCCACATTAACAAATGTGTGCCTTCCTCTTTGCATCAGAAAATAATGATGGCCCTAGGCAATGGAGAAACAGAGGAAATTGATGCAGATCCTCAACCTTTTATAACCTGCGCAGACTTCTGAGGGATGAAGATGCGTCCATTGATGGCACTTTTCTCTCCAGCCTTGTACTTCTCACATTCTACATCGATGATCCTCTTCAGGGTTACAGATGGGCTCGCACGCTCTATGACTGGCACTTTCAATGAAGAAGAAGCCATTGATAGAACACTTTTTCGGAGGGTGAAGCTGAGAAGGGAAGCAGAGAGAAGTGGAAGATCGGTAGAGGTAAAGGGTTTGTGTATTGAGCGGGCAAATGATTTCAGAGCACGAAATAAAAAGGGTTTTAACAGAAAAACCTTCGCGTACGGAAGACATGTCGCGTAATTCGTTAAGTACTGAGCTTCCTCCAATATTGATACTTTTTGGAGGGAAAAACACATCCTAGATGTTGAAGCCAGCTTCGAAATAAGTATTTGGCTTCGAAACCAAATTTTGGCGCCAAAATTCAAATAATAACAAATGACTTCGAAGCTAAAAAGCCAGCTTATGGATGAAAGAGTGCTCAAGTATTAGTTTACTTCGAAGAAATTAAAGACCTGTTTTAGGTTTCTCAAGAAAAGTAATGCCCTTCGAAGCAAGACTTGAGATCCCTTAAGGGTGGGAATTGCTGTTCGAAACATCAGAACCAATAATTGGTTTGTATTTAAGAAAGATTCTCTTTGTAGACTAAAACAGTACAACCTTAAAAAGGAACTTTCATATTTTTTGAAGTATGGACTGTTATTCTAAGGAAAGAATGGTCAATTTAAAACTGATTGATCATATTGAACATGACCATATGTTGGTTATGATCGAAACAAGCTTAAGAGGTAAGATTGTTAAATTCGAAGCACCAATTTTAAATGAAAATCAACAAAAATTGTTAACTATATTCCATAAATTGGACAGGTTCATTGTTGGTTCTTTTAGTGTTTCATTTAAAATGATCGAGTCCAAATTCGAAGGATAAGCTTGTTCAGATCGAAGCTCTGAAGACAAATGGAGATAAGATCAAACCATACCAAACAAAGAAAAAGTCTTAGTGGTATTAAAACCACAGCAATTACATCGAATGGCCTTATTTGGGTACAAATTCAAGCTCATAAAAATAGGGAATGGAATAAATAACAAGATCATGAAATTTAGTCCAACAATGATCAATGAATTTCTGTTCTTTCTTTATCATATCCTCTATTTCTTCTAACATTGGCTGCATGAGTTGATGTGCTCTCACTTTGTAAAGAGCTCTTCAGCCTTTATTTCGAATGCTGTTTCTCCCAATCCTTGTTCCAATTCGTCTATCTCTAAGTCATCCTAGTACGTAGAATTTTTATTTTTGAAATCATCGAATTCTTTAATGAAGTTCTCTGCTTCGTACTGGGCATGAACTTAAAGGGACGAAAGTTAGTCTAAAAATTGTGTGGTGGCCATAGAGGTCCGATGCCAGTAGAGAAGCAATGGAAATTGGTCCAAAAAAATGTGAAGCTCTGCTTGGGCGAGGGGATTGAGGACATGACCCCGAGTCAGAATGTCACAAGCCCATCGAAGGTTCTTGAGAGGGACTTTGTCCTGAAGAACATTGAAGGGCAAGTGAGAGAAAGCCGCGAGCAGAAGTTGAGCTTGCTTCCGCTCAGCTGGAGTAGGGGAAGGTGGAGGCTTGTAAGGTGGAAAGACCTTATCTGTGGAGAGGGCAAGCCTCAGTTTCTCTGTCCAGCAAAGATTCGGCAGAGGAGAAGGTGTGGATGCTTCTATTTTAGAATAAGAAGCAAGAGAGGAAGGAACAAAGGTATTAATATAATCAAGCCAGTCAGAAGAATAAATCTTCGCCTTCTGGGCTAAGAATGATAAATTGTACCCTTGTGCCTCTTCTAGATGTCGGGCAGGGTACACTATCTTTGTAGGCATGGAAGATGTATACCATACCACAAGCAGATTCTCCTCCAAACTGCGTCGATGGTCAATGGGCACGTAGGGATAGACCACTAAGCTCCGCGCATAAGAAGGGAGCTCTAAAGGGTCAGTAAATTCAATAAAGTGATGGTTGATTCGTTCCCTCAAATCACAGGCCTCAGGTTTTGACCAGCTTGTCCAGTCTGAAGCCACAGAAGAAGAAGAAGAAGGTGCAGCCCTACCCCATGTAGAGGGTTGTGAAAAAGAATTTCCCATGTCCATATTTGTAACTTTCTGAATCAAAGGATTAAGAGCAATTTGTTCGTAGTCTAGGGGTGAGTCAGAAGCAGAACTTCCTATGTCCATATTTGTGAGTTTCTGAATCAAAGGATTAAGGGCAATATGTTCGAAGTCCAAGGGTTGATAATTTGCAAAGACATCCATGACCTGAATATAGAAAGGTGGGTAAAGGTGGCTAATTAATACATGGAGGTTCTTTTGAGGTAGAACGGCATCATCATATGACTCTTCGTATACTCGATCAATGGAGGAAAAAATTGATTCGGCCATCAAAATGTATCAGTTTGTTCGAATACTAAAGTGGTGGGAGTGTTCAAAAGATTGAAGGAGAGTTTAATGCAGATGATGAATGACAGTTGCATTTTTGGAAAAATGCAAAATCCATGCACGTTCTAAGACGTGGGAAAAAGACCTTGATCTACTAATATCACCAAGTATTGGGTATATTGGTGCGGGGGGTAATGTTGGCTACACATTTTGTACAAGCCAATTACAATTCGACGCGTGGCAATGTAAGGGTAGTACGGGAAGTCTATTCAAATCTTCGATCCTGATCGTACACGTGGCAGTTAGTATTGGTTGTTACGAGATCTAAGTAGCATTGGATCAGTAGAGAGATACAAAGTGATGTGACATCATCGGTTACTCACATTTGAATTCAAATTTAGGAGGGAAGCCTAACTGCAAGTGATGGCGTAATGGAGCTAATCTTGAGGCAACATGATCAGCGATCATGGAGGAGCAGTTCGACGGTTGGAAATACAGTTCGATGGTCATCCTTAAGCAGTATAAATAGCAGAAAAGACCCCTAGACTCAGATCAAAAAAACCAGTCTTATTCTATTTTATTTAGTTTTACATTTCCTATTCTTTACATTCCAGTACTTTAAATTCTGCACTGCACTTCATTCATAGGAGTAGTTTCAAGTAGATTATCGCTGTAAACCTCTACGAGGCTGAGTTTGAATCATTGTAAGTTTTTCATTCTAATTAAATGCTTCAGTTGTTCTTTATTTTATTGATATTTTGCTCAATTTTCCTAAATCAAGCCACTAGTAAAAGTCCTCTTCATTGAGGCTGAAAGAACTAAAACACAATCGTTTGATAATTGGTTGGCAATTAAATTTCTGTAAGGACTGATTGATCCTTGCTGGCACGCTTGCAATTACAATAATAACCTTTGAAAGCCAAAAAGCCGACAATATATAACTTGTGAAGAAAAACAGAACAATTCTTGAACCCCTTTGTTTTGTGTGGAGATAGATATTGTGAGAACTATTGTTCCATCTTGCAATTGCAACTCTATTTTCATTTTCTGAAAAAACACATATGCTTATTAATGTTTGATTGTGTTTTTTATTTTTATTTTGTTTTTGTGTAAAAAACAAAATAATGTAAAGTTCGATTGCATATGATTTTAATTTTTGAACAAAAAAAGTGTTTGAAAATTTGAACATTTAATTGTTTGAAGATGTTTCCTAAAAAAGTTGTTTTCATTTAAAAAAAATTTGGAATCAGTTCACCATTTCATAAATTGTTTTCAGAAATATATATATATATATATATATATATATATATATATATATATATATATTTTATAAAAAAGCAACCCAACTTTAGGAAATATCAAAGAGTTATTTTCAAAGTTTTGAAGGCATTAAAGATATGAAATGATGAGTGTTTTTCTTTTTCAAAATCTTTTTTATTATCTTATTTTTTAAACCTCCACCTAGGGATGACAATTTAAACTCGGCTCGACGGGACCAGGCCTTCCAACCCCGATTGGAATAATTTTTTCTCGAAAAATATCCCCGAGGGGCCGGGGATGGTATTCGAAAATGAATCCCCAACAATTTTCGAGCCGGGGACGGTGATACGTTCCCTAGCCCCATCCCCGGCCTGTCCCCGTTTTCCCGAACTGAAATTACTATTATACCCCTTTATATATATAACCAAACCCCAATACAGCCTCACACTCACACACGACCGTCTCTCTCTCTCTCTCTCTCTCTCTCTCTCTCTCTCTCTCTCTCTCTCTCTCTCCATAGAGAAGGAATATGTGAATCTCATTACAATAAACGTAAAAAGTATGTCCTAGGAATGGTGAGATTTTTTTTTTAATTATATTATTTATGAAAGTGGGATGCTTTTAGATTTTATTTTTTGTTAAAAAATTTTGACTAAATTTTCCATTTTATCTTCTTGTTTTTTTAGAATATAAATAAATATTAAAAAATATATATGAATTAGTTGATCCAATTGATTGATACGCAAAGTTTAATTCCATTTGATTTGGTTTGGTTATTGTGCGTACCGGATTCCGCACTAGATGAAAGTGGATCGGGGCTCTGCACTCGGTTGGACTATCCAGGGACTGAGGTTCCTGCCACAAGAAGCACCGTTAGAGCTACCCAGTCGGGGTTGGCCGGATAACCCCTCCGGTGTGGGAATTAGTAATCTGAGAGAGAATGTATATCGAGTTGAGCTTGTAGTTGTACTTGGAATCGTTCAGTTACTTTCAATGTGAAGTTCATGTTGTATATATAGTGTTCCTTACTGGCTTCTCAAGGTGGGTTCATGGAGTTTGGATGCTGCCAGGTGTCCCTTTAGCATTGCTCAAGGTGGGGGACCACCTGGTAGTTGTCATTGAATGCATATACTCATTGTAGTCATGCTAATAACAAACCACATTCCTTTGATTCAACAACTTCCGTGATTCTAGGTGTAGGGGACCAGCTGAGGTGGCAACTTGCACATACACATATTCACAACTTCCATGTTTTCTTGCAGGGTTTCCTCAGCTTAGTACCGATGTGCCTCAGCTCGGCATCGTTATTCCTTATCTTGGCCTTTTACAGGATCATTAATGGAGATGGGCTGATCCATTCAGATATCTTTTTATGGGCTCGACCCATTTTCTACTCGGCCTATAGGTTCAGTCTCGCAGCTCGGCCCAGCCCAGCACCATGGCTGGACTTGTCTTTCCACTGCGGGTTGGGCCTAAGTGCTTGAGGACCTGGGTGGACTGTTGATCATGAAGTTGGGCTCAATTGGTTTGCCCATATACTCATCCAGCCTACTTGGATTCGGACTTCAGTGGATTGGGCCGGCCAAGGCTTGGACCCGACCCATTTCACATTTAGCCCCTTCATTTGCCCCCTAGCTCGCGCTAAGGTTTCCCTTAGAGGAAGCTATTGCTCTGCTTCCCAAGCGTCGCATCGTTCCGGTTTTCCCCAGTTCGGCCTTGGTGACGGTTCAATCCTGACACACAATCCCTGCATGCGTCCTTTCATGGTGACACGTGGCGATGTGAGATAAGTGTGCAGAGATAGTGCGTCGATTCCATACTGAATGTCGTGCTCCGTGTACCTGCGCACCGGCTAGTGCAATTAATGCTCTGGCTGTCGATCCAAATCCCTTCATCTGCTTTTTCATTCCTCTAGAGAGTTTCAAAGAGAGAAAAAGAACTCTTCCCGTTCGTCTGAACCAGTCTCGTTGGTGCCTTGCTCAGACTTTTTCGCCACTGATCTTGCTCTGCAACCACTGTTCTAATCTCTGTAAGTCCTCTTGTGATTCTTCTTCTCTTGCCTCTTTTTATCTTATTTATCTTGTTTTGCCCACTCGCTGTCTGTGTTCCATACTTTGCTATCTGAGTTTTATCTCTGTCCCCTTAGGCTTGTAAAATGGGGAAGTTTCGTTCACTAGTTGATACCCTCGAGGCCATGGCTATGTTCCACCTGGACTATAATATTCCCAACGACGTTACCCTTTCGTTGGCGAAAGTAGACGCCAAGCGTATGGGCACGAGGAATACCGTTGCTTTTCCCATCGCAGCCATAGTCGAGGGAGGGGTTCGGTTTCCTCTTGACCCGTTGGTACGCCGGTTTCTGCATCAAGTCCAGTTAACTCCAATACAAGTATTTGTGAATCTTTTCCGTGTTATTTGCGGCGTATCTGCCCTCAATAGATGATTGGGTTTGAACCTTGACATATGGGATATCTTAGGTTGTTATACTCTTTCTCATAACAAAGACCACAACACGTATTACTTGCGTGTTCGCTCGTTTGATTGCCATTTGGTTACTGGGTTGCCCGATTCGGATAAGCACAACGATGATTTCTTTCAAGTTGGTGGAAACTGGGAGTTCCCCGCCGGAACTGAGTTTCAGTCTGAGAGGATGCCTAGAAAGACGGCTACCCAGGTTCTGGCCTCTCCTTCTAATGCCTTTTGTATTTCTTACTTTATTTTGGATGTTGCTCTAATGGATCACTTCTTTTTTGCAGAGGCCTCTCGTTTCCAACGAAGATCGAACCGAGAGAACACTGAAGCCATAAAAGCGGCCTTAAGGTATAAAAAGAGATCTACACCCGAGTTATTGGAATACCAGTCTACTTATCGTTCCACTATTCCAAAGAAGGCGAGGCTCGCTACTGCCCTTCTGGACTCTGATACCGAGACCGACACGTCTCTTACTCCTTTGGTCACGAACCGTCGTAGGAGTCAAGGTGCACTTTCTGAGAGAGCGCCCTTCCCTGCCCCCAATTTCGCAGGGGGCAGGTCTGTGGTGAAGAGAAGAGTGTTGGTGGATTTAGAGGCGGAGGCTTTTGGAGCCTTTGATGTTTTGGAAACCCCTCCGGAAAGGACCGAGGCGAAGAGCCTAATGGAAGTGAAGATGGAGGTGGGAGCTTCTGGGACCCCTGCGACTGCTGTCGAGCCCTTAGCTTCGGTCGCTGCGTGAGCAAAAAAAAGAAGAAGAGAGGCTGGCAAAGCAGTGGTGGGGGAAACTTCTGAGGATCCTGCTGAGGATGAGACTTTTAAGAAATGGGGGCCGCTAATGTCGCATAAAGGCAGGCCCATTTCCACTTCTGATTCAATTGTTACTTCACAAGATTTTGCCTTTGATTTGACTAAGTTTTTGTTGATGCCGGTTGACATGGCCAACCATAATGGGCCCCGTGATATTCCTATCCTGATGGGAACCCTTCAGATGATGACTGCTGTAAGTATTTCGTCGTTTTACTTGTCTTTATTATTGCATTATTGTCTCCTTTTCTCTTAGTTCTTCTTTGTCCTTTGCAGTGTATCCAGAGAATGCATCTATCCATTACCCGTGCTGAAGAGCTAGAAAGGGCCGTGCTGGAGGCCGCAATGAACGCTGAGAGATTGACGGTAAGCTTGGAGACAAAGAAGGAAGGGCGCCGAACCGCGGAGAGGGAAGCATTTCGGTTGAACAAGATTGTTGCTCCAGCTGAAAAATCGAAGGAGGCTACTATTGGGACACAGGCTCAACTCGAGGAAAAGGTGGCTGAATTGGAAGCTGTTATTGCCGTGATGGCCGCCGAGCGCTCTGCTTTGGAGGCCAAGCATTGGCATAAGGCTGGGATGAAGCTGGGGTGGCGTATAAGGAGGAAGTGCTAGTACTGTGAGACAAGCTCTTTCTAAAGGGTTGGACGAGTGCTTTGGCTGCTGCGCTGGTTCCTGAAGGCTCTTCCCTGTTTCAGGATGTTCCTGTTCCTTCGAGATCCTTGGGTTCAAAGACTGTTTCCACCCCTGCTGTTCTTCCAGCCGAAGTTTTCCCAGAAGCGGATTCTGCAAACAAGACCTAGGACAGTAATGCTGCCGTTGAAACGGTGGATGTTGAAGGGATTGAAACCCTAAAGACCGAAGCCGCGGGAGATGTGGTTATGGAGGCTTCTACTCTCAAGAAGTTAGAGCTGCCTATACTTTTCCTCCCCCAGATGGCCTGGACGAAATTATTGATGCTGCTCCTGAGTTTCCCTCTGTTACTGAAAGTTGGTGTTGAAAGGATTTGAACTTTTTTGCTTTTCTGTTTTGATGTATCGTGGCTCGGTCTCCAGGATGAGCTTTCTTTCTGCACTTGCCAAGACAATTTTTCTTTTCTCTTTTCTTTTCTTTCCTGCTGGTTTTGAGGCCATTTATGCCTTTTGTTGGACTTGCAGTCTGATGCTGTTTGGCTTTTATGTCTAAATGTTTTCTATACTGCTTGCCCCCGGCCGAGCACTGTTGGGACCTCGGGGTCGAATAGATGCTCGGTCTGGTTCTGTACTGCTTTTAAATAGATGCTCTGTCTGATTCTGTACTACTTGCCCCCAGCCGAGCATTGTTGGGGCCTCAGGGCCGAACTGATGCTCGGTGTGGCTTTGTACTGTTTGCCCCCAGCTGAGCACTGTTGGGACCTCGGGGCCGAACTGATGCTCAGTGTGGCTAATGGATATATGGTATAGCTGTGATTGAGTTTGTAAGTGGATCTTACTTAGGTCCAGGTTGGTTTTAAAAGAAAATAATTGTTTGCCCCCACCTGGAGCTAAGTAAGATTGGTACTGAAGATTGTGCTTTGAGATAGAACTGCTTAAGTCTGTTGCAACTTTGATAGCGCAGATGCGTTTGAATGAGATAAAGGCATGAAAAGGTGTCTTACTCAGGTTCAGGTTGGTTTGAAAAAATAATTGTTTGCCCCCACCTGGAGTTGAGTAAGACTAATGCTGGGAGTTTGCTCCTGATAGAGCCTGGTCACGCTTGTTCCAACTCTGTTTGTTTAAATCAGTACTGAAGTGTTGACGTATTGGTACTTAAGCAATTCTGTGGATTCAAAGACGTTTACTTAAGATATGTTAGTGTGGTTTCCACCAAGCAATTCCACTTGGCTATAGTCCAATTTAGTTGCCAAACATTATTCCACCAAGCAATTCCACTTAGCATGTTTGAGTGCTAACCAAATTTAAATTATGTCCAGTCGTTCTGAAACTAAATCCATTTGGATTAAGACCAAAGTTAACTCCGTTTGATAAACATCAAAGCTAATTCCGTTTGGTGAAGACCAAAGCTAATTCTGTTTGGTAAGAACCAAAGCTAATTCCGTTTGGTAAGAACCAAAGCTAATTCCATTCGATAAACATCAAAGCTATTTCCGTTTGGTAAGAACCAAAGCTAATTCCGTTTGATAAACATCAAAGCTAATTACAAGAATTTGATAAATTTGAGAGAAATGGGGAAGCGTTTGCATTGGTCAACAGATAAATGCCTTTACATTCTGATAGAGATGGTGGGGGACAATTCTATTGATAGTATTTCTTGAGATTTGATACATTCTAGGGCCGAGGTGTAGCTCTGCTATTAAGATCCTCTAGGTAGTAGGCTCCATTTCCAATGACAACTGTGACTTTGTAGGGACCTTCCCAGTTAAGCCCAAGTTTGCCCTCGCCAGGCACTTTTTTGTGATCCATAACTTTCCTCAAGACCAGTTCTCCTAGTACAAATTGCCTTGGGAAAACTTTTTGGTTGAAACTCTTGATGAGCTGCTGCTGATACGCTACAAGTCTGATCAGTGCTGTTTCTCTTCAGCCCTCTGCCATATCTAGTGCTTGTGCAATAGCTTCCTCGTTATTGGTGCTCTAAAACAATTCAAACCGAAGGGTTCAGAGGCCGACTTCGAGTGGGATGGCGGCCTCCATTCCATAAGTTAGTGAGTAAGGTGTTTCCCCCGTTGATTGCCGTGCTGTGGTTCGGTATGCCTATAGCACGTGGGGTAACTCTTCAACCCATTTTCCTTTGGCATGCTCAAGCCGTTTCTTTACTTCGTTGATGATGGTTTTGTTTGAGGCTTCTGCCTGTCCATTGCTTTGCGGGTACCCTGGAGAATAGTTCCTATACTCGATCCTGAGGTCAGCACAAAACTTTCTGAAGATCTTACCATCAAACTGTGTTCCATTGTCTGCAATCAGTACCCGTAGGATGCCGAAATGCACCACTACATTTCTCAAAACAAACTGCTCCATATCTGCCTCTTTGATATTTGCCAATGCCTCGACTTCAACCCATTTAGTAAAATAGTCGGTTGCTGCAATGAAGAATCGCCTGTTTCCAGTGCCTCACGCCAATGGTCCGACAATATCCAAACCCCATTGGGCAAAGGGCCATGGGTTGGTGAGTGGGGTGAGAGTTTGGGCTGGCTGATGAATGAATGGAGCAAACCTCTGACATTTATCACACTTCTGTACGTACTGCTGAGCATCTTGTTACATCCGTGGCCACCAATACCCGTGAGTGAGGGCTCGGTGCGCCAGCGACCTTCCGCCAACATGGCATCCACAAATCCCATCGTGAATTTCGTAGAGAACATTCTTGACCAGATTTGAATGCACACATAGAAGATAAGGGCCAAGATAGGAGCGTCTGTATAGCTTCCCGGATGGTGAGATCCAAAACCAAGCTGACGTATCTGACTTTGTTGGCTTCCTTTTTGTCTTCAGGGAGAGTACTAGATTTTAGAAAAGCAAATATTGGATCCATCCAGCTCGGCTCTACGTTGTTGCAGAGGATTGGAGATGCAATGCTTGGCTCTGGCACGAACTCAACCCAAACTTTTCTGGCATCTTTGGTATCCACTGATGAGCCGAGACAAGCCAAAGCATCAGCATGGCCGTTTTTGTCCTGACTAATTCGTTCCACTCGTATGGATTGAAACTTTTTGAGTAAGTCTTTGGCCTTGCCTGTGTACATGGCCATTCTTTCATCCCGTGTTTCATAGATCCTAGAAAGCTGGTTTGCCACTAGCTGTGAATCGCTGAAAACAAGAAGCTATTCTGCACTGAAGTGTTCGGCACTGCGTAAGCCAACCAACAACGCTTCGTACTCTGCCTCGTTGTTCGAAGCCTTCTAACCGAGCCTGAGAGCCTGTTCCCAAATAAATCCTTCTGGTGAGATAAGTACAACTCCTGCCCCTGAACCTCGGTTATTTGACGACCCGTCAACATAGAGCTGCCAGATGTTTCCGATGAAGAGTTTCCAGGCTTCCGAAGCGCAGGGCTTTCCTTGTTTGTTGATGTGTGGCACCTGTGCCGAACTTGGGTTCCCTGGTTCGCTACTCTGGGTGGGAGCAAATTCTGCGACGAAATCTGCGAAGACCTGGGCCTTAATTGCTATCCTGGGTTAATACCGAATGTCAAACTCGCCAAGTTCTACCGCCTATTTTGCTGTTCTGCCTGAGAAATCGGCTCGGCTAAATACAAATCTGAGGGGGAATTCAGTGAGGACATTAATGGTAGGCCCTGGAAGTAATGTTGTAACTTCCTCGAGGTGATAAGCAGCGCGTAAGCTAAATTTTCCAATGGTAGATACCGTGTCTCAACATCTGGTAAAGTCTTGTTAACGTAGAATGTAGGCCTCTGTTCCTTGTTAACCTCTCGAATTAATACTGCGCTTACGGCATGATCTGAGACTGCTAGATAGAGGTACAACTCCTCTCCTAGCTCTGGAGTAGACAGAAGGAGAGGTGTACTGAGGTATTTTTTGAGACTTTGCAGTGCTTTGATGCACTCAGAACTCCATTCAAATGCTGCCATTTTCTTCAAAAGCTGGAAGAAGGGCTTCATCCGATCTGAAGATTTGCTGATGAACCGATTCAGTGCGGCCGTTATTCCGGCCAGTTTCTGCAGCACCTTAGCCTTTGTTGGTACTTCAAGATCTTGTATTGCTTTTATTTGGTCCGGATTCGCTTCAATTCCTCTGTGAGTGACCATATATCCCAAGAACTTCCCTGTTCTTACCCTGAAAGCGCATTTCGAGGCATTAAGGCGAAGTTGGTGGTTCTTTAAGATGACGAAAACTTCTCTCAAGTCTGTAAGATGGTCTGTATCGAACTTGCTCTTGACTACCATATCATCTATATAGGCTTCCATGGTTTTTCCCAGTTGGTCCTTGAACATCCGAGTGACCATTCGCTGGTAGGTCACCCCAACGTTCTTGAGGCCAAACGGCATCACTCTGTAGCAGTAAGTTCCTCTCGGAGTGATAAATGCTGTCTTTTCTTGATTCGGACCGAACAGTGGTATCTGATGATAACCGCTATAAGCGTCTAAAAAACTCATGCGCTCATGCCCTGCTGTTGAGTCTACTAGTTGATCAATACGAAGCAGAGGAAAGCTATCTTTAGGGCAGGCTTTGTTCAAGCAAGTGAAGTCAACGCATACTCTCCATTTTCCGTTCTTCTTCTTGACTACAACTGTGTTGGACAGCCATTGCGGGTACTAAACTTCCCTGATTGCTCTTGAAGCCAGGAGTTTTTGGCTTCGGCAATTACTGCTTCGGTGTACTCGACTGAGGATCTCCGACTTTTTTTGCACAACGGGCCGAGCTGAAAGGTTGATGTTGAGCTTGTGGCAAGCAAATTCTGGGTCCAACCCTGGAGTATCATATGCTGACTATGCGAATACCTCCATATTTTCCCTTAGCAGTTCCAGCAGCTAAAGTTTCTCATCAACGCCTAGTGAGGTACCGATAAGGAAGTACTTTTCTGGGTTATCCTCTTTTAGTAAGACTTTCTCCAAATCCTCTACCATCTTTTCCTCTAGGGTTCCCCCTACATCTTCCAAGACTGGTTGTTCGGCCACTTCTACCGTCTGTACCCGATTGCAGAGCTGCTTTGCCTTTAATGTTGCCATGAAGCAATGTTTGGATGCAACTTGATCCCCTGAGATCTGCTCTACTCCGTATTCCGTTAGGAAACGGATGAGCTGGTGGTAGGTTGAAGGGACTGCCTCCATTTGATGAATCCATGGGCGGCCAAGTATGGCATTGTAAGGGGATGGTGTATTAATAACCAAGAATTCTATCTGGAGGGTTTTTGTTCCCGCCACGACTAGCAACACTATTCTGCCAAGAGGCTATTCTGGCTGTGAATTGAAACCGACCAACGGGGCTGCTGCTGGGGTGAGGTGCTGCTTGGAGAGACCAAGCTTTCTGAAAAAATCATAATACAATATGTCTGTTGCACTACCTTGATCTACTAGGACTCGTTTTACGTCTAATCATTTCCCAATTCCCACAGTTATAATCAGTGCATCAGTGTGTGGGTGTTGTATGCCTTCTAAATCTTTGCTAGTAAATGAAATAGTGCACAAGGGGGATTTGGGTACTGTACGTACCTTTTTTGATGCAGGCTTCACTGACATGACCCTCTGAATTTGCGCAGCCTTAGCGATCTCTTCTTTCAGTGCCTCATTAGATTCCTGAGTCGTTGTCCTGTGGATCACATTTATTATCAACCGAGGTGGGTGCTCAATATTCGGTTCTGGTGGCGGGTTCCCCAGTTCGGCCACTTCCTTATCTTGATCAATGTGATCCCTTAGGTGCCCGGCTGCCACTAGGTCTTCCAAGTGTTGCTTCAGTGTCCTGTAGTTCTGAGTCATGTGCCCCCTGTCTTGGTGGTAGGTGCATCTGAGCTTCTAATTGCGCCAAGCTGGATCTCCCAACATTTTCGGGGGCTAAACAAAGAAGGGCTCTCTCTCGATCTTTTCCAGGATTCGATAGATTGGCTCTTTGAATACAGTCACAACGGCTTCGTGGGATTTGGACTTATCCACTTCATTCACTGCAATCCCTCGGTGTTCTCCTTGATCTGTTCTCTTCTTTGGCCGAGCTGTTTATTCTGCCGACGCTACCTCGATGGGGATCTGATCATCTTCGAGGCGAGCCTACTGCTCAATCCTGGCACGCAAATCTTTCAAAGCTGTGGCCGAGCGCTTAGTAAGTGATTGTCTCAGCTTACTTTCCGGATGCAGACCATGTTTGAAGGACATAACGGCCATCTGCTCGCTGCACACATTTTCCTCCAGGTCATTGTACTCTTTCCAATACCTCCTGGCATAATTGTGCAGCGTTTCCTCCTGCTACTTTTGGAGACCGAACAGTGTATCCGGCTCCTTCGGGATTTTAGTGTTGGAGATGAACCTGGCTAGGAACTCTTCGGAGAGCTGCTTCTAGCCATGGATCGATCCAGCGGGGAGACGATCGAACCATCGAAGTCTGGTTTCTTCCAAGTTGGATGGGAAGACTTTACACATCAGTGCCTTATCTCAGTTCCATAGGGACATCATCTGTCTATAATGGCTAATATGTGTCAGCGGGTTCGACTTCCCGTCACATGAAGTGAACTTTGGTGCGGTGGATTTCTTTGGAGATCTCAAGGTCTCAATCTTCGAGAGAATGGCGAAGAGACGAGCCTGTCCAACGGTCGGTGTTCTCTCTGGTGAACAATATGATCCAGATGATCCCGATGTTGTTCATTCTGCCTATTGCCAATCAACCAAGTATGAAGGTCTTGAGGAGGGTAGTCAGTTTGTTGGCTAACTATCTTCTGCCTCTTGGCCCTTCTCTGGCGCGACCCACGGGTGTGACTGCTTGTTGCCTCACTCTGTACTGGGACAGGCTGGCTTTCACTACAACAAAAATAGTCTTTAGAGACGAAAAGTAATGACGAAATATTTTTTTGTCACAAAATATGTATCTTTTAATGACGAAAATCATATTTCGTCTCCAAATGTATCATTTTTAGAGACAAAAATAAAATTTCGTCACCAATCTAAATCATAATAAAAAAAATAGGTGACGAAATTATATTTCGTCATTATTTATATTTTTTTTGTCATCAAATATTTTCCCGCTAATATTTTCGGAGGGCGCCAAAATTAATAGATTTTTAGTGACGAAAAAATTTGTCACAAATTATAAAATTATTAATGACAAATATATTTTTGTCACCAATAATTTGGTGATATTTTAATATCATTTAGTGACAAAACTATTTTTGTGACCAATATTTTTATTTTTGGTGAAGATATAATTTTGTCACCAAAATATAATTTGGTCACTAAATATTTTAGGGGGAAATAAAAATGTTTTGTTACAATCGGTTCCTCTTCTCAATCACACACAATCATTTCTCGGTTCAAACCTATTTCTCACACACACACACACACACACACACACACACAGACGTTATACACAGGGCCCTCACAGCCGCTGCTCACATTGGATCAACACACCGCCGCTCTACCATTTCCGATAGCCCTCACCGCCGACAGCCCTCACCACCGCCGCCGTTAGCCCCTCCTTTCCTCACCGCCGCTGCTGTGCAGATCGAAGAACACCGTTGTTAGTCTCTCTCTCTCTCTCTCTTTCTCTCTCTCTCTCTCAATGCTTAAAGGCTGTGGGTGATTTTGCTTGTTCATTACTTTTTAATTTACTCAAAATGGAAATTTTATGAGTGTTTTGATCAATTCGATGTAAAAAGAAAATGAAATTTTGCTTTATTTTATGTGTTAGTTTTGATTTGATCCCTTCTGGCATTAGGGTTTAGTTGGAATGTCATTAATTTTTTTGCAAATTTATTTACTTTAGAGGTTATCTCTACTGATATCTGAGGCTGTGGGTGATTTTGGTTGTTAATTACAATTTAATTTACAGGAAATTGGGGTTATGATTATGGGTGCTTCGATGGATTTGACGGAAAGACTTGTGTTTCAAGCCTCAAACTGTTTGTTAATCACTTGTGTTTCCCTTTTGTTTGATATATGGTCATTGAAAATTAAAGACTCTCTTGCTCTAGTACACAAACAGTTTGAGGCCGTCATGCTTGGATACAACTGCCATATGCACCCGTGAACCCACATCCTAATTCCTCATTTTTGCTCGGCAGGTGTCTTAATGATAATCAGTTAACTGGGAAAATCCCAAGGGAGCTCACTGGTATTTCCAGCTTGAAAGTTGTGTAAGTGAAAAACCTTAGTGTTTGAATTATTAGTACTAGATTCATTGTGACTTAGTGTCAAGACATCTGAATGATTTTGCAGAGATGTCTCAAACAACTTGTGTGGAACAATTCCTACTACAGGTTCATTTGAGCACATCCCATTAAACAAGTAAGGTTTCCTTGATTCATATAGTTCTGCAATTTATTTTTTCTTGAAGTTCGTTGAACTCTCTCCAACAGGGAGGGAAAAAAAGAAGGAAGAACTTTAACTCAAACTCAAACAAAAATAGGTGATTGGAATGTTTACCATGTAAGTCTACTATATTGGCTCTTTCCAGAGAATCTAGGAGATAAACCTCATGGGAACATTTTCTATGTTATTCAAGCCTCATTACCTATCCAAAAAAACAAAGGAAGAAGAAAGCTTTTCTAGATGAAAGTGAATTGTTAAGTTATATAGTGTGCCTTGTAGTGATAGAAAGTGCCATCTATGGCACATAGCTTCCTTGTTTTGCAGCCAAGTGAGCATAATACATATGCAGATATTGAAGCTGTGTATAAGTGTCATGTATCTTGTGAAGCGTAGATCATCTGTTTATCTATACTATTATTTTGATTGAAAGATTATGCATTTTTTTTTTGGGTCTAATTAAATGGTGTTTGTGTTGACTGTGTGCAGAACATTGACAAAATCCCATATGTTAATTGTCCTGTGCTGATTATTCATGTAAGTATGCAATTTTCAACATTTTACCTTTTAGAATTACTTATGGTAATTGAAGAACCATTCTAATACAGTTTTTAGACAATTAAGCCATTGTATAAGCTAGCATGAAACTCTTACCTTCTTTATCTGCCTTGCTTCTTTGTTTCTGTGTTTTTGTGGGTACATGTATATGATCATAACCACGGACTTGGATGACTAAGATCTTATGACTTGATGGCTATAGTTGAGAGTTTTCCATGGTATTTGTCACATCCTCTCTAAGATACTTAACTGGTTTTAGAGAGAGATCCTCAGAAGAAGACAAATCCAAACTATAACCAAGACACATGATGTCCAAATTAGTTCTTAGTATTGTGACTCTTATTTAATTGCTGGTTTCTGAACTTCGGCTTAGGTTAGGACACTTTTAAACTTCACTATTTCATCATAAAATGTTTGCACATTATAAATAGAACCTTGATTGTACTGTTATCTATTATCAGTTTCCATACTTGCTTTCACACTAGTAAATATTTTCTAGTTGTACTGGATGTGGCATTGATAGTAAATATTAGTGATTTAATCTTAACCAACTTTTTGATTATTTTTCATCAAAAATTCTTACCAGCGTTATCAATTGGACTAAAATTGACACAAAATTTTTATAAAAAAAAAATTAAGAATCAAAATTGAGCTAATTAAAAATTTAAGGACCAAAATGACACAAGAAATAAAATGCAGGAACTACCAATATAATTTGTCCTTTGGTAAACTATAAGAAATGTGATAAATGCATTTTTGTTTCATCCCAATAGTGCTTAAAGCTTCACCCCGACTAATCTTCGGATATATGTAATTTCCCATTTCACATATACCAAGTAATTATCGAGCCAAAACTCTGAAAGTAACTTCAAAGGTGGAGTGAGGAATGAAATTTTAAACTATTGGTCTACCCTAAATGTTGGAATACACGACATCTCTCATAAGAGTTAGAAAGTCTATGAGAACTAGTAAATTAGTTTATAATCAGTGAACTGAACGTAATCAACTTATAATCTTCTTCTAGTGCATGAGCATGACACTAATTAAAGAACTTTTGGGAAACTATAATAAATAGTGTAATACATCATTCACATTTTGTCCTTTAATGAGGTGGAAGATAGAGAGAATAGAGAGAGGAGTGTAATCCCCCTTCACATGGTCCATTCCATATCATTAGAAATGGATTGGAGGTACTCAATTAGAACTGCCAAATATTTTTCATCAAATATATAATAATCAAACTTATAAAATCTTGTGCACTAGTGCATGCATGCATGGGTATGGCACTAATTAAAGTGAACTTTTGGGAAAACTACAAAGAGATAATAATATAATATAATGGCAATAGTTTTGAAGGTGATTGAAGCATATATAATAAAACAAAACTTAAGGGCCACCACCACCACTACCAAAAATAAAAAAGAACCAAACAGGTTTGTAGTGTTGGAGATATTAGTAATACTCACTAATGGCTTAAATGCTTAGATTTGTTGTTAATATGATATGTGAGCAGGTAATAGATTTTACATATAAATTTCGCTATCTACTCAATAATAATATCTTCTTTATGAAACGTGTTGAGCATATAAATAATAAAATTGCCGTTCAAACTTTAGACGAATTAGTCATTAATTGATATAACCCTGAAGTTTATCTGTCAATTTCTAATTGGTTTTGCGTCTATGGTATGTTGTCTACAAAACTCTAAACTCTCTTTTCACATAAAAACAACTACTTTTGCTTTTAAAAAACAAGAATCTGGGGTTGGTCGGTCAGGCCGGAGTTCCATTCTATTGTGTTTTCTTGTATGTATTTGAGGGACTAGACCATATGTTATTTGGACTTGTGTGATTCTTATTGTAGACTTTTTTCTATATTTAGCTAAAGTTATTTGCTGTTTTTTTTTTTTTGGTATGATGCTTCAGGTTGAATCCTCCAAATATTATTACAATAAGTAGGTTTACAATTCATTGATTTAAAAGTTCATATATAAGGTATATATGTTGAATTTACCCTCCTCTATTTTTATATTGTGTTTTCAAGTTTCAGTATAATTTGAAAATCAAACCAAACTTGAAATTTGAAAATCAAATGTGAATACCAGAGATAAGTAGTGTTTTGTTCTTTCTAACACTTAAACTTGTTCTTCCAAAAAATATTTTTTACTTTCTTGTTGTTTCCTCACGTTCTTGATAAAACCTTTGAAAATTAAGTTCAAAATGTATTTTTCCACACTTAAGCTTGAAAATAGGCCTTCGGGGGCCAAAATCGTGCAACAGCCACGAGACAGCCTGGGGAACAACTCAAACACCTCGGGATGGACCAATGTGAGTTGTGGAAACTTACGGAACTAGCATGAGACTCCCTGTTCGAAAACTAAGTCCAAAAATGCACGTTTTTACATTTAAGCTTGAAAATAGGCCTTCGGGGGCCAAAATCGTGCAACATCTATGAGACGGCCTAGGAAACACCTCAAACATCTCGGGATGGACTAATGTGAGTTGTGGAAACTTACGGAACTAGCACGGGACTCCCGGTTTGAAAACTAAGTCCAAAAATGCATTTTTCCACACTTAAGCTTGAAAATAGGCCTTCGAGGGCCAAAATTGTGCAACAGTCACAAGACGGCCCGGGGAACACCTCAAACACCTCGGGGGGACTAATGTGAGTTGTGGAAACTAACGGAACTAGCACGGGACTCCCGGTTTGAAAACTATGTCCAAAAATGCACTTTTTTACACTTAAGCTTGAAAATAGGCCTTCGGGGGCAAAATCGTGCAGCAGCCACGAGATGGCCCGGGAAACACTTCAAAGACCTCGGGATGGACCAATGTGAGTTGTGGAACTTACGGAACTAGCACGGGACTCTCGGTTTGAAAACTAAGTCTAAAAAAGTATTTTTCCACACTTAAGCTTGAAAGTAGGCCTTCGGGGGCCAAAATCGTGCAACAGCCATGAGACGGCCTGGGGAACAACTCAAACACCTCGGGATGGACCAATGTGAGTTGTGAAAACTTACGGAACTAGCATGAGACTCCCGATTCGAAAACTAAGTCCAAAAATGCACTTTTCCACACTTAAGCTTGAAAATAGGCCTTCAGGACCCAAAATCGTGCAACAGCCACGAGATGGCCTAGGAAACACCTCAAACACCTCGGGACGGACCAATGTGAGTTGTGAAAACTTACGAAACTAGCATGAGACTCTCGATTTGAAAACTAAGTCCAAAAATGCACTTTTCCACACTTAAGTTTGAAAATAAGCCTTCGGGGGCCAAAATCGTGCAATAGCCACGAGACGGCCCGGGAAACATCTCAAACACCTCAGGACGAACTAATGTGAGTTGTGGAAACTTACGGAACTAGCACGGGACTCCCGGTTTGAAAACTAAGTCCAAAAATGTATGTTAAATTCTATATGTTATGGATAAAATAATAATTGTCTAACTGACATTTTTTTTTTTTGTGTTTCATTTTTTTGCAGATTCGAGATTTGATATGGACGTGTTTGGTAATTTGGAGGGCCGATGATAGTTCATTTTGTGTTTTTGTTCATATTACCTTACATGTATTTTGGTTGTGCTGTAAATTTTATATTTTTATTAGTATTACGGGGCATGTTTGGTAATCTGCCCTTGATATTTTATTTTTGTTGATATTAGTAGACATGTTTTTTTGTTGGATATTAGGAGATGTGTTTGGTAATCTGCATACGGTTGATATTATATTTTTGTGGATATTAGTAGTTTTTTGTGGATGTTAGGAGACATGTTTATAATCAGCATGCAGTTCATATTGTATTTTTGTGGATAGTGTTAAAATTCGATTATGATGTTTATGAAAATGAACAGATTTTTCTATTGGTTTGTAATAGATATCTTATTGAACATGTTATTGAAATGCGCAGGGAATTGTTACTGAAAAGAAAAAATTTCGAAAGAAAATAGCACACCTATTTTCAAAATTTTATTAGTGACGAAATAAAAAATGTCGCTATTAGTTTTCAAAAAACATGACGAATAATTTTGTCACATTTGCTGAGTATTTTGTCACTAAATTGAAATATTTGGTAACAAAATATTTTTTGTCATTGAATAATTTTCTTTTTTGTTTATTTTAGTGACGAATTTTTTTGTCACCTTAATCCATATCATTGGTGATGAAAACTTTCGTCACTAAAATATATTTGGTGACGAAATATTTCGTCGCAAAAAATAATTAAAATAAAATATTATTTAGTTTTGGTGACGAAATTGGTGTTTTAGAGGACGAAAAATTTAACATTTGGAGATGAAACATTTCGTCACAAAAAATGAAAAATAGGTGACGAAACTGTTTTTCGTCACCAGGTACTTTTTGTGACGACGTATAGGTGACGAACGTGGTGACAAATTTTTTTCGTCACAGATCACTTTAGTGACGAAATTTTGATGTTTGGAGACGAAATCAGTTTGTCACCAAAGGCCCTTTTTGTTGTAGTGTTTGTTGCCCAGACTCATTCCTGGGGAACTTTTTCACTGGTGGTTCTCTGGATGAGCTCCTCCGTCGCAAACGAGAGGGCTCCACTTCCGTCTTCTTTTCCGTCAGATCGCCTAGCACCCTCTTAAGTTGGGCTTTCAACTCCTGTATCTCCATCCCCATGGAGTCTATGATTCGATCTTTATAATCATTTTCTAGAAGAAAGTGATAAGAAGAACCTCTAGCGAAGGGTAATCAATGCTCAACGGATTCAGGGGTTCGATTATTGTTTCTAGTTTGTTCCTCAGGGACTGTTGGGAGTGCCAAACCTTTGTTCTTCGTTTTCTCCGTCTATGGAGTATGTGTCGAAGGCGGAATGTCCTCAATCCCCATCACCAGAATTGAGTGCAGAGCTTAGAGATGAAGTGATCCATGCTCACCGCACCAATTGTGCGTACCAGATTCCGCACTAGATGAAACTGGATTGAGGCTCCACACTCGGTTGGACTATCCAGGGACTGAGGTTCCTGCCACAAGAAGCACTGTTAGAGCTGCCCGGCCGGGGTTAGCCAGATAACCCCTCCGGTGTGGGAATTAGTGATCGGAGAGAGAATGTATATCGAGTTGAGCTTGCAGTTGTACTTGGAATCATTCAGTTACCTTCAATGTGAAGTTCATGTTGTATATATAGTGTTCCTTACTCGCTTCTCAAGGTGGGTTCATGGAGTTTGGATGCTGCCAGGTGTCCCTTCAGCATTGCTCAAGGTGGGGGACCACCTGGTAGTTGTCATTGAATGCATATACTCATTGTAGTCATGCTCATAACAAACCACATTCCTTTGATTCAACAACTTCCGTGATTCTAGGTGTAGGGGACCAGCTGAGGTGGCAACTTGCACATGCACATATTCACAACTTCCATGTTTTCTTGTAGGGTTTCCTCAACTCGGTACCGATGTGCCTTAGCTCGGCATCATTATGCCTTGTCTCGGCCTTTTACAGGATCATTCATGGAGACGGGCTGATCTATTCGGATATCTTTGTATGGGCTCGGCCCATTTTCTGCTCGGCCCATAGGTTCAGTCTCGCAGCTCGGCCCAGCCCAGCGCCACGGCTAGACTAGTCTTTCCACTGCGGGTTGGGCCCAAGTGCTTGAGGACCTGGGTGGACTGTTGATCATGAAGTTGAGCTCAATTGATTTACCCATATACTCATCCAGCCTACTTGGATTCGGACTTCAGTGGCTTGGGCCGGCCCAAGGCTTGGACCCGACCCATTTCACATTTAGCCCCTTCAGTTATAAATAAATATTAAAATGAAAAATTTACTTATAAATTTCACCTTGAGTAATGGTGATTTATTTAACCCTAAAGATTTTTTTATAGATCAATTAGTCCCATTGATTTTGGAAAGATAGATTTAATATATTATTTAAAAATTAGATTTAAGGTTATAACCTTATTTCTATTTTTTTTTCTTTCTGTGCTAGAAAGGTAAGGTATATAATATATGAGAATCAAATTTGGGATGAATTTTTATATGTAATTTTTTTTTATTTGGAAAACATTTTAAAAGGAGTACAAAAATGACTTGAAATATGAAATTCTGTAAACATTCCAAAACAATGTGCGATTCTTCAAATATTTCAAAAGGAGTGTAAAAACTCCTTAATAAGTTTTGGGCAAATGTATAATTTCAAACTAGAACACTCTAATGTAACACTCCAAAAAAAATTCTTAGTGTACTTTTTTCAAACGTATAATATTACAAAAAACTCCTTATGTTCGGCTGGGGGATTTGGGAAGGGATTTGAAAATGAAAAGGGAAAAGTTAGGTGAAATGTGAATAAAATATATCTTTATTTTAGTTTCACACATGTTTTCCATTTCCCTTTCCAAATTCCTTTCCAAATCCACTAACCAAACACAACGTTAGTGTAACACTCCAATGTAATACATAAATAAATTTTTTAGTGTACTTTTCTCAAATGTAACCTTCCAAAAAAATGATGTGGGATTTTTTAGACCATTCCAAAAGGAGTACAAAAATTCCGTAGTAACCTTTGGGTAAATGTATAATTTCAAACTGTGAGTGTTATAATTGGAAAAAATTACATTAAGATTTTTTTAGTGTTTTTTTGTGAGATTACATTGATTGGAGTGTTAGATTTCAGTCTGTTATATTGGAGTGTTACGTTTGAGAAAAATACACTAAGGGATTTTTTTGAAGTGTTATGTTATTACGTTTGTGAAAAAGTACACAAAGAAATTTTTTAGTGTTAAATTAAATTGTTACGTTATTGAAGTGTTATATTAGAGTGTTACATTATTGTGCGTATTGTGAGATTTGTTTCAAGATGAGAAAAAATTCAAAATCTCTATAGTACGAATTGCCTAAATATGTAATTTTATATTTAGAGAAACCCACTTTTATTCCTAAAAAATTAAATCCAAACATGTAAGCGACTACTCTTTTATGTAACTTTCAGTTTAATGAGATATTTGAGTTCATAAGAAAAAATGAAAGATTAAATAATTTACAAGATCACATTTTAAGATTTATTGATACTTCATCCTATTAAAATCTACACCGAAAATCTTCAAGTTATCCAAGGTAAAATTACTTTGGTAATTGGCTGCCTCGATTAATGATTCTTTGTACTTGAATTTTTCTATTTAATATGCACACTTAACTATTAAATTATATAAAACTTTTAAAATATAGTTGAAACATAATCAATGATGGAAAGAATAAAATGGCTTGTTTGGTTCAGTATGGAATATTTTTTTAAAACTATTGATGAAAAGACAATTAGCCGATTGGTTTGTTTGGGATTTCAATGAACCAAACTATTGATTGATTATGTTTCAAATATTCTTCCGTTACGGAACCAAACTACTGATTGATTATGTTTCAAATATTCTTTCCATCATCGTACTAGAATTTTATTTTTCCTATATATTTGGCCTCTAATATTTTTGTTGGATTATTCCTTATTGATGGAAAGCCAATCAGCCTTTTGGTTGAATGTTTAAATTTTATTTTCAACTTTTTAAAAAAAATTAAAACTAATTTATTTGAAATAAACCTCTAAAGACAAGAAATATATGAAAATAATGAATACTTTTTTTAAATATTTTTTTTTATCAAACTAATTTTTAATTTTTAAAAACTCAACTAACAATTTGTGGATGACAACATGGCAAGTGAGTAAGAACAAATCAATATTGGTGACGGTTTGATTTCACGGTCCGTTTGTTTTGCTCTCTACTAGGGGTGAGCATGGTCCGGATTGGACCGGATTGGGGTAAAACTAGGACCAATCCGTTATTTACGGTTCTTAAAAAATTGGAACCAATCCGATCCGTTTAAATCATGGAACCAATCCGAACCAATCCATTTAAATACGGATTGGATCGGTTTAGGACCACGGATTCATATAATTAAATAACAAAAATATATATATAACACTTGAATTTCATAAAAATATAAACATAGCGCTATATTAGTTCCATAATAGCAACATGTTTTTCTATAATAACGACATACTGTTGTAGAATTTAAACAACCATAAGAAAACTGGTTTCACCATAAGTATTTAGACCATTGCAAATTAAAACTTACAACTAACAAACAAAAGTAATAAAAGAAAATATTATACGGTTTTAGGTTTGAGTTTAGATTTTACATAGAATAAGAAAAGATACTATGGGGGAGGATGTATAATAAAAATATAGACTATTTGTATACGGTCCAGATCGGTTCCAATCCGGAACCGTAGGATTCAATCCGGAACCAATCCGTGAACTAAGGATTTTTAATTATTCAATCCGGAACCGAACCGCGGATTCAAAAAATCAATCCAAACCTATCGGATTGGACTGGACTGAATCGGATTACGGATTTCACGGATTCCTTACTCAGCCCTACTCTCTACGGGGCGATTTGCTAGTGGTGAATAGTAAATTTGGATGAGGGTAGCAGTTGTATTAATGACATAACAACAATTGTTGTGTCTTAATTTGAGGCTTATTATGAGTTTATTTTTATGATTCAAACAGTCATTTTGTAGGGTTGGTTGAGTACTTTAAGCTTGTCAAAAATTGTTTTAATCGAATATTGGTAACCATATGATCGAATTACATTTATCACAAAAAAAAAATAAACAAAGTTTTTCTTTTGAGAAATATTATAAAAATATACAATCTAATCACGTAGCTATCAATATCTGATCAATATAATTTTTGATATGCATGAAGTACTCGATGAACTTTAAAAAATGAACCGTTCAAATTATAAAAATAAGCCCATAATAAACCTCAAATCGAGGTACATTAGCAACCCCAAACCTATAAATTTGTATCCTATTTGTTTTGTTTATGGTTGCCCACATTTGTAATCCATTCAGATTATAAAAGGCCTCACATAGCGGATTGATAGTTCGGGCCAGGAGATGATATTAGAAAATAATCCGTTCGGCTTAGGGTGTTATCGGACGACCGGCTAATTGGCCGGCCAAGTGCAATTTTTTATTTTTTTAACTACATTTTGGTTAGTACATTTTGAACATTAATATTTAATTTTTTATTAAGTAAAAACCAAGTTTTTTATTTATTTTATTATTTTATATAAAAATAATTTAATAATCTTCGCACTAAAAACTTGTATGTTGGCTAGAAGAAAGGCTGTGTTTGGTTATATTTGCCAAACACATTTCCACCTGCTTTCATGAGTGTGGTGTTTGTTTTAAGTTTTCAAATTATAATTCTACACTTACTTTTGAAAACTCCTTTTTAGGCAGGAAAATTTGGCTAACCCGGTCGTCCTCTTAGACGTCCACCCGGACGTTCAACCGGTTGACCGGAACAGTGTTCAGTTTTTTTTGTTTTTTTGGCACTTGTTATTTTTATATTGTAAATAAAAAATATTTTTGGAATTTTTTTAATTTTTATATGAGTTTTGAATAGAATTTTAGGTTGTGTGTTTGGTTATATGTTGTAAGTTTTTGAATCAAATAACTTTTTTAATTTCAAAAACTCAAAACTCCCTCCAAAACTCATAACCAAACAAATTTTTCACACTCAAATCATAATTCTAAAACTCATAAACTCAAAGTACAACTCTATTTTCAAATTATATTTAGAAAAGTCTATCAGACGCTACCTTATTACAACACTATAGTTTTCTAGCAGGAGGTGCCACAACTGCAATCTGGGAGATTGGTTGCCCATAATGGCTTTTTTCAGATATTTGAATGTGAGGGGCATATATGTTAAAAAAAATTATTGAGTGTCACGTCATAAATTTATCTCGACTCTTTGATTTTATGTAAGTTATATGTGAGTCATAAAAACTTAGAGTGAAGATGTGTTTGTGACATTGTTATGTTAGTGGCATCAATGATACTAAATAATTGTTCTTAAGTCACATGAATATGCAATCAAGTAATGACGTACATCCCATTCATTTGTATTGGGGGTGACAAACTTAATTTGAAAGTGTAAGCTTGTTCAATTTTATTCAATTAAAACATGTTTAAACCAGTTCAAATCTATAATTGTGATCAATAAATGTTTCCAAGTTGATTTGACAAAGGCCATTAACTTGTTGACAAGTTAACCCTTCCATTTGGGGGGATTTGAAATCCAAAAGTTAAGAGACCTTTAGGTGTGGTTTGCGATGTAGGTTAAGTTAGTTTTTTTTTTTGGACTAAATTAGTTAAAAGAAAAAATAAAATAAAAAGTTAATAAGATAAAATGTCACATCAAAATTATAATTATTTTACTTTTTCTTTCACGAAAGTTAAAGAGCTAAAAAATTTAACTTAAACAAACTTTTTAACCGAGACTAAAATAATCAAAAAATTAAAAAGTCAAAAAATCAACTCAACTTTCCTTCATTTGTTGATTTTTTTTTCTCTCTCTCTATATGCTTCAAGCTATATGGCCATACAGTGGTCATTATTGCCCAACTGAAGAGAATTTCATGGAGTTTATTAGTTTTCTCGAAGAGCACAATGTAGACTTGAGCAATGTCAAGATATTTTTTGAATCCTTTTGGTTCTGTGCATTGAAAATGTTTTTGAAATTAAAATTTTATTAACACTCTCACTTCCATCTCTGCCGTTATTGTCATCATTATCATCACTATTACCATCATTGCTGTCGTTACTATCATTATCACCGTTATCGCTACTATGGCCCCGTTTGGTAGAAATGTAGAAAAGTGATTATAGATTATAATTTAACAGATTATAGCTTATAGTTGTGAACATAAACTGTTATTCTGTTTGGTACAGCTGTGAGATTATGGATTTAAGCAGTAGAGTAATATTTGGTTGATAAGCTGTAAAATAACTTTTTGCTGTGTAATTGTCCTTTTTACCCTTATATGATATAAAAATGATTATTTTGTCATTTTTTTCCAGTTTTAATTTTTTTAAAAATTATTTTATTAATGAAAGTTAATATAATTAGTATTACAAATTAATTAGTATAGATTATGTCATTTTCATTATTATTATTATTTCCATTTTTTCATTATAAATTAATTAGTATAAAATTATTTCATTTTTTCATTATAAATTAATCAGTGTCAATTAATGGCTTATTTCCATTTTTTCATTATAAATTATTATTTTCATTTTTCAATTAGTATAAAATTATTTCATTATAAATTAATTAGTGCCAATTAATGGCTTATTTTCATTTTTTCATTATAGATTATTATTTCCATTTTTTCTTCTCCTTATTTTCTTTTCTCTTTTTTTTTTCTTCTCTTGTTTCTTTTTGTTAATTTTGTTTAATATATTAATTTATTACAATTAATATCCATGTATTTATATTAATGTTGTGATGGTATTACATATTATTTTTCTTTATATTAATTTCAATTATTAATTTAATAGAAGTTATAATATTCATTTTTTATTTCATTTAATATAAATTATTTCATTTTTTTCTTTAATTTTATTTTTTTTTTAAAAATTAAGATTATTTTTTTATTAATTTTTTTTTCATTACAATTAAAAATTCATTAATTTCAATTTCAATTTCAATTTTTATTAATTTCTTTTTTTTTTTGTATTTCATTTTTTAAATTTTTTAAAAATTTTTTTCCATTACAAACCCTAGCTACCGCCACCAGTGGCTAGGGTTTCACATTGCAGATCGCGATGGCGACGGCGGCGGTCAAATTGCGAAGAGAAAGAGAGGAGGCGACGACGATGGTGCCCTAGCCACTTCCTTTAGTGAGTGAGAGTGAGTGAGAGAGAGAGAGAGAGAGAGAGAGAGAGAGAGCTCTGCTTTGAGATCGTGACACGACGGTGAGCTCTGGTTTCAGATTGCGACGGTGTGGATCCATCGTGACAGTGAGCTCTGGTTTGAGATCGTCACGTCGTCGATGGCGATGGTTAGGGTTAGGGTTAGGGTTAGGGTTAGGGTTATCGACGCTGGAAATCACCTATGCACGCCTGAAATCGCCTTCGTCTCTCTCTGGTTCGTGAACAGTAGTGTTGAGATGTGGTTTATATAGTGGCATGTTCGTAAATAATGGAGATTAGGAAGGGCATTTAAGTCATTTTACCACCCACTATGCAGCTGCACGCTTAAGCTAAAATATAAGCATCCCCTGATTCACTTTTCAAATAAGTTGAAAATTAGCTTCTTTTAAGCTATAAGTTGGTGAAATAAGCTGAGCCAAACACAAATTTTTAGCTTAAATTAAGTTAAAAGCTGAAATAAGCTGCTTATAAGTTCTACCAAACACCTCCTATCAATACCCCAACACCACACTGCAATTGCCATCACGTAGCCAAACACATGAAAATATTTTCTTTGAAAGATATTTTTTGACAAAACCAATTCTGTAAAATATAATTTTATTTTGAAAATGTTTTTGGTCGAAACTGTTGGAAATGGTTATAAATTCTGGGTAAAACTAGAATTTCATCCTAAGTTCGGTCTATTTTTTAGGTGGGCCCCGTGCGTCGATTTTCACGGGTCAAAGTGGTAACACGTTCTATACCACGTTGTGATTCACGTGGTATATTTGGTTGCTCAAAACCATTACCGAGTGAATGGGAAATTGAAGCCAAAGTGTGGTCCATGGAAATGGAGTTTTGGTGGAAATTCCTTAAAGTTGTAAATTGGCTTGTCTCACATTGATTTGGTGGGAGGTTTTGAATGGGTTTATAAGGCTTGGGTTTGGTACTTGGGGTGTGCCCCAAGGGGTACCCAAGTGTTTTAAAGGGAGAGGTTATGGGAAAAATGGACTAGATCCATTGGACCCAAAAATCACCACACATGCGCGCGCGCGCCGCCGCCGTCGCCGTCCGTCCGGTCGGGCGGGCTGGGCCGGGCCTGGGCTTGGGCGCGGGTGCGTGGTGTGAGGTTGGGTTGGGCTTGTTCGGCCCAATACTAATCTTTTTGGGCCAAAAATATTTGAATTTAATTTTATTTTTTGGTAAAATAAAATCCATAATTCAAAATTAAACTGGTTTGGTTATACTGTACATCCAAACAAGGCCCTTCCCGAAATAAACCAGTCTGGTATTATTGCACACCCAAACAGGGCCTTTCCCGTTTTGTTATCTGTTTGATATATAACCCAACAGATTCAAATCTGTTTGAATTCAAAACCAACAGGTTTCATACATGTTCAATTCAAAACCAATAGCCACCTTTACATCTATGAATAGACTAGCCTCCCATTTGGATTTAACTCCAATTTTTCGTACTCCATCCTCTGATAAAAATCTCTGCATTTTGCTGCATTTATTTTCTGAAAGAAAGAGTGTAAACACTTAGTGTATTCGTAAGGCAAACAATTTGTAGTGCTGCTATTGTTTGTAGTAGATCATTTCATCCTGGGAAATAGACGTCCAATTTCTGAAAGCACCGTGGAGAGAACGAATCTGTCTTAAGGACACAGTGTCAAACACTGGACTTGATCAGATTATAATTCGAAGAAATTAAATCAAGTAAGTTATTTAATTTATTTTCAGTGTTTTATTATTTATTTAAATCAAATTTTAATTTTGTTTTTGTAACAAAATAAAATCTGTTTTTATTTATTTTTATTTGTATTTCGAGTTTGATTTTTGTAATCAAACAAATTCTCTCATTTCCTTTATTTCTTTATATTCTGGTTGTTGTTTAGTACACAACAGAATTTAATTAATTTAAATACAGTGAAGATTAACCTACATAAACAAGCCAAATGAAACGTCAATAAATGCCAGAACACTTGAATGTTATGTTTGAATTATGAATTTTAGTAGAAATTTAAAAAGGAAAAGAGAAAAGATATAAATAATATGAATGAAATATAAGTTTTTTTTTTAATTTTTTAAATCTGTATTTAAATTTATAATCTAAATTCAATGAAAATGGAATATTATGTATGAATCTTATAAATAGTATATTAAATGGTTGGTGTTGTTTTTGTGCAAAGTGTGCAGTAGACGATGATGAACCACCAGTGTGGAATTGAAGTCAAGATCCATGAGACTTTCCGAAACAGAGTCTGGAATCAGCTGAGACTAACAATTTTGACTCCCAATGAATGATAAATTCTTTCACGTAATATATATAACTTTTGCTCTATTTTCTTTTTTATATTTTCTTTTTATGTTTTTCTTTATTTTTTTGCTCTTTAGTATGACACAAATGAGAGGAGATGAAGAGGTAGAAGTAAAAGCTAAGGTTTTCTTTCTTTCTTTCTTTTTTTTTTTCTTTGGAGGTTAAAGAGATGAGGAGACGTGAATTTTAGGAATTTTCTTAAATTGAATTATATAGCATTGAATGGATAAAAATAAGTTCAAGAATTGATCAGATATCTCTTTCATGGACCAATTCTTTCTATTTGATTATGTTTAGATGACAAGAATTATAGAGAAGGAATATGTGAATCTCATTACAATAAACTTAAAAAGTATGTCTTGGGAAATGGTGAGATTTTTTATTTTTTTAATTATATAATTTAAGAAAGTGGGATGTTTTTAGATTTTATTTTTTGTTAAAAATTCTGACTAAATTTTCCATTTTATCTTCTTCTTTTTTTTAGAATATAAATAAATATTAAAAAAAATGTATGAATTACTTGATCCAATTGATTGATACGCAAAGTTTAATTCCATTTGATTTGGTTTGGTAATAAATAAATATTAAAATGAAAAATTTACTTATAAATTTCATCTTGAGTAATGGTGATTTATTTAACCCTAAAGATTTTTTTATAGATCAATTAGTCCCATTGATTTTGGAAAGGTAGATTTAATATATTATTTAAAAATTAGATTTATGGTTATACCCTCATTTCTATTATATTTCTTTTTTTTTTTTTTTGCTAGAAAGGTAAGGTACATAATATACGAGAATCAAATTTGAGATGAATTTTAATATGTGAATTTTTTTTATTTGGAAAACATTTCAAAAAGAGTACAAAAATGACTTGAAATATGAAATTCTTTAAACATTCCAAAACAATATGCGATTCTTCAATCATTTCAAAAGGAGTATAAAAACTCCTCAGTAAGTTTTGGGTAATGTATAATTTCAAACTGGAACACTCTAATGTAACACTCAAACGTAACACTCCAAAAAAAAATTTTAATGTACTTTTCTCAAACGCAACACTCCAATATAATAGTACAAAAAACTCCTTATGTTCGGTTGGGTGATTTGGGAAGGGATTTGAAAATGAAAATGGAAAAGTTACGTGAAATGTGAATAAAATATACATTCATTTTAGTTTCACACACCTTTTCCATTTCACTTTCCAAATCCCTTCCTAAATCTCCTAACCAAACACAACGTTAGTGTAACACTCCAATGTAATACATAAAGTGGTTGAGAATGACCCTAAGTTGGTGATAGCAGCACGCTACAGAGATCTTTGTCCTAGAATGGTAAAACTAGCAGCTTGATCATCTGAATGCAAACCTGCCTATCAATTAGTTGATGAAACTCTTAGGGATTTGTGTGCAAAGGTAGACAATATGATGACTTCATTAGACGGCTCAGGCGCTTTTGGTAGTGGAGGCAATATTGAAGTGGGTACCGAAGAATTTGTAGTTGATCCAAACTTTGCACGAGCTAAGGGCTTAAAAAAGAAAGAGGGCGGACACAAGAGTGGGAGTAGATTAAAATCTTGGCATGAGAAGACTACTAAGAGAACAAAAGTTGTTTCGCAACCTACCCGCCTTACTCAAGTATTGAATTTACCGAAGTACTTGATTTCAAATTAGCTAGATTTATTTTTAAATTTTGCAATGTACTGATAAATATTTTATAACCTCTTTGGAGTATTGGACAGTCAAGCGACACTAGAAGTATTAGAATTCATCTTCAAACCACATTCCGGTGAGATCTTATTCTTTTTATTGAAATCATATTACTTAAGTACATAATGATCGTAAAACTACTAACAATATTTTATGGACTAGGATGTTGAGATACCCTATTGGCCACAACTAATGAATTCCGGATGTAATATGTTCATGCACGATGTTAATTTTGCATGCCCGCCAACTTATTCACTATCAACGCCTTTGTCTTCCCAAGCACCATATAATCCACAAAGTTCTCAGGTGTGTAATATACTTGTTTGCAATCTAGATTTTTGTTTTTACATATATGTGTGTATTTATTTCCAATGCATTTCCTTATATCTTCTTTTTTTTTTTTTTGTTGCAGAGATTAGGATTTGATCTAGTAGAGCACAGTCCCACGATGGTTGAGTCAGTCTTTCGTAATGATAGTTTGTTTGATTTTTTCAATCATTCGGAACCTGTAACACCCTCAAAATAATACATAATCAATCATTCACAAGTCCTAGAATCATGAAGGAAACATTATGTTTTCATTCATCAGAGTCCTATTTACAAAAGATGTTACATGTTGACAACAAAAGTAGATGTTCTGCAAGCTTACAACTTTCTAAGTCAACACTTGGATACAACCAAAAGAGGGTCAGAAGCCCTTTACAAAAAAAGCCCTCGGCTTGAAAATAAAAACATGTAAACATAAATAAAACAACAAAAGAGAGACTTCAGCCTCAAGACCTCCCAAGCTATAACCTTAGAGGCGACAAGTCACCTGTACCTAAAAAATGGTGTCCCAAGTAGGGTGAGCCAAAGCCCCGTAGAGATATGCTAAACCAAATATGAGAAATAACTAAAACATTAACATCTGATAAATGTACAACACATGTACATGGTTTTACCCCATTTTTTTTTTATAACCCATCAACATTGATATTCATCTTTCAACCCGGTTTCATCTCTATATCCAATTCACTTTATTGACATGGTTTGTTTATCCAAGTAATTCAAATGAGACTACAACTCATAAAGACAACACTTCAATTCATCAACAATTCAAAATGAGACTACAGCTCATATTATCAACACTTCAATCATCAACATCATTCAGATGTATATAAGGTTTCGGGACTTTCACCCTGGACACTCCGGCCAACTTAATTATCAATGGAGTCCATCCCCTATCTCGTCCCAAACAATGGAGTACATCCCCTATCTCCTCCCAAACAATGGAGTACATCCCCTATCTCCTCCCAAACAATTATACATATGCAATGTATTTAAACACTTTATCATATACAATGATCAGTTAAAGCACATATTCAGTGTGTTAATTCAACCGTCACAGTCAATGACATAATCTCGTTAATTAGTTTCAATTTACCTAATCATCATGCAGTTCTACAACTATCATGGTTATCCTCCAGCGATAGTCCAAAACATTTATCTCTAAACAGGTAAATAAATCTATCAAACAGATAAATTATTACATTTTCCATGGGTGAGTGATTTATCAATCCAAGTACACCACTTAATCACAATTTCCTCTAATTTCATAATTCTCGATTCAATTTCATATTTTTACCAAATACTTTATTTAATTTCCAATTAGGGCAAAACTTTCCCTTTTCAAACATCAAGTCCCAAATACTCAATTTCATCAATTATCCTCTCATACACAATTGGGGCCAAGGGCATGAAAACCCCTCTTTTATAAGTGCAAAACAAATCCTAACTTGACCCAAAATTCCCAAACACCACCATCTGTACAAAATAACCAACATTTATGTCAAAACTCATAATAAGGAGTAGATTATCCCTACCTCGAAGTTAGGAGCCCAAAGGAGAAAGAGAAAAAACTTGAAAGTGCTCCAAAGCCAAACTTTTTCGAATCAATAGAAAGCCCAAGCCAAGCTCTAACTTTCTTACAAAGAGACTAGGGTAGAGAGACCCAAGAACAAGGTGTATTTGTAGAGAGAGAGAGAGTTTAGAGAGAGAGACAGTGGGATTTAGGGTTTGGAATAAAAAGGAGATGAAAAAGTGATGTAAAATCACGCTGTTGCGATCTGATATATGCGAGATCGCTCGAGCAAAGAAGTGATTGCTTAAGCAACCAAACGCAACAAACACCTCACTCGAATGCACAATTCAAAACTTCAGGTCTGCAACCCAGACGCACGCTCGAGCGCAAGAGTGCTCGCTCAAGCGAAGGAACACAAAACATAGAGCTTGCTCGCTCGAGCGACAAAAGCCTCGCTCGAGCGAAAAATACCAACCTTCAGGTTTTTCAAAGACGCAGACGCATGCTCGAGCGCAAAAGTGCTCGCTCGAGCGAAGAGACACATCACCGAAAGCTCGCTTAAGCGCAAGAACCTTCGCTTGAGCAAAGAAGCAAAAACCCAAGGCTCGCTCAAGCGCAAAAAACCTCGCTCGAGCGAAGATGCCAAATTCTGGACAGTAACCATTTGTTCCAACACCCAACCAACCTGTTCCAAACTTACCCAACACATCCCACAACTCGAATACAAAGAATTAAAGGACAGACGTGAGATATAGACAACAACAACCACCCACGGAGCCGAGCCCGGAAAACAATAAACAATGGAGGAAAACCAGGATAGCTATAACCTCCCCCCCCCCCTTAAAGAATTTTGTCCCCAAAATTTTATGCGAGTTTCAAAATTTGTGATTATTCAATTCTCAACGTGATTACAATTTAACTTTCACCACCTTGACCCATTCACCGGTCATTCCTTCTCTTCTCAAGAGAACAATTTACAACATAACTCGACATGCATTATCAACATGCATTGAAATTCAACTAACTTCAACACACATATTCCATACTTCCATAACATATTCAATGTTAATAACATATTTGCATTTCTAAAACACATTCAACATATACAATGTTAAATTAAACTTGCATTCCCGAGATATTTCAATAACTAAAATACTTCCATAATCCAAAACATATACAATGTTCTTAGAATTTATCAACAAAACAAAATTCTCAACATAAGCTCAAACATCAACAAATAGGTCCGGATATTTCTCTCGGACCTCTAATTCATGTTCCCAAGTGGCTTCCTCAACCCCATGATGTTTCCACAAGACCTTTACCAAGGGAATTGTCTTGCCTCGCAAGACTTGGTCCCGTCTATCCAAGACCCGCACTGGTCTCTCCTCATACGAGGCAACCTCGTCTACCTCTAAGTCAGTCCAATCCAATACATGTGATGGATCTGGCTCGTATTTCCGAAGCATACTAACATGAAACACGGCATGCACTCCAGACAACTGTGGAGGTAAAGCTAAATGGTATGCAACCTCCCTAATCCGTTCAAGGATCTCAAAAGGGCCAATAAACTGAGGGGACAACTTCCCACTTTTCGCAAACCTCATCAAACCCTGCCTAGGTGATATTTTTAGAAAGACATGATCACCCACCTCAAATGACAAGGGTCTCCTCCTACGGTCGGCATAACTCTTTTGGCGACTCTAGGCTGTAACTAGCCTCTTACAGATAAGTGCTACTTTCTCCATCGTTTCTCGCACTAACTCTGGGCCCAACAAAGGTGCATCACCTACCTTGGCCCAACATACAAGAGATCTACACGGTCGGCCATACAAGACCTCAAACGGTGCCATGCCAATACTCGATTGAAAACTGTTATTATAGCCAAACTCACTAAGGGTCAGTGTCTCTCCCGCGACCCTTTAAAGTCAAGGGCGCAGCCTCGAAGCATATCCTCAAGTATCTGAATAGTGCACTCGGACTGCCCGTCAATCTAGTGCCCAAGGCACTCTACAAACTCTGCCATATCCTTCTTCATACATCTCCACCAAAACTGGTGACTCAGATCATGATACATCTTTATGCCTCCTGGATGCACCGTAAGGCGCGAATGGTGAAACTCTCGGAGTACTTCATCTTGGCAAGACTCTGGCACAAACAAGCAGTCTCGGTACCTCACACTCAGGTCAGGATACACAGTCAGACCCTTTTCTACCTTCCCACTAAAGATCTTCTCCCGGAGTGATTCTACCTCAAGGTCATCCCTCTTTGCCTCCAACACTCGATTCACAAGTGTAGGTTGTGCAACTACAGAAAACAAGGCCGCAGACTCAACAGACTCACCCAGAAGCAAGTCGAACTCGCCAAGAACACCCAACATCTCCCATTCTCGGATAACAATACAAGCTACATCACTAATGGACTTCCTATTTAGGGCATCGGTTACACACATTGGCCTTCCCCGGATGATAATGCAACTCGAAGTTGTAATCCTCTATGAATTCCATCCACATTCTCTGCCTCAAATTTAAGTCCTTCTGTGTAAATAGATACTTCAGACTCTTATGATCCGAGAACACCTCGAATCTCTCACCATAAAGATAGTGCCTCCAAATCTTCAAAACAAAAATCACAACTGCTAACTCTAGGTCATGAGTAGGGTAATTCCTCTCGTGTGTTTTCAACTGCCGGGAGCCATAGGCTACTACTTTCCCATTTTGCATCAATACACAACCCAAACCCTCTCGCGAGACATCACAATACACTGCATAACCCAAACCTCTCTCCGAAATAATCAAGACTGGGGCGGTGGTAAGTCTAATTTTAAGCTCTTGGAACGACTTTTCACAAGTCTCACTCCACACAAATTTGACCCCTTTCCACGTCAATCTAGTCAAAGGTGAAGCTAGCCTGGAGAAATCCTTCACAAACCGGCGATAATAATTGGCCAATCCCAGAAAATTGCGGATCTCAAAGACACTCTTAGGTTGTGCCCAATCTTGCACTGCCTTTATCTTGGATGAATCTACAGTCACCCCTTCCCCGGATACCACATGGCCTAAGAACTTAACCTCTCTTAGCTAGAACTCACACTTCCCAAACTTAGCATATAGCTTATGGGCTCTAAGCAACTCGAGCACCACTCGCAAGTGTTCCTCATGCTCCTCCTCAAAAGGTGAATAAATTAGAATGTCGTCCACGAAAACGACCACAAAGCGATCTAAGAACTCCCGGAAGATCCGGTTCATCAAGTCTATAAACACAACTGGTGCATTGGTGAGCCCAAAAGGCATTACTAGAAACTCATGATGGCCATACTGCGTACGGAATAACGTTTTTTGGGATATCTTCCTCCCTTACCCTCAACTGATGGTAACTCGATCTCAAGTCTATCTTAAAGAAACAACAAGATCCTTTCAACTGATCAAACAGATCATCTATACGAGGCATAGGGTACATGTTCTTAACCGTAGCCCGATTCAACTTTCGATAGTCAATACAAAGCCTCAAAGCCTCAAAGCCCCATTTTTCTTCTTAGCAAAGAGGGCCGGTGCTCCCCAAGGTGAAGTGCTAGGGCAAATAAAACCCTTATCTAATAACTCTTGGAGTTGAACCTTCAACTCACTCAACTCGGCTAGGGCAAAATGCTACGGTGCCATAGAAATCGATGCCGTACCAGGCACTAAGTCAATAGAGAACTCGATCTCTTGATGGGGTGATAAACTAACAAGATCCTCGGGAAAGACGCCCGAGTACTCACAAACCACTCTGGGCAACTCAGCCGTGGTTTCATTGCACTCACTACTCATAAAGCTAGCGAGAAGGCAATTAAGCTCACTCCGCCCTCGCAGATCATAAACCGGTGGTAAGACTTTAACAACCCGACCTCCCAAGAAATGAAAACAGTCCCCGTTCAAGGTAACCTTCTGACGGTAGCAATCTATAACAGCCCGGTATGACGATAACCAGTCCATACCCAAAATCACATCAAACCTAGACATAACCATTACTACAAAAGAAAATGGAAACCGACGATTGGTAACCTCAATATCACAGCCCCGACACCTCTGTTTCAAAATTAACTCACCTCCAACAGGTGATACTACACAAATTGGAGAAGCTAACTGCGCCAACTCCAACCCCAAAACAAATACAAATGCAGCAGATATAAAGGAATGGGATGCACCCGTATCAATCAACACATTGGCAACCGAGTTGCAAAACAAAAAGGTACCTCTCACAACAGACGGAGCCGGTACAAGATCCTGCGCTGTAACGGCATACACGTGCCCCGAAGGTCTCTGATCCACCTGCTCACCTCTTGGAGCATAAGACTGCTGCACAAACTGAGCCGAAGAGGCTCCCTGATTGGCCCTCGAGGCCTAAATTGACTGGACTGGCTGATAATTCTATGTCTGTCTCAAACCAGACGCACCAGATGTGCCACCCAACTGCAGACAAAACCTCATCAGGTGCCCCACCTGCCCACACTGGTAACAAGCGAGCGGCTAGCCTCTACCTTGACTCTGGCCCTGAGAACGAGCCGAAGATGATGCCTCACGTTGCCCTCCTCCCCTCTACGGGCAAGCTGGAGACTTGTGGCCTAACTGACCACATTTGTAACAGGTGATGTCTCTTTGACCGCCTCTTCCAGAACCTAAACTCGGTACCGAGAAGGTAGACCTCGAATGCACTCCCTGGGACTGCTGAGGGTTAGAACCCCTCTGGCTCTTACCGTCCCCCTAGCTATCCTGACTCCTCCTAGAGCCCCTTATCCTCTCCTCCTCAGCATGTATAATAGTCTCCAGATGGGCTACAACCTGCACAAGGCACCCATACTCCCTAATCATGGACCCGGCCACTCGAAACATGAGTCCGGTCCTCAGTTTCTTCTCGAACTCCAGACAGCGGCGTTCCTCAGTCGCCACTAACTCAGGGGCAAATTTAGATAAATTGGTGAATGTAGCCTCAAACTCGGCCACTGGTGTGTTCACCTGCTTGAGCTGATAAAACTGGTCCCTCAAGTTCTCCCTGACAATGGGAGGCAAAAACTTATCCTAGTAGGCGTCAACAAAAGCCTTCTATGTTCCTCCAATACGTCCCCGCACAAAATTCCACCATTGACCCGCACCTCCCTTCTTCTGGAAAGACGCCAAGGTCACCCGCAAACCTTCGTCTTCAATGCCAAGCATCTCAAATGTCTTCGTCATCTGTTCAAGCCATTCATCGGCCTTCAATGGCTCTTTAGGATCCCCCCAAAACTCATCCGGATTTGATCGGACAAACTCCCTCTTAAGAAAAGCCGGCCCTGCCTTAGCTACATGGGCCTGGACTTGATTCTCAGCCCTGAGAATGTCCATGGATTCCCTCAAAGCTCCTATCATCTTGCGGGCTAAGGCGCCCATGGCCTGCTAACCTACTGGCTCGGCCACGTTGGCCTAACCAACTCCCTCCTCCTATGCCGAAATCTCATCCGGTATAGGCATTTCCTGCCTCCTAGGCCTACCACGCCTACCACCACGTCCTCATCTTGACATCGTAATAAAGGTAACAAAACATTAGCACATTCACAAATGTGCCGAAGCTATTTCACTCGCGTCCTAATATGATGGACAACTGTAATTCACTTCACGTAAGCACATAATCACATAAACACTTACGAATTTCATTTTCGAATAATGACCGTCCCGTGGCGTTGCTAGAGTTCCAGTTAGAAACGGCAGTGATCAACTACCTTTCCAGCAAGACTCCCAAAAACCCATAGACCCGATCAATATCCTAGAAACTAAATCCCATACCCATATAATCACGTAAACATGTTATCACATAAGCACATAACATCATACATAAGTCTCTAACAAGCGAGACAAACCCATTGTGGTACTAACCACTTCTTACATACCCAAAGTATTCAAACCCGGTACGCTCTGATACCAAGTTGTAACGCCCTCAAAATAATACATAATCAATCATTCACAAGTCCTAGAATCATAAAGGAAACATTATGTTTTCATTCATCAGAGTCCTATTTACAAAAGATGTTACATGTTGACAACAAAAGTAAATGCCCTATAGGCTTAAAACTTTCCAAGTAAACACTTGGATACATCCAAAAGAGGGTCAGAAGCCCTTTACATATAAAGCCCTCGGCTTGGAAATAAAAACATGTAAACATAAATAAAACAACAAAAGAGAGACTTCAGCCTCGAGACCTCCCAAGGTATAACCTTGGAGGCGGCAAGTCATCTGTACCTGAAAAATGGTGTCCCAAGTAGGGTGAGCCAAAGCCCAGTAGAGATATGCTAAACCAAATATGAGAAATAACTAAAACATTAGCATCTGATAAATGTTCAACACATGTACATCGTTTTACCCCATTTTTTTTATAGCCCATCAACATTGATATTCATCTTTCTACCCGGTTTCATCTCTATTTCCAATTCACTTTATTGACATGGTTTGTTTATGCAAGTAATTCAAATGAGACTACAACTCATAAAGACAACACTTCAATTCATCAACAATTCAAAATGAGACTACAACTCATATTATCAACACTCAATCATCAACATCATTCAGATGTATATAAGGTTTCGAGACTTTCACCTTTGACACTCCGGCCAACTTAATTATCAGTGGAGTCCATCCCCTATCTCGTCCCAAACAATGGAGTACATCCCCTATCTCCTCCCGAACCATGGAGTACATCTCCTATCTCCTCCCAAACAATTATACATATGCAATGTATTTAAACACTTTATCATATACAATGATCAGTTAAAGCACATATTCAATGTCTTAATCCAACCATCATATTCAATGACATAATCCTGTTAATTAGTTTCAATGTACCTAATCATCATGCAGTTCTACAACTTTCATGGCTATCCTCCACCGATAGCCCAAAACATTTATCTCTAAACAGGTAAATAAATCTATCAAACAGATAAATTATTGCATTTTCCATGGGTGAGTGATTTATCAATCCAACTACACCACTTAATCACAATTTCCTCCAATTTCATAATTCTCGATTCAATTTCATATTTTTACCAAATACTTTATTTAATTTCCAATTAGGGAAAAACTTTTCCTTTTCAAACATCAAGTCCCAAATACTCAATTTCATCAATTATACACAAATGAACCCAACCTCCAGACCTCTCATACACAATAGGGCCCAAGGGCATGAAAACCCCTCTTTTATAATTTCAAAACAAACCCTAACTTTACCCAAAATTCCCAAACACCACCATCTATACAAAATAACCAACATTTGTGTCAAAACTCATAATAAGGAGTAGATTATCCCTATCTCGAAGTTAGGAGCCCAAAGGAGAAAGAGAAGAAACTTGAAAGTGCTCCAAAGCCAAACTTTTTCGGATCAATAGATAGCCCAAGCCAAGCTCTAACTTTCTTACAAAGAGACTAGGGTAGAGAGACCCAAGAACAAGGTGTATTTGTAGAGAGACAGAGAGTTTAGAGAGAGAGAGACAGGCGAATTTAGGGTTTGGAGTAAAAAGGAGATGAAAAAGTGATGTAAAATCACGCTGCTGCGATCTGATATATGCGAGCCTCGCTCGAGCGAAGAAGTGGTTGCTTGAGCGACCAAACACAACAAACACCTCGCTTGAGCGCACAATTCAAAACTTCAGGTCTGCAACCTAAACGCACGCTCGAGCGCAAGAGTGCTTGCTCGAGCAAAGGAACATAAAACATAGAGCTTGCTCGCTTGAGCGACAAAAGCCTCGCTCAAGCGAAGAATACCAACTTCAGGTTTTTCAAAGACGTAGACGTACGCTCAAGCGCAGAAGTGGTCCCTCGAGCGAAGAGACACATCACAGAAAGCTCGTTTGAGCGCAAGAACCTTTACTTGAGCGAAAAAGCAAAAACCCAAGGCTCGCTCGAGTGCAAAAAGCCTCGCTCAAGCGAAGATGCCAAATTCTGGACAGCAACCATTTGTTCCAACACCCCAACCAACCTATTCCAAACTTACCCAACACATCCCATAACTCAAAAACAAAGAATTAAAGGACGAAAGTGAGATATAGACAACAATAACCACCCACAGAACTGAGTCCAGAATGCAATAAACAATGGAGGAAAATCGGGATCACTATAGAACCACCCCCGCAAAATTGAAATGTAAACATTTATCTAGCGGGCCGCCCTTTTGCTTTATTTTTGAGAATTAAATTGAAATAGATTCAAGGTTTATTTAAGAAGAAGCCACCACTATAATTGTGTTTTATTTTATTTGTGTTTGATACATAATAGAGCATCAAATTGTGCATATGGATTCAAGGTTTATTTAAGGAGAAACCACTGTTATTGTGTTTTATTTTATTTATGTTTGATACATAACAGAGCATCAAATTGTATGGATTGGAATTTTTTTTTGAAGATGGAAAGGATTTTTTTTATTTTATTTTAAAAGCTTTATGGTGGCTGTAGCTAATTGTAATTTTTTTTTCATTTTTTTTATGCTGGAATACAGATTGTAATAAAAGCAGATTGTAAATTTCTTTTTATGCTAGAATACAGATTGTAATACTAGCAGATTGTAAATTTTTTTTATGCTGGAATACAGATTGTAATAATAGCAGAGTGTAAATTTCTTTTTATGCTCGAATACAGATATTAATAAATATAATATATGTCCAAAATATTAATGAGTTGTCTAAGTAGCACAGTTGTTGAAGATTTTTTTTTCTCTCCAGCTTGCCTGGGTTCAAGCCCTCTTAACAACCACCCCATATTTATTTTATTTTATTTTATTTATATGATGAAACGACGCCGTTTCAACTCACAACAATTACTGTTGTGAGTTGCTCACAGCAGTACCCCGGATCTGTATCTGATAAGCCTAGAAAGTCGAGGTTGGCTGCTGTATTTTTCCTACATTGGCCAATTTTGGTATGCGTGCTGAAGAACTTTATGCTAAAAATGAGAAACTGTGATGGGTTTTGAGGTATGTCATTACTTGCTACAAGATTTGTCAAATCATTAATATAATGATGATCATCACCATCATTCTCTTCCCACTGAAAGCATCTCATCTCATATGTCTTTCAGTGAGTTGGTCTCCTGTTTTCTTGTGGAATTTTTTTTTGGGTCGGGATGTTAATTATGTCAAAAAATTTAAAATTTTCAATACATGTTTTATACATATCAGCATTTGCAAGTAGTGATTTAATTTTATTGATGTTAAAAATAATTTTTATAGTTATTGAAATTTGTAAAAAAAAAGAATATATATATATATATTTAAAAATATATGAAATGTGTTTTGAAATTATAAATATTTTGAAATTGTTAGTAGTATTTTTATCTTGAAAAATGCTTTAGAGCTCGAAATTCTTGGGGCTCGAATGGCCCGAATTCAAAACGACGTCGTTTTGAATTTTTTTTTTCCTCTTTTATTTGTCAAATAGAGGAAGAGAGAAAGTGAGAAAGAAAGAGAAGAAAGGAAGAGAGAAGAGGGAGAGGGAGCTGATCTTCTCACGCTGTCGCCGTCGCTACCTCCTCCTCTTCCGTCACTGCTACGACCACCACTGTCGCCGTTACACCACCTCCGTTGCCACCCTATCTCTTCTCTTCTTATCTTTTTCTATATATGTGTGTGTGTGTGTGTGTGTTTCATGTTGATTTTCCAGATCTGTATATATGTGTGTGTGTATTTCATGGATTTGTGGGTGAGAGGGTAATTTATGTGTAAATTGGGCCGAGCTGGGTAATGGGCCATTCTGTGGACCACAGTAAGAAGGGCTGAGAAAAAGGGCCCAGAAGTTAGCCCAGTCCAAGAAAGCTCTACAGTTAGCTCGGTCACCACACTCGGAACGGTAACAGTTAGCTCGGTCATACCATACTGAGTCGAAGTATGTTGAGCTTTCCTTAGAACCTTGCTATTAATTAGCTCGGTCCAAGCTCGATGAGATTAGTGCGGTCTTAGACAACCCAGTTGGAATGTGTCAAACCGATGTACACGCAGTGAAAGGAAGAACTGAGCTAGTGGGAGCTCGGTCTAGTCTGCGGCTTTAGCATGGCCATGTTATCTCAGTCGTATTGACGTCCAACCGTGGTAGAACCATCTCACTTGGTTAAAGCAGTGAGGGGGGTGTTGAAGGATAAGCATTATCTTTCAAGAAGGTGATTCCTAGGAGGACTCTACATGGAGGAGCAAGAGTCCTACTTGGATTGTGCCACGCGGAACCTATAAAAGCTCACAACATCACCCATGGAGAGGTAACACAACTTTGATTCCCGAATACATAGAACTTTTGTCTATTTGTCTATTTTACTGAATTAGGCATCAGAGAGGTATCCGGCACACACCCACCGGCTAGCTCACGTTTGTGTTTTTAGGGAGTAAAGCAACGACGTTTGGAGGAGCGCGGACTTGATCAACAGGATTATATGAGAAGAATATTTCTTGCTCGTACAATTGGCGCCGTCTGTGGGAATCACAGAAAGAACAAAACCTCTTGATCAAAGTTTTCCGTGCTAGATTAGACGCAATGGCGCACAATGAAGATTTGCCACAGTCCGCCATTGACGGGCAAACCCCAGAGGGAGGTGGGAGGCGCGAAGGTTTGCCTTCCATCCCTCCCATAGCAGATCTAGAGCCCCAGCAACAGAATCCCCGGAGGGATGTAAGGGGAAGGCGGGATAACAGCCCCTGTCGCTCATCAAGTCCCGATAGGCAGAGATGGAGGATTGACCCTTAAGTTTTGGAGGATCGAGTAAAGGAGTAGGACGAGTTAATCAGGAAGATGGTGGCAGACATGGAATTGATGAAGCGCCAAATAAAAGGGAAAGGGGTAGCGACGGGAGAGGGGCGCAAAAACAATACGCCTCCTCGCCACTCAGAAGATCGTGGTAGGCATACCATGCCATCGCAAGCAGAGAGTAGGAGCCTCAAAACAGGCGACACTCAATCAAAGACTTCCAGGACTCGTTACTCCAGGTCTGAGAGAACGAGAACATTGAGGTCCTACACTGAGGGAAGCACCTATCGGCCCTTACATACGCACCAGACGGCATCCAGGCAAACGGAGTTGCCTAGATCGTCCGACTTACGGACTGTGCTTAAAGAAAGGGCAAGACGGAGGGAGGATACCAGGGCTCGCGACCCATACAGAGTGTCAGCCCTTCAGCGGTTGGCTCCTCGGATGCATGGAAACGTCGAGGTTGGAATGCCAATACCGTACCTTGTGTACGAACCAACAGATAAAGCATTGGCAAGGCTACATAGCTCGCTGTTTATTCCGGCGATTGAGAACGCACCATTACCTTCAGGATTTATCCAGCCTAAGTTTACAACGTACGAGAAGAAGACAGACCCTTACATGCACCTAAGCCACTTTCGCCAGGTCATGGCAGTATACCGGCAGAACGAGGCTTTGATGTGCATCCTATTCCCATCCAGCCTTGGCGACCTAGGTTTGACCTGGTTCGAAAGGCTACCAGAAGGCAGCATAGCCTCCTAGGCGCAATTAGCGGAGGCATTCGTGACAAGGTTTAGAACGAACACCAAGACGCCAGTAGAAATCGATCAGTTACTCTCCATTGACATGGGCGACAAGGAGACGTTGAGATCCTACAACAGTCGTTATTGAGAGACCTTCAACCAGATAGGAGATTGCCCCACAAATCTCGCTATCGCGCAGTATAAAAGAGGTTTTCCAGTCAAAAACAGGCTAAGGGACTCAATTACCATGACGCCCCCCCTCACAATGGAAGCCTTAATGAAGAGGGTACACTAGCATATTCGGGTAGAGGAGGATGACGCCCATGCTAAAACAAAGTCTAGTACAGCCGCAATACCAGATAAAAAGACTTCGGCAAAAGTCAACGCGGTAGAATGTCCTAACAGAAACGGGCGAGGCAGGCGGGACAACGGATAGGACCAAGATAAAAAGTGGTTGAGAGTCTGCACTGCCATTACCACGGTTTTCAGAAAACCGATCTATCAGATTCTCAGTGAGATACGCGATGAACCTTTCGTCCGATGGCCAGCTAAACTAGAAGAAGCGCAAAAGGACTACGATGAAAGATTTCGATGCACATTCCATAAGGAAAAGGGGCATCGCACTAAAAATTGCACACCGTTGAGACAGCATCTGGAGGAGTTAGTGGCAGCTGGTCACCTGGACCGGTACATAGAAGGAGGGACGCAGCCAGCCCCCCAAAACCACGATCACCCAGACGGAACTCCGATCGACACCCCACCTCAAGGCGTGATAAACGTAATACATGCGGTATTCGAACCTGAGCGAGTATATGAGCTCAGGGGAATGATAAAAAAGGCTGAGCACTTGAGGGAGGTATTAAGTGCGTAGCTTACCATTAAAAAGGGGAGAACAGAGGCCACGAATGTCATGTCTTTTTCAGACAAAGACTTGGCAAGGATATATTGCCCTCACAATGATGCAGTGGTCGTCACTCTCTTCGTCAATGATTACGACGTCAAGCGAATTTTGATTGACCAAGGGAGCTCATGTGAGATAATGTATTACGAAACCTTCAAACAACTGAAACTGGAGGACAAAGACTTGGCACCTGCCGTATCTCCCCTAATCGGATTCAACTCAATGCCAGAGTGGCCAGTTGGCAAGATTATCCTCTCAGTCAAAGCAGGAATCATGACGAAACAAGTGGAATTCTGGGTATTAAAAGTTCCTTCCACTTACAACATAATCTTGAGGAGGACATGGCTGCACGCCATGCGATCGGTATCGTCAACCTACCATCAAGTAATGTGGTTCCCCAACGAAGCCGGAGTAATTGAAGAGGTCTATGGAGACCAAATTATGTCCAAGCAATGCTTCGTCATAGTAAATGGCAGCCGAGCTGCCAAAGGGTTTGTTCAGATGGTGGAAGAACCTGAGAGCAATGAATTGTTTGCGGATGTTAGCAAAGCCGCTGAACAGAAGGCAATGGAAGACTTGGTACAGGTAAGAATAGATGAAAAGGACCCGAAAAAGTTCTTTTTGCATGGCTCACCTATGTCCAGCACTGAGAGAATAGAGGTCATGGAATTCTTGACCTTTAACATCGAAGTGTTTACCTAGATGTCGTATGACATGCCAGGCATTGACCCAAACTTCATCTGTCACCAATTGAATGTCCACCCAACTGCAAGACCAATCATACAGCGCACTCGTAGATCAGCACTCTACTACGCCGAGATAGTGGCGGAAGAAGTGGGAAACCTTTAGAGGCAGGAGCTATCAGAGAGGTGCACTATCCCAAGTGGATATCCAACACAGTAGTGGTGCCAAAGAAGAATGGAAAATGGCGTGTCTGTGTGGATTACAAAACAGTCAACAAAGCGTGCCCAAAAAACAACTTTCCCCTACCACGAATAGACTAACTGGTAGACCTCACGATAGGACACGACTGACTTAGTTTTCTTGATGCATACAGAGGTTATCATCAGATCGCTATGTATGAACCAGACCAGGAGGTCACATCTTTTACAATGCCAAGAGGTTTGTATTGCTACAAGGTCATGCCCTTTGGCCTAAAGAACGCAGGGGCAACATTCCAGCGGATGATCACCAAGATGTTCGAACCATTGTTAGGCAGAACAATGGAGGCTTACATTGACGATATGGTAGTCAAAAGCAAGGATGAGAATAACCATCTCAGGGACATAGGTGAGATGTTTTAAATCCTAAAGAAGCACAAGTTATGCCTTAATGCATCTAAGTGTGCATTCAGCGTAGGATCAGGCAAATTCCTAGGCTTCCTGGTGACCAACCAAGGTATAGAGGCAGACCCTTCTCAGATCAAAGCAATCCAGGATCTAGAGAGGCCCAACTCAGTAAAAGAAGTACAGCATCTCACCGGTATGGCAGCCGCACTAAACCGGTTCATAAGTCGGTCGTCAGACAGATGTCGACCATTTTTTCAAGTATTAAAGGCCAAGTTTGAGTGGGATGAAGAATGCGACCGCGCCCTGGAAAGTTTGAAAGAATACATGTCTTCTCCACCGCTGCTAGTGACCCTAATACCTAGAGAAGAACTATTTTTGTACCTGGCAGTTTCACAGCATGCAATCAGCACAGTGTTGGTCCGAGTGGAAGGAATCCAACATCTGCCTATCTTTTATGTCAGCAAGAAATTGCTAGGCGCAGAAACTAGGTACTTACTATTGGAAAAACTGGCCTTAGCCTTGATGATGGCCTCAAGGAAGTTGTCGCACTACTTTCACATCCACACTATAATCGTCCTCACAACTTTTCCATTACAAGATTTGTTTGAGAGGGCGAACTTTTCTGGGCGAATCTTGAAGTGGGCAGTAGAGTTGGGACAGTTTGACATCAAGTTTCAACCCATAACCATAATAAAAGCCCAAGCTTTGACAGACTTTGTCGCAGAATTCACACCAGGAAGTCATCATGTCTGTCCAGTTGACTTAACGGGTACAACTGAAATAGGGATGGAAAGTGGCACCGGAATAGTGCAGCCCCTAATACAGAATACCTAGCCACATCCCAGGACAGACCAGAGTGAACAAAAAGAGGGAGAAACAAACCATGCTGTACCAAACAAAGACCCACCAACAAATAAAGACTTGGTACAATCAGATAGCGAGGGGTAAACAGTAAGTGTGGACTTTGACGAAAACACCAGCAACACTCAGGACCCCAAGGCATCATCCGACCCCTCTACCTGCTGGAAGCTATTCGTTGGAGAGATGTGGAAGCTCTTCGTGGATGATGCATCCAACAAGCACGGAGCAGGACTCGGCATAGTCCTCATCTCACCAGACAGCTTAGTAGTAGAACAGTCAGTCAACCTTGGCTTCCCAGCATCAAACAACGAAGCAGAATATGAAGCGTTCTGGCAGGACTAAAATCAACACTCTACATGAAGGCCACCGAGCTAATGGCTTGCAGTGACTCGCAGCTAGTGGTAAACCAAATTTCAGGTGACTACGAAGCAAAGGATGAAAGGATGGCTAAGTACCAAGAGTTAGTCAGAAAAGAGATCATGAAGTTCGAAGTAGTGTGGATAGAACAGATTGGCAGAGAAGAAATAGCAGAGCAGACGAACTAGCAGGCTTTGCTTCAATGGCAGACACATCCATCCCGCATCCACTACTGATCGACTTCCTACCCAGACCAAGCATTGAAGAACATGAAGTAGAAGAAGTATGCTGCGCCGAACTAGGCCCTTCTTGGATGGATCCCATCATAGTGTTCCTAAAAGACGGCATTTTACCTAAAGAGAAAAAGGAGGCCAACAAGATAAGAGCAAAGTCGCAGCGATTTTGGCTCTCCCCATCAATGGCCTTGTACAAGAAATCCTTCATAGGACCTTACCTGAAGTGTGTCCATCCCAGCAAGGTCGAAGCATTCCTGTTCGAGATTCACGAAAGCGTATGCGGAAGCCACCAAGAGGGGAGATCATTGGCTTACAGAGCAATTTTGCAGGGATATTGGTGGCCTTATATGCAAGCAGATTCGGAGAAGTATGTCAAGAAGTGCGAAAAATATCAGAAGTTTGCACACCAAATTCATCAGCCAGCCAGAAAGCTTCTACCTTTAACTAGCCCATGACCCTTCGCAATGTGGGGCTTGGACATAGTAGAACCACTCCCAACAGCACCCGGCAATAGAAAGTTCTTCCTGGCAGCAACAGATTACTTCACAAAGTGGGTGGAAGCAGAAGCACTAGCATCAATGAAGGAGAAAGATGTGAAGAAGTTTGTCAGGCAAAATATTATCACTCGGTTCGGCATACCTAAGGCGCTGATATCAGACAACGGCACCCAGTTCGATGGCAAAATTTTTAGAGGTGTTTGTGAGGAGTACAAGATAGAATTCTACAACTCTATACCGACATACCCCCAAGTAAATGGCCAGGCAGAAGCATCAAACAAGGTTGTCTTCGACGGATTGAAGAAAAGGCTAGAGAAAGCAAAAGGAAAGTGGGCTGAGGAGCTTCTTCATGTTTTATGGGCTTACCGTACCATACCTTGACGATCTACGGGAGAAACACCATTCTTCTTAGCCTACGGCATGGAAGCAGTAATCCCACTGGAAATTGGCCTCCCCACCATTAGAAGCGAAAATTTTGACCCAAACTTAAATGGAGAAGCCATAGCATTGGAGTTCGATCTTGCAGAAGAAAGAAGAGAAAGAGTACTGGTTCACATCGCCTTATACCAACAGGAGTTATCCAGGAAATACAACAAAACAGTACATCCAAGACAATTCAAAATCGGATATTGGATACTACGCAAAGTGATGGGCAACACCTTGATACCCGAAGATGGAAAATTAGGGCCTAGTTGGGAAGGACCTTACAAGGTGGTTGGATTAGCAGGAAAAGGGGCATACCACTTGGAAGATGTAGACAGCAAAGTCATTCCCAACTATTTTATTTTTAGTTTTTCTTTCAAGTGTTTGTAATTTTTTCTTTCTCAATAAAACAAGTAATTTCTTTTCAGTATAGTTGTTTCCTTCTGTAAAAGATTGTTTTAGTGAGCTAGGCGCACTGAAAGCATAGTTGGCAGGAATAACCAACTTTGCACTCTCTTCAGCTAAGATTAGGATCAGTGCTGAAGAAGTTGGCTGGAATAACCAACACCCCTCCTAAGCCCAGGATAAGGATTTAGGCTGCAGGACGTTTGGTCGGAATAACCAAACACTTGACTCTAGGTTGGCGAGAATAACCAACTTAGAGGTTGGCTGGAAAAACCAACATCCCTCCTAAGCCCAGGATAAGAATCCAGACTGTAAGATGTTTGGTCGGAATAACCAAACACTTTACTTTAGGTTGGCAGAAATAACTAACTTAGAGGTTGGCTGAAAAAACCTACACCCCTCTTGAGCCCAGGATAAGGATTCAGACTGCAGGACGTTTGGCAGGAATAACGAAACACTTCACTCAGAGTTGGCAGGAAAAACCAACTTTGAGCTCTCTTCAGCTAAGATTAGGATCTAGGCTGAAGAGGTTGGCTAGAAAAACCAACACTTAGGCCTCGTTTGGGAACAGGCTACTTTAGTAACTTTTTGGCTATTTGGCTAAAATATGAGCTAAAAAAACTAGTATGTTTGGGATGACTTTTTGGCTTTTTACAAAAGATGTGCAAAAAGTAGAGAGAAAAGAGAATCTTTGACTTTTTGGTATGGGTTGTTGGCTTTTTGGCTAATTTAGTAACTTTTTGGCTTTTTGGCTAAAATGGAGGGTTCCCAAACGAGGCCTTATTGTTCTTCAACCGAGATAAGGATCTCAGTTGAAGAGATTGGCTGGAAAAACCAACATCTATTGTTCTTCAGCCGAGATAAGGATCTAGGCTGAAGAGGTTGGCTGGAAAAACTAACACTTATTGTTCTTCAACCGAGATAAGGATCTAGGCCGAAGAGGTTTGGAAGGTATGGCCAATTAGATTGCAAAGTTAAGACGGGATAAAGTATCTCGGCCAAAGAATATTATACTTCATTCAGATTATAGAGTAAAGTACATGCATGGAAGTTAACCGAAATAATAGTTGGAACAAGAGAAGATTTCATTGAAAGTGCAAATCAAAAGTTACAAAAGGGTGGGATTTCAGCCCGGTTACAGTTTTCTTTCCAAAACTAAAAAAGAAGAAAATACAAAGTCAAGCAAACAGGTCGTCAAGATCAGCATCCAGTTCAACTCGGAGCCCGGTTTCAGTTGGTAGCTCGGTGGTCAGGTCTTCCACCGATGGTTCACCCCGCGCTGAATGGATGGTTGGATCATTGATGACCGGGGCATTGTTAGGAACGGTCTCTTCTTCATCATCCTCAGATTCAAGGAATTTTTGTTGAATGGCGGCTGCATACTCCGCCATACAGCTCAGTATGAAGTGCGATGGAGGGTTCAGGAAAACATCAGTCTCTGGACTGTGACTGAGCTGTTCCACCGCTGCTTTCCACCCGCACTTGAAAAATAGATCCTTGGCAGCTTCACATTGCAGGATGTAGGTTACTTCACCTTCTTTGTAGCCACAGTCTTCCACATTGCCAATCTTCTTCTCAAGTTCAGTTATTTCGGCGTTCTTGTTCTGCTCAATTGTGGCAAGCTCACGCAGGTAGTAGTCCTTCAGCTCGGTCAAAGTTTTTGTTTGTCCACTTTGGCTAAGTCAACTAGGCCGGTGAGGCGGGCGACCTCAGATTGTAGCTCAGCCATTTTTTGTTTGGCCTCGTTTATCTCAGCCGTCTTCTTCTCAGCCTCCGCCACGGCTTGCCTTGTTATTTTGCATAGCTCTAGCACACGCTTATGAGCAATCTGGTTCTTTTGCATGGCATGCATAAATGTGGAAAGCAATTTTGAGTGAGAACCGAGCTAACAATTGCACAAAACAGGAAAACAAAGGAAAGAGTACTTACCAGCACCATTGATTTGGTGGCCGAGTGAATTGCTTTTAGCTCGGTAAGGTAGGCGTAGTGATCCATATCAGGGGGCAGACACACGCTCTTAGCCAGGTTAAAGGCCAACATGTGATCTTTATCTGCCAGCACTGAATCTGTTGCTCTGATGGCTCGGTTCTGGAATGTTAATTTCGGTGCCCAATCAGAAGAGTTAGCTCAGTCTGGGCTCTCAGGTTGTGGGCTCGATACTTCGGTTGGGGAAAGCACAGTTTCGCCGATTACCTCAAGAGGAAGCAACAAAATGCCGAGGTAACTTCCCTTGTTAAGTCAAGAACACCATTCTCAGTGGAGTTGGACAAATTTGAGGCCCCAAAAAGATTCAATATGCCGAAGTTCCAGATATACGATGGTAAGTTGGACCCCAACTTTCATGTCGGTTTATACCTGAACTCGATGGCATTATACACTGGGAACGAGTCGTTGCTTTGTAAGGTGTTCCCATCATCCTTCGGAGAAATTGCATCGGATTGGTTTCACAAATTGCCAAAAGGAAGTGTGAAGACCAAGAAAAGCCTGGCCGAGATGTTCGTGACAAACAAACTACAGCCATTAAGGGTAGACGTCCTGATGGCTCTGAGAATTAGTGAGGATGAAGGCCTTAGGGCCTACGCAAAGAGGTATTATGAGGTGTTCAACCGAATACCCGAGTGCAACCAAAAGGTGGCGGTCATGTCTTTTAAGAATGGCCTAAAAGATGATTGTGCACTCCGAAAGTCATTGGCAAAGACATTGCCAAAAAGCATGGAGGAGCTAATAGCCAGAATAGAAAAGTACGCCAGGGCCGAGGAGGATATGCCGGGAACAAAGGTGCAGAAACCAAAGAAGAAAAATGGCTCGTCGAAGCGAGGCCGAGGTGATGGTGGCCATAACAAACCAGAAATCGAATTAAGGGCTGTTCAGGCAGTCACAACTGTATTCCGAATTCCGGTTTTCAAAGTCTTGGAGAAAATCCGAACCCAACCCTATTTCAGAGCACCAGTAAAGGTACCAGGAGAGTTCATGGGAAGAAGCCATGGTAAGCACTGTGCCTACCACAATGAAAATGGGCATCTGACTCAGAGTTGCAGAGCCCTGAAAGCACACCTGGAAGACCTGGTAAGGCAAGGCCATTTAAGGGACCTTGTAGATGAAGTCAGGACATGGAAAGAGCAGGCAAGACTGTCCTAGGCACCAGCAGCTCCACCTCCCCCAGCACAGCAACCGCAGGCAGGCGGACCTCGGGTAATTAATGTAATCCACTTGAAGGTCAACGAAAACGAAATACGGGGGGAGACCCAGAAGATAAATCACTTGCAGCATGTGTACCAGGTCTGGGAGAAAAGACCTTGGGCCGAGGAGTGCCGGGGACTAGTAGTGTCCTTTACTGAAACTGACCTTGAGATGGTGCAGCATCCACATAACGATGCCTTGGTCGTATCCCTCCAGGTTGGGGAGTGCCAAGTGAAGCGCATCCTAATTGACCAAGGCAGCTCTTGTGACATCATGCATGTCAAGTGTTACAAGGAGCTTGGCCTTCACCCAGACGATATGAAGCAGTCCAACAGCCCAATGGTCGGGTTCAATGGAATGCCAACGTGGCCACTGGGAGTAGCAAGCTTAGAGGTGCAGGCTGGTACCAAGAGGGTGAAGACAGAATTCACCATAATCAACACACCGTCCCCCTACAATGTTATACTGGGGAGGCCATGGCTACATGCAATGGGGGTTGTCCCCTCAACACTGCATCAGCTATTGCGGTTCCTAACAGTGCATGGGATAGAGGAGGTCGGAGGGGATCAGCTGTAGGTAAAGAACTGCTCCATGGCAGCAATGAAATCCACCTACAGCATACGAGAACCAGAGCCAGTAGAGATCGAAGACGAGGACGTGGAAGTCCTAGATGACGTCGGCAAAGAGCCGGCCGAGAAGAGTGAAGAAGCCTTGAAGAAAATCCTTGTCTAACCTGGGGATGAGGAACATTTTTTCCTTCTTGGCTCGGGCTTACCTGAGGAAGAGAAAAAAGAACCGGAGGCTTTCCTGAGAGCAAACATTAAGGTATTTGCCTAGATGCCTTACGAGACGCCTGGCGTTGACCCTGAGGTCACTTGCCATAAACTCAAAGTAGATAGGTCAGCCAAACCTGTAATCCAACGAGCAAGAAGACCGCCGTTAATGCATGTTGAGGCGGTGGAAGAGGAGGTAGACAGACTTCTGGAGGCCAGGGCCATTCGAGAGGTAAATTACCCGACGTGGCTATCGAATACAGTGGTGGTGAAGAAAAAGAATGGCAAATGGAGGGTCTGCGTGGACTTTACCAGCCTAAACAAGGCCTGTCCCAAAGACAATTTTCCTTTACCCAAGATTGACCAACTGGTGGATGCCACTTCAGGGCATGGACGGATGAGCTTCCTGGATGCCTATAGGGGGTACCATCAAATAGCCATGTACCCCTTAGATGAGGAGAAGACTGCATTTATCACCCCAAGAGGGCTGTATTGCTACAGAGTGATGCCTTTTGGGTTGAAAAATGCAGGAGCAACTTATCAGAGATTGGTAACTAAGATGTTCAGACACCTAATTGGCCGAACAGTGGAGGTATACATCGATGACGTGGTCGTGAAGACCACGGAACCTAAGGACCATCTGGAAGACTTAAAGGCAATCTTTGACATCCTAAAAACATATCGGCTCCGACTCAATACATCAAAGTGTGCATTTGGAGTTGGATCTAGTAAGTTCTTGGGATACTTGGTGACCAAAAGGGGTATTGAGGTCAGCCCAGATCAGATCAAGGCTATCCTAGAACTGAAAAGCTGAACATCGGCGAAGCAAGTACAGATGTTGACTGGAAGGGATGCAGCCCTGAATAGGTTCATAAGCAAATGTTCTAACAAATGCAAACCCTTCTTTAGCTTAGTGAAGAAGGCCACAGACTTCTTATGGACAGAAGTGTGAGAAGTCGCCTTGGCCGACTTGAAGAAGTATTTGACCATGGCTCCAGTTCTCTCAAATACAGAATCCAAAGAGGAGCTGTTCCTGTACTTAGCAGTTTCGGAGCATGCGATAAGTGCAATGGTAATCCGAGAAGAAAAAAGGGAGCAAATGGCTGTTTACTATGTAAGCAAAACCCTGGCTAACGCAGAAACCAGGTATTTACCCTTGGAGAAGTTAACACTGGCCTTAGTAATGGCTTCAAAGAAGCTGAACCATTGCTTTCAAGCCTACAAAATTGTGGTGCTAACTGAACATCCTCTGAAGTCCCTATTGTAGCAGGGAGATCTAACAGGCAGAATAGCCAGGTGGGTAGTGGCCTTGGGCTAGTATGACCTGGAATACAGACCCATAACAGCAATCAAAGGCCAAGTTTTGGCCGACTTTGTGGCCGAGTTCACGCCAGGATCCATCGTACGTCGGGCTTCATCGAGCCGAGGTGAACGATGTCCAAACGAGCAAAGAGAAGCCTAGCCAAGGGCAACAGAACAAAAAAATGAAGAAGAACTCAGGCTCTACAGTATTGACATCGGCGACTCCTTTTGACTGTTTGTTGATGGGAGTTCAAACCGACAAAGAGCGAGGGCAGGAGTAGTAATGGTATCTTCACATGGCCAGATACTAGAACAATCCATTCGTTTGGGGTTCAAGGCCTCAAACAATGAAGTAGAGTATGAAACACTGATTGTAGGACTGAAACTGGCAGTAGCAGTAGAAGCAGATGAGGTGATAGTCTTCTGTGACTCCCAGCTTATAGTCAACCAGACAATGGGCGAGTTTGTAGCCCGAGATGAGAGGATGTCGGCCTACACAAAAGAGGTCAGCAAGTTAGTGGCCTTGTTTCAGAATTGTCGACTACAGTAGGTTAGCCGAGATGATAATAGTCACGTTCATGCCCTGGCCAACCTGGCTAGTGCAATACAACCTGGAAAGACAAGGACGATAATGGTTGACTACTTGTCGGGCCCAAGCATTGAACCACAGAGCGTGAAGCAATGTGTGTGGACATGGGACCAAGTTAGATGGATGCAATAGTAGCATTCCTGAAAGAAGGAAAATTGCCAGATGATCACAAAAAGGTACACAAGATCATATTGAAGTCGGCAAGATTCAGTCTGACAGTAGAGGGACATCTCTACAGAAGATCCTTCACTGGACCCCTTTTGAGGTGTGTACATCCTTTACAAGTTGAAGATTTTCTGTACGAAATACATGAAGAAATATGTGGAAGCCACGCTAGGGGCAGATCACTTACTCATAGGGCCATTACCCAAGGGTATTGGTGGCCCTACATGCAGAAAGATACAGAACCCTATGTCAAGAAGTGTGAAAAGTGCCAAAGGTTTGCACCACTGATACACCAACCAGCAGCAGACCTAAACCCAGTATCCAGTCCTTGGCCGTTTGCCCAATGGGGCATGGATCTTGTTAGAAAACTGCCCCAAGCAACTGGGTAAAGGAAGTATCTGCTGGTAGTAACAGATTACTTCACCAAGTGGATAGAAACTGAACCCCTTACCAAGATCCGAGACGTGGATGTGAAGAACTTCATTTGGAAAAATATCATCACCAGGTTTGGGATCCCAAGAGCACTAGTTGCAGACAATGGAACACAGTTTGACAGTATGCTAATCAAGAGCTTCTGTGCAAAGTTCAAAATCAAGAATTATTTTTCCACTCCAAGTTTTCCTCAAAGCAATGGACAAGCAGAAGCATCCAACAAAGTCATCTCGGATGGGATTAAGAAGAGGCTGCAAGCAGCAAAAGGAAAGTGGGTGGATGAACTGCCAAGTGTACTCTAGGCATATCGGACTACGCCGAGAAGATCAACTGGGGAATCCCCATTTGCCATGGCTTATGGCACAGAAGCAGTCATTCCTCTAGAAGTCGGAATCCCAGGGATCAGAACCCAGGGAGTAGAGAATGGGACTAATGACGTATTATTAGCCCGAGATCTGGATCTGCTAGAAGAAAGAAGGGAGAGAGTTGCAATTTAGCTGGCGGCATACCAACAGTAGCTTGCCAGGGCTTATAATAAGAAGGTCAACCCAAGAGAGTTTCAAGTCGGTGACCTCGTCTTGAGAAAAGTCGTCGGCAACAAGAAGGATCCCAGAGAGGGCAAGCTTGGCCCAAATTGGGAGGGACCCTATAGAATCACCTTGGTATTGGGCAATGGGGTATATCGGCTTGAAGATAGTGCAGGCAAAGAGTTGCCAAGGCCCTAGAATACTTGCAATCTGAAATTTTTTTACCTTTAGACCTTCTTGTTCTTTGTTATTAGCCGAAGTAATAAATAAAGTTTTAGCTTGATTTTCATACTTGTGACTAATTAGATAGTTGATGATGAGAACCCAAGTGGAACTTAAGTTTACATTAGGGGGCAGAGAGTTGGAAAATGGTTCCTGGCAAGGTAGAATATACAAACTAAAATCAGTCTAACACTTGTTGAAATTTGAGAAAAATTTACAAGTTAAAGTCAAATTGAGGTTATGTTTAACACTTGTTGAAATTTGAGAAAAATCTAGAAGTTGAAGTTAAACCGAGATCATATTTAAACACTTTTTGAAATTTGTGAAAAATTTACAAGTTGAAGTTAAACCGAGATCATATTTAACACTTGTTGAAATTTGTAAAAATTTTACAAGTTGAAGTTAAACCAAGATTATGTTTAACACTTGTTGAAATTTGTGAAAAATTTACAAGTTAAAGTTAAACCGAGATTATGTTTAACACTTGTTGAAATTTGAGAAAAATTTACAAGTTGAAGTTAAACCGAGATTATGTTTAGTACTTGTTGAAACTGGAGTTTACAAGTTGAAGTTAAACTGAGATCATATTTAAACACTTGTTGAAACCTAAGTTTACAAGTCGAAGCAAAACTGAGGTTATGAGCACTTGTTGAAATTTGTAAAAAATTTACAAGTTAAGACCAAGGTTATACCAAAAGAAGTACTTATGTACTTGCCGAGGTAAACCATTGGTGGGTATAACTGAGGTATTTCACCCCGAGAAGATTACATGGTTAAAGTGTACATTGAAGATATGCAAAATATTCTAAGTATGAGAATCATACAAGAGCAGTAAAGGGAAGACAAACATACAAGCATTCAAAAGAAGAAGTTGTATTTACATTCAAAAGATGGCATGTCGGCCACATAAAGAGCTTACATTGTTTCAAAGAAAGAAAAAAGTACAAAGTACAGAAAAAAAGAAGGAGAACATCAAACTAAGACTCTTTGGCGCCACTGACAGGTTGGGTCTGGAGCTCGGAAGACTACTGAGAAGACATCTCGGTGGCCTTCTCAACCGCGAGCTCGGCATCTATTTCTTAAAGGGTTTGGTCAAGGCTCTTGTCGGCGATAGGCACGTCCGATGTCGCCTTCTCAGGAGTAGCCTCTTTGGGGACCACCTCACCCTCCTTATCTTGAGTCAAGTCCAGGACTTGCTCATTTGGAGTAGGGGACTTGGCCCCAGCAGCCTCCTTCAATTTCCTTACCAAAGCTGCCTCCTCAGACTCAGAATCGTTTTCGGATTGGCTTAGAGTAGGGGGGAATGGTAGGGGTAGGACGTCGACATTCCTGAGGGGGGAGTCCTCGGGGACGTCAAGTTTTTTTAGAGCAGCCATCCAACCAAGGGAGAAACCCTTGTTGCATGCCAGCTTCACTTGTTTTTATAATCCTCCTTAACATCGGCCCCCCCTCTGCGTATGCCCTCTCATCGGCGACCTTGATCTCGGCCTCCTTTGTGGCTAGGGCATCTTGGAGTTCTTTTTGGGCCTCAGCCATCTTTTCCTTGGCCTCTTTCTTCTGGGCCTCAAGAACTTTGTTGATGGCCTCAGCAACATCAGCTTTTTCTTCAGCCTGATCCTTAGCTTTTACAGTTGCCTTGGCTTGATCTGCCAGGGTCTTCATCTTGTCCTTGGCCCTGTTGAGGGACTTTTGTAGAGCGGCGACCTCCCTTATTGCATAGAGAAGGAGTGGGCGTGCTGGATCGCCTGAAAGAAAATCAATAAAACAAAACTTAGTAAAATTCTCTGAGTATGAAGGAGTAGAGAAAGAAAAATACCAAGTGTGAAAGACTTACTTGAACAAAGTGCGAGAGCATCAGAGCGAAGTTTTCATACTCGCTCATCTCAGCGTTCCGGTTAAGGTCATTTGGAAGCAACAAAGCTGTGGAGAAGGCGACGCCGACTTCGAAGTCGGTCGCACTGTCGCCCGCTCTGACGCCTGCTCTGACCGGCTTGTCTTCGATGGTGATCGAAGGGGCCTAGGGGGCATCTGATTTCATTGGCCCCGAGGTCGTGGAAGATTCAGACCTTGGCCTCTTTGACCGAGTTGATTGGGATGGTTCAGCCTCGGCGGGCTTCTTTTCGAGAATGGAGGGGGTCTTTTCGCTCGAAGCCAATTTTGAAATTAGCAAGGTGTCCTCAGTATCAATCTGAGTGACCGTTGCCTTTGGCTGAGCCTTCTTTAGCCTTTTTTGTTTTGGCTTTGGTTGAGGGTTTATGCTGGTCAACCGAGACAGGGATGTCGGCTAGAAGATCTTCAGCAACTGCCTTTTTGCGACCCATCTCGGCAGGAATTGTAGTTCGACGACGGTGTCGGCATTGGCGTTGGGATGGCGGGATCAGCTGTGGAGCCGAGGTAGATGGTTGTTCTGCTGGATCTGAGGTTGACCCTTGATCTGGTCGAGAAGATGAAGTTGTTGGTGGAGTTGTGGCAGACGGAGGAGATTGATCCTTGTTATTCTTTGGAACATCGGGAAGAACTGACTTGTAAGTGGGAATGAAGTTGAGTACCAGAGGGGCTCTTTGCTTGTGGATTGGCAAATCCAATAACTTCTTCAAACCCTTGCTGGGGAAAAAGGACTTGTGGAAGCCTTTTTCTGGTTGGGGAAGAGCTACAAGAAAAACAGACATTAGAACAAGGAAAGTATTGAAGACTTTAAAAAACAAGTATAGACATTGGGCTCTTACCATTACGCTCCACAAAAACTGTTCGAGGAAGAGGGTAGAGGTGGAGGTCCTCATCTGGAGCGAACTCCCAGTTCTTCGAGAAAATGAAGTAATCATCCCTGGCTCCCTTGTTGGAATCTGGGAGGCCGGCAATAATTTTATACTTTGTGGACCTCGGCTTGAGGTAGTAAATATAGCCTTTCTCCAATTTGAAGCCACACATGGTGTAGCAGTATTGGATGTCGGCTAAGGTAACCCTAGCATTCTCTTGTTTGGATAAGGCTATTATACCATTGATGACTCGGTAGGAATTGATGGCGAGCTGCATTGGGTTCAATTTATAATAATGGAGTATCTCGCGGAAGAGGATGTTGAGTGGGAGCCTAAGTCCGCACTCAATAAAGGCAATAATAAGGAAAGGCATGAGGTTTTTATCGGGCATGATGGAGTCGTTTTCCCCGGCCAACCTCAGATGAACGTCGGTCGGAATGTCAAACTCCCGCCTGAAGTGTTCTAACTTGGTCGGGGTGTTTACCCTATGCTTCTACATACCCATGATGTCGACTTGAGGGGAAGGTGTAGGATTTCGGAAGGAAGTGTTTTGTGACGATTTTTTAAGGACCTCGGCTAAAACCTAAATGTGAGCTGGGGTAAGAATTTGTGGGGATGTTAAGGGGAATGTGTTTCAGTTTTTCCTAAAAATTTATGGGTTCTACAAGCAAATCCCAAACCTAGATCTATGGAAACAAAGATCGAAGGCACGAATCTGGAAAAGACACAGAAAACAGAAAACAAGAACGGGTTTCAGAATCAAAAACAGTGATGAACTATCAAGAACACTGTGACAAAGTGTGCACAAGGGTGTGAGGCCAAGAACAATGGCAAAAGAGAACAAATTTGTGAACAGTGTGTGTGCGTATTCAAGACACGGATTGGGCAAAAACAGAATCACAAAGCGAACATACTCAAACATATGGTGAAAAGTAAGGTACAGATTAAAATGATTGAAGACATAAGCAAGTTCTCAAAACACGCAATGAAATCAAGAACTGAAAACCAGGAAGAATAGTGGCTTACCAGAAAAATCAAGCCGAAGTAAAGTTTACCGAGATCAGACGGTAGCCGGAAGCAAGAAAGTGCAGCAGAAGCCCCGCAGAAGGAGAGAGTGAGGCTGGTCACAGAAATCTTTGCAAGATCGACAATGGCAGAATTGGGTGCAAAAGTTAGAGAGAGAAAGAGTTGGGAGCTTGAGAACGAAGGATGCAAAAGGGAAAAGGCGGAGGGAGAAAGTTGATTTTGATCAAACGCGAAGAATGGCGGCAAAATACCATCAATACGTCTAGAGTGACGTGCTTGTCAGACAGCGCACCAGACACAAGACAACTTACAGGCCCCTATCGAGTACGATTCAGTGAGGGGAGGACGCGTGGCAGAAAGGTTGATTTATTTTGCGTGACAGCTCATACACATGATAAAACTCTTGGAGTTCTTAGTTTAATGAAGCAGGTGACCTCGACTGGACCTGGTCATGTGAAACCAACGTATTATGACCTCGGTAAATGGATGATACAGCAAGATAGCTGACATGCTATACGATATAACGATGTAGGTTCCATCACCTCAGGATGCCGAGATAATAGAACCTAGGGAGCAGTTGTGGGGATATATTTTCTGAATACCAACACGTGGCCAAGGTGACGCCGACATGTCAGCCGGGGTGCCACGTGTCCTGGTCGTGACGCCAAGGTGATCTCGACTAGACCGAGGTTATCTCCGAAGATATCGAAGTCTGGGATAAGCGGATAAGGGACAAGAGTCCTAGAATGAGGAAGGACCTCAGCCTGGATAAGGATAAAGCTCTTAGGGAGTTTATCTTTATCTATTGGAGAGTCCAAGATAAGTACTGAGCTGAAGTCCATTGAAGCTAGGCTTTTATTGGGACTAGGATTGTGTTAGCTATAAAAGAGAGGCACCCCATGGGTCTAAGGTACACAATTTATATTCTGAACAGTGAGTTAAGCACTTTATCTATCTTTGAGAAATAACTGACTTGATCATCAGAGTGCCCCCAGGTGGACGAACCACCGCCAAAATCTCTTTTTTTTGTTGACAGGTCGTTCGGGCTTAATCTATTCTGCCGATGTTCTCCAGTTGAGTACTTGTTTGGCAGTGTGGTCGGAAATTAACACACACATTATAACTTGTTACAAGATTTGTCAAAGCGTTAATATGATGATGATCATCACCATCATTCTCTTCCCACTGAATGCATCTCATCTCATATGTCTTTCAATGAGCTGGTCTCTTGGTTTCTTTTGGAATTCTTTTTTGGGTCGTGATGTTAATTATGTCAAGAAATTTAAAATTTTTAATACATATTTTATACATATCAGCATTTGCAACTAGTGATTTAATTTTGTTGATGTTAAAAATAGTTTTTAAATTTTTTTAAAAAAACTTATCTCAAAATATAAACCAAACACACCTTAAATGTTTCCAGGTTGATTTGACAAACGCCATTAACTTGTTGACAATCTAACCCTTCCATTTGGGGGATTTGAAATCCAAAAGTTAAAGAGACCTTTAGGTGTGGTTTGGGATGTGGGTTAAGTTGGGTTTTATTTTATTTTTTTGTGACTAAATTAGTCCAAAAAAATATTATTAAAAAGTTAATAAAAAAATATTACATTTAAATCATAATTATTTTACTTTTTTTTTTCTTTTCACAAAGTCAAAAAATTAAAAAAACAACCCAAATAAATTTTTTAACCAAAATTTTAAAATAACCAAAAAATTTAAAAGTTAAAAAATCAACCCAACTTTTCAAATGAAGCCTTAATCACAACCAATGCTTCATTTGTTGATTTTTTTTTTTTTTCCTCCCTCGATATTTTTCAGGCTGTACGGCCATACAATAGTCATCATTGCCCAACAGACCATACAATAGTCATTATTGCCCAACAGAAGAGAATTTCATGGAGTTCATTAGTTTCCTTGAAGAGCACAATGTAGACTTGAGCAATGTCAAGGTATTTTTTGAGGACACGGGGTCATTGTTGTGCCCCTCCCTGCTGTGCCATAAAATGGAATAGTTTCACGTTCTTTTTTTTTTCACTATATTTTTTGGTATGATAAGTTACACTTTACCCTAAACCTAAATCCTAAAATAAAAAAATAAAAAAAAAGATTTAAGAATTAAACCTAAACCCTAAAATAAAAAATAAATTTGAAAAATTAAACCCTAAAAAAATTTAAAAAATTAATAATTAAATCCTAAACCCTAAATCCTAAAATAAAAAAATAAATTTTATCCCTAACTCCTAAAATAAAAATAAATAAATTTTAAGAATTAAACCATAAACCCTAAACTCTAAATCCTAAAATTAAAAAAAAAAAAAAAAGAAAAGAAAGAGGAAGATGAAACTCTGCCGTTTTAGGCACAGTAGGAACATAGCAGGGATGGGGCACAGTAGTGACCCCGTTTCCATTTTTTGAACCCTCTTGGTTCTGTGCACTGAAAAATGTTTTTGAAATTAAAATTTTATTAATACTATCACCTCCATCTCCCTTCTTATTGCCATCATTACTATCACTATCACTATCACTATCATTATCATTATCATCATTATCGCCACTATCAATACCCCAACACCACACCATGACTGCCATCACATAGCCAAACACTTGAAAATATTTTCTTCGAAAGATATTTTTTTGACAAAACCAATTCTATAAAATATATTTTTAGCTTGAAAATATTTTTGGTCGAAACAAGCCAAACGAAAAATCAATAAATGCTAGAACACTTGAATATTATGTTTGAATTATGAATTTTAGTAGAAATTTAGAAAGGAAAAGAGAAAATATATAAATAATACGAATGAAATATAAGTTTTTTTTTTAATTCTTTAAATCTGTATTTAAATTTATAATCTAAATGCAATGAAAATGAAATATTATGTATGAATCTTATAAATAGTATATTAAATGGTTGGTGTTGTTTTTGTGCAAAGTGTGCAGTAGACAATGATGAACCACCAATGTGGAATTGAAGTCAAGGTCCATGAGACTTCCCCAAACAGAGTCTGGAATCAGCTGAGACTAATAATTTTGACTCCCAGTGAATGATGAATTCTTTCACATCATATATATAACTTTTGCTCTCTTTTCTCTTTTATATTTTCTTTTTATCTTTTTCTTTATTTTTTTGCTCTTTAGTATGACACAAATGAGAGGAGATAAAGAGATAGAAGTAGAAATTATGGTTGCGATAGAGTTGTATTTTGAGTTTGTGAATTTTGAAATTATGATTTGAGTGTGAAAAATTTATTTGGTGAAAGAGTTTTGAATTGAGTGAGAAATTTTTGATGTGACATATGATATTTGATACAAAAACTTACAACTCATAACCAAACACACAACTCAAAATTCTATTAAAAACTCATAAAAAAATTTTAAAAAATTTTGAAATTTTTTTATTTAAAATATAAAAAATAATAGGTGGTATTTGTAATAAAAAAAATATGCACTGTTCCGGTCAACCGGTCGATCAACCGGCTGGAGGTCTGGGAGGACAACCGGTTAGCCCAAATTTTCCCATCTTTGACAGAGTTTTCAAAAGTGAGTGCGGAATTAATTTTTGAAAACCATAAACAAATACCACACTCAAATGTAATGGTAGAATTAAGTTTAGAGAGCTCTACCAAACAGAGCCTAAGTGTGTGTGTGTGTGTGTGTTTTTTCAGTGGTTAAAGAGATGAAGAGTCTTGAATTTTAAGAATTTTCTTAAATTGAATTGTATAGCATTGAATGGATAAAAATAAGTTCAAGAATTGATTTGATATCTCTTTCATGGACCAATTCTTACTATTTGATTATGCTTGGATGACAAGAATTATAGAGAAGGAATATGTGAATCTCATTACAATAAACTTAAAAAGTATGTCCTAGGAAATGGTGAGATTTTTTATTTTTTTTTAATTATATTATTTAAGAAAGTGGGATGTTTTTAGATTTTATGTTTTGTTAAAAAATTCTGACTAAATTTTCCATTTTATCTTCTTGTTTTTTTAGAATATAAATAAATATTAAAAATATATATATGAATTAGTTGACCCAATTGATTGATACGCAAAGTTTAATTCCATTTGATTTGGTTTGGTTATAAATAAATATTAAAATGTAAAATTTACTTATAAATTTCATCTTGAGTAATGGTGATTTATTTAACTCTAAAGATTTTTTTATAGATCAATTAGTCCCATTGATTTTGGAAAGGTAGATTTAATATATTATTTAAAAATTAGATTTACGGTTATACCCTTATTTCTAATTTGTTTCTTTCTTTCTTTCTTTTTTCTTTTGTGCTAGAAATGTAAGGTACATAATATATGAGAATCAAATTTGGGATGAATTTTTATATGTGAATCTTTTTTATTTGGAAACATTTAGAAAGGAGTACAAAAATGACTTGAAATATAAAATTCTTTAAACATTCCAAAACAATGTGCGATTCTTCAAATATTTCAAAAGGAGTATAAAAACTCCTTAGTAAGTTTTGGACAAATGTATAATTTTAAACTGGAACACTCTAATGAAACACTCAAACGTAACACTCCAAAAAAATTTATTAGTGTACTCTTCTCAAACGTAACACTCCAATATAATACTACAAAAAACTCCTTATGTTCGGTTGGGGGATTTGGAAAGGGATTTGAAAATGAAAAGGAAAAAATTAAGTAAAATGTGAATAAAATATACCTTCATTTTAGTTTCACACACCTTTTCTATTTCCCTTTCCAAATCCCATCTCAAATCCCCTAACCAAACACAACGTTAGTGTAACACTCCAATGTAATACATAAATAAATTTCTTAATGTACTTTTCTCAAATGTAACATTCCAAAAAAATGATGTGGGATTCTTTAAACTATTCCAAAAGGAGTACAAAAATTTCGTAGTAACTTTTTGGCAAATGTATAATTTCAAACTATGAGTGTTACAATTGAAAAAAGTACATTAAGAGTTTTTTAGTGTTTGTTTGTGAGATTACATTGATTGGAGTGTTGCATTTCGGTGTGTTACGTTGGAGTTTTACGTTTAAGAAAAATACACTAAGGAGTTTTTTTGGAGTGTTATGTTGTTACGTTTGAGAGAAGTACACAAAGAAATTTTTTAGTATGTTACATTGAATTGTTATGTTATTAAAGTGTTATATTAGAGTGTTACATTATTGTGTGTAATGTGAGATTTGTTCCGAAATGAGGAAAAATTCAAAATCTCTATAGTACGGATTGTCTAAATATGTAATTTTATATTTAGAGAAATTCATGTTTATCCCTAAAAAATTAAACCAAAATATGTAAGTGACTACTCTTTTTTGTAATTTTCAGTTTAATGAGATATTTGGGTTCATAAGAAAAAAATGAAAGATTAAACAATTTACAAGATCATATTTTAAGATTTATTAATACTTCATCCTATTAAAATCTACACCGAAAATTTTCAAGTTATCCAAGGTAAAATTACTTTGGTAATTGGCTTCCTCGATTAATGATTCTTTGTACTTGAATTTTTCTATTTAATATCTGAATGCACACTTAACTATTAAATTATATAAAACTTTTAAAATATATTTGAAACATAATCAATGATGGAAAGAATAAAATGGCTTGTTTGGTTCCGTAATTGATTTTTTTAAAAACTATTGATGGAAAGACAATCAGCCGATTGGTTTGTTTTGGATTCCACGGAACCAAACTATTGATTGATTATGTTTCAAATGTTCTTCCCATACAGAACCAAACTATTGATTGATTATGTTTCAAATATTCTTTCCATCACCGTGGAATCCATCCCGAGTAGAATTTTTCCTAAATATTTGGCCTCAAATATTTTTGTTGGATTATTCCTTATTGATGGAAAGACAATCAGTCTATTGGTTAAATGTTTAAATTTTATTTTTAACTTTTTTAAAAAAATTAAAACTAATTTATTTAAAATAAACCTCAAAAAACAAGAAATATATGAAAATAATGAATACTTTTTTAAAATATTTTTTTTATCAAACTAATTTTTAATTTTTAAAAACTCAACTAACAGTTCGTGGATGACAACATGGAAAATGAGTGGGAACAAATCAATATTGGCGACGGTTTGATTTCACAGCTCGTTTGTTTTGCTCTCTCCGGCGCGGATTGCTAGTGGTGAATAGTAAATTTGGATAAGGGATTGTTGTTGTATTAATGACATAACAACAATTGTTGTGTCTTAATTTGAGGCTTATTATGAGCTTATTTTCATGATTCAAACCGTCATTTTATAGGATTCGTTGAGTACTTTAAGAATGTCCATAATTATTTTAATCGAATATCGGTAACCATATGATCGAATTACATTTATCGTAAAGAAAATAAACAAAGTTATTCTTTTGAGAAATATTATAAAAAAATATGTAATCCGATCCCGTAACTATCAATATCCGATCAATATAATTTTTGATATGCATGAAGTACTCGATGAACCCTACAAAATGAATAGTTCATATTATAAAAATAAGCCCAGAATAAGCCTCAAATTAAGGCACATCAGCAACCTCATACCTGTAAATTTGTATCATATTTTTTTTGTTTATGGTGGTCAAGATTTGTAATCCATTCAGATTATAAAAGGCTTTACATAGCGGATTGATAGTTTGGGCAATGAGATGATATTAGAAAATAATCTGTTTGGCTTGGGGTGTTATCGGACAACCTGCTAATTGTCTGGCCAAGTGCAATTTTTTATGTTTTTTACTACATTTTGGGCAGTACATTTTGAACATTAATATTTAATTTTTTTATTAAGTAAAAACCATGATTTTTATTTATTTTATTATTTTATATGAAAATAATTTAATAATCTCCGCACTAACAACTATTATCAAAACAAATATAATTTTACTTAATTTCCTCACTATCAATTCCTTTCACTCTTTCTGAAAACAAGCGGACCTTATAACTTTAGAATTGATTATTAAATAATAATTTATAAGGGCACAAATTTAAAAAGTGTAAGATCATAATAAAATAAAATAAAATAAAATAAAATAAAATAAAATAAAAATGTAAATAAAAGTAGTATTTTAATATTTAAAAAAAAAGATAAATTACAAATACACTCCCTGAGGTTTGCTTAAAATACGAATTGTCCCCTGTAGTTTGAAAAATTACAAATACCTCCTTGTCAAAAATTTTTATTTAACAGAATTAATTGAAAAAGTAAAATTTCTAACTATTCACTATACAATAATAAAATTATCTGAATTATTAATTGAAATAAAATTTTAATATTATTAATAATTGTTAATTAACTTTATGATTTATTAATAAAATGACAAATTTATTATGAAATTAAAAACTTTAAGGGGAATAATATAATTTCTAAAACCACATAAAATAATTTGTAATTTAAATAAACCTCAAGAGTGTGTTTGTAATTTACTCTTAAAAAAAATTAAACTATGACCTGTCCACTTTCACTTTTTTTAATCCTTTTTTGTTTCCTTGTTTTAATTTGAACTCAAAAATTCAGACCTCCCCGTATTACGCACTTAACATATAATCCATCGTAGATTCCGAAGTGTCCTCCTTTAATAACTCTCTCTCTCTCTCTCTCTCTCTCTCTCTCTCTCTCTCTCTCTCTCTCTCTCTCATCGTTGTTTTCAAGATAAAACACTTCTGAAATCACTCAACGCAAAAACAGTTTTCCCCATCGCTATTTTCAAGATAAAACACTTCTGAGATCACTCAAAGCAAAAACAGTTTTCTCCTTTGACAAAATCTACAATTGGTGCTTTACGGAAATGGCTGAAATCATTGGTTGGTCTCAAGAAGACCCAATCAAGCCACCAAGTAATCCCATGCTCTCAACCATCATTAACCCATTTGCTTGATTTTCTAGTTTTCTTTGTTTTTAGAAAGTGTTTTAAATTTTGTTTGTGTGTGTGTGTGTGTGTGTGTGTGTGTGTGTGTAGGAAAATGTGGGTAGTAGTGTTAAGGGTCGAAAGTGGAGGCTATGGAGGAGTGACAAAGGAGGCCACGTGGCTGCGTCTGATTTGTCTTCGTTTGGGGTTGATGATGTGTTCAGTGCTGTTGTAGCGACTGTGGTTAGAGGTACGACCAAAGAGTTCAGGGTGGTCAAGCAAGAGTGGGCTGCGATCAGAATCCAGACCATGTTTCGGGATTCTTTGGTAACTCTTTTTTTTTTTCTCTTTATCACTCTGTTTACTCAATTTTTTCATAGCTATACATGTATTAACTATATGTATTTGATGGTGTAGCAATCCCGGTTTCGATCATTCTTTTATGTTTTGCCAGTTCGACTGGGCTGGTCAGGGGCCCAGGGGCAGCACCCCTTGGTGGGTCCAATGGCAGCGCTCTGGCTGGGGTCGAGCTATCCGATCAGCTTGTGGGGGTCCAAGGGGAAGCGCCCTTTGGCAGGGTTGAGGGGCAGTGCCCCTGAAAACAAAAATACAAAACGCATTCAAAGTTGCTTGTCTGCACGTACGGGGAATGAGGCCGCACGTGCAAAAAATAGTGCAGGGGGACTGAACCACACTGCTAAAAAGGCAGGTGCGGGAAGTTAGGTAGATCCGGAATTTTTCCTTTTCTTCTTTCTTTAGGCTGATTGAATGTCACTTTTTGGTATATCTCTCTCTCTCTCTCTCTAAAAACATTTCCTCTCCCTTCTCTCTACGTTTCCTACCAAAAACCTCACAAGATCTTTGATTTCTCCAAATCCATTGGGATTTAGATCCAAGTCCTTCATCAAAGTTGGTTATCTATGCAAGGGCTACGTTGTGTGCGGTGGAGATCGAGTTTAAGCATCGTTGATTTTTGGGGTTTCAACTCGTTTCTTCTTCAAACTTGAGGTAAGGATTTTCTACACTTTAATATGGTTTTTAGCTTAGTTATTTGCTATTGTGTATAGATGATGAGATTTGGTTGTGGTTTGGACAAATCTAGGATTTGGGTGTGAAATGAAAAGTGGGGTTTTGATGAATATAAGGTAAACAAGTATGAGGCTTGAATAAAAGATCATGTTGTGCCAAAATAGTTGATTTTGGTGTTTGGGTTGACATTTGGTGAAAGAGGGATTTTTGCCCTAATTTTGATTAAACTATTATTTTGCATAAATAATTGGGATTAACATTGAAAACGTGAAATTGGAAGGTTGTGGTTATAAATGGTGATATTGGATATGTATTATCTCACCTAGGGAAGTTTTGAATAAACTATTTATTTTGATATTGAACATCTCTTTAGAAATAATTGTATTGGGCTATCGGTGGAGGATAGCTATGATTGTTGTAGAAATTACATGAGGATTAGGCGATTTAATGCTAATCTATTGTTGGTGTCATTGAATATGACTATGTTATAAATACATTGTATATGTATGTTTATTGGGAGGAGAAAGGGGATGTACTCCATATGTGATTATGTTTATAAATACATTGTATATGTATGTTTATTGGAAGGAGATAGGGGATGTACTTCATATGTGATTATGTTTACAAATATATTGTATGTGTATGTTTATTGGGAGAAGATAGGGGATGTACTCCATATGTGATTATGTTTATAAATACATTGTATATGTATGTTTATTGGGAGGAGATAGGGGATGTACTCCATATATGATTATGTTTATAAATACATTGCATATGTATATTTGTTTGGGAGGAGAAATGGGATGGACTCCATCTAAAGCAAGTTGGCTAGAGTGTCCTGGGTGAAAGGTCTGAAATTTTTTATATAAATGGGTGCTGATTCCTTCGGACGAAATATCCATAAAATGGCAGGTTTGAAGTGTTTATGTGTATTTTTGCATTGTTGGAAAACCATTGAGTTGTAGTCTCATTTTGGTTGTTGAAAGATAATGAATTTAACTCATGAATTGAGTAGCATATATAAACTTGAAATGAATTGAAGGAAAATGGAAATGAGGTTTGGTCTTAGTAGCATATGAATATGCAGGCCTTGTGGATACTTCCGTATCAGTATTGTTTATGTACGTGGTATTTATACATTTGCTAAACCTCATAAATTGTGTTGGATTATTTTTACTGGACTGTTGGCTCACCCTATATGGGAATACCATTTTCAGGTGCAGGTGAGATGTTTCCTCCAAGGCAATAGCGTGGATGGAGTTTTGAGAAGCAAGAGCTTGTTAATTATGTCTTGTTCTGTGTATGTTTTTATTATTTGTAAAGCCAAGGGCTTAAGATGTAACGAGCAAGACTCAATTTGTGTAACCAAACAATGACTTAGAAAGACGTAAGCCTACATGACATTTAACCGTTTGTTAAACACTGAACTCTGATGAATGCAAGTATTGTATTTCTGTTATATTCTTCTGCATGGTAGATAGGGTTATTGCATTATTTTGGGGGCGTTACAAATGGATTTGTTTGGGATTGAGTTTTCAATTGCTGATGAATGAAATTGAATTCAATCATTTGACAAAACCCCCTTTTATTCCCCCCCTATGCTCTTTGTTTCGGTCGGAAACATTTTCCTAGAGAAAATTTAGATAGCGGTGGTGATGGTGATAGTAGTGGTTACGGTGGTGATGGGTAGTGGTGGTGGTGGTGTGATTTCATTAGTAAGATCTTAATCTGCCTAAGTAATCTTGTTTTTCCTAGATTTGGTTTTCCGTCCAACCAAACACTAGAAGATTCAAATTTCTTAGGAGGGAAAATTGTGAATCAGTAATGTTTTTAAATGTTTTTTTACAAATTTATGAAAAACTTTATAACTTTAATTATTAAAGTAGGTATGATTTACCACTGATTTGATTTTTTTTTTTTTTTTTTGAAACTTGATTTGCAAAAAAAAAAAAAAATGGTTTCTAAAAAAAAAAAAAATAGGAAAGAAAGAAAAGAAACCCAACTTGTATTTTGCATCTTTCCATTTTACTTCTTTCAAAAAATGGAAATAATGGTTTTGAAAGCATAACCAAATATGCTAGAGTATTTACAAACAAGAAAGGGTAATGGGATTTGCAGCGTTAAAGATTAATTATTCACTGGTGGTTTGTTACCACAAAACAATCAGTATTAACTTTCATATTTCCTTTGTGTTTGTTCAATTCTGATATTTTAAGAATCATGATTATGTTCCATTTTTTGGGTTTTTCTTTTCTTTGTGAAATCTATTTTTTGCTGATTCATGTTTATACAATGAATTGATGATTGAAGGCAAGACAGGCTTTGAGGGCATTGAAAGCAGTAGTGAGGGTACAAGCGATTTTTTGAGGCAAGCAAGTCAGGAAGCAAGCTGCTGTAACACTAATGCGTATGCAAGCTCTTGTTCGAGCTTAGGCTCAAGCGATTTAAGGATTTAAGCCACTCTTAAGCCACTATTAAAAGATTATTGCATAAAAATTTATTGTAGAGAATCATAGGGTTGTCACTAGAGATAACAACTTGTATTTTCAAAAATTTATAGATGAGTTTAAAAGGTGCTTATGGGATTGGCAATTGTTTTTTGGTACAGTAATTTATTTATTTTTTACTTTTTAATTTTTTTACAATAAAATTTTTGCTAAAAAGAGTTAATGTGTCTTAGCTAATTTGAATTTTTTTTTTAACTTTTAATATCCCTCTCCGCTAGAAGAATATGTGAAAAATAAAAACTTTAGTACAAATTTAAAAAAAAAATTGCATTAAATACAAACAAAAAATTTTAAAAAATGACTTTTTTAACAATTGTCAAATATAAAGGAATTTTGTTAATTTGTTTCTTCTCAATTGTCAGCTAAATAAGTAAAAAACAAACAATTTGATAAATATTTAAATAGTAACCAAACGTAGTCCTAATAAGCCAAGTATTGTGATATGTATTTAATTAATTGGTGTTGCAGAAAGAGAGGGAAGCATATGAAGTGATGGTAGGAAGTGGGAAGCTAGTTTAAAGACAAAGTGGGGAAGTTATGGACACCATTGAGGGTTCAAAGTGGATATTTGTACTCAACACCTCCAAAAACTTGTATGTTGGTTAGAAGAAAGGCTTATTCCAACACTTTAGTTTTCTAGCAGGAGGTGCCACAACTGCAATCTGGGAGATTGGTTGCCCATAATGGCCTTCTTCAGGTATTTGAATGTTAGGGGCATATATGTCAAAAAAAATTATTGAGTGTCACGTCATAAACTTATCTTGACTCTTGGATTTCAAGTCCTATGTGAGTCATAGAAACCAATACTCCAGTAAAGATGTGTTTGTGACATTGTTATGTTAGTGACATCAATGACACTAATTATTATTCCTAAATCATACAAATGTGCAACCAAGCAATGACGTACATACCATTCATTTGTATTAGAGGTGACAAACTTAATTTGAAAGCATAAGCTTGTTCAATTTTACTCTATTAAGGCCTCGTTTGGTAACATTATTTTTAGTCTAAAAGTTAAAAGGACATTTAAAAAATCAAAAAACCAACAATGTATACCAACAAGTCATAGATTCTCTTTTCTCTTTACTTTTTGCACATCTTTTCGTAAAAAATCAAAAAGCCATCCCAAACATACTAGTTTTTTTTACATCATATTTTAGTCAAAAAGTCAAAAAGTGACTAAAAAAGAATGTTCCCAAACAAGGCCTAAGCTTTGTTTGGCATTTGATTTTTGGCTAAAAAAGCACAAAAAGGTAAAATTTGTTACATAAGTCAATAAGACAAAATATCATATTCAAACCATAATCATTACACTTTTTCTTTAACAAAAGTCAAAAAAACCAAACCAAACGAGGCTAAAAAAGTCTCAATACAAAAAAACCAATACCAAACGAAGACTAAAACATGTTTAAACCAGTTCAAATCCATAACAATGGTGCTACATGCATTTACTAACGCTAATTATGACATTATTATTGATCTCACTCATTATTTAAATTACAAATACTAAAACCTCTTAAATTATGTCATATCATTAATTGACACACTAATTAGTAAATTAATTGGTATATATAGTATTATTCAATCCATAATTGTGATCAATAAATGTTTGCAGGTTGATTTGACAAAGGCCATTAACTTGTTGACAAGTAACCCTTCCATTTGGGGGGATTTGAAATCTAAAAGTTAAGAGACCTTTAGGTGTGGTTTGCGTTGTGGATTAGGTTGCTTTTTTTTTATTATTATTAAATTAGTCAAAAAAATGATATAAATTAAAAAATTAATAAAATAAAATGTCATATTTAAATTATAATTATTTTATTTTTTTCCTCATAAAAGTCGAAAAGCTAAAAAATCCAACCCAAACGAATTTTTTAACCAAAACTAAAATAACCAAAAACATTAGAAAGCCAAAAAATCAACCCAACTTCTCAAACGAAGCCTCACAACCAATGCTTCATTTGTTGATTTTTTTTTCTCTCTCTCTAATTCTTCAGGCTATATGGCCATACAGTGGTCATTATTGCCCAACAGAGCTGTTATGAGAGTAGAAAGTAAAGAGAAAAGAGAACAATTGTATTCAATATATGAATGAATAGGTACACACTCCTTTATATAGGAGAGAAGATAAGTATATACAGAGAATATACTATAACAGATATATACAAATAATATCTTGATATATCTTAATATACTATATTAACAAGAACAAAATTTTATAGAGTTTATTAGTTGAGTTATGCTAGGGATCCTAAATAAATTATCAATTTTTTTACCAAATCTCTCACATAAGTATGGGATTCACACACATGTAATTTGTGGGGTTCCCACATCCATGTGAAAAATTTGATAAAAAAATTGATAATTTATTTAAGGTCCATAGCATTTTCTTTATTAGTTTCCTCAAAGAGCGCAATGTAGACTTGAGCAATGTCAAGGTAATTTTTGAACCCTCTTGGTTCTGTGCACTGGAAAATGTTTTTGAAATTAAAATTTTATTAATACTATCACCTTCATCTCCACTACTATTGTCATCATTACCATTACTATCACCATCATTGTTGTTGTTGAAAAATCTAGAAATCCCCCAGATGTTGATTTGTGATTATGTAACAATTTAAAACAGAATATAACAATCCCAATCAAACAATCCAACAATCAATACAAAGAGACACAACAATTTTAACGTGGAAAAAACCACAATTGGACACCTCCAACTGTGATCAAAAAACCACGGGCAACAGCCACAAGACAATCCACTAAGAAGAATTAAAGGAATTACACAGGTATACTCTCAATTACCTAGCGAATCCTCAACGCCTAATTGAACCAACCTTTATGTGCCTCTTCCAACCCCATCTTCACCACGGAATTGTCTTTCTGATGAGCCACTCTGGATTCCACCACAGCTTCAGGCTCGAATTCTTCAGAATACACAACTGAAGAACAACACTCTCTTTTGTAGAACAAAACACAACCTTTGATGTACTCTCTTTAGAACATGAGTTGAATACTCAATAAAACATCAAAGAAAACTCACAAAGTATCCCCAGATATAAACCCTAGAAACCAAAAAGAAGATCTGGAGCTGTTCCCCTAGTGTTGGGAGAAAACCAACTATTTATAGAAAACCAAAGCAATCCTAATTTTAGAAGAAAACCAACTCATTAATCAAATCTGGAAATCTGGGATCGCGCGGTCCGCTCGAGCGCCCTTTTCCCCGCTCGAGCGGAGACTTCAAATTCTGTGATTTCATACAGGCTCCACGCTCGAGCGTCGGTTTTGCCGCTCGAGCGGCAAATCACACCATCCAGTATTTTTCAGGCGACTGCAGAGATGCTGAGAACTTCCAATCCCCGCTCGAGCGTCACTTTCCCCGCTCGAGCGGGAAGGCCAAAAATGGAAAAACTGGAAAAATATAACAAGCTCGGACAGGCAACTTTGAATGCATTTTTGCATTTTGCTTCGGGGGCGCTGCCCCTCAACCCCGCCGTGGCGCTGCCCCGGACCCGCCAAGGGGCGCTGCCCCCTGGACCCCCGCGAGCTGACCGGGCAGCTCGATCCCCGTCATAATCAGCGAAGTGGCAATCTTGAAAGCTTTATCATCACAAACTTCTCTGAAATGCTTGATTCGGGTTGGATTCGCATCTAACAACTCATAGCCTCACTGAAATAAAAATGCGAATAAAATTACAACTCAAAGGAGTTTTGTCAAACGGGTTTGCCAAGAAATAAAACCTAACAGTTGCCACTATCAATATCCCAACACCACACCACGACTGCCATTACGTAACCAACCACATGAAAATATTTTCTTCGAAAGATATTTTTGGACAAAACCAATTCTGTAAAATATGTTTTTAGTTTGAAAATGTTTTTGGTCGAAACAAGCCAAATGAAACGCCAATAAATACCATAACACTTGAATGCTATGTTTGGATTATGAATTCTAGTAGAAATTTAGAAAGGAATAGAGAAAATATGTAAACAGTATGAATAAAATATAAGTTAATTTTTTTAAAAAAATCTATATTTAAATTTATAATCTAACCACAACAAAAATGAAATGCTATGTACGAATCTTATAAATAGTGTATTAAATGGTTGGTGTTGTTTTTGTGCAGTGTGCAATAGATGATGATGAACCATCAGTGTGGAATTGGAGTCAAGGTCCATTTTATCTTCTTTTTTTTTTTTTTTTTAGAATATAAATAAATATTAAAAAAAACATATACAAATTAGTTGACCCCATTGATTGATACGCAAAGTTTAATTCCATTTGATTTGATTTGGTTTCATTTAGGAAGTGGGTTGGCTCTTTAGTTTTTTGGCTTTTTGATTTTTTAGCCTCGTTTGGGAAAGGCTTTTTGGGTCTTTTGGGAAGTGGGTTATAATCTACTTCCCAGATTATAACACACTTCCCTCTCTCACAAAAAGCTGATTATAACCATCTTCCTAAAATAGCCCTTGGGCTTTTTTGACTTTTTGTGAGAGAAAGAATATAATGATTATGAGTTAGATATGATGTTTTGTCGTATTGGGCTAAAAAACCTATTTGTCTTTTTGTGGCTAAAATAGCCCCAAACTCAACCCAACCCTTCTTCCCAAACGAAGCCTAAATGAAAAATTTACTTATAAATCTTATCTTGAGTAATTGTGATCTATTTAATCTTAAGGATCTTTTCATAAACCAATCAATCCTATTGATTTTAGAAAAGTAAATTTAATATATTATTTGGAAATTAGATTTACGGTTATACCTTTATTTCTATTATATTTCCTTCTCTTTTTTTCTTTTGTTCTAGAAAGGTAAGGTATACAATTTATGTGAATTCGGATGGATTTAAAAAAGAGAATTTTTTTTATTTATTTTTATTTTGAAAACATTTCAAAATGAGTATAAAAATGACTTGAAATATTGAATTCTTCAAACATTCCAAAAGAATATCTGATTCTTCAAACATTTCAAAAGGAGTACAAAAATTTCTTAGTAAGTTTTGGGCAAATGTATAATTTCAAACTGTAATACTTTAATGTAACACTCTAAAAAAAATTCTTAGTGTATTTTTCTCAAACGTAACACTCCAATATAATGCTACAGAAAACTCTTTAGTGTAACACTCCAATGTAATACACAAATAAACTCTTTAGTGTACTTTTCTCAAATGAAACACTAACATTTCAAAAAAAAAAGATGTGGGATTTTTCAAATCATTCCAAAAGGAGTTCAAAAATTCCATAATAACCTTTGGAAAAATGTATAATTTTAAACTGCAAGTGTTACAATTGAAAAAAATACATTAAGAGGTTTTTAGTGTTTTTTTGTGTGTTACATTGAAGTATTATGTTTGAGATTACATTGATAGGAGTGTTACATTTGGGTGTGTTACATTGAAGTGTTACATTTGAAAATAGTACACTATTTGGAATGTTGTGTTATTACATTTGAGCAAAGTACACAAAAAAATTTTAGTGTGTTATATTGGAGTGTTACGTTATTGAAGTGTTATATTAGAGTGTTACATTTTTGTCTGTAATATGAGATTTGTTCCAAAATAAGAGAAAATTCAAAACCTTTATAGTGCCGATTGCCCAAATATGTAATTTTATATTTAGAGAAACTCACTTTTATTTCTAAAAAATTAAATACAAACATGTAAGTGACTATTTTTTTTTTATATATTTTTTTCACTTTAATGAGATCTTTAAGTTCATAAGAAAAAATTAAGCAATAAGTAATGCTAGAGATCTCAAAAATTTACAAAAAATTCTACAAAATGCCTCACATGAATGTGAGACTCACACAATGTGGGTCTCATGTGGGTCCCACATCCATGTGACACATTTGATAGAATTTTTGAAGTCTCTATCATTTTTATGAAACAATTCACAAAATCACATTTTAAAATTTATTGATATTTCATCCTATTAAAATCTACACCGAAAATCTTCCAGTTATCCAAGGTAAAATTACTTTGGTAATTGACTTCCTCGATTAATGATTCTTTGTACTTGAATTTTTCTATTTATATATGTGTCAATGCACACTTAACTATTAAATTATATAAAACTTTTAAATATATTTGAAACATGATCAATGATGGAAAGAATAAAAACTTCAGAGGCAAAAAAATCCCATACGGAACTCCTCAACAAAACTATTTGTCCCAATTCCTATATGAATTTTTTTTACTCTCACTCACCGTGGAATCCACCTCGGGTAGAATTATTTGTAAGGGTCCGGACTGTCTCCCGTCTAGATCTAAGAGAGTTCAGTTCAGTTTGGTTCATTGAGCCTATTTTTGGGTCTCTTTTCAATAATCGCAACTATTCACATTTTAGGGTTTGTTGAATATATTGTTCGTGTAAAAAATCACGTCAAATCACGTCGATCGAATAACATATACTATATATTCAGATCATTTTTGTCTGCAAACAAATGGACGGTCAGAAAATTAACGGTTCATAAAAAAGTGATTCGAATATATAGTATACGTTATCCAATCGACTTGATTTTTTACAAGGATAATGTACATAACAAATCCTAAAATGTGAACTGTTCGAATTATCGAAAAAGAGTCCAAAAATGAAACCAATGAGCCAGACTGGACCTTCCAGTTCAGATGGTGAAATGGAGGCAAGCCCCAACCTTTTCGTTAATATTTGGCCTCTAATATTTTTGTTGGATTCTTCCTTATTGATGGAAAGACAATCAGTCTATTGGTTGAATGTTTAAATTTTTATTTTTAACTTTTTTAAAAAATTAAAAATTAATTTATTTAAAATAAACCTCAAAAGACAAAAAAAAATAAATGAAAATAACAAATACTTTTTTTTATCAAACTAATTTTTTACTTTTAAAAACTCAACTAACAGTTTGTGGATGACAACGTGGCAAGTGAGTAGGAACAAACAAAAATGTTTCAGACCTCTAAATGAGGAGCTCTGGAGGTGGGTCCCACCTTATAATTTGATGTTTTGATTTCTGATTTTGTATTTTGTATTTTTTTTATTTTATGTATTGCCACATCACTAAAGTTAGCATTATAGCTCAAACTTTAGTGCTCTCTATCATTATTGTAGGAATAGATCAATATTGGTGACAGTTTGATTTTACGGCCCGTTTGTTTTGCTGTCTCTGGGGCGGACTGCTAGTGGTGAATAGTAAATTTGGGATCAGGGGTTGCTGCTGTGTTAATGACACAACAGTAATTGTTGTCTCAATTTAAGTTTTATTATGGGCTTATTTTTATGATTCGAATCATTCATTTTGTAAGCCTCGTTGAGTACTTTAAGCATGTCAAAAATCATATTAATCGAATATCGGTAGCCATATGATCGAATTACATTTATCATAAAAAAATAAACAAAGTTTTTCTTTTGAGAAATATTATAAAAAAATATGCAATCCGATCAATATAATTTTTGGTATGCATAAAGTATTTGACGAATCCTACAAAATGAATGGTTCAAATTATACCATAATAAGCCTCAAATTGAGGCACAACAGCAACCTCATGACCATAAATTTGTATCATATTTGTTTTGTTTATGGTGGTTCGGATTGGTAATCCATTCAGATAACAAAAGGCCTCACATGAGCAGATTGATAGTTTGGGCGAGGAGATGATATTAGAAAATAGTCTGTTCGGCTTAGGGTGTTACTGGACAACCGGCCGATCATCCGGCCAAGTACAATTTTTTATTTTTTTACTACATTTTGGGTAGTACATTTTGAACATTTGTTAAGTAAAACCATGATTTTTATTCATTTTATTATTTTATATAAAAATAATTTAATAGTCTCCACATTAACAACTATCATTAAAATAAATATAATTTTACTTAATTCTTTACTATCAAGTTTCTTCGTTCTATCTCTGAAAATAAACGGATCTTATAACTTTAGAATTAATTATCTATTTTTGAATACTTGTAGACACCATTTTTGACTGTCCTCAAGACTTGGGCGTCATCGTTTGAATACTCGATGATCATCTATGTTTGCGTTCGTCTTGAGTTCTCGGAGGTTTCGGTTGCGCGCCTTGTCTCAAGACCTCTCGACTTGCCTGTTTTGTGCTTGGTTGTACACCAAACACTTGTGTTTTGCTTCTGGAGGAATAGGGTGGCTTGTCAACCATACCTACACCCCACCGGCCGAGGTTTGAAGCCATCGGCCCCCCTTTTCTTCCCATCGGCCAAGAGTGTTGGCCGATCGACACTATATTTAGTCGACCGGCCATTGTGTTGGTCGATCGGCCATTGTTGCTGGCCGAACCTTATTCATCTGCTTTATGCAGATATTTTGTGCCAGTTGGCACAGCTGGCACCCACAATTAACCCCCTCCAAACACGTGTATAGAGGGATTTGCCTCTTGTTTAGCTTCTCTTAGAAGCTTTAGAATTTGAGCCTCTATAAAGAGGGAGCTCCTCCTCCCTCCTCAAGGTTCAGAAAAATTGGTCCTTGAGAGGATAGATATAGTGTTGTATCTATTTTTCTTGGTTTGGTCATGTTTTGTGACCTAAAGTGTGTTTTGTCTTACTTTTGCACTAGAACACCTAGCATTACACCATCCTTGGGTTGTTGAGGCCTTAGAAGGTTGTTGTTAGGGTTCTTGGACTAGTTTTGACCAAAGAAAGGTGTTGGAGCTTTGTTCCTAAAGAAGGTCTACAAGGTTGAGCATCCTTACTTTAGTTACCACTTTCTTGCTCAAGCTTTTAGCCGTTCTTGCTTATTGTTTTAAGCTTCGACTATAACTGATAAAAGTTCTAATTTTGTGTGCTTTAGAACTTTGTTTCAGGTCACTTTGAGGTTTGGGGTTGTCCCCCTCTCCCCCTCTAAGGCCTTGTTAGGTCTTGTTTTAGGCCATACCTTTTGGCCATTGTTTTGGTCTTTGCATGACCTCTCTACCACTGAAATCCAGAGGATTTTCAGTGGTGGAGAGGTGGTTTTGAGGTCCTAAATATGAGAGGGTCATCCCCTCTCCTTGTTGTCTTTAATGCTTGCATAAATGGTTTATGTGGTAGCATGTGTGTTCAACTTGTTTTAGCTTCATTTCAGTATGTATTAGGCTTTGTTTTGCCATGATACACCTCTATTTTAAGTTGGTTTAGACATGCCATGTATGCTTCATACACTTGTCTTGTAGTCCAATCATTTGGCCTTAACATGCATCATGTTGTAACATGTGTTTTTAGCATGATTTTGGCCCAACTCCTTGAAGCTTTTAGCCTTGTTATAGCATGCTTAAGCTCTGTTTTCCATTGTTTTGGTTATGCTTGACATGCTTTGTATAGCCTCCATACATTCTAGCTTGTTAGCTTCAGGTATGCGAGTCACTAGCATGTTTTATTTGGGCCATTTCAGTGATTTGGCATCCCTTGTCATGATATTTCAGTCCATATTCCATGCTTGTATGCTTGCATTCGCCATCCTTTTAATGCTTTGAAGAGTTGTTGTTTTGTGCTCCATGCTTGGACCATTGCGTATGCCACCATGGTTAGGCCTTTGGGGTGCCATCTAAGTGGGGTTTTGGGCTCATTTTGACATGCCATGACTTTGTTTTTGGTTGCTTAAATCATGCCATGTTTGGTTGTATTAGGTGTAGTGTAACACCTCTTTGGTAGCCTTATATGCCCCATGATTTCCCCCCTTTGTCTTAGCTCATTTTGGCTTTGGTCGTCACATGTTTTAGGCTCACTTTAGCATGACTTAGGACTGTTTTGGGTCATACTTGCCATATGCTCTTTGTTTTGTGTAGCTTTGGTTCAAGTCCCTCGACTAGTCTTAGGCTTCAGTCTTGAGCATGCCATGCTTGACTTGTTTATGTGGTTTGGCATCACTCCTAGCCTCATTTCAGGGCATGTAATGGTGTCACATTTGTATACTTTCTATTCCTTTTAAGTGTTCTTAAAAGTTGCCCTTTTATGCTTAAGTATTGGACCATTTAGCATGCATGTTTGTATGTGCATTGGCCCTCATGTCCTTAGCATTTTGGCCACTAATTTGGACCTATTTGAGAGCCGTCCATTTTGGTTTAAGTCCATCCTTTGCATGTTGTTGCATGCTTGCCTTGCATGTTGTTGCATGCTTGCCTTGCATGTTGTTGCATGCTTGTTGCATATTTAGTACCTTGCACATTGTTGCATGCTAGTATGTTGCATGCTTGTTGCATACTTGCCCCTTTATATGTTGTCACATGTTTGCCTTACATGTTGTTGCATATTTGTCATAGGCATTGTTGTTACATGCCTTACATGTTTATTCGTCTAGGTTGTATGCCTATTGCACATTGCTTGTTTGCATGCTCATGTTGCATTAGCTTGCTTGCATGCCTAGGTTGCATAGCATTAAGCATGCATCCTTTGCCTCTTGATCAACCATGATGGAGGTTGGGGTATTTCATTTGATATTGGAGTTGCACACTTGGCTTCTTTAACCATCATGCATTGAAATGCGTGATTGATGGTCCGAGGGTCGGGGACTATACTCCCTTGAGCTCATGACATGATAAGGAGAGTGGTCGTGCACACATTGCCTTAAAAATGCATCACCATGCTCTGTTTGTCCTCTGCTGCAGCAAAACAGGATTCTGCAGGAAAAGACGGTCGGTCGGCCATCTTCAGTGCCGACCGGCTATGAATTGTTGGCCGAGATCCCCATAAATGGTCGATGACCAGTTCCTCTTGGCCGGTGGCCTTGACTTTCAGCTGGTGACCTCCCACAGTGATCAGGGAGTGGTTCAGGAGCATCCTTAAGACTTGTGCAGTGTTCAGAGGTGCAGAACAGTGTAAATAGAGGCAGCATGAGCATGGCGATGGATTTCCGAGCAAAGCCGTCCGAGCATGCATGCATGCATCCCTCCTCTCCAGGCCTCTTTACTGCTTTTGTAACTTAATTAATTTGTTTAATTAGTTAAGTGTTTTGTAATAATTAATTAGTTAGTTAATTAGTTAATTTGTATTATTCTTTCGGTCTCTCCTTCGAAAGAGCCAATTGTTGTAATAAACGTGCGTGTGTGTGATGAATATCTTCCAAACCTCCATTTCTCTCTCCCTTTTATTTAACCGCTTACGATGGTTAGATTTAGGGGATATTTTAGTTAGCATCTTTATACTATGCATGTTTGCATCATTCATCTATATTGCATGCACCGGGCTCGGCGCATCATACTAACTGCATCGTATTTCAATTCCAACTTGAATGCATGTATCAATTGTTGCATCTCATATGCCATCTTAGAATAGTCAAGCCTATTTCTAGTTACATTTTATATGTGTTGCATTAGCCATCTTAACATGGACTTGGATCATACATTGATTACTAACATGTTTTTTGTTTTGGCTCGGAGTACACTGTGAGTGTTTATGCTTTAGCATCTTACATGTATATGAGTGTTAACATGACAGCATGCTTGCCATGAGGCTAATTGCTTATGTGAAGGATGGATAACTGTCCGAATGCTTGTGGGTGAAGGATGGATTACTTGAATTGGAACAATTCATTGAAATCCGTGTTTTGGCCTACTTGCGAGTAGCAAACTTCAAACTATTTTCCAAACAAACAGATATGCGATGCTTTGTTCCAAATTAGGCGATCTAGTCTATACTTGTGTATTGTGCGCATCACATAGTAATTCTAGCTATTAATCGGAATAAGAACACATATGTTTTCAAAACAAAATATCATGTTTAGTAGTGGCCGATCTTTGATCGGGCGAGCGGGAGTGCTCATAGATGACCTTCCCCAATCGTACCCAAGTTCCTGAGCCGAGGCAACTTTGGTGATGACAGACACGTGGCCTTAGGCAACGAGTCAGGGATTCCTAAATTCTCCCAAAATAAAATATTTAGGTGGCGACTTTGTATCTAGCAAAGCAGTCCATGTTTGGCACTTCTTTCTTAAAAATCTATTTTTGGACTCTTTGGTGATTTATCAGTCTTGCAATGCACTTTGCAAAATCATATTAAGAACCATGACACATGAGTCCGAACTGTGGTAGCATAAGCTCGAGGGCGCGTCCACAACTGATAAGACTTTTGTCTCTTTGTCAAAATGTGGACCATTAGATTGGTTCAATCCAAGGGTTGAAAATGTCTCTCTCTCACATACTCACTCCCTTCATCTATTTTTGCTCTGGTTTTTTGGTCAATACGCAACACAACACTCTTCGAAGGAGGAAGAGAAGAATGTAAATGTCGAAAGAGAAAGTGTTTATTAGGCCAATCGATCAAGAAACCACCAGCACCAGATTCATTCTCTACAACAAAAATACCCACCCAATTGGATCTCACTCGGTCGACTTTACGCAATTCTACCCACAAACAGGGTATGAAGAACTCTCTCTCTCTCTCTGTGATTGCTCTGTTTTTTTATTGTTGTTTTGTTTGTGAATCTACAGATGGGTAGAGCACGATCCGATGGAGATTTTGGAGAGTGTGAGGATTTGTATGAGCAAGGCAATTGGCAAAGCCACTGTAGATGGGTACAATGTTGACGGTGGACTCAAGGTAATTTGACTCACCAATCAAAGAGAAACAACGGTCGTTTGGAGTAAATCTATTGGTCTCCATCTCTATAATGCCATTGTTTGGATGGATGTTCGTACCAGTTCTATTTGCAGGTCCATTTCTCTATTCATTCATTGATTCATTATGTTTCTTTTTCTTTTCTTTTTTTTTAATTATTATTATTATTTTATCATTTTGTTTGTGCAAATTGATGATCTGGAACTGTGTTTGTCGATTCTTATCAATACCCATTTCTTGAATTGTCTGATTTTATATTGGGGGGTTTTTTTTTTTTTTTCCTAGGGATTGTGAGGATATTTTGTTCTTTGGGTGTGATTTTATATTGTCTGATTTTATCAAAAACTGTTGCATGTGATGGCCTACCATTATTTATTTATTTATTTAAAAAAAAACACAAATTGTAAATTACACTAACTTTTCCTGGTATTTGAAACATAAGTCTTTGATTTTTTTACCGAATCACTATTCATCTATTATATTCGCATATGGTGCTGATCATGTGCAAGATGGTAAGCATGCACTACTAAATAATTTTTAATTATTTTCGCATCTACAGATGCAAACACAATAACACAATAACTATCATCTATTTGGAATCACTTAAAATATACACATTTTTCATAATTAATATTCCAGTTAAATTTTTTTATAAATTGGGTTGAAAGTGGGAAATATATAAGAGCATATATATAATAATTCATTTACATAATAATTTAGAAAATCAAATTACAATTTTTTATTTTTTATTTTTTTATTTTTTGTACTTAAACAATTAGTTTCAACGATTGATTGATGAGACTTTACTCCTGATGATTGATCAATTGGTTAAAATCTATATAACAAAACAGGTCTGTTTTTTACTCCTGATAGGACATTTGTCCCTTTGTCAAAACATGGACCATTAGATTGAATTCAATTCAAGGGCTCACAATATCTCAATCTCTATTTGGTCCAAAATGTAATCACCTTACATTTTCAACACACACACACACACACACACTCTCTCTCACTCACTCAAACACACACACACTCCTCTCAAATTTTGAACACACCCTCTCTCTCTCTCTCTCTCTCTCTCTCTCTCTCTCTCTCTCTATCGAAACCCACTCCTGTGCTTCCCTGTTGGAGCCCAACCCGTGTCAGTGACCAAACCCCAAACCCCCTATTACTCTCTTCATTTTCTCTCTTCCTTCCTCCCTCTCTTTGCCATCCCAATTGTCATCAACAGTGGCTGCCCCAAACCCCCTAATTTCAAATTTTGAACACACACACCCTCTCTCTCTCTCTCTCTCTCTCTCTCTCTCGGAGCCCATTCCCGTGCTTCCCTATCAAAGCCTAAACCTTGCAGGCAACCGAACCCCAAACCCCTTATTACTTTCTCCATCTTCTCTCTTCCTCCATCCCTCTCTTCACCATCCCAATCGTCATCAACAGTGGTAGCCCCAAAGTCAAAAACCGAATACAAGGGTATTTAACAAAGGAAGAATCTGGTAGAAATATTGTTTAGGTGAGCAAACCCATCTTATTTGAGAACCAAAATTAAAACCCATGCCTGTGTATTTGGGAACCAAAATTGGCTTGAAAGCATATACTTCTGTATTGAGATCCTATGCCCGTGTATGGATTTCATGAAGGTAAATGTCCAAAAGACTTCACAATTGCCTGTTCCGGATAATTATTGTACGGGGAAGAAATAATTCTCCTCGTATAATCCTGTTGACTAAGTCCACGCTCCTCCGTACGATGTCGCTTTGTCACCTGAAAACACAAACGTGAGCTAGCCGGTGGGTGTGTGCCGGAAACCTCTCTGATGCCTAAGTCAGAAAACTTGACAAATAGACAAAGCTCAATGTATTCAGGAAGCAAAATTGTATGTTGTGTTATGTTACCTCCTTCCAAGGTAATGCTTGTGAGCTTTTATAGGTTTCGAGTGGCCCAATCCTAGTAGGACTTTTATTTCTCCATGCAGAGTCCTCCTAGGATTCATGCTCTTAAAAGATAATGCTTATCTTTTTACACCCCCCCCCCACTGCTTAAACCAAGTGGGATGGTCTTCACCATGGTCGAACTATCATCCGACCGAGATAAACTTGGCTATGCTGAGCCACAAAGTAAGCCGAACTATCTTTAGTTCGGCCCTTTCCGCTTATATTTCCTTATCTCGGTTCTCATTTGTTCAACTCATGGTGTGCTTGGACCGAACCAACGACTCTTCGACCGGTATAACTTCAAAACCGGTATACCTCTAAAGCCGGTATAAATTCAAGAACGATGTACCTTCAAGACCGATCTAACTTCAAGTTGCTCTCGGACCGAAGTAGCTTAACAATTCACGAGCCGAAGTAACTTCATCTCTTTTGACCGGAGTAACTTTATCTCCCTTGGGCCTGAGTAACTTTTCGGCCCTTTTTACTCAGTCCGTCATACTTTGGGCCATAAAGTCCATCTCACAGCTCGGCCCAATTTTTCCCAAAAATTACCTTCTCAATTGCCCCTTAATTCCATCTGCAGAGCATGATTGGGATTACCAGTATACCAGCCGAGCGGGAGTTTTTAAGCTTTTCCAGCCGAGCTAAAAAACCCTTTAACCTCTCCAGCCGAGCTAAAAACTCTTAAGACTTTTAAGCCGAGCTAATTTTTACTCCGGGCTCCATTTTGTCCGGTCAAAACGTCTCTTCAATCACGACTATAACGCTTCCCTTTCCAATGACACGTGGCAGGTTCTGATAGGCTGGGAGCAGCTGTCACGCCGCCCTCGTAGTACGAAAAATTTGAACAGTCCCGCCCTTTCGTCCATTAACCAAAACAACCCTTTTATTTTTTGAATCACTTTCTCCACTATTCTTTCGTCTTCTCTCTGTGCCTTTGTTTCTTCCATTATCAAGCTCGTGTTCTTCATTTGCTGATACTGTTGCCGACTCCAGTCCTCTTTTATTCCATCTGGTAAGCAAACCCATCTCCCTTCCATGTTTTACCTTCGTATCTGTTCAATGCATTATGTTTAGTGTGTTTTTGCAAAACATTTCTTCCATTTTTGCTACGCTTCTGTACTTTCAGTAGAACTCATGTGTGTATGAATTATCCTATAGAAAACTAGTCTTGGATCCAAAATAATGTAGCGACCGAACTAGGGTACTGTTTGTCCTATATAGGTAGATCACTTTAGCCAATAACCGAACTAGGATCGACCAGGTTTTAACAAATCACCAACTCCTGATTCACTGTAGCCGAAATAAAATCACCGAACGAAGTTTGAATACACTAGACTAGGGAACCATGATCTTCAACCGAGTTAAGCCTTGGGACTAAGCCAGCTTTCTGAGTTTCTAAACCAAATTCAGAAGGCTGCCCCTAGTGGCTTAACCGAAGTAAAAAAAACCCACTGTTCAAACCGAGATAACAAACCTTAAACGAAAACCGTTCTTGCGTATCCTAAGTTCAAACCGAACTACCAAATATTTCGCCAAACCGAGACAGGACCTGCCCACAAAGCCGAAGTAGGGCTTACTTACCTTGCTTTTAATTTGTAGCACGGTCCAATGATCTGTGCTTAACCCCTTTGTTTTCTACTTTGCAAACTTAGGCTACCCAGGCACTCCTGCGTGTGCTCAACCGAGCTACTGAGCACAATTTTTGCACCGATATAACTTATTCGTAAATTATACAACAAATGGGTAAGTATAGATATCTAGTAGAGACCCCTGGTGGCATGGCCGAATTCAGGAAGGACTATAACATACCTGATGATGTCCACTTGACTTTAGCCCAAAAAGATGTCATCCCATGGGATAATGAAGGCTTTGTCCCCTTCACCCTTTTATCCATTATAGAAACCGGACTACGGTTTCCGGTCCAACCATTGATCTGTGAATTTCTTAGGCAGACTAGATTATGCCCTACCCAACTGTCCACCAATTCATACCGCATTATTATGGGAATAGCCGCACTGAACCACCAAACCGGACTAAACCTTGGCCTGGCCGAAATCTTCCATCAATACTCCATCGGCTCAAAAGAGGATGGGTGGGTCTATTACCTTAGGATTCGCCGTCGCCGAGAGAAGATAGTTAAATATACACCGGACAAAGACCTTAATGACGACGATTTTTTCTGGGTCTCTGGGAACTTTGAGGATTTTCAAGCCCAAATTCCTGGCCGACCTATAAATTGGAAAAAGGGAGAGCCTGGTAATTTGACTTCGGTCTTCTTCCTTGTATTTTTATTTCGGTTTTTTAGTCTATCAACCGAACTAACAGTTCTTCTTTCGCAGATTTCGCCCACCTCCATTCCTTATTCAGCTATCCCAATCTTGCGATTTTGCGAGCCGCACTACGGTTTAAAGAAAGGAGTTGGGCTAAGCTTCTAAACTTTGAGCCGACCTACTGGTACAGCGGTCGCCAAAAAGCAAGAGTAACTGACTTTCTTCTCGAAGATGCCCCAGAGCCGGACCCAAACTTGCCGCAAATAAGATTAATTCCTTTAACTGCTGAAGAGGAAATGGCCAAGAAGAACAGACTAAGGGCGCTTCTGACCGAGACAAGCAGGCCCGAAGTACCGTCACCCAGCCAAACACAGCCTGCCGTTGTGGCCCTCCCCTCTCAACAGCCGTCATCATCGCGCCGAACCAAGCGCGCACGAACCACCGAGTCTGAACCAAGTTTTGTTGACGAAGATGAGACTGCTGTTCCACCGATCCTGCCACCGAGCCCCCAACCGGAGCCCCACAACCGAACTACCACCAGTTGGGCACCAAAACTTACATTCAACAACCGAGATGTCCTAGATGCTGATTCGGTTGTCGCCGAAAAAGATCACCAGTTGGCCTTTAGTCTGGCCAAGAGTGTGTGCCTCCCCAAGGATATGGAGCACCACCAGAAGCAGCTAAACACCGAATTAAAGTCCATTCGGTCTGGAACGAAGTCCATGATCCTGGTAAGTAGCTCTGTCCGTTTTTCTGTCTAGTTTTTTAAACTTTTACTTCGGCTCATTTGAAGTCCTTGTTTTGCCAGGCAATTCAAAAAAACTACAACACTCACAAGAAAGTGCTGGAACTCAGAAAAACTACAAGGGACACTGTGGTAGAAGCCGAAATGAAGTCGGCCGAGGTAGAAAACATCAAGAAGCAAATGGCCGAGTTGCAAGCTGAGAACAGCAGGCTGACCGGACTAGTTAGTTCGGCAGAGGCAGAAAAGCAGAAGACTGCCATAGCTCTGAAGGACAAATACCTGCGCGAGCTGGTGAAGCTCGAAAGAAATAAAGATGCCGAAATAAAGGAGAGCGCAAAGGAAGCCGGCAAACAAGGCTTCAAGAAGGCAGAAGATGCTTATGCCAAGCAATGCAATGCTGCTAAGGAGCTGTTCTTCAAGTGTGGCTGGAGGGCGGCTGTTGAGAAGCTCGGTCATGATCAACAGACCGAGGTCTTCAACCCTCCAGCCTACTTCATACCGAATTTCCTTTCGGAGTATGCGGATGCCATGCAGCAGCAGTTCCTTGAAGGCTCAGATTCTGATGAAGATTCCTCTTCTGAGGATACTCCGGTTGTTAGTGTGGACCAGACAGTTCGGTTGGAGCCCCCGGTGGAAGACCTGACTATTGATCTTCCAGGTGAAACTGTGGTTCCAGCCGAAACCACTCTTCCAACCGTGAGTGAGCTCCCTTCTGAAGCCGGTCTTCATGTTGATGCTGATGCAGCTTTTGATGCCGATATTGAAGAACTTTTCTCTTGATTATGTACTTTTTCTTTTTCTGTTGCTTTTTTATCTTTGTAACAGAACTGTACCCCTTCTTTGTAATGGCTTTTCAATGAATGAAAAATTTTGCTTGAACTGTTATTCCGGTTTTGATTCGTATGCTTGTATTTGTAATGCCCTCTATTATTTCAACTGCTATTTCGGTTTTAGGTGGTCAACCTATGCTCACTAGCCAACCACTCCTTAGCCGATATAATCACTTCGGCTGAGGAGTATACGGAGTTGGTTTATCCAGCCAACCGTTTCTTCAGCCATGCCCTTACATCGGCTGAAGAGTAACAAGAGTTGGTTCATTCCAGCCAATCACTCTTCAGCCATTCCCTTACTTCGGCTGAAGAGTAAAGAGAGTTGGTTTTTTCCAGCCAACCATTCTTCAGCCATTCCCGTACTTCGCCTGAAGAGTAAAGAAAGTTGGTTTTTTCCAGCCAACCATTCTTCAGCCATTCCCTTACTTCGGCTGAAGAGTAAAGAAAGTTGGTTTTTTCCAGCCAACCATTCTTCAGCCATTCCCTTACTTCGGCTGAACAGTAAAAAAAGTTGGTTTTTTCCAGCCAACCATTCTTCAGCCATTCCCTTACTTCGGCTGAAGAGTGAAGAGAGTTGGGTTTTTCCAGCCAACCATTCTACAGCCATACCCTTACTTCGGCTGAAGAGTAACAAAAGTTGGTTTATTCCAGCCAACCTCTAAGTTAGTTTTTCCGGCTAACTTAGAATAATATTTGGTTATTCCGACCAAATGTCCTGCAGCCTGGATCCTTATCCTGGGCTTAGGAAGGGTGTTGGTTTATTCCAGCCAACCTCTAAGTTAGTTTTTTCAGCTAACTTAGAATAATATTTGGTTATTCCGACCAAATGTCCTGCAGCCTGGATCCTTATCCTGGGCTTAGGAAGAGTGTTGGTTTATTCCAGCCAACCTCTAAGTTAGTTTTTCCAGCTAACTTAGAATAAAATGCTTACAATGTACCTAATCTTTACTAAAGCTAATCTTGACAAAGAACAACTTGTGCTGAAAAGAATTGCTTGTTTTATTGAAGAAAGAAAAAATTACATATGTTTGAAAAAGAAAAGCTAAAAGTAAAATATCTTGAGATTGGCCGTGTTCCATGGCCTGGGGATTGCCTTGCCATCCTTGTCCTCTAGGTGGTATGCCCCTTTGCCTGCTAACCCAACCACTTTGTAAGGACCTTCCCAGTTTGGCCCTAACTTGCCGTCTCCTGGTGTCAAGGTATTCTCCATTACTTTGCGCAGTACCCAATCCCCAATCTTGAATTGTCTTGGATGCACCTTTTTGTTGTATTTTCTAATTAACTCTCGTTGGTATGAGGCGATGTGAACCAGTGCTCTTTCTCTTCTTTCTTCCGTAAGGTCAAGTTCCAATGTTATGGCTTCTCCATTTAAGTCTGGATCAAAATTTTCGCTTCGAATTGTGGGGAGGCCAACTTCTAGTGGGATTACTGCTTCCATTCCGTAGGCTAAGGAGAATGGTGTTTCTCCTGTTGATCGCCGAGGTGTGGTGCGGTAAGCCCATAAAACATGAGGAAGCTCATCCGCCCACTTGCCTTTTGCCTTTTCTAGCCTTTTCTTTAGTCCATCCAAGACGACTTTATTTGATGCTTCTGCTTGTCCATTTGCTTATGGGTATGCCGGTGTAGAATTGTAGAACTCTATCTTGTACTCCTCACAAAAGCTTCTGAAGATTCTGCCGTCGAACTGAGTACCATTGTCTGAGACTAAGGCTTTTGGTATGCCAAACCGAGTAATGATATTCTGCCAAACGAACTTCTTCACATCTTTTTCTTTGATTAACGCCAATGCTTCTGCTTCCACCCACTTTGTGAAGTAGTCTGTTGCTGCGAGAAAGAACATCCTGTTGCCGGGTGCTGTTGGAAGTGGTCCTACTATGTCCAAGCCCCACATTGCGAAAGGCCATGGGCTAGTTAATGGTAGGAGTTCTCTTGCTGGTTGATGTATTTGGTGCGCGAATTTTTGGCATTTCTCACACTTCTTCACATATTTCTCTGAGTCTGCCTGCATATATGGCCACCAATATCCTTGCAAAATGGCCCTGTAAGCTAGAGATCTTCCCCCTTGATGGTTTCCGCATACTCCTTCGTGTATTTCGAACAAGAATGCTTCCACTTTGCTGGGATGAACGCATTTTAGGTAAGGCCCTGAGAATGACTTCTTGTATAATGCCAAAGATGGAGATAGCCAAAATCGCTGCGACTTCTCTCTTATTCTATTGGCTTCTTTTTTCTCTTCTGGTAGGATGCCGTCTTTTAGGAACAGGATGATGGGATCCATCCAAGAGGGGCCTAATTCTGCGCAACATACCTCTTCTGTTTCGGGGTCTTCTATGCTTGGTCTTGGTAAGAAGTTGATGAGTAATGGATGAGGGATGAATGTATCTGCCATTGAGGCAAGGCCTGCTAGTTCGTCCGCTCGGCTGTTTTCCTCCCTGCCAATTTGTTCTATCCTTACTACATCAAACTTCTTGATCTCTATTCTGATCAGCTCTTGGTACTTGGCCATTCTGTCATCCTTTGCTTCGTATTCGCCAGAAATTTGGTTTACTACCAGTAGAGAGTCACTGTATACCATTAGTTCGGTGGCCTTCATGTAGTATGCTGACTTGAGCCCTGCGAGAAGCGCCTCATACTCTGCTTCATTGTTGGATGCTGGGAAGCCAAGGTTGATTGCTTGCTCTACAACCAGGCCGTCTGGAGAGATGAGGACTATGCCAAGTCCTATACCATGCCGGTTGGATGCTCCATCCACAAAGAGTTTCCACATCTCTCTAACGAATAACTTCCAGCATGTGGAGGGGTCAGATAATGTCGTGGGGTCAAGAATGGTGTTTTCTTCAAGGTCCATGCCTGTTGTCTGTTCCTCGCCATCTAGTTGGGCTGTTGGTGAGTCTTGGTTTGCTTCTTCCTTGCTGTCTTTAGTCTGGTCTGCCTTGGAGTCTGACTGAGTGCTAACTGCTAGGGGTTGCGCTATTCCGGCGTCAACTTCCATCCCTAGTTCGGTCGTGTCAGTTAGGTCAACTGGGCAGATATGATGATTACCAGGAGTGAATTCTGCGACGAAGTCTGCCAAAGACTGGGCCTTTACTGCGGTTCTGGGTTGGAACTTGATGTCGAATTGTCCCAACTCTACTGCCCACTTTAAGATTCGCCCAGAAAAGTTCGCCCTCTCAAACAAAGCTTTTAGTGGAAAAGTTGTGAGGACGACTATGGTGTGGGCATGAAAGTAGTGTGCCAATTTTCTGGATGCCATCATTAATGCTAATGCTAGTTTCTCCAAGGGCAAGTACCTTGTTTCGGCTCCCAACAATGTCTTGCTGACATAAAAGATGGGCAAGTGTTGTATTCCTTCTGCACGAACCAACACTGCGCTAACTGCGTGCTGAGAGACTGCCAGGTACAAAAAGAGTTCTTCACCGGGTACTGGAGTAACAAGCAGTGGTGGGGAAGACATGTACTCTTTCAAGCTTTCCAGAGCTCGGTCGCATTCTTCATCCCACTCAAACTTGGCTTTTAAAGCTTGAAAGAATGGTCGTAATCTGTCTGATGACCTGCTAATGAACCGATTGAGCGCAGCTGCCATGCCGGTAAGATGCTGCACTTCTTTGACTGAGTTTGGTCTCTCCAACTCCTGGATTGCCTTGATTTGAGTGGGGTCTGCTTCTATACCTCGGTTGGTCACGAGGAAGCCCAGGAATTTGCCAGATCCTACTCCGAATGCACACTTGGACACATTGAGGCGCAACTTGTGCTTTTTCAGGATCTCAAACATCTCACCTAGGTCTTTAAGATGGTCATTCTCATCCTTGCTTTTGACCACCATGTCGTCGATGTAAGCTTCCATTGTTTTGCCTAACAATGGTTCAAACATCTTGGTGACCATCCGTTGGAATGTTGCCCCTGCGTTTTTCAGGCCAAAAGGCATGACCTTGTAGCAGTACAATCCCCTTGGTGTTGTAAAGGATGTGACCTCCTGGTCTGGTTCATGCATGGCGATTTGGTGGTAGCCTCTGTATGCATCCAGAAAGCTGAGTCGGTTGTGCCCTGCCGTCAGGTCCACCAGTTGATCTATCCTTGGTAGAGGAAAGCTATCTTTTGGGCAGGCCTTGTTGACAGTTTTGTAGTCGACGCAGACACGCCATTTACCATTCTTTTTTGGCACTACGACTGTATTGGAGATCCATCTTGGGTAGTGCACTTCTCTAATTGCTCCTGCCTCCAGCAGGTTGCCTACTTCTTCTGCCACTATTTCGGCGTGGTGGAGTGCTGATCTGCGTGTGCGCTGAATGACTGGTCTAGCGGATTGGTGGACGTTGAGTTGGTGACTGATGAAGTTTGGATCAATTCCTGGCATGTCGTAGGGCGTCCAGGCAAACACTTCGATGTTAGAGGTCAAGAATTCCAAGACCTCTGATCTCTCAGCGCTGGACAACGACGAGCCAAGCAAGAAGAACTTATCTGGGTTCTTCTCATCTATTTTTACCTCCACCAAGTCCTCTACCGCTTTTTGATCAGCCTCTTTGCCGACGTCTGCGAATAGCTCATTACTTTCTGGTTCTTCCACCAAATGAACGTACCCTTTGGCAGCGCGGCTGCCATTCACCGTGGCGAAACATTGTTTTGACATGATTTGATCCCCATAGACTTCTTCAATTATACCGGTGTCGTTGGGGAACCGCATTACTTGGTGGTAGGATGACGCCACCGATCGCATGGCATGCAGCCATGTTCTGCCCAAAATGATGTTGTAAGTGGAGGGGACTTTCAATACCCAGAACTCCACTTGTTTTGTTACGGTTCCTGCTCTGACCGGAAGAATTATCTTACCAACGGGCCATTCTGGCATGGAGTTGAACCCAATCAGGGGAGAGACGGCAGGCGCCAAGTCTTTGTCTTGCAGCTTTAACTGTTTGAATGTTTCGTAGTACATGATCTCACATGAACTACCCTGATCAATCAGAATCCGCTTGACGTCAAAATCCTTGACTCGGAGAGTGACGACCAGGGCATCATTATGGGGGCAGTATATTCGGTCTAAGTCTTTATCTGAGAAAGACATGACGTTTGTTGCCTCTGTCTTCCCCTTCTTAAAGGCAGGTTAGGCACTTTGTACTTCTCTAAAGTGTTCAGCCTTTTTGATTGATCCCTTGAGCTCGCATACACGCTCAGGTTCAAAGATTCCATGTATCACATTGATAATGCCTTGAGGTGGGGCGTCAATTGGCATTCCATTAGGGTTGTTATGATCCTGGGTGGCTGGCTGTGTCCCTCCTTCAATGTATTTGTCCAAGTGACCAGCTGCTACCAACTCTTCCAAGTGCTGTCTCAACGGCGTGCAATTCTCAGTTCGGTGCCCCTTTTCTTTGTGGAAGGTGCACCGTGATCTGTCGTCGTAGTCTTTCTGAGCTTCACCTAGCTTGGCTGGCCACTTGACAAAAGGCTCATCCCTTATTTCGCTCAGGATCCGATATATCGGTTTTTTGAACACCATTGTTATGGCAGTGCGGATTCTCAACCATCTTTTGTCCGGGTCTTCTCCGTTATCTCGTCTGCCACGACCGTTTCTATTCTGCCGATCTACCGTGTTGACCTTTGCTGAGGTTTTCTTTTCTGGTACTGCGATCGCACTAGATTTTGCCTTGGCACGCACGCCATCCTCTTCTACCCTGATATGCTGATGCACTCTTTCCATCAGGGCCTCCATGGTGAGGGGTGGCGTCATGGTAATCGAGTCCCTTAGTCTGTTCCCGACTGGAAGGCCTCTTTTATACTGGGCAATGGCAAGATTGGTGGGACAGTCTCCAATCTGGTTGAATGTCTCCCAGTAGCGACTGTTGTAGGATCTAAGGGTCTCTTTATCCCCCATGTCGATGGAGAGTAACTGGTCTATCTCCACCGGTGTCTTAGTATTTGTTTGGAACCTCGTTACGAATGCTTCTGCCAATTGAGCCCAGGAGGCTATGCTGCCCTCTGGAAGCTTTTCGAACCATGTCAAGCCTAGGTCGCCAAGGCTTGATGGGAAGAGTATGCACATTAAGGCCTCGTTTCGCCTGTATACGGCCATGACTTGGCGAAAGTGGCTCAAGTGTGAATATGGGTCCGTCTTCCCTTCATATGTAGTGAATTTCGGTTGAAGGAAGCCTGATGGTAGGGGCGCGTTCTCGATTGCTGGAACAAACGGCGAAGTTTGTAGTCTTGCCAATGTTTTGTCTGTTGGTTCGTAGGCCGGTCGCGGTATTGGCATTCCAACCTCGACGCTTCCATGCGTCCGAGGAGCCAACCGCTGTAAGGCTGAAACTCTATGTGGATCCCTTGCCCTGGCATCCTCCTTGCATCGTGTTTTCTCTTCGAGCACGGTTCGTAAGTCGGATGATCTGGGTAATTCTGTCTGTCTATATCTGGTTTGGTGCGAATGTGAAGGCCAATATGTGCTTCCTTCAGTGTATGATCTCTCAGATCTCGTCCTCTCAGACCTGGAATGACGAGTTTTGGAGGACCAGGATTGAGTGTCGCCTGTCCTAAGGCTTCTGCTCTCTCCTTGCGAGGGTGTAGTATTCCTACTATGATTTTCTGAGTGGCGAGGGGGCGTCTTGTTTTTGCGCCCCTCTCCTGTCGCCACTTCTTTTTTCTTCATCTGGCGCTTCAAGGCTTCCATGTCCGCCGCCATCTTCTTTATCAATTCATCTTGCTCTTTCACGCGATCTTCCAAAGTTTGAGGGTCAATCCTCCGTCTTTGTCTGTTGGGACTTTGAGAATGGGATTGACGGGGGCTGTGAGTCCGTCTCCCCCTAGCATCCCTCCTGGAGGTATGTCTTTGGGGCTCCAAGTCCGCCATGGGAGGGACAGAAGGTAATCCTTCACGCCTTGCGTCCCCTTCTGGAGTTAGTCCGTCGACGGCGGACTGCGGCAAGTCTTCAATGTGTGCCATTGAATGAGAAAAGGAGAGGCTTAGTCAAGAGGTTTCGTTCTGTTTGTTTTTCCCACAGACGGCGCCAATTGTACGGGGAAGAAATAATTCTCCTCGTATAATCCTGTTGACTAAGTCCACGCTCCTCCGTACGATGTCGTTTTGTCACCTGAAAACACAAACGTGAGCTAGCCGGCGGGTGTGTGCCGGAAACCTCTCCGATGCCTAAGTCAGAAAACTTGACAAATAGACAAAGCTCAATGTATTCAGTAAGCAAAATTGTATGTTGCGTTATGTTACCTCCTTCCAAGGTAATGCTTGTGAGCTTTTATAGGTTTCGAGTGGCCCAATCCTAGTAGGACTTTTATTTCTCCATGCAGAGTCCTCCTAGGATTCATGCTCCTAAAAGATAATGCTTATCTTTTTACACCCCCCCACTGCTTAAACCAAGTGGGATGGTCTTCACCATGGCCGAACTATCATCCGACTGAGATAAACTTAGCTATGCTGAGCCACAAAGTAAGCCGAACTATCCTTAGTTCGGCCCTTTCCGCTTATATTTCCTTATCTCGGTTCTCATTTGTTCAACTCATGGTGTGCTTGGACCGAACCAACGACTCTTCGACCGGTATAACTTCAAAACCGGTATACCTCTAAAGCCGGTATGAATTCAGGAACGATGTACCTTCAAGACCGATCTAACTTCAAGTTGCTCTCGGACCGAAGTAGCTTAACAATTCACGAGCCGAAGTAACTTCATCTCTTTTGACCGGAGTAACTTTATCTCCCTTGGGCCTGAGTAATTTTTCGGCCCTTTTTACTCAGTCCGTCATACTTTGGGCCATAAAGTCCATCTCACAGCTCGGCCCAATTTTTCCCAAAAATTACCCTCTCAATTATAAAGCTTTTTTAATATTTTTATTTTTTTAAAACCTGTTTTGCTTTGGTTTATTAGTTCTCTCAGGCTGCCAACTTCTCTTTTGCTTATTTGGTTGTATTAATTTCCTTAATGTTTACAAATGGAGTGCTTATTTGGGGATAATGTCTATGATGCTTTATTTTGCTTCACTTCACATTGTGTTCATATGATGTTTTTTAGTTGGTTTATTGGACATCAGTAGTTTTGGAAATGAAAATTTTCCCCATTATATTTTGGGAATGTAAACATCAGTTAATACACTTTGTATTTGAGCAAACAATGGGGAAAATGGAAACCTGGGCTTTGATTTTTCTTGAGTATTTATATTTTTACCTTGGATATCTTTTTTGGATATCTTTTGTTTCAATAATCTTTAATTTCAATAATCAACAGGTTTGTCCAATTTAATTGCTTTATTGATATTTACAGTTTATGATTGAAACATTGTGTTTGATGTTTACAATTTCTGTGATTATTTCTTTGGTTGGTTATGTAGGAAATTTATAAGTTTGATCATTATTTTATTTTTATTTTTTTTACATTTTGTCTCAGTTAAATCTAAACCACATTTCAATTTTCTATAGAATTCAGGAGTTAATTTTTTAAATTAATTGATTTTTAAATTCATATTGTTTGATTTTTTAAATTCATGAGTTCATTTTTTAAATTCATACTTTGGTTTGAATTTGTGGTATTATACTGTTTCAATAATCTTCAATTTCCAGCATGTTTCAATAATCTTTACTCTCTCTTTCATTGCTATAGTGGTTGTATTCAAACCCATTCCTCATCACTGCTTCGATGGTTCTTCGTTGCTTTACCGACTCTTCGTTGCTTCACCGACTCTTCGTTGCTTTGGTGGTTGTCATTGGTACACATCAAGATTATTTGCCTTCAGGTAACACTTCTCTTTTCCCCTCAAGGTCTCAGTCTCCCCCTCTTCCCAACCCCACCCGAAACCCCTTCCCAACCCCACCTAGAAACTTTCTTTGTTGTTTAGTCATTTATTGATTGATTTAATAAATAATCAAACATTTTTTGGGATTAATCAAGAAATCGTACAATAATAAAGGGATATTTTTGGCCAATAAGGGTTTGAAAATTTTTTTATCCTATTTGGTAAGAAACCCAAGAAATATTTTTATGTCCTGTTTGGTTGCTAAGAAAGTGGGGGATTCATCAGCAAACTGATGAATCTAAACAGATGGATCACATCCATCAAGAAAGATGTATCCACGAAATTCCCATCATACTTGGAATCTAAACTGATGGATTGACCTTTAATAAAATATATCTAGAGTTAGGTGTGAGCATACATAGCTATTTGTTAATAAAATATATCTAGAGTTCTTTTTTTTTTTTTTTTTTTTTTGGGTGTCATTATGTATTGTTGTTAGATGGATTTGTTATTTAGTTGCTGGTAGTGAGCTTGATTTGGTGAAATGTGTTGTTTGGAGGATTTGGATTCGTTGCAAGTTATTTGTGTTTCGTCTACCATGAGATAATTAATTTTGCCTACAATTCACTACAAATATCAATAGTGTTGTAGGCATGGACAATTTTTTTTATACATTTTAATGTGAATTGATGGTTTGATTCACTACATTTTTTTATACAGTTTGGTTTGTATCCACCATATTGGTTTCTATTGTTTGTTTCATGAATAATTACAAAAAATAGTGTTCTAGGTGTCATTAATTAGCTTTCAAAAGATGTTTCATTCAAATGTGTCATTAATTAGCTTTGTTGCAGTTCTTCACTCAATTTTGAAGTGCCATTGAGACCTATGGTAAATATAAGTTATCTTTGTTGTTCATGGTTAAGATGTTTTCCTATGGTAAATGTACGTTTTCCTATGGTATATATGTTTCTTCCTCATCTATGTCTTCCTTTAGCTTCAGTTATATATTTCTTTTTTTTTCTCTTCTCCCCTAAAAATCATGCCCTTAGTGTAAATTACGCGTGAGTTTACTTAGTTGGTGAACTTATAGAGTAGTGAAAAGAAGTAAAGAAAACTTTACGAATTTAAACTACATTCTATTAGTTGGAGCATTAAATAAAATTGTATGAACATGGCAAAGCAGGTTTGGTGGATAAATAAAACGATTCTCTCCTCTGCTTTGGCCAGAAGGCCAATGCAAACAGTAGCAAATAGACAATCACAATATGGCTGTTTGCCATCTTCTTGAATGGATGATTAGATAGAGCATTGAGTAGATAACTTGTGTGATGAGATGATATTTATAAATTATTGCCCATTACAAACCAAACTAAATGAATTTAGAAAATTTAAGAATCATCATTCTTTCGTGTTTCTTTGTTATGTAAATAAGGTTTGTTGTTACGCTTAATTTTGATTTTTGTTTATCCATCATTGTCCAAGAAAAGTGATTGAACAATAATTGAGTTGCAAGTTTGAATATAGATTTGTGAATATAATTAAAGTTGAGCCTTAATCAAAGTTTCTGAGTGCATGATTGATCAACAATTTCTAAATAAAAAAATTCAACTCGTGATAAAACCTTGCAGTATGATGAGTTTCTTCTTCTTCTTCTTCTTCTTCTTCTTCTTCTTTCATATGCTTATACTTGAATAAAATTTTAATTGGCAACCTCACTCTTACTCTAGATTTTCTTGGTTTTGTTTAAGAAAATGTAATCTATGTGGATTAGCTATAAAGTTCAGTATAATACTTCTTATGTATGAATCTATTAAGGGTATTGAATCATGGTTTTAGGTAAAGATTTAAATTTTTTCTTCTTTTTCATTTTTATTTTCTTTTTCAAATCCATATTCAAGTTCATGATCCAAACGCAGTTTAAAAGGATTAAATTGTTGGTGTTTAGTTTCCCACACAAGATCATAATGAATAAGACATTGTTGGTGGTTATTTGCAATTTTTCAATTACATTTTAGTAGTTTTTGCTTTTCTTAAATTGAATGGAAGATAGTTTGAATACTAGGGACAAAAGAGGAAGCAAAACCAATTTATAGAAGAAAAAAAATAAATTAAGTAATACCAATATTTTGAACCAAGAATTTTTAGTGTCTGTACATGATATATCTAAAACAAGTATTTACTCTTAAACCACATTTTTTTAAAAATCTTTTCCGCCTCTCTCTCTCTCTCTCTCTCTCTCTCTCTCTCCCAAAAATGAAAAAATCTTGGAAAGTCAATTCTTAGATCTTTTTAAGGTTAATAATGCAATTCTCATAATATTTTCTTATGTACATTGAAATATTTCTTTCTCATATCTATCTTTTGTCAAAAAAATGTTAGTTTGGTTATATCTTGGAGATGTTTTAGCGGTCGACCACCCCGTGGATGAATTATTTTTGATGAAACTATTTGTTGGTTGTATGGAGCTTGACATTATGAGTATATATATTTTTTTTGTTTGCTTTTCTATCTATTTGTCCACTTTAGGTGCAAAAGTATATATTTGTTGACTTTACTACTGCATATATTTCTACTTATTTGCACCCTTTGCCAGGTTGGGGTAATGTGACATATCTAAAAATTTTAGGATTTATTAATTTGTAAAAAAAATGGTAAGATTCATTAACATTTTCTTTTGATGTTGTTAGAGTCAGATTGTGTTACCAATACTTAAAAATTTTAGACTGATTCATTATTTTTATTTAATATTTGGAGTCAAATTATTATTTTCAAACTGTGTAGATGTGCAAATCTTTTGCTATTTGTTAATTTTAATAAATTAATTCTACGAAACAAAGTAGTAAGTGATTGATGTGTTTTATTGATAGTTTCAGTTGGAAACACAACTCATTTTGATAAATTGTTTAATTTTAGTAAAATTTGGTGACGGAAAATGATTGGTGGGTTATTAGTTTGGCATTCGCATATCTATACCATTTTTATTAATTCCTTCAATGATATATTTTATTCATGGTATATGAATTTGCTTTATAACTTTTGTCAATAATGGGCCTTTTTTATCAATAATGGGCTCTCTTTTTTTGGGTCAATAATGGGCTTTTTTGGGGGGGATCAATAACGGGCTCTTTTCATGGTATATGATTGGTGGGTTATTAGGGATATGTCCTGCTTAAAAGTGTTTCAAGTTGTTTGGAAAATGTCCTACTTATATCTGTAATCTACACCAGCCATTTTTTTTTATATTTATATAGATTTTCAGAAACTATAGAGTTATAGTCTAAATGGGATGGGATTAAAGTTTCTAAAGATTTGTTTTATGTGTGCTGGAAATTGATTTGCTTCTCCTATATTTTGGGTCTTTAAACAACTTCTAACTTAGTTCTACATAGATTTGCTTCTTTCTACTTCTCCTATATTTTTTCCTTGCAATGCAACCCCTTTCTTACAAGATGTGCTTGGCCAAAAAAATTAGTGCCAAAAAGGGTAGACTTTGGACCAAAACTCATCCAACAACCAACTATATGCACAACATCACTACCATAGAGGTGGTGTACTGGATTGAAAAGAATTTCACATATTTAGATTAGCTTGGAATTTCAACTTGCAGTGTCTTCAAATTAATGATTGATTAGAGGAAGGAAAAATGTTGTTCATTTCATACTATTTACTTGGCAGTTTGAATGAACTTCTTTCCCCATTTTCCTTTTCACTATGTTTTAATCTTCTGCAATAAAATGTCACATGAAACTCTAAGGTAGTGTTTGGTTCACTATAATAAAATGCAAAGACTCCTTACACTTCTCATGTTTGGTTGACTAAAAGAATAATGAAAACTTCATTGCAATGGGAGTCATCATTAACTATTATAAGGGAATGATCATTCCATAGAGAAGTGTGGCCCCGTTTGTTTTCAGAGATAGAATAGATGGGATTGATAGTGAGGGGATCCGTTTGTTTTCAGAGGTAGAATGGATGGGATTGATAGTGAGGAGATTAAGTAAAATTGTGTTTGTTTTTATGATAGTTGTTAGTGTATGGATTGTTAAATTATTTTTATATAAAATAATAAAAAAATACAAAAACATTAAACATTAATGTTTAAAAAAAAATGCCCAACATGTAAAAAAAAAATTTAAAAATAAAATAAAATAAAAAATTTCCAAAAAAAATTAAACAAATAAAATAATGATTTTTACTTAACAAAAAAAAATAAAAAATTAAATATTAATGTTCAAAAAAAAATGTCCGACATGTAAAAAATAAAATAAAAAATAAATAAAAATAAAAAAATATCTAGTCCGCCGGACTATTTTTCTAATACCAAGTCTTGGAGGCCCATCTGAATCTCCTTGGGGAGGCCCATCCGAATCTCCTTGGGAAGGCCCATCCTAATCCGGAGCTCACAATCAATCCCCTTCCCATCTCTCAAAACAAACACAATATTAATGGGTCCCACCTCACTACCAATCCCAATCCCCCTTCTAACTCTCCAAACAACCGTGGCCTGTAAGGAATTACTATTTCATTTAATTTCATCTCATTTCAATGTACCAAATAAAGCATAAATGAGATTGAAGTGTTTCAAATATAATCAGTATTCTAATAAATGATTTGGATCATTTTGATAAATGTGTGAATTGGATTTCCTTTTTTAACACGCTGATAAAGTAGTATTCTGTGATCTTTTATTTTTATTTGATTGATGAAAATTAGAATTATAGTGAGAAAGAAATAGTCTGTTGTACTTAAATTATGGCGCAATTAAAGTAATCAAATAGTCATTGTGCATGCCATTGGTATTTAAACCTAATCTATTTATAGCACTATTAAATGAGTTATTCCTTCATTACAGGTTTGTGGTGTTTCAACCTCTTCAACAACCTTGGAGTTCATTTTAATTCAAATCATGGACAACATTCATATTTTTGGTTATGTATGTTTAGTTTACTGATTCACAAAAACATTACTGATTCACAATGGACAAAATTGTGAATAAGAAATTTTTTTCAAATTTTTATTTCCTAATGAATTTATCATGGATGTAGGCTTCCCACCTCATTTTGACATAACTGGGGTGATGCCTTCAAGAGTTCTCACTTCATTCTCTAACGTATTTTCAAAATCAACCTTGTTTAAGGAATAGTTGAAATTAGTTTAATAAAAAATCAGTCCAATAAAATATCAAATATCAATAAGAAATAAATGAGTTACACCACATTACCTCCACCATTACTAATCATGGACACCACCATTTTTTGTCACTTAAATTTCTGTTAGACAAACAAAAATGCAACTATTTTTGCATTGAGAATTTGAGTTCAAATACTGCATCAATCACAATGATATTATTGAAACTTGCTTATTATTAAAAATAAAATTTTCTACCAAAATTTATTGTTAAATTCAATTGGACAATAAATTTTGTTATTGTCCAATTGAATGGGACAATAACAACATTATTGTTAAATACAATTAGACAATAAAATTTAAAAATTGTTTTTGAAAACTCCAAAACCAAATAAATTTTAAATTTTAAATTTGTAAAAATTATTTTTAAAATAAACGACCAACCACAATTTCAAATCTGACAAACTCTTTTTAAAATCTAAAATTTATTTGAAAATCCAAAGTCAAAGAGACCATCTATTTATAATGAATTACATTTTAAATTACATTTTAACCAATAATTTTATGGTCAATTACATTTTAAGCTTAATAATATTTTCACCGTGCCTTTAGGTACAGACATACACTAGTTAAATAATAATTTATAAGGGCACAAATTCAAAAAGTATAGATCATAAATAAAATAAAAATTTAAATATAAGTAGTATTTTAATATCTAAAAAATTAAAGTAAAGAGAACTGTCCCGCTCCGGTATCTCATTCAATAACGTATCCGTTACAATGACCTGTCCACTTTCCCTTTTTTTAATTTTTTAATTTTAATATCCACTTTCCCTTTACAATGACCTACCCTTTTTTTAATTCGAATTCAAAAATTCAAACTTCCTCCTAACCGTAGATTCCGAAGTGTTCCCTTTTAATCTCTCTCTCTCTCTCTCTTTCTCTCTTTCTCACAATCCTCACTCAAAGCATATACAGTTTTCCCCTTAAACAAAAAAAAAAAAAAAAAACAGCGTCTTTTCTACAATGGGTGCTTCACGGAAGTGGTTGAAATCACTTATTGGTCTCAAGAAGACCCAATCAAGCCACCAAGTAATCCCATATACTCTCTACCATCACTGACCCAGTTACTTGATTTTCTTGTTTTCTTTGTTTTTAGAAAGTGTTTTCATTTTTTTTTTTTTTAGGAAAATGTGGGCAGTAGTGGTAAGGGTCGAAAGTGGAGGCTATGGAGGAGTGACAAAGGAGGCCACGTGGCTGCGTCTGATTCGTCTTCGTTTGGGGTTGATGATGATGTGTTCAGTGCTGCTGTGGCGACTGTGGTTAGAGCTCCGACCAAAGATTTCATGGTGGTCAGGCAAGAGTGGGCCGCCATCAGAATCCAGACCATGTTTCGGGCTTTTCTGGTAATTCTATTTTTTTTTTCCTTCTCTGTGTCACTCTGTTTACTCAATTTTTTTTTGTAGCTATACATATCTTAGCTATGTGTATTTGATGGGTTTGTTTGGGATTGAGTTTTCAATTGCTGATGAATGAAATTGAATTCAATCCTTTGACAAAACCCCCTTTTATTCAGTGCATATATTTTTTTCTGCAACAACCTATATGATTTTGGTCATGAATTAATGATAAAACAAAATCAAACTACGAGCATACAAAATTGGTTCTATATGACACTGTATGTGAAGATCAAAACAATGTACTTAAATAGTCTTTTGATGAGAGCATAGAATTCAAAGTTTTCTTTGAAGTACTAACAGTTGGCATTTCCATCAGCTAGATGATAAAAGAACATCAAAGAAGATGGGAAAATATGAAGAATACATGTACAAGCAAGATCCCCAAGTACAAGAGCTGATACAATTACGAGTAAAGACCATTCCTATTAGTTTAAGACCCATTCCATTAATAGTTCAACATAATTTTCCTTTAACAAAATCAAATCACATAATGGTTATATATTTGGGAGCTAAAGATATCAAACATGCCTTGTCATCATCCCAAAATAGTAAAAGCATGTCACTATTCCTAGAGAAAATTTAGTTGGTGATGGTGGTGGTGATGGTGATAATAGTGGTTAACGTGGTGATGGGTAGTGGTGTGATCGCATTAGTAAGACCTTAATCTGCCTAGATAATCTTGTTTTTTCTAGATTTCATTTTCCCGTCCAACCAAACACTAGAAGATTCCAATTTTTTGGGAGGGAAAATTGTGAATCAGTATTGTTTTAAATTTTTTTTACAAATTTATGAAAAAATTTATAACTTTAATTATTAAAGTTGGTATGATTTACCACTGATTTGAATTTTTTTTTTTTTTTTTTTGGAAACCTGACTTGCAATTTCCCCTTTTTTTTCAAAAAAAAAGAAGGAAAGAAAGAAAAGAAACCCAACTTGTATTTTGCATCTTTCCATTTTACTCTGCTTTCAAAAATGAAAAAATTAGTTTTGAAAGCATAACCAAATATGCTAGAGTACTTATTTACAAACAAGAAAGGGTAGTGGGATTTGCAGTGTTAAAGATTAATTATTCACTGTTGGTTTGTTAATATATATCATTTAATAACCACCACAGAACAACCAATATTAACTTGCATATTTTATCTGTGTTTGTTCAATTCTGATATTTTATGAATCATGATTATGTTACATTTTTTGAGGGTTTCTTTGCTTTGTGAAATCTATTTTTGTTGATTCATGTTTATACAATGAATTGATGATTGAAGGCAAGACAGGCTTTGAGGGCATTGAAAGCAGTGGTGAGGCTACAAGCGATTTTCCGAGGTAGGCAGGTCAGGAAGCAAGCTGCTGTAACACTACGGTGTATGCAAGCTCTTGTTCGAGCTCAGGCTCGTGTTATGGCCTCTTGTGTATCTGCACAAAGTCAGGATAAATTTCTTGACAAACATCACAACGAAGCTGATCCAATTAAGCACGCCGAGGTATACTAATAAGTTCAACCAATTCATATGACATTATTGTCATTACATAACATTTATTAGCACAGTTCAAGTACTAAATAATGAACATCCTTTGTCAGGGTGGGTGGTGTGATAGCCCGGGAACAGCTGAGGAATTGAGGTCAAAACTTCAAATGAGGCAAGAAGGTGCCATCAAGAGGGAGAGGGCAATTGCATACTCCCTATCTCAACAGGTAATGAATTTGAAACACCATTCTGATGTTGTTTTGATTTTCTTTGTCTTTTTCAATAAGCAAATTGAAATGAACTTGTTTTCAGCAATTAAAATCAAATCCCGGTTCAAATTCAAGAACAAAGAAGCTAGTGGCCGCCCACAAGCTTGATAAGCACATCTCAGGACGAACCTGGTTGGAGCGTTGGATGGCAAGTAAGCCATGGGAAAGTAGGATGATGGAAGAATCAGAAGCTACTCCTTCTCCTATGGTTGGCTCTAGGGCTAGTTTTTCTGGGTTGGACTCTGTGAAGGTTAAATGGAACAATCTTTCAACCAAGATAACAGCTAGATCTCCTATGAGTGGCCAAATTACTCGCTCGTCCTCTGACCCGTGTTCTGAATTCTTGTTCGATGAGAGCACAACATCAAGTTCATCTTTGTCTAATTCAGAAACTCCCGGGTCTAGCAACACCCAAATGGAGGGTAATATTAATGATACTAAACCAAACTACATGAATTTGACAATGTCAATCAAGGCTAAGCAGAGAACTAGCCGGTATGCATCTCAAAACAACATGCAGAGGCATATGATGGTGAAAACCATGCAGCTTCCTAGTGGGGATACAATGAGCAATGTTGATTCTGATCTCTACTCAGTTACATTGTGCAAGGATCTTTACCCGCCGATGCATTTGGAGAGATATGATTGGGTGAAAAATCGACAAGAATGAACTAAACATGATTCATTTTCGGAGTGGTACACTTTTTTGTGCACATGATTACTTTGGTTGAGCCACATTTTTTTGTTTTCAACAGCTTGTTGTGCTAGATAGGTTTTGGGATTGTTCTTTACTGATATGATGCATATACATATAAAGTTAATTTATAGGTTTGACACCTAGAGAACTAGGGGTTGGGATCCTTGATCCAAAAAGAGTGTCTTCTCTCTGCTTTCGATCAAATAACTTTTTTTTTTTAACATTTATGTATAATATAGATTGTATGATTGCGAGTGCATATGATTGGGGATACAAGTGTTGAGAAGTGGTACAAATTTAGTATGTGCACTGCTTTGATTTGCTTGACTTGTTGAATGAGATTTTTTTTTTTGGGGGGGTAAGATTTGAGGTTTTCATATACAAGAGTAGTGCTAATTGTTTGGTCGCTCTTTTTTATTTATTTTATCTATGATATGTTAAGAATGGATTTTTCTCTTCTCGTCTCATTCTACCCTAGCCCGCCTTGGTTGGGTCTGACATGGGTTGGTTTCACATGAGCCTTGCTCGGTACAACTGGGCTTGGCCAAATTCCAGTCTCACTATAACCCAGCTAGCGCCAGCTCAGTCCAACCCACTTCAATTATAAAGGGGCGAGTGAAGGCCATAGGGGTGAGACTAAATGTGGTAACCATGATCACTCATTGTGGAAGCATTCACCCTTAATTGGGAAATCAAGGACCACAAAACACATCCTCTCGGTCATTGTAAAGTAATGATATCATCAACCACCAAATTATTGTATCTTCAAGCAATAGAAAGAAAAAAATGAAAGAAATAGAAAGTGTATAGTTCCAATGAAAAATAGACCACACAAAGAAATGGTTCACAAGTCAATTTCACGACATGAGGACACACATATATATAGCTTCAAGGCTTGAAATTGGTGTTTGATGAGAATATCTCCAATCTGTTAAGGTTTGACCTTGTTGTGTTCTTCAGAGAGAGAGAGAGAGACAGAGATACTGCATGAGGCTTACCTGATCACAATATACTACAGATACCATGCAACTTAATTGAGGCAACCAAATCATGGTGGCATCAAAAAGCTGTGAAGTTATTGTATGAATTTGTTGATGCGATTTTGATTTGGAGAACTGAAGCTAAGAAATGATATGTGATGAAAAGCAAAGCTGTAATGTTATTTTTTAATTTTTTTTATTATTATTATTACTAAAAGTAGGGATGTGGGAAAAATTGGCAAAAATCAATCAAATCGATTGAATCGGATTAAATTGGTTATATTTGATATGTTTTTTTTAATAAGTTTTTAAATTTGATTATTTGGTTTTTGGTTCGCTATCGGTTCAAGCACCTTGTGCACCAAACTAAACCGAAATCGACCGCTTTAACAAATATTGCATTTATAATATATATATATATATATATATATATATATATAATCTAATAATCTAATAATATTAATAAGTAATAATTTATTAATATTAATTAATTAATTTTATCATCTTTATAACTTAAGTTTGTAAACTCTTATTATATATAATCTTAACTCTAACTCGTTATTCTTGAAATTATAGTATTTTTAAACTTTTTTTGTTTTGTTTTTATTTTTGTTAATTTAGGAATTAAAAAATATTTATTAAATGGATGGATTGAATATGTTTGAAATTTTGGATAAATAACTAATTTAATGTTTTTATATAGATTAGTGATTATATTTAAAAGTGACTCAAGTTTAAAAGGTCCTAAACTGATTAAATTGCACCGAACTAAATTGTTTCAATCGGTTCGGTTCGGTTTGGTGCGATTTAATGGGAGAAGCGATCTGTATCGGTGTTCAAAATAATAAAACCGACATTATCGGTTTAGTAAACTTTTTTACCTAAATACCGACTGTACGAAACCAATTACATCTCTGGCTAAAAGGCATGCAAAAAAGTAAAAAGGTAATGCGACTCAAATAAGTCAATAAACTAATAAGTTGATTATTTTTTGTGTTGCCAAACTGAAGTATGGGAAATTCTTTGGGGTGTATACAATATGCACTTATAGTTACGATATTTGTGTATTTGGTTATGATTTACTGTGTTATTAGTTATGACACATTATGATATTGATTATGATATCATTTTGGTTATAATCGAAGAGTTGTTTAATTATACCTAATGTAATATTTGGTTATAACTCAATTTTTTTAATTATAACTCTCATGGTATTAAGTTATGTCATTTGTAATAATAAAACTTATAAATTGCACACCAACATTTTCTTAAGTGTATATGTATATTGTTGCTTTCACATCAATAATATTGTAATTGTTTATTAATTTAGGCCTTGTTTGGTATGCGAGAGTTTTAGTTTAAAAGTCAAAAAATTATTAAAAAAATCAAAAAAGTCTATAACTCATACCAAAAAGTCAAAGATTTCATTTTCTCTCTATGTTTTGCACATTTTTTTCCGTAAAAAATCAAAAAATCATTCCAAACATATTAGTTTTTTTACCTCATATTTTAGCTAAAAAGTTAAAAAAATTACTAAAATAGCATGTTCCCAAACGAGACCTTAGTATAGTGAAAATTGATATAAGCTGTGAATATAGACAATTTTGTCCAACTATATAAATCTATATCTTGTGTTTTTCTATTTTTTGCTATCGATTCTTCTTTTTACTGTTAGTATAAATTGGAAGTTAGGACGGCATCACACTAAGGTTATTTATTTTTATTTTTATTTTATTTTAAATAACAATATTACTTAATAATATGTTCATATTATATAAGTTTTTCATGGTAGAGATGTAGTAGTAGTGGTGATGACAAGGTTATAACAGAACACATTGATACTTATGTAAGAGAAATTATAAATTTAGCAAGCATTAAATAAAAATCTTAGTACTTAATTTTTTTTAACTAAAATTTTTTTAAGTAATATGAATTATAGCTATAAGACGGACTTAATTAAATTTTCTTTAAGACATTTAAATAAATACTGAACTGGGTTATCGAATATTGCCTAAATCTTGGTTTATTATTTTGTTTGATTGCATAAATATTCAACTCTTGAAATTAGAATCATGAGATGGTCCAGGTGGGGTTTGGCATGAAGATGAAGGAAAGCAGTGTGGGGGCAGTCGAGCTCATTGCAGTTTGTTTTCTTCTGTGCCCCTTTTTGGGTTCACCAAGGCTCAATAACACCGACTCATTGATTAAGCCAATTGAAGAGAATCTCGACCCTTTTTTAAATTATATAAATTCAATCTATTAAGATTTTTTTTAAAAAAAATAAAATTTAATACCCATATCTGGTACTATTATTTTTGAAAAATATAAATGATTTGTAATAGTAAGGTCGGTCCAATAGTAGGTCCTCTAGAGCCCAATAATATAGTCCAATTAGCAAAGCGGATTGAAAAGAATCTTTAAATTCTGGAGATTTACATATCAGTCTTATCACGAACCTATACTTTATTGAGTCCTAATTAAGATATTTTAGACTTTTAAGTTTCATTAAATTTTTAATAGTCGAAATTGTCCTTCAAACAATGCTTGTTCATCATTTATGATTATCTATAAAGAAACACCATAATTCGACATTTATTTTGATTTTTAAAACTTTAAAACATCAACTTTCAAATTGAAAAAACTAAAAACAATATATGTGCAAAAAAAAAAAAGCTTGTTTGGTTCTGATTGTCAGAAAATAGTTTTCAAAAAATTTACCTTTTTATTTTCCATAGTTTAATGTTTTCAATGATTTTTTTTTTTAATTTTTAGACACATCTAACATAAATACACTTACAAATTATAATATTTATGAAAAAAAATCTTTAAAAAATACACTAAATACCAAAAAATACAAAGGTGCTTTTGGTAACACTTACGTTTTCAGTTTTCTGTTTATATTTACAAAAATTTTAAAAACTCAAATAAAAACTTGTTTGGTAAAATTTTTGATTTATAAATAAGTGGTCTCCGTTTATAAATTTGGCCAAAAAATGAAAACACAAAAAATGTGTTTCCATTTTGAGTTTTCAGTTTTTTTTTTTTTACCACCCAACACTAGCCACCACCCACCACCCACCACCATTTTCTACCACCGTCTTCTGCCACCACCACCCACCCCTCACCACTACCTGCCACCACCACTCACCACCCACCTGCCACCACCACCCACCACCCGCCACCACCACCCACCTACTAGCCACCACCAGCCACCAGCCACCTGCCACCTACTAGCCACCACCACCCACCACCTACCTGTCATCCACGCGCCACCACCCATCACCCGTCACTACCATCCACCGCCCGCCACAACCACCCGCCACCTACTTGCCACCACCACGCACCACCCACCTGCCACCACCATCCACCACCCGCCACTACCAGCCACCTGCCACCCACCCGCCACCACCACCACCGTCGCCGCCAACCACCATCACCCACCATCCACCTGCCACCACCGCCCACCACCCACTACCCACCACCACCACCCACTCGCAACCACTTACCACCCGCTACCGTCACCCACCCACCCACCACCACCTACCACCCGCCACCGTCACCCACCTACCCACCACCACTACCATCACCCGCCACCCATCCGCTACCCACCTACCACCACCACCCAACACCCACCACCACCACCACCACCCAACACCTACCACCACCACCACCACTCACTCGCTACCACCTACCACCCGCCACCACCCCCCCACCACCCACCATCCGCCACCCACCTGCCACCACCACCCATCACCGTCACCCACCCACCTACCATCACCACCCACCACCCACCACCCACCCGCCACCACCAGTCATCCGCCACCCACTTGCCACTACCATCCACTCGCTGCCACCCACTGCCTGACACCGTCACCCACCCACCACCACCCACCATCTGTCACCCACCTACCACCACCACCCACTCGCTACCATGCATCACCCGCCACCATCATCCACCCACCCACCCAGCCACCACCACCACTACCACCACCACCCGCCACCACTCACAACCACCCGCCATCCGCCACCCACCACCACCACCCACTCGCTACCGCCTACCACCTGCCACCGTCACCCACCCAGCCGCCACCACCAGCTACACACCACCCACCATCACCATTTTCCACCACCGTCCTCCGCTGCCACTTGCCACTACTTGTCATTTCTCACTCTTTTTTATATTTTTAAATTTTTTTAAATATTTTGTCAATTACCAAACGCGTTTGTAGTTTATGTTTTTCTAAAAATAAACAAAAAATAAACAAAAACCAGTTTATAAAATTTTTGTAAATATAAACTGAAAACGTAAACGTTACCAAACACAAAATAAATAAGAAAATTCAGTATATTTTTCATTTTTTTATGTATTTATTAATTTTTTAAAATATTTTTTTACAAATGTTTTACTATTTAGATACATGGGCATTTAAAAAAGTAAAAAAGTTGCATAAAATTTGAAAAATATTCACAAAAAACAAAAAAATACGCAAAATAAAAAATTTAGTTTTCAGAAAACTAAATTCAAAAAACCGAAACCAAACACATATTTTTTTTTGAAAAAATTGTTTTTTTTTTTTTGTACAAAATTAAAAAATTTGTCTACAAAGGAGTATGGTGATGGAACATTGATGTGCAAAATTGAAAAAAAAAAAAAAAAAAAAAAAAACTAAAACTGAAAAAATTGATAATGTTTTCAGTTTTAAAATTGAAAAAAACTAATAATGTTCTCGATTTTATTAGATAGGTGAATCAAACCAATAAGTAGAAAGGCAAAACGTTTAATCTCATACTTTACTTTTTTTCATTAGTTAGTGAAACAATTATATAAAATATTATAATACAAAATTGATAATATTTTTAGTTTTAAAAATTGAAAAAAAATTAATAATATTCTCAGTTTACTAAATAGGACTATTGGTTCAAAAAATCTTAGATAAGATATGAACTATCACACCATTTGTAAATAGGACTTTTAAGTAATTAATTCTTAAATTATATAGTTTCACCCTATTAATTTTTTCAATAATGATTCAGACCCTCACAAAACATCCCCCCCACAACCCCACTCATTTGTGATTGGCCCAAGTAAGAAAGAGAAAGAAAAAAAAACAATACAAACATATCATTGATCCGCATCACTGTGGGATGATGGGGTCTCCCCAAAAGGGGTCCCAAACATTTTCCTAATTTTTTTAAAAAAAAAAAAACTAAAAATTGACACCCATCTTGTACCATTTTTTTTTATAAAAATATAAACAATTTGTATTATGGAAGTAGGTCCTGTAGTTTGCCGACCAAGGCTCAACGATGTGATCCAGTTGGCAAATCCAACTGGAGGCAACATCGTAGCTTGTAAAATTATATAGTTCACCCTATTAAGATTGTTTAAAAAAAAAATTAAATACCCATATCGAATGTATATATATATATATATATATTGACATTTTGAAATTAAAATTCTATGTCCATCCTGGTGGAGTTTGGCATGAAATTGAAGGAAAGGAGTGCGGGGGCAGTGGCATTTGTCACAATTGTTTTCGTCTGTGCCCTTTTCCTGTGGGACAACAATTTTCAGTTCTATTTGATTTTGGAAAGCTGTTGATAAATTCATTTATATATATTGATATGTCTCTATTTTTACAGTTCTTGAGTTTTGTATTATGGTTGTCACTTTAAAAATAAGTTTCTCTCAATCTCTAATAATGCATAGCATATCAAAGTGAAACAACATTGATTGTCACCGCACACTTCATTTTAATTTAATTTTATTTATTATCTATTTATTTTTAAAGTTTGGCCTTTTGTAACTATGTGTGTCCCACCTTGGAAGGAATCAATTTTTTGTGTGTGCCAAAGTGTTTTTTTTTTTTTGGAGCTTTTTTACTTGTAAGATGCTTTCTTTTTTTCTAATGCAGAGGCAAAATTCATGTTGAGTTTGTCTCTCAATTATGCCACTAGTCCCTTTTCACTATTTTTTATTTCAAAAAAAATAATAATAATAATTTTTTTACTATGTTTGTGAATCCTGAATTTGTCAACAAAAAATAATATGATATGAAACTATATATTTATGTGAAGTGTTCATTTTTTTTACACTTTATTTTCTTTTCCTATCTTCTTTCTTTTCTTATCATTTTTTACTAGAAATTCAAAATCAAAACGTAGCCTAAGTTTATTGTATGATGATTATGTTTAAAGGGTCCGGATGGTCTTCAATCCAAATCTGAGATAGTCTGGTCTAGTTCAGTCCATTCAGCCCACTTTTGAACCCCTTTTCAATAATCAGAACCGTTCACATTTTAGGATATGTTGAACACATTATTCCTGTAAAATATTATGTCAATCGGATAACAGATACTATGTATTCGGATCACTTTTGTCTGGAAAAATATGGACGATCAAAAAATTAACAGTTCATAAAAAAGTGATCCGAATACATAATATCCGTTATTTGATCAACGTGATTTTTTACAGAAATAATGTACTCAACAAATTTTAAAATGTGAACGATTTGAATTATCAAAAAGAGACTCAAAAGTGAGCTCTCAATGAACCGAACTGGACCCTCCAATCCACCATGGACTGGAGGCAAGCCCTAGCCATGTTTAAAAGACTAATCCAAACACTAATTCAATGTGTCAAACTTTAAGCCTCGGTTAAATCGAAGCATATTATATATATTTTTAAAGATTTACTTTTACTTTTCGTTTTATACAATTTTTTTTGGGTGCAATTTCGTTTTATACAATCATTGAATTAGATTTAGTTCATATTTGCAGCAAAAGGAAAAATTAAGAAGTTTATAAGTTAAATAAGTTGTCGCAAAAAGAGAAGGAAAAAACACTTTTTTCTAGATTCGAACATTGTGAACATAGTACATACAATAACAAACATATAACGGGAACACAAACACAAGTTACGCAACTAAAACAAAAGACCTTATGAAACCAATACTCCAGTACTATGTTAAATCAATGATTATCTCAACAACAACAACAAAAAATATTGTATAACATTTTGATTTATTAGTCAAAAAATACAATTTTTTCTTTCATTCGCATTCTTCTATTTTCTAAAAATTTTGTGAGGTCTGAGCTCTTGAGGCAATAGGTTGGGTCCACACTTCATATTGGATGACTTAAAATTAAAAGGTAATCTCACTCTTTTTTTCTCTATCTTCTATAGTTTTTGTTGAATGATTAATTAAAAAGGCATGACACACATAACTGGGTAAAGAATTAATACATTTAATCAGAATCGATGAAATACGAAATACAAATAAGATCTAAGTTTTTCACTATCATCTGAATTAGAATCACCAAGCAGAATTATAAAATATCAAAAATACCCTTACGATGTGTTTGGTTGGGAGATTTCAGGAGGATTTGAAAAGGGAAAAGGAAAAGTTAGATAAAATGTGAATAAAATATACTTACATTCCACCTAGTTTCACACACCTTTACCCTTTCCCTTTCCAAATCCATTCCCAAATCTCTCAACCAACACATCATTAAGAATTCTGGTTATCAAAATCGATTAAACTAACATAGGGTAACCCTTATTTTGTAGGAAGAAATATAAAAAAAATAAATAAAAAATTGACCCTATAAAAATAGAGTGAAAATGACACATACCAAAGTCTATCTTCACTCAAGAGAAGACAGAGAATTTCATGGCAATTCTCTCTCATGTACTTTCATTGATTCCTCTATTAAATTTGGGGAAGAAAACAAAATTTAAACACAGCTATTGTCCTCTGATGGCTCAACAAATAAAGCAAAAGACCTGGTCATATTAATTGTTGCACATGCAAAAATAAATCAAGAATCTTGTTTTTGTTCCTAATATATGTCTTCCTTTACAAGCATTCAAACCGCCCTTTTTTCTATATATTTTTTTCTTTCTAAGCAAAGAGTAAAATGTAACACCACCCCCACATAGATGCTTACTTTGTTTCTTTTTCAACTACAAGCAAGCTTTGTTTTACAGTAATTTAACTTTTACACTGAGATCCCTTTGTACTGTGGAGTTTGAGTATTGTTGCAGCGTGCTTGACTATGCAATTCCTGAAATAATTGAATTGACGTGTTAGAGAATCACGGTGAGAAAGCACTAAGAGTAATCAAGCAACACGCGCTCAGAATTGTGCAAAATTTGACGGAGTAGTGAGAAATGATCAGTATACATCGCTTTGCCATGGACTCAGTGGATTTCGGGCTGGTTAATTGATTTCGCAATTTTACTGTTTTTGAAAAGTTTTGGATCTTCGATTACTTTTTGTGTAAAAGTCAGAATTCAATTCTATCTATTTGCCTTAAATAATGATATAGGTATGCTTTTATGGGATGAATTACATCAATAACCCTAATATTTTACACCTTATATCATTTTGATCTCATAATTTTAATTAGTTGAATTTTGATACTTAATTTTAGATGTTCGATTTTAATTTTAGATTTTGTATCAAATTAGTTTAATTAATAATGCCCATTAGGGTTTTTTTTTTTTTTTTAAAGTAATTATTGAGTTGGTTGAAATTAACTCATTGAACTTTTCTTTCTTTCTTTTTTAACAGTTATTCCCCATCAAGGGATATTTACTAATAAATCTCATCTCACAAACAGTTACTTCAATTAGTCTCAAATTTTTTTATATTGATCTGTTAAATCATATTAGTGGAGATCTTTTTTCCGTGTGATCCTATTTTTTATTTTGGTAATATTTTGACAGACAGCTATACATTTTTATTAATGTGACAGGTATTAATGTGACACTCTAAAAGAATTAAAAACTCTTTAGTGTACTTTTCTTAAATCTGACAACATGGCGGGTATGACGTGACACTTCAAAACTTTTATTTCAAAAAATAAAATAAAAACTTTATAATTTACTTTTCTCAAATGTGACAACATGGTAAGTATGATGTGACACTTCAAAAAAAATAAAAACTCCTTAGTATACTTTTTCTAAACATAACATGTGACACTCCAACGTGGCGGGTATAAAGTAATACTCTAGAAAAATTTAAAACTCTTTAGTGTATTTTTCTCAAATATGACACCCTAACTTGACGGGTATGATGTAACAGTAAAAAATTCTTTAGTGTGCTTTTTTCAAATGTGACACTCCAATGTGGCAGATAAATGAGTCATTATACATCCAAAAGGACTAAATGGATTACAAGAAAAAATATGGAACTATGTGGATTACAATTTCAAAATATAGGACTTATTAGTCAATCTCCCTATAATCAATTGGATCAAATTGAGATAAAATCATAAATTTAAGGTTAAAATCAAATTGATTAAAATTACAAAAATTAAAATCACATAAAGAAAAATATATGAACTATAAATATAATTTTCGCTAAATAATAATTGTAAATCTTCGGACTAGACAGTTTCGTTGATTAATAGAATTTTTAATACAATTTCGTTCTAAACTTGTGTATTCAATAGAGAAGGACTTATTATTGAACCTTTGTGGATTTTCCAATTGGGTATTATTGAGCCTTTGTGGATCCACTACAGAACTCGCATTGATAACATGAACAGTTCATTATGTAGTGTTTATCGAGTATTTGATTCCTGTAAAAAATTACATTAATTGGATATTGATAAGTATTTGATCGGATCACATTTGTGTCAACAATTTATTTTAAAAATCATATTTACCGTTGACACAAATTTGATATAATAAAGTGAATTTCGATATCTGATCACCGTGATTTTTTACAGAGATAAAGCATTCGACAAGCCCTACATATTGAACAATTTAGATCATTAATACAGATTCCGTGATAGGCCCATAAAGACCCAACAGCATTCTCCGATTCGATTTGGAGACAAGCAATTTATAGACCATTCAGAAAACATAAAGTTTTTTTTTAATCAACGAACATAAAGTTTCATTATCATATTTTTACTATTACATGTTTTCGCCACATCATATTTATTCTTTTGCCGATAAAAAAAAAAAAAAATCACGCCATTTGTTCATGCTTTTTCGTTTAAATTAGAAAAAAAAAAAAATTGTTCATACTCTCCTTTTCTGGTAATGTTTTATTTTTTAAATAAAATATTACATTCTTTTGTCGATAAAAAAACAAGTTGCTTTTTTGAGTTTGACCACATGTCTCTATTGTATAAGGTCATTAAATAATGATGGAAAAAGGCAACTTTAGATTTTCAGAAAATTATTCTTTGATTCACGCTCCAAAATTGTGTGCGGTAGGGCTGCCAACGAGTTGAGTCGAGTCGAGTTGAGTTTTAGTGTGTTTAGATTTGTTTATTAAGATTTTAACGAGCTTGAGCTAGTATGTTTGGACTTGTTTATTAAGATTTTAACGGGCTCGAGCTCGAGCTGAATAAAAATTTAACGAACCGAGTTCGAGCCAAGTTGACTTAAGCTCGACTCGAGCTCGAGCCTGTTCACGAACCTTAACGAGCCAAAAAATTTATAAATTCATACTTGCATGTGAGATTAAAATTACAATTAAAATTTTGATTATACAATTATATATACAATATATATAAACATACTAAAAAAAATTCATATTTTACTAAAATAATAATATCTACTACCACTATTATATAAATGTACTATCTATAGTTAAGTATTATTTACATTTATATTTTTTAAACATATAAATAGCATATTTCTCTTATTTTTTATACATAATTTTATATTATTTAATATATAAATAATAAATATTAAACGAGCCAGCTAACGAGTCGAGCTTACGAGCCGAGCTTTAGAATGTTTGGGCTTGTTTATTAAAAATTTAACGAGCTCGAGCTCGAGCTCGAACGGCAAAAAAAATTAGCGAACCGAATTCGAACGAGCTCTTACCGAGATGAGCTCGAGCTTGTTCACGAACGGCTCTGTTCATTTGCAGCCCTATGTGCCTGTAAAGTTTTCGCTGCCACAGAAACCAAAAAACAAGAGCATATCAAACACAAGGTTCGTTTGGGAATAAGTTTTTTTATTAATTTTTTGACTTTTTAACTAAATATAATATAAAAAAATTAATATATTTGAAATGACTTTTTGATTTTTTACGAAAAGATGTGCAAAAAGTAGAAAGAAAATGAAATTTTTTGAGTTTTTTTGTCTAAGTTGTTAGCTTTTTAATTTTTTTAATAACTTTTTGACTTTTTAACTAAATAATTCACTTGTTAGACGAGGCCTAAATAATTATTTAGTATTATTAGAATATGTCAAATTAATCATGTAATGAAAAATTTTAATACTCGCAAAACATTTCAAACCAATAACATAATGGAAGATTTTACGAGGTGAGATAGTTTAACTCATTTTTATTAGGTAATCAAGAAATAAAGGATAATTCACTTATCGTGTTGCAATTTCTTGTTCCTCAAGAGTATCACGTAAACAACATTATATGATACAACAATGATTCATCCCACTAAAAATATCACCACTAATAGCACTAATGCATTAAAAAAGTTAAAAAAAAAAAATACAACTCCAAGACTAAAACATCACATCATTAATGACGGGACTCACTGCCACCTAATTAGTGGGAGCACTAATTAATGCTCCCAAGCATTTTTCGTCTACGAAAAATGCTTAGACCACTAATTAGTGGTAGCACTAATGATGTGGCAGTGGGCCTCACCCACTGTCACAGTGTTGCTGTGCCTTGTTTTTTTTTTTTTTTTTTTTTTTTGAGATTGCCACAACAGTAGAGCTCTTATTAGAACTCTACTATTAGAGGTCTTAATCACTACTATCTTATCTACTATCGTTTATTTGTTATTACTCCTCCTTCGTTAAATTTTGATCTAATCTCAAACTTATCAAATAGCAGCTCAATTTAACTTAAATTAAAGTCAAATACTAAACTAATTTTTAATTTATTTTTATAATAATATTTATAAAAAATATATATATTTTACCAAAATTATTAAAATGTATTAAGTGTTAAATAGATATTAATTGTGTATAATAATGTACATAACTGACTTATTTTTTAATTGTGTATATAATTATATTTATAACGATATGTATAATTAGTTTTAGTTAGGATTTTGGATTAAAATTTGACCTTTTGGTTTTTTGCTTTGTATGGGGAAGTATTTTGCAAATGACGTCACGTGGCCGAAATAGCTCCGAGATTTCAGCTAAAGTGCTACGTGGATGAGTCATAGTAGCCGAGGTGGTTGCAGTATTGCCGAGGTTCAATGCGGTAATGCCGGAATCCCGAAATATTCGGATAAGGGACAAGAGTCTTAGGTATGAGGAGCTCTTAGTTTAGATAAGGATAAAATTCTTGAGGAGTTCATCCCTATCTAGCTAAAAGTCCAAGATGAGCATTGAGTTTGAGTCCTACTAAGTGCGACTTCTAGAGGACTGGGTCACTGCTAGCTATAAAAGTAAGACACCCCCGTAGGTCTAAGGTACGCTTTAATTGATACATTGAATACTTGTGTGAGATCTTTGAGATTGTGTGATTGACTTGATCGTCGTAGTGTCCCCGGGTGGACGAACTACCGTAATATTCTCATCTTCTTGTTGATAGGTGGTTGGATTCATTTATTCTGCCATGTGCTCTTCAGCTGAGTTCCTCATTTGGTTGTATGGTCGGAAATCAACACCCACAATTTGACGCCGTCTATGGGAACGAAACATAGAATAGATGGCCAACAATGGGCAAGGAGAGAAGATCGGGGACGATCTTTACAGTGAGGAAGAATAACATATGGATCCTAACACTGAAGAAGGGAACAATAACAAAGAAGTGTAGGGAGTTGACCTCAAGGCCAACAATATCAGCAAGGACCTAGGAGTGAACAAGAAGGGTAGTCGAGATGAAGGCGATCTCCAGGTATAGAAGGATAGGTGTTTGAGAAAGGATGAGGAACTAAAAGACATGGCAAACAAGTTGACAGACCTGCAAACGGTAGTCAACTTCATGATGCAGAACAACGTGATGCAATCGGCGTTTCCCTTACAAGACACACCAACTCCAGAAAGTAAGGCCGATGCCCAGAAGGAAGAACATAAGACAGTACCCACTGTCTTGCAGCATGCTAAGGGACAAGGAAATTCACATTGGCAATCTTGAAAGGCTAGACGGACAGAGTCTGTGCGAGAGTCACAGAGAACACCGTAGACCAAAAGGGCCTATGTCAAGGGATCTCGATAGATCCAAGGGCAAGGCCTTTGCTTTGATGATGCAGGAGATGAAGGGAAGTCCAAGGGAACGCACAATTACACCCGAAGCTGTAATAACCCCGACCCATGATTAGCACTAATTCATGTTTAAGAGTGCCAAATAAGTAATTAAGAAGAAATCATGGGTTAATTATATGTGCATTGCATCATTTTGTGTTTATATCTATTTGACGTAGAAAAATATGTTCATGTTTTAGTTTCAATTTGCGAATTGAAGGCCTTATCGGCATCCAATTCAGAAATTAACTTGATTTATATGTTAATTAGGATTTATAGGATTTTATGGTAAGTATAATTAAAATTCGAATTGGAACGATTAAATTTGATTAAATTAATGTCTACTTATTTAACCTTAATTAATTACACTTTTATCCAAGCCTATTTAAGGCACCACTTGAGCTTTCACTCATCTCTTTTCTTTAATCTCAATACATTTTGAACTTATCCTAGTAGAAAACGTGAGAGAGGGTGAGTTGGGAGTAATTGAGCTCAAACAAAGGATTTGCTAGGAATGTTGTGAGATTGAAAAGAATTTGGGAGTTCCAACTTCAACCTTTGTGAATCCAAGTCTCTAGGTAAAGAATCAAACTCTTAATTGTGTAATTGAAGTAGACTTTACAAGACTTCAAGTGAATTAGGTGAATTCATGAAGGAATTGAAATGGAATGGAGTAGAATTGAGTCATACCATGCATGCATGTTCTTTTCTTCACAAATTGAGCATAGTTTCAAAGAATTCTTTCATACATGTGTTCATTTCAATCATATTTTGAGGACTCACCATGTTTTCTACCAATTTATCTAAATTGATCATGTTTTGGGGGTGATTGAGTTTAAGGAAATGCATGCATGCCATGTTTTAGAGCATTCATGAAGTTTAAGTTAAATTTGTGACCAATTGCCATCTTTTGAGGCCTTGATTTCATGAAATAGTCTTTAACGCATGATGTTTTGTGAGTCTCTAAGTCTTTTCCATAAATATGGCCCAAGAAGATGAGTTTTGGGGTGTTTGGTTTGAGTTTGAAGCTTGGAGATCAAATCTAGAAATTCCAGAATTTGACTCCACGCTCGAGCGTAGGAGTTTACGCTCGAGCGAGAACTCTGAATGCGTGCACTTCTGCTCGAGTGAAATGAAACCCGCTTGAGTGTGAAATGTATGTATCCAGAAGTTCATATGTTTTGTAGCACGCTCGAGCGATGAAAGTCACGCTCGAGCGAAGGTCTGAGCTTCACGTTCGAGCGTGGATCGAGTGCCCGTTGAGCGTGAAAAGCAAGCAATCAGTACTTTTCCGAGTTTACAGTCCGCTCGAGCGAGGGAAGTCACGCTCGAGCGAACCCTTACTTTATGCATGTCCGCTCGAGCGAGAAAGGACACGCTCAAGCGTTGTCCCTATTTTCAGCAAAATTTGAAAATATTTTCAAGTGCATTGTTGCATCCTCATTCCATCCTAGGCATTCTTAGGCCATGTTTAAGACACTATAATGAGGACAAAGGCTAGAAACACACTTAGGACAAGAACATGTGTTATGTGCAATTCGAGCGTGTGTTTCAATGTATGTCACTGTCATGTTGTGTAGGTCACACGCCTCAAGATAAGTGAATTGCCTACTGTACTTGTTTACTTGGAGCCATCTGTTAACTGTGAGTAATAACTCTGTAAAGCTATGTTTGAGTATAAGTATTTTCTGACTGAAATGATATGATCTGTTTCTGAAATGCTATTTTATGAATTATGAATGACTGTCCATTTTTCTGAAATATATTTGTGGCATCCTTAGCTCACGTGGCCCTCGCCCGAGGGTAACAATACCGTGGTCAATATGTACGTGGCCCTCGCCCAAGGGTAACAATACTGTGGCTTATATTCACGTGGCCCTTGCCCGGGGGTAACACTACTATGGCCTATATTCAAGTAGCCCTCGCTTGGGGGTAACAATACAATGGCTACTTGCGCGCAAGATATGGACCTTTATGGTCATCGGTACTGACTATACATGTGGGTCTCAGGACCAAGTTGATATGATAGCTAATGGGTGTACCACATATGATCTTATGCAAAATCTGAATATGAATACGAATATGAACATGTATCTGAATCTATTTCTGATTTGAAATCTGAATATGCATAAGACTTTGTTTTCGATAAGAATATATTTCTGATATAAACTCTGATTTCTACCTATGTGCTGGATATCATTCATTAAAAGCCTTTACCTAGTTATTATTCACTGGGCTCTAGCTCACTGTATTATTTGTATGTATGTAGGTGAGCAGGCACGTGACCAGGCCTGAGATGCTGTCTGACAAGTTTTCAATGTTAGCCAGCCATCACGCCTCCCGTGGAGGTTCCCATTGAGATTTACCCAAGTTTTTGTGTCCTTGGGACTTTTGTACTTTCTAAGGTGGCGTTTGGTAGCACTTATGTTTTCAGTTTATATTTACAAAAATTTTAAAAACTGTCATAAAAACTTGTTTGGTAAATATTTTGGTTTATAAACCAGTGGCCTCAGTTTATAAATTCAGCCAAAATTTGTAAACTCAAAAAATGAGTTTACGTTTTCAGTTTTCAATTTTTTTTTGACCACCCACCACTCACCACCACTTGCCACCATTTTCCACCACCGTCTTCCGCCACCACCACCCACCACCACCCTCCACTACCATCTTCTGCCGCCGCCACCCACCACTCGCCACCACCCGCCACCACCATCTTCCGCCACTACCACTCGCCACCACTTTCCACCACCTTCTTCTGCTACCACCACTTTCTACCACCGTCTTTCGCCGCCACCACCCGCCACCTACCACCACTTTCCACCACCGTCTTCCGCCGCCACCACCTGCTATCACTTTCTACCACCATCTTCCACCACCACCTGCCACCACTTTCCACCACCGTCTTTCGCCGCCACCACCCGCCACCACCATCTTCTGCCACTACCACCCGCCACCACTTTCCACCATCTTCTTCCACTGCCACCACCTGCCACCTACCACCACTTTCCACCACCTTCTTCCACTGCCACCACCTGCCACCTACCACTACCGTCTTTCACCACCACCACCCGCCACCTGCCACTATTTTTCACCACCGTCTTCCGCTACCACCACTCACCACCACCCGCCACCACATGTCACCTGCCACCACTTTCCACCACCGTCTTCCGTCAGCACCACCCACCACCTGCCACCACCTGTCACCATCTACCACCACTTTCCACCACCGTCTTCCGCTGCTACCACCTACTACCACTTTTCACCATTGTCTTCCACCACCACCACCACCTGTCACCACTTTCTACCACCGTCTTCTGCCACCACCCTCTATCACTGTCTTCTGCCGCCACCACCCACCACCTGCCGCTATTACCCACCACCCGCCACCCGCCATTATCGTCTTCCGTCACCACCACTCGTCACCACCTACCACTACCATCTTCCGTCGCCAGCCACCCGCTACCACCGTCTTCCGCTACCACCATCCGCCATCACTCGTCACCACCAACCACCCGCCACGCCACCACTCGCCATTTCTCACTCTTTTAGTTTATATTTTTTAAAATTTTCAAACATTTTGTCTAAACGAAACGCGTTTGTAGTTTATGCTTTTCTAAAAATAAACAAAAACAAGTTTATAAAATTTTTGTAAATATAAACTGAAAACGTAAGTGTTACCAAACAGGCCCTAAATGTTTATGTCTGGTCTGATCACGTTTGAAAGCTTCTGTAAGTGGCTCAGGTGATGTAAGGCTACTGTAATTTCGACGCCACATCTGTATGTATGTATATATGTATATGAAAAGTTTAAATTTTTTGTCCCATGTATGTCTGCACAGCTCTATGGACTATGTAGGTTTGTATATTTGTTTCTGCAGCCCCTGTTATATATATTATTCTCTTCAGAGGCCTTCGGTAATCCTTGGATTACTGGCCGGTTACGATGTTAAACCCATAAGGGCGGGTTTGGGTCGTGACAGAAGCAGTGCGCTGAAAAGGCTAAAGTTGATTGATAGCCGAGCTCCCAGACGAACTAAGGAGGACCTGAGAGATTACCTCCAAAGAAAAAGGCACAATGCCGAGATCATATCCAATGCCCAGCCGAAGACGCCATTCTCGGTGGAGTTGGATGCGTTCGAGGCACCGAAGAGATTTAGCATGCCGAGGTTTCAAGTTTACGATGGTAAATCCGACCCAAACTTTCATGTCGCCTTATATTTAAATTCAATAGCTTTGTGAAGTGGGAATGAGCAACTATTGTGCAAGGTATTCCCTTCGTCATTCGGGAAAATAACATCAGATTGGTTCTACAAACTCCCGAAAAGATGTGTGAAGAATTGGGAAGACATGACCGAGATGTTTATGGCAGGTTTGTTACGAACAAGTTGCAACCACTAAGGGTAGACTCCCTACTGGCTTTGAATATCAGTGATGGCGAAGGTCTTAAGGCCTACACCAAGAGATACTATAAGGTTTACAATCGAATTCCAGCTTGTAACCAGGAACTAGCAATCGTATCATTTAAGAACAGCTTAGATAACGATTGCCCACTCCGATAGTCACATGCGAAGACCCTACCAAAGAATATGGAGGAGCTAATAGCACAAATTGAAAAATACGCCAGAGTAGAGGAAGACACGAAAGGGGAAAAAGATACCGAAACATGAAATGAGAAATGGCTCGCCGAAGCAAGGCCAAGAAAATACCGACATTGATAGACTGGAGCTGGGGTTGAGATCCATGTAGGTAGTAAGTACAGTCTCTAAGATCTCTATCTATAAGGTCTTAGAGAGAATCAGAAACCAATCATACTACAAGGCACCACAGAGGGTCTCAAGGGAGTTTATAGGCTCCTAGGAATCGTTGTGCCTACCATGAGGAAGATGGGCACATAACACAGGGGTGCCGGGCTCTGAAGTTGCACCTGGAAGATCTAGTCAAACATGAACACCTAAAAGACCTGATCGACGAAGCAAAAACAAGAGAGAAGCAAGCAAAACTGGCCCAAGCTCCGGCAGCACCACCGCAACCACCACCACTACAAGCAGAGGTGCCACGGGTAATCAATGTGATTCACTCAAAGGTCAACGAAAACGAAGTGCGAGGGGAGACTCAAAGGGCAAGGCATTTACAACATATCTACCAAGTCCAACAAAAAAAACTCAGGACAAGTGGACATCAAAGGCCAATAATATCTTTCACCGAAGAGGAACTGGACATGGTTCAGCATCCACACAACGATGCACTGGTGGTGACATTGAAGGTAAGAGGTTGCCAAGTGAGGCGTATCTTGATATATCATGGCAGCTCTTGTGACATCATGTATGTTAGATGTTACAAAGAGCTTGGTCTCCACAGGGATGATCTAGAGCAGTCTAATAGCCCAATGGTCGGATTAAATGGGATGCCGACATGGCCTCTAGGAGTCACGAGTCTAGAAGTGCAGACAGGGACCAAGAAGGTCATGACAAAATTTACTGTGATAGATACTCCCTCCCCATACAATATCGTTCTGGGAAGACCTTGGCTGCATGCAATAAGGGCTATTCCCTCAATGTTATACCAACTGTTGCGATTCCCAACTGAACAAGGGATTCAAGAAGTAAGGGGAGGCCAAGCACATACGAAAAATTGCTCCATGGTAGCAATGAAGTACACTTGTCATGTAAGGGAAACAATGAATGTAGAGATTGAAAGCGAAGACCACGAGGTCTTGGATGATGTCGGCAAAGAGCCCATCGACAAGAACGAAGAACCGTTAAAAATAGTTCTTGTACAAGAAGGAGATAATGAGCGATTCTTTCTCATCGGCTTTGGCTTAGCCGAGAAAGAAAAAAGGTAAATGGAAGTCTTTTTGAAAGAAAACATAGAAGTGTTCGCTTAGACACCCTATGAGATACCGGGGATTAGTCCCGAGGTCATCTACCACAAACTTAACGTGGACAGGACAGCCAAGCCAGTGATTCAGAGATCAAGGAGACCAACTTTGGTCCGTGTATAGGTAGTAGAAGAGGAGGTGAAAAAACTACTAGAGACACAAGCAATTCAGGAAGTAAATTACCCCACCTGGCTGCCCAATACGATGGTGGTAAAGAAGAAGAATGGCAAGTGGAGGGTCTATGTAGACTTCACTAGTTTGAACAAAGCATGCCCGAAAGACTGTTTTCCCCTGCCCAAGATTGATCAACTTGTTGATGCCACATCAGGACATGGAAGAATGAGCTTTCTGGAAGTATAGAGGGGATACCACCAGATAACAATTTATGCCCCAGATGAAAAGAAGACAGCATTCATCACCTTGAAGGGACTTTACTGTTACAGGGTAATACCCTTTGGATTGAAGAATGCAAGAGCGACATACTAGAGATTGGTTACCAACATGTTCAAGCACTTAATCGAGAAGATTGTAGAAGTTTACATTGACGACATGGTTGTCAAGACCTAAAGGAAATCTTTGAAATATTGAAGGCATACCGACTTCGGCTGAATGCCTTAAAGTGTGCATTTGAGGTAGGATCTGGTAAGTTCATAGGGTACTTGGTAACCAGGAGAGGAATTGAAGCGAGTCCAGATAAGATTAAGGCCATCCTTGATTTGAAGAATCCAACAACAATGAAACAAGTCCAGATTTTGACCGACAAGGCAGCAGCCTTAAACAGATTCATCAGCCGAAGTTTAGATAAGTCTCAGCCATTTTTTTAGTTATTAAAGAAGGCTACAGAATTTCTGTGGACAAAAGAGTGCGAAGTTGCCCTGGCCGACTTGAAAAGGTACTTGAGAACAACACATGTATTGTCAAACCCAGTACCAGGAGAAGAATTGTACCTATACTTAACAGTGTCAGACCACGTTGTTAGTGCCGTGGTAATCCGATAGGAAAATGGGGGGCAGAAGGCAGTGTACTATGTTTGCAAAACCCTGGCCAATGCAGAGACCAGGTACCTGCCTCTAGAGAAGTTGACACTTGCTTTAGTAATGCCTTCAAAGGAATTACTATTACTTTCAAGCCCACAAAATCATGATGCTTAAAGAGCACCCACTGAAGTCCTTATTGCAACAAGGAGATCTGACAGACATAGTAGCCTAATGGGCTGTAGTTCTAGGTTAGTATGACCTAGAATATAGGCCCAGAACAGCAATAAAGGGCCAGATTCTAGCCGACTTTGTGGCAGAGTTCACTCCAAGCACGATTTCAAAGTAAGCACTAGTGAACCTTGGCCTCGGATGCCCAAGAGAGAAAAAAGAAAATCAATTGGACCCACAGAACCCCAAGTTAAGAAAATAGAAAAAATGTGAAGAAAAGTTAAAACTTGTGATATTTACATCGACAACTCATTTCATCTCTTTGTTGATAGCTGTTCAAACCAACAAAGAGCGGGGGCATGAGTAGTTTTGCTTTCGCCAAATAGGCGAATGATAGAATGGTTTATCCGGTAGGGTTCAAGGTCTCCAACAACAAAGCGGAATATGAAGCACTAATTGTTGGACTAAAACTAGCAACAACTATGGAAGCCAACGATGTGGTAGTTTTTTGCGACTCTTATCTAATTGTAAAGTAAGCAATGGGCGAGTCCACAACCCGAGATGAGAAAATGATGGCCTACGTAAATGAGGTCATCAAGTTACTTACCTAATTCCAAAGCTGCCGGCTGCAACAGGTAAGCCGAGATGACAACAGTCATGCTGATGCCCTAGCAAACCTGGCAAGTACAATAAAATTAGGTGAGCCAAGGATAATCCTGGTGGATTACCTATCTGGCCCAAGTACCAAACCTCTCATAACATAGTATGAAACAATGTAGGTAGAGTTGGGTCCAAGTTAGATGGATACCATAGTAATGTTCCAAAGAGATGGCAAGCTCCTAAAAGTTAGAAGGGAAGCTCACAAGATCAGGCTGAAGTTTGCCAGGTTCTCTCTGTAAGCAGAAGGCCATTTGTACAAGAAATCTTTTACTGGACCTTATTGCGATGTGTACACCCATCCCAAGTAGAGGACTTTTTGTATAAAATCCATGAGAGAGTATGCAGAAGCCATGCAGAGGGTAGATCACTTGCTCACAGGGCTATATCATAGGGATACTGGTGGCCTTACATACAGAAAGATATCGAAGCCTATTGTAGACGTTCCCGAACGCCCCGGGAGGACGAGTCCCGTTCTGTTCGTTTTGGGCTCGCTACAGTTTAGGACTCTCAAATTTCACGGTTCTTAATTTGAACCAAAGAGTCCAAATCCGACAAATTGTTTTGAGAAAAAAACAGATTTTTGAAAGAAGTGCCAAACATGGACTGCTTTGCCAGATACAGAGTCGCCACCTAAATATTTTATTTTGGGAGATTTAAGAAACCCTGACTCGGTGCCAAAGGCCACGTGTCCGTCATCACCAAAGTTGCCTCAGCTCGGGAACTTGGGTACGATTGAGGAAGGTCAGCTATGAGCACCCCCTCTCGCCCGATCAAAGACGTCCTTTACTAACCGTGATATCTTGTTTTGAAAACATTATATGCTCTTATTCCGGTTATTAGCCTAGATTTACTATGTTATGCGCACAGCAAACAAGTATAGACCAAATCGCCTAAATTGGAACAAAACATTTCATGTTTATTTTCAAAATGGTTTGCTACTCGCAAGTAGGCTAAAATGCAGATTTTGCCACCCTCAAGTGGGCTTTAGAAAATATGGTTTTGCCACTATCTAATGGGCTTAAAACTCACAGTTTTAATACATTATTCCAATTTAGGTAATTCAACCTCCATCCACAGGCATTCAAGCAGTTATATCACATAAGCAACTAGCCTCATGGTAATCATGCTGTCATGGCAACGCTCACACGCATGCAAGGATGTTAAAGCATAAAAACTTACCTAGTACTCCAAGCCAAAATAGAGACTAGTTAGTAATCATATGCATGGTCCTAGTTCATGTTAAGATGGCTAATGCAACACATGCAAAATGCAACTAAGATAGGCTCGGCTAATCTACAATGACATGTGAAATGCGACAGATAACATGTATTCAATTTGGAATTGAAATACAAATGCAGTTAGAATGATACGCCGAGCCTGGTGCATGCGAAACGAATGAATGGATGAAAGCATGCTATCATACTGTATGCTAGTTGAAACATGCCCTAGACTAACCATCGAAAGCTAGTAAACAAAAGGGAGGAAAGACGTGGGGTTGGAAGACATGCACACACTCACGCACACTTATTACACATTCGCCCTCGCCCGGAGGGACTAAAAAAATAATACAAATTAATTAACCTACAAGCTAATTAAATATTACAGTCCACCTAATTAATTAAGCAAATTAACTAAGCTAAGTATGCGGTAAAAGGCCTCGGGAAGAGGGTCCCATGCATGCGTGCTCGGGTTTGCTCAGAAATCCAACGCCATGCACAAGTTTGCCTTTGTTTTCCCTGCTCTGCTCTTCTGAAAATTGCACAACTCCCAAGGTATGCTCCTGTCACGACCCAAACCCGGCCCTATGGGTTTAGCATCGTAACCGGCCAGTAATCCGAGAATACCGAAGGCCTGCTGAACAGTAGTACAGTAAAACAGAATACAGGGCCTGGCGGAAGCCAATACAGTAATTAAACAATGCCCAATGAGCTATGACAATTTGTATGCAAAAAGACTTTCCAAACATATTTACGTTCAGTGGAAAGGTATACACAATATATACAATCATTCAGAATAGGGACTCAATCCCTATGTAACGGTACAGTAAACATTCAGTCTATACAATCCATTCAGTTATTACAAAATAGCAAGACAGTACAGAAGGGGGAGTCCTAAAACAACCCTAAGCCTTAACATGATAGGCTTGGAACCTCGCAGTGAGGCACAGTAGTTGGCTTGACAAAACTGGAGTAACCCTGACGCTCCTAGCCGCGGTCTGGTGCCTGAACACCTACATATATGTATGAGCAGTGAGCTAAAGCCCAGTGAATAACTTAATGCGTAAAGGGGTTAAGAATAAATGTCCTTACAGTATGAAAACAGTTCATTAAATCAGTATTTCAGTCGTTCAGTCAGTACAGTCATATGTGGTACATCCATTAGCATAACAGTACAGTAAACAGTAGGTCTTAAAAGACCGAGCAGTAAATGATGGCCATCAGTCAGTAAAAAGTAGTGGTTCCAACAAGGGAACCGACAGAGATCTCTGTAATAGTAACAGTAACAGTAGGTGCTAAGGATGCCACAATACAGTTCAGAACATAGGACATACATTCATTCAATTAACAATATCAGTTCAGAAAGCCGTACAGTTCAGTTGTTCAGAAGATAATCATTTCAAACATATCTTTACACAGTTGTTACTCACAGAGTTCTGGGCTACAGTATGCTAGAGCGTCTCCTCAGAAAGCCAATCCTACACAGTTAACAGATTGAACACACACTAAACTACATAGTTAGGAAAGATAATAACTTAGTCCCTAATTTGCCTTGGTGTGTTTTACATCTATGTCCTCATTAAAATGTCTTAAACTAGGTCTAAGAATGCCTAGAATGGGATGAGGATGCAAAGATGTACTTTAAAAGCATTTTCAGATTGTTCAGAAAACAGGGGTCACGCTCGAGCGTATGTCACTCCGCTCGAGCGGACATGCAGACAAAAGTACCCGCTCGAGCGGTAAATCCCCCGCTCGAGCGTACTGCAAAAGTACTGGATGGGTGAAATCTCCACTCGACGGACGCTCGACGCCCGCTCGAGCTTGAGACACACGACTCCGCTCGAGCGCCCAGTCCTCCGCTCGAGCGGATTGTGAAACAGTGCAGAGATGCTGGATGCTCGGATTCCACGCTCGAGCGTCACTTTCCCCGCTCAAGCGGGAGTGCAAAATCTGGAAAAACCCAGATTACACCTCCAAGCCAAGAACCAAGTTCAAAAGCATAATTTTCGATCCTCCTGGGCCCATTTTCTAGAAAACTCTTAAAAACTCATAGTTAAACATGATTCAAAACTCAATTTGAGAAATCAAAGCCCAAGGGTGTTTAATTCAAACCCAATTTCAAACCAATTTCATGAACATGGAGAACATGCAAACATGCATGAATTCAAATCAATTCAAAGCTTCAATTTGATGCTCTAAGGAGCCAAGTCTTTCAAAAACATGATGAGTTCATGGACATAAACATAATTGTGCACATGCAAGTAACATTTTGCCATGAAAACAACTCAATATCTACAATACAAACATGCATGCAAGGAATGAGCTTCAATTCAACATATAAGAGCCATAGCTTTGCTCAAGGCTACAATTTGCTATAAATCATGAAAGAATCACTTAAACTCAAGAACAAAAGGGTAGTTATTCTACCTTAGGTCTTCAATGTAAGACTAGAAGCTCAAATTAGCAACCTATGCTTCAATTCTTCAAGCAATTCTACCAATGAACTCAAGATCAACTCAATTCTCTCTCACTCTTTATCTTGGTCGGTTGAGTCTAAGGAATGAGCTGATGAAATGTGCATGTATGAGTGTAATGAGGCTCAAAGATGATCTAAGTAGTGGGCCACTTAAGTGGCATTAAGGTAATTAAGTCAATTATGCAATTTACTACCATTTAGTCGAATTTAATCATACCAAATCAGTTTTCAGATAAATATGCCATAAAATCCTATAAATTATGAGGATCATGAAACATTAATCAATTTTCGGTTCGGCCGCCGACAAGGCCTGCACTTAGCAGTTTAAACACTAAAAACACGAACAGATAACAAATAATTGAACAGATAGAATTACAATTGAACAGATATACTCAGTCAATTCAGTTTCAGATTTCAGTCAGTCAGTTCAGTATTTCATTCAGTTCGATTATCAGTCATAATCAGTTCAGTTTAACGGTAATCAGTGGTCAATTGGTAAACAGTGACGAGGGTTGTTACAGTCTCCCCTCCTTAAAAAGAGTTTAGTCCTCTAAACTCGAGTTACCTTCATTCTGGAAGAAAACAGGATTCAGTGGAAACAGTTCAGGATATCTTTTAGCCATGTCATCTTCCCTTTCCCAAGTGGCATACACGACACCATGGCTTTGCCAGTCGACCTTCACTAACGGGATCTCTTTGTTTCTCAACTTCTTGATCCGTCTGTTTACAATCTGTATAGGCCGTTCCTCGTAAGTGTAGTCATCACTCAGCACTACACGAGTAGGCTCTATTACATGAAAAGGATCCCGGAGGTAGTCTCTCAACATAGAAATGTGGAAGACGTTATGCATATGCTCCATTTCAGGAGGAAGCGCAACTTGATACGCCACCGGATTGATTTTCTCAATAATCTCATATGGTCCGACGTATCTCGGTGCTAACTTGCCTTTGACTCCAAAACAAGTCTGGCCTTTCATCGGTGTCACTTTTACAAACACGTGATCACCCACTTCATACTCTCTGTCTCGTCTTCTGACATCCGCATAACTCTTCTGTCTGCTCTGTGCGGTTTTCAATCTCTGTTGTATCAGTTTCACTTTCTCGGTTGTTTTATATACAATCTCGGGCCCAAGCAAAGGCCCATCTCCAACTTCTGCCCAGCAAATCGGAGATCTACATTTTCTGCCATACAATGCCTCGAAAGGCGCCATGCCAATACTCGAGTGATAGCTGTTGTTGTAAGCAAATTCAGCTAAGGGCAAATGACTTTCCCAGTTTCCCTGAAAATCAAGGACACACATTCTCAGTAAATCCTCCAGAGTCTGGATGATCCTTTCTGACTGGCCATCTGTCTGAGGATGATAGGCACTACTCAGTCTCAGTTCAGTACCCAGTGCAGTCTGTAGGCTTTGCCAAAACTTTGATGTAAACTTCGAGTCTCTTTACTGGAGCGAGGCAATCCCACTATAAAATCCATGGTGATATGCTCTCATTTCCACTCCGGTATCGGTAAGGGCTGCAATAAGCCTGCGGGTCGTTGATGTTCGGCTTTAACTTGTTGGCAATGAAGGCATTTCGATACAAAATCAGCAATTTCTTTCTTCATCCCCGGCCACCAGAAATTCAGTTTCAGGTCTTGGTACATTTTCGTATTCCTCGGATGGATAGAAAATCTTGAGTTGTGGCCCTCTTGCAGAACTCTTCTTTTCAGTTCAGTATCATTTGGTACACACAGTCTTTCTTGAAATTTCAGTACATTATTCTCGAATTTGAATCCCGGTCTCGGTTTAGATTCTCTTTCTCCGATGATCTTTTTCAAGAAGTCATCCAGTTATTGTTTCTCTTTAATCTCTTCAATCAGTGCCGGTTGAGCAGAAATAGCAGCTAAGGTTCCACCTTGTTCTCGTAAAACAATTTCAATTTCAGATTTTTCAAGGTCATAAAGCAACTCTTTCTGTCCGGTAAGCAAACATGCTAAGTTTCCAATCGATTTCCGGCTTAATGCATCGGCAACGGTATTGGCTTTTCCCAGATGGTACAATATCTGTAGGTCATAGTCTTTTATCAGTTCTAGCCATCTCCGCTGTCTCATGTTCAGTTCTTTCTGTGTGAAGAAATACTTTAAACTCTTATGGTCGGTATATACTTCACATGTCGCCCCATACAGATAGTGATGACAGATTTTTAGTGCAAATACTACTGCAGCAAGTTCCAGATCATCGGTCGGGTAGTTCTTTTCATGCGATCTCAGTTGGCGGGAAGCATAGGCAATTACTCTCCCATTCTGCATTAAAACACATCCCAAACCCTTATAAGAAGCATCACTATATACAGTATAACCATCCGTACCTGAAGGTAAGGTAAGAACCGGTGCAGTCACAAGTCGAGTTTTCAACTCCTGGAAGGCAGATTCCCGCTTATCAGTCTAGTCAAATGATATCCCCTTCTGAGTCAGTTGAGTCAACGGTAAAGCAATTTTGGAGAAATCTCTGACAAATCTTCTGTAATATCCAGCCAAACCCAAAAAGCTTCGGACTTCAGTCACGTTGGTTGGTCTAGGCCAGTTCACTACAGCTTCGATTTTCTGCGGATCAACAGAAATTCCATCCTTGCTAACAACATGCCCGAAAAACATAACATGGTCAAGCCAAAATTCACATTTAGACAGTTTAGCATACAGTTTCTGTTCTCTTAGGGTTTGTAGGGCAAGTCTCAAATGATGTTCATGTTCTTCTATACTTTTAGAGTAAATCAGTATGTCATCAATAAATACAACAATAAAGTCATCAGGGTACGGTTTAAAGATTCTGTTCATGAGGTCCATAAATGCAGCTGGTGCGTTCGTGACTCCAAAAGGCATAACTAAAAATTCGTAATGTCCATACCTTGTTCTAAAAGCAGTTTTATCAATGTCATCTGATTTAACTTTCAACTGATGGTATCCGGATCTGAGATCAATCTTCGAAAATACTTGAGCACCCTGTAACTGATCAAACAGGTCATCAATACGCGGTAATGGGTATTTTTTCTTAACAGTTACCTTATTCAATTCACGATAGTCAATGCACAGTCTCAGTGAGCCGTCTTTCTTCTTTACAAACAAAACAGGTGCGCCCCACGGTGAGGTACTAGGTCTGATGAACTTTTTGTCTAACAGTTCTTGCAGTTGTACTTTCAGTTCTTTCAGTTCAGTTGGAGCCACTCGGTAAGGAGCTTTAGAAACTGGCTGTGTTCCGGGAATCACATCAACGGTAAATTCAATCTCCCTGTCAATCAAATCTCCTGGAAGATTATCTGGGAAAACGTCTGGGAATTCTCTGACTATAGGAATACAGTTCACATTAGCATTATCATCAGTAGACACAGTCAATACAGAACACAGATATCCCTTACAGCCCTTTCTAATCAATTTTACAGCTTTCACAGATGAAATCAGATACGGGGGAGGTACTACTCCAACCCCATTAAACACAAAGTCAGGTAGACCAGGCGGATGGAAAACTACTTGTTTCGTTACACAGTCTATGGTGGCATGATATTTCGTTAACCAGTCTATCCCCAATATTACATCAAAATGATCAATGTTCAATGGCAGTAAATCGATAAACAGATGTGCATCTCCAACAATAATTTCACAAGCAGGGTACATGTATGCACAGGTCATAGATCCCCCCAACGGGTGATGATACAGCTAACAGATAATTCATAGATTCTAAGGGTCTATTCAATTTACGCGAAAAAGCATGCGACACATAAGAATGCGTAGACCCCGAATCAATCAGTACATAAGCATTCTGAGTACAAATAGAGAGAATACCTGACAATACGGTCTCGGTATTCTGGACGTCTCCCGGTACTAGGGCGAACACTCGGCCCTGCCTCATAGGCTCTTTCCCGGTAGCTTTGGGGTTCGGTTTCGGTGTAACAGTTGATGCCGCTACGCTTGGTGTAGCTTTACTACTAGCTTGTGGAGCAGAGGGACAGTCTTTAACCATGCGGCCCACTTTGCCACACCTATAACAGGCTCCTGATATCTTGTAACAAACTCCCTTGTGATTTTTACCACACTCAGAACAGGGCGGTATTGTACGGTTTCCTTCACTAGACATAGTCGTTGACCCCGTATTCTGTTTCTTGTTTAATGGACTATGCTTGCCTTTCTTAAACTTAAAACTCTTCCTTTTACCCCGCCATTCAGGCAATGGCGTTTCAGTTTTCAGTGCTTCAATGTTTGATTCAGCCATCAAGGCTCTGTCAAGAACATTTACATAATTCGGTAGTTTCAGAACATTTATTTGGTTAAGAATTGCAACATTAAGGCCGCCTTCAAATTTTCTAGCCTTCTTATACTCAGTATCCACCATATGCGGTGCATATCTAGCAAGCTCGGTGAATTTCGTCTCATATTCAGCAACGGACATTGTGCCCTGTCTCAGTTGTTCAAACTCAGTTACTTTTCTGTCCCTAACACACTGAGGGAAGTACTTTTCAAAGAAGGCTCCCTTGAATTGAGCCCAAGTCAGAACGGTATTTTCATCACGGATGAGCATCCACCACCTTCTAGCTTCTTCTTGCAATGTAAAGGTGACTAACAGTACCTTGTGTGCTTCAGAGCACGGGAAAACTTCAAACAATTTTTCAGTCTCCAGAACCCATGCTTCAGCTTTCAACGGTTCTAGGCCTCCCTGAAAGGACGGCGGTTTCATTTTGCTGAACTTATGGGTTAGTGCAATTATGTCCCCATCATTAGCATTCATATTTTGTACATTCACATTCACATTTTGTTCCGATACAGCCGGAAGAGGAAGAGGTAGGGGCTGTTGGTTCAGTTGTTGATCCAGTCTCGCAGTTATCAGTTCCATCATTTGCTCCAGTCTGGCCATTCCGACCTCAGAGGATGAGGATTCAGTTTCATTTGCAGTGTTTGCGTTATCCATTTCACTATAAGCAGTTATAACAGTTTTAAACATAAGCAGTCATTTGTTTAATAGTTTAATACGTTAGCATATATTCAGTCATAACATAACTACACACTTATCATGCTCATGAGATGCCCTAATTACTTTTCTAGGACACCCTATAGCTCATTTGGACATGTGTGTGCGGTATAACTCGTGGTAAGTATCGCTCTGATACCACTCTATCACAACCCAAACCCGGCCCTATGGGTTTAGCACCGTAACCGGCCAGTAATCCGAGATTACCGAAGGCCTGCTGAACAGTAGTACAGTAAAACAGAGTACAGGGCCTGGCGGAAGCCAATACAGTAATTAAACAATGCCCAATGAGCTGTGACAGTCTGTATGCAAAAAGACTTTCCAAACATATTTACATTCAGTGGAAAGGTATACACAATATATACAATCATTCAGAATAGGGACTCAATCCCTATGTAACGGTACAGTAAACATTCAGTCTATACAATCCATTCAGTTATTACAAAATAGCAAGACAGTACAGAATGGGGAGTTCTAAAACACCCCTAAGCCTTAGCATGATAGGCTTGGAACCTCGCAGTGAGGCACGGTAGTTGGCTTGACAAAACTGGAGTAACCCTGACGCTCCTAGCCGCGGTCTGGTGCCTGAACACCTACATATATATATGAGCAGTGAGCTAAAGCCCATTGAATAACATAATGCGTAAAGGGGTTAAGAATGAATGTCCTTACAGTATGAAAACAATTCATTAAATCAGTATTTCAGTCGTTCAGTCAGTACAGTAAACAGTAGGTCTTAAAAGACCGAGCAGTAAATGATGGTCATTAGTCAGTAAACAGTAGTGGTTCTAACAAGGGAACCGACAGAGATCTCTGTAACAGTAACAGTAATAGTAGGTGCTAAGGATGCCACAATACAGTTCAGAACATAGGACATACATTCATTTAATTAACAGTATCAGTTCAGAAAGCAGTCAGTTCAGTTGTTCAGAAGATAATCATTTCGAACATATCTTTACACAGTTGTTACTCACAGAGTTCTGGGCTACAGTATGCTAGAGCGTCTCCTCAGAAAGCCAATCCTACACAGTTAACAGATTGAACACACACTAAGCTATACAGTTGGGAAAGATAATAACTTAATCCCTAATTTACCTCGGTGTGTTCTACATCTATGTCCTCATTAAAATGTCTTAAACTAGGTCTAAGAATGCCTAGAATGGGATGAGGATGCAAAGATGTACTTTAAAAGCATTTTCAGATTGTTCAGAAAACAGGGGTCACGCTCGAGCGTATGTCACTCCGCTCGAGCGGACATGCAGACAAAAGTACCCGCTCGAGCGGTAAATCCCCCGCTTGAGCGTACTGCAAAAGTACTGGATGGGTGAAATCTCAGCTCGATGGACGCTCGACGCCCGCTCGAGCTTGAGACACATGACTCCGCTCGAGCGCCCAGTCCTCCGCTCGAGCGGATTGTGAAACAGTGCAGAGATGCTGGATGCTCGGATTCCACGCTCGAGCGTCACTTTCCCCGCTCGAGCGGGAGTGCAAAATCTGGAAAAACCCAGATTACACCTCCAAACCAGGAACCAAGTTCAAAAGCATAATTTTCGATCCTCCTGGGCCCATTTTCTGGAAAACTCTTAAAAACTCATAGTTAAACATAATTCAAAACTCAATTTGAGAAATCAAAGCCCAAGGATGTTTAATTCAAACCCAATTTCAAACCAATTTCATGAACATGGAGAACATGCAAACATGCATGAATTCAAATCAATTCAAAGCTTCAATTTGATGCTCTAAGGAGCCAAGTCTTTCAAAAACATGATGAGTTCATGGACTTAAACATAATTGTGCACATGCAAGTAACATTTTTCCATGAAAACAACTCAATATCTACAATACAAACATGCATGCAAGGAATGAGCTTCAATTCAACATGTAAGAGCCATAACTTGGCTCAAGGCTACAATTTGCTATAAATCATGCAAGAATCACTTAAACTCAAGAACAAAAGGGTAGTTATTCTACCTTAGGTCTTCAATGTAAGACTAGAAGCTCAAATTAGCAACCTATGCTTCAATTCTTCAAGCAATTCTACCAATGAACTCAAGATCAACTCAATTCTCTCTCACTCTTTATCTTAGTCGGTTGAGTCTAAGGAATGAGCTGATGAAATGTGAATGTATGAGTGTAATGAGGCTCAAAGATGATCTAAGTAGTGGGCCACTTAAGTGGCATTAAGGTAATTAAGTCAAATTATGTAATTTACCACCATTTAGCCGAATTTAATCATACCAAATCAGTTTTCAGATAAATATGCCATAAAATCCTATAAATTATAAGGATCATGAAACATTAATCAATTTCCGGTTCGGCCGCCAATAAGGCCTTCACTTAGCAGTTTAAACACTAAAAACACGAACAGATAACAAATAATTGAACAGATAGAATTACAATTGAACAGATATACTCAGTCAATTCAGTTTCAGATTTCAGTCAGTCAGTTCAGTATTTCATTCAGTTCGATTATCAGTCATAATCAGTTCAGTTTAACGGTAATCAGTGGTCAATTGGTAAACAGTGACGAGGGTTGTTACAGCTCCATGGACACTATGGAGCACCACCGACCAAGTGAGAACACCACCGGCCATGTCCGGATGGTCATCGGCCATTTGTTGAGCTCTCGGCCATCAATAATTGGTCGGTCGGCACTCCATGTAGTCGACTGGCCAAATATTCCTGCAGAACCTGTTTTCACAACAGCAGAGGGCAAAACATGGCATGGCAATGCATTTCAAGCAAATGTATGCACCACCACATCCCTTATCATATTTAAGACTCAAAGGGGTATGGTGCTCGATTCTCCGACCACCAATCGCGCATTTCAATGCGTGATGGCCCAAGAAACCAAGTTGTGCATTTTAATGTCAAATATAATGCACACAAACACACAATGAACTCAACCTCCATCATACTCAATTCAAGAGGCAAAGCATGCATGCTTAATGTTATGCAACCTAGGCATGGAAGCTAAGCATGCTATATGAGCATGTGAACAAGCAATGTAAATATGCAAGCATGCAAGTTATGCAAACTAACAAGCATGCAAGATGGATGAGCATGCAACGACATGTGGGAATGGTCTTAAACCAAAATGGACAGCTCTCAAATAGGCCCAAATCAGTGGCCAAAATGATGCAACAAAGACATGAAAACACACACACAAATATGCATCAACAAGGGCCTAAACATGGAGCATAAGCCATCAACTCTTCAAAGCATGAAAGGAATGGAAAATACAAGCATATAAGCACACCATGAGGTCTGAAATAACATACCAAGTGATTCTAAACCACTGAAACAAAGTAAGGATGGCATGCTAGAGAGGCCAAAGCTTAAGGCATTCAAGAGGGATTGCATGGTAGCTATACAAAGCAAAACATGAATGACTCAAATGACCTAAAACAGTCCCTTAGCACATCAAAATATACATATAAGCTTCACAAAGCTTAGCCAAAACACATGAGCATGGTAGTCTAAATGCTATGCATGTATTGAGGCAAATCATGGTATTACAAAGCATGTATGCTAAGCAAGCATGGTGTACCAAAACCAACTCAACACAATGCTATTTCATGGCAAAATAAGCATAAATATCAGTCAAGGCATGGTCAACACACACTCAAACTAAATGCTCCCTCAAGAGGCAAAAATTGCCCTTTTCAAGGACAACAAGGAGAGGGGGTGGCCCCCTCCTTCCTAGGACCTCAAGGTACCATTCTCACCTCTGAAATCTCTCAAGATTTCAGTGGTGAGGATGCCCAAACACAATGGTCCCGGAGCTCAACCGAAATGGCACAAAACAAGGGCCAAACAAGCCTTAAGAGGGGTCAAACAACCCCAAAGCTAAAACACCCTTAAGAAACTATTTAGGGCAGATAAAAACAAGACTTTTCTATGTTATATGCAAAGTCTAAAACAGCAAGCAAGGTAGGAAAAAATCTAGTGCAAGATTGGGGAATCTAAAGTAATAATGTTACCCTTGAAGAACCCTTGAGGAACAGCAAGATCAGCCACCTTCTTATGATCAAAACCAGTCCAAAAACTCAAGAACAAACCCTCTAAGCCTCTCAAGGTCGAAGTGTGGTGTAATGGTGTGTGTCTTAGTGCAAAACTAAGGTCAAAACACACTTTTAGGCCACAAAACACACACAATAGAGGAGAGAGAGGGAAATAGAGAGAGAGAGAGTGATGTATATCAAAATATATGTATAATCTCTGGTTTTTTTCGTTCAAACCCCCAACAATGGAGGAGGGGGGCTCTATATATAGACAAAACAAAAGTTTGAAGCTTCTCAAAAAAGCTAAACAAAAAATGGGTCAAAGGGGGCAAAGGGGGCAAGGCTTCTTGAGGAAGCTAGGACAGCTGGCAAGCTTCCTCAAAAAGCTTTGACCAAAATGGTGTAAAAACGGCAAAACAGCCATATGTATGTCCCAGGACAGGTTTGGTGCATTCCAGCTGGCACAGCTGCATGCACCATGCCTGAAAAAGGTAAAAAGGTGTTATCGGCCAGAAAAGGAGGTCACCGGCCAAACAGATGGTCGGCCGGCCATACTGAGTGCCGACCGACCAATGGTATAATTCACCAATGGCCGGTGGGTGTCATGGGTAGCTAACAAGCTACTTTCTACCCTCAGAAGCAAAACACAAGTGTTTGGTGCAAAACCAAACACAGAACAGTCGAGTTGAGAGATCCTGAGGCAAGACGTGTAGCCGAGACCTCTGGGAACTCAAAACGAAACACAAACATGAGTAATCACCGAGTGTTCGAGTGGTGACGTCCAAGTCTTGAGGACGGTCAAAAATGAGGTGTCTACAGTTGTCTCTCTTTGACAGAACTCGAAAGTCATAACAATGACGGGAGTGATTGTCAAAGCCCAGAGACGACCCATTTTCGACAAGGCCGAAGACTTAGACAAACATACAAGATACCGATAAATAAATGGTTGTGCCCGCAGGCTGCCTACATATCCCTTTGCAAGGAATCAAACCAGCGTAGTTCAGGGACAGGATGCAAATGATATGCAGGAAGACTTTGATAATTGGACTTATACGCTACGCGAAGCCGGTTTGAAAATTGTGAAATCTTCACGAACATGTGCGATAGATACACAAAGTGAGTAAGCATGTGCGATAGATATACTAAGTGAGCATAGTGTGATAGATACACAAAGCGAGCGTGTGATAGATACTCAAAGCAAGTAAAGTGTGATAGATACACAAAGCGAGCGTGTGATAGATACTCAAAGTAAGTATAGTGTGATAGATACACAAAGTGAACGTGTATGATAGATACACAAAAGTGAGCACGTGTGATAGATACACAAAGTGAACAAAGTGTAATAGATGCATTAGGTAAGCGTGTGATAGATACACAAAGTGAAGCGAGTGTGATGGATACACTATATGAAGCAAAGTGTGATGGATACACTAGGTGAGCGTGTGATAGATACACAAGGGTGAACGCAAAGTGTACTAGACGCACTAAGCGAACAATGTGTGATAGATACACAAAAGGTGATGAAGTGTGATTGATACACTAAACATGGACACAAAGTGTGATAGATGCACCAAGTGAACAAAGTATGATTGATATACTAAATATGAACACGAAGTGTGATAGATGCACTTAGTGAACAAAGTATGATTGATATACTAAATGTGAACACGAAGTGTGATAGATGCACTTAGTGAACAAGTATGATGGATACACTAAAGGGGAACACGAAGTGTGATAGATGCACTTAGTGAACAAAGTATGATAGATATACTAAATGTGAACACGAAGTGTGATAGATGCACTTAGTGAACAAGTATGATAGATACACTAAAGGTGAACATGAAGTGTAATAGATGCACTTAGTGAACAGAGTATGATAGATATACTAAATGTGAACACAAAGTGTGATGGATGCACTTAGTGAACAGAGTATGATAGATATATTAAATGTGAACACGAAGTGTGATAGATGCACTTAATGAACAGGTATGATAGATATACTAAAGGTGAACACAAAGTGTGATAGATGCACTTAGTGAACAGAGTATGATAGATATACTAAATGTAAACACGAAGTGTAATAGATGCACTTAGTGAACAAAGTATGATAGATATACTAAAGGTGAACACAAAGTGTGATAGATGCACTTAGTGAACAAAGTATGATTGATATACTAAAGGTGAACACAAAGTGTGATAGATGCACTTAGTGAACAAAGTATGATTGATATACTAAATGTGAACACGAAGTGTGATAGATGCACTTAGTGAACAGAGTATGATAGATATACTAAATGTGAACACGAAGTGTGATAGATGCACTTAGTGAACAAAGTATGATAGATATACTAAAGGTGAACACAAAGTGTGATAGATGCACTTAGTGAACAAAGTATGATAGATATACTAAAGGTGAACACAAAGTGTGATGGATGCACTTAGTGAACAAAGTATGATTGATATACTAAACGTGAACACGAAGTGTGATAGATGCACTTAGTGAACAAAGTATGATTGATATACTAAATCAATGAAGTGTGATTGATACACTGAAAGTGTGATACAAAAAACGAGAATGTGTGTGATAGATACACAAAATGAGTGAAGTGTGATTGATACACTGAGTGAGAGTGTAATAGATACACAAAAGTGAAGTAAGAAAGTGTGATAGATACACTAAGGGTGAATGAGGTGTGATTGATACACTAAATAAATGATCTCAAACAAAACTTCTTTGAATGAATTGTACATACAATATCGTGCATGAATGAGAAAGAAACTTGATAGGTATAATACATTACAATGCATGATGCTTAAGGAAAGTAATAAATGGATAAAGCAGCGCTTTAGAAAGTACCTCATGGGGTGAGTGGCGGTGAACCACTCTTGTCCGATGGGGATCTCCCCTTGTGCTCTTCGAACACTTTACCTTCAAATCACAGTACTTCTGAAATGCTAACAAGGGTTCTTCACGTAGAACACTTTGGATGCTGCCTTTCTTCCTGATCATATTCACAACTTTCCCTATTCTCCAACAGGGTGACAGACTAGGTTGGTTCAGTATCTAGAATTGAGGTGCATACACGTTATCTCAACTTATGGGGCTTCTATACAGATTTCAAGCTGGGGATACACCCCTGGGTATTTTAAACCAGACTTTAGTCCCGAAAATCCTGAACCTTTACATTCTAGGCATCGGCCATTCGAACTCTAGTTTCTACCGTCGCAGTTGGTCTCCTAGGAACTCATTGCAGACACGGCCAAGATGTCCCTGGCACGAAACGGTACTCGAGGAGAGCACTTTTGATTGCCATTCTGGCTTGAAGCAGACTTGATCTTGAGGTTGAGGTAGAGGCACACTCATACTTCGGAGCATTGGCAAGACTTGAAGAGGTACACATGAAATGTAGTCTCGGAACTTACTGAAATTGAAACAAACTCAGATACCCGACATTTTCCCTCTTTTCTTTTGCTTTGTAGTCTGGAACCCATATAGCTTCAAATAGGTCCTGGTTTTACTGTTCCGACGTGACCTGGGTTGAACCCTGCGGTTTTATGAAAGAACAAATACTATTTTGCACAAATGTGGAGAATGGCACAGCATTCTGAACACAAAACGATTTTATTTTGAAATCGAAATTGAAAATGAATTTTTAACTGGGTATTGAGTCTACGAATGGACACAGCGCATCACGACTCAACAAAGGAAAACAAAAGTAAACACCCTAAACACATCGAGACACGCTCGGAATGACTCAAAGCAAGAATCGAGACAAACAAAACAAAAGACATGACACACAGACGTACTACAAAGACGAGAGACCTCTCAGTGCACGAGGAGCCAGTTTCTCTGGGTATTATTTCCTGCCCTTTCTAATTTGTGATTCTCACATCACTCGGCCCTCAAGCTCTGTTTTTCTTAAAAAGTCATTTTCTCACTTTTTCTCTCAGCTCACATCTCTCTATTCTTTAATCTCTCATTTTTTTTTTCATCCCTCCCCTAGGTGGTTGATGGATAAGATGGAAATTGCGGGCTCTTGCCCCTGGTATTCTACCAGATTCTCAATCTTGTTCACAACAGTGAGTTTCTCCCACAGAGGGGCTGCGCTACAACTGGGTGTGTAGCAAATCTGCAGCTAGCATCGGTTGACGATGCTTTGCTGGGGAGTTTGGACGTGATCAGATCTATCCAGATGAGGGAGTGGAATATCTTGGTCCATCCCAGTTCATGCTTCGCACTTGACTTGATACCTCGTTGCTTGGAGGATGTGAAAGCTTTCTCCCCTGTTGCGGTCAGCTTCAGTGGTGCCTTTTTCCGGCAGGTAGAGTGTCCTTCTTGGCAAGTATGTTGCCCTTTTTGGAAAATGCATTGACAACAGGGAAAAGACAGGAAGCTTGACTCAATTGTGCCCCTAGTTCATTATTTTGACCATTTTTGTTTTGGCTTTCTACTAAAACAATTTTGACCAACATGAGAGTTAGATTAACATGTTTGTTCGATTTTCTGATTTAAAATCATGCAAGTCAGGCTGTGAGCACTGAAAATTTTCCTATTTTTGGTCCAAGAAATGGTTCATTTTTCAAAAATGGAATAATTTTCGAGAGAATTAGTCAACCTCAGTAAAAATTCTCAAAAACTATTTTCGCAAACGACCACTGCTCAACGGGCACGGAACCTACTCTTGAGATGCACAACCTTAGATCTGAAGGAAAATTGCCCCTTACTTGGAGGACACTGCATGGCAACGGAAAGTTGCCCCTTGTTTGGACGGCACCGTAGCATATTAAATGGCAACGGAAAGTTGCCCCTTGTTTGAATGGTACCACAGCGCATTGTAGTCAGTCCTTAGAGTGACGAACACAACCAAATTCTCGGATACAGAGAAGATAATGATGGTCAAAACCATTACATGGACATGGTCGAATTCGAAGTGTTTGTGGCTGGACTTCAAGATGAAGTTGCCTACGTATCCCAAACATGGGAATCAAGCCTTACGTAGTTCGGGTTAAGGTACACTCGGGTATTAACCTCTCCTTTTGCGCTCTAACTTTTGCCAAGGCGCCCGTTGCGGGTTTTCGACCTTGCGAGTTTTGTTCTTCTTTCCTTTTTCAATTCTTTTCTTTCCTTTTTTCTCTCTTTTTTTTTTATTTTTCTCTTTTCATTTCTTTTGTTTTTTTTTTTTTTTTTTGTATTTTCTCTTGCTCTAACTTTTGCCTGGGTCGCCCTTCCGGGTTTTTGGCCCAGCGAGCCTCTCAAAGGGTAAAAATGTAACAAGTCCATGCCAAATGGTTTTGAGATCCTGAAGTCATCTGAGTCTAGGAAAATGACTGCTGTATTGATTCACTGAAGGACCCATCTTCGGCTCTTCGAGCACATCGGACATTTTTGCCCCTAGTTAGAGGGGTGCTACTGTTCTAGCTTTACACGCTTCTTCTGATGAGATCTGATCTTCTTTATCTGACTTTGGTGCCTCTTGCTCGAGGGCTGCTTCCAATCTGGCCACACAGGCCTCCCTTGATGGTCGAACGTTGAACACTTCAAATTATGGTTCAAGGTTTTAAAGCAAAGGCTTAAGTCTTGAGGCTGAGAGCGATCCTAAGCTACACAATCTCAAGAGCGATTCCACACAGGTCTTCGCAAGATCGCGTAAAACATTTTGTTTTTGAAAGTTTTTAAAGAAGCGACAAATCGCTCACGCTGAAGATAGTGTAGAACCAGTATGGATCAAGCCAGGGTCCTTCTCAGTACTCACGCCGACAAGCATGATTTCAATCATTAAGGGCTTAACACGCCTCTCTTTCTCTCAATTTGATCAAAGTTTTACAAATTCCGAGGAATTCCTTCCTCTTTGTTTTTACCGCAGTGTTCAAAAGGTTTTAAAAAACTTAGGTCAATGCAATGAGTTCAAGGCACAAAAGAGTAGGTGAAAAGCACTGTCGTTTTATTCAAAATTTCTGGCACAACTGGCGCAAGGCAGAAGCAAACACAAGAGTGTGAAAATCACTGCTGTTTCATTTAGATCTGTTGGCATAACTGGCTCCAAGACAGAAACAGACTCAAAAAAAACAAAAAGACAAACACAAAACAAGCAAATGATGTCCGAGGTAACACCCCCGAAATCACCCGACTCTAACAAAATAGGACTGACTTGATACAATAAGACAGACCCGACTGACTCAGTATGAAAAGACTGACTCAATACAAAATGACAAGACTGACCCAATACCCAAGTCAGAAAGTACAAAACTAGCATTCGCAAATGCTCAAAACAGTGCGTGCCAAACGCCACATCTGGAGTAAACTGAGTGCCGCCCGCAGGTGGTTCATCCCCCGATCACATATTCGTACTATACCCCAAGTTCACTGACCCAGTGGTGATAGACTTTGCTGAGCTGGTGCGGCAATGACCTTGTTGTCAAACAAATCTTGTACATCATGGCGCAGACGAAAGCAGCTATCGGTCTCATGACCGGTTTGTTGATAGTAGGCACAATACTTAGTCCGGTCATGCTTTGGATGGAGAGGATCGGGTAAAGGTCGTTGTTCCAACAGTTTCAGATGTCCTTTCCGAATTAAGACCTCTAGAGCCTTTGACAAAGGCATATAAAGTGGGGTGAAAACCCTCTTGACTCGGGGTGGATATTTGGCCGTCTGTGAGCTACTTCCGGACGCACCGGTGAATGGGGTAGCTATTTTTGATGTGGTGGTGGTGACCATGCCCACTTCAGAAGATCTTGCGGCCGCATCACCACTGGTGGTCGCATTCGAACTGCGGGAAAATGCCCGCCTAGGCTGCTCCTTCTCCTGGTCAATAAGGCCCTACTTCATGGCATCCTCGATCTGTACTCCCATCTCATGCAAATCTGAAAAGGTAAGGAAGGGGAGCATGATCATTTTCTGCATTAGTTTGGGCTGGAGGTTATGCACAACCATCCGTATTTGATCCTTGTCCATTGGCCTAATGGTCATCATTGAGGCTTTGGCCCTCCAGCGGGCCACGAATTCTGAGAAGCTCTCCTTAGGCTCCTGCCTCGTTGTCTCAAGATCATGGGTCGTAATCTCGATTTGCGTGTTATACGAGTATTGTGCAACGAAGGCCTCGGCCATCTCATCCCAATTTCTCTTGACATCATCTTCCAATTTTTCGTACCAGATGGCTGCCACACTCGACAGGGTCCGGCCAAATAATGACAGTTTCTGTAGTCTAGTGAGGCCCATCGGCCTTAGTATGTCCGAAAATAACCAGAGATGCACCATGGGATCCCCAGATCCATCAAATCGGTCGATGTGTGGCATCTTAAATCTGTCCGGTAGTGTCACAGCTGCGTCGGTATACCCGTCCTCAATGTCTGAAATGGACTTTACTCTCTGAGATTTCTTGAACATCTTTTCCAGCTTGCTCACCTTCAGCGCTGTAGGGTCTAACTCGAACTCAAAGGGTGAATCCGGCAGGTTGATCGGTGCTTTAGATAGCTGGGGTAGGATCGGGGGCGGAGGTAGCCCTGTCGGAATGTCCGTATCTTCCTGGACATTAGCTGTCTCCCCGAGTGTTGGAACTCTGGGTGGGGGAGGAGGCTGATGTGAAGCCGATGCTCCTATTTGCTGCTGCAGCCGGGCAATTAAGTCTGCCTGCTGAGCCATGATCTCAGCCTGCTGTTTGGCAAATTCTGCTTGACGAGCAGCATCCTGCTGCGTGGTTTTCATGCTCTCTTGGAGTTGACGCATCATTTCCTCCATTCCTGCCATGATCTGTTATTCCGACTACTGACTGGTATATCTATCTCTGTGATAAAAACTGAGGCCTCAGCCTGACTGTTCACTGGTGGGGTGGATAAGGGCCACTGATTTGGGAACTGCTGAACTGGTGATCTGTGCCTGACTCACCCTTTTACGCTGCCTTTAGCAAAGGAACACTGATTGCCCTTGAATTGAATCTCTGACCCGACAAAGTCTATCAGCACAAGTCCGATGAACCTCGGGGGATATCAAAGCCTTCTGAAGCTGTGGTTCCAGGACTACCTAGCAAAAGAGAAAACAGACAGCACCTCAGCCTGATTTTACCAAAACAGATATGAGCATACTAGGATGAATGTGCCCTCTACTGAATTCTGCCCCAAAATTTTGCCTGTAAACTGATACCCTCAGGTAAAATTGATTCCCCAAATACTGATCCTGATGCCCACAGGCCTGATACTCAAACTTGCAAACTGATACATGCAATCCTGTAGAGGCCAACTCTAAGGCCCATAGCAGATAAGTGAGAGCCAAAACACCCCTATATTGGGGTAGGGTTTCCCTGTCCTATTTTGTCAGGAGCTAGGGTTTCACTACGCACACAGCGGTTTCAAATAACCTAATATCGGGTAAGCAGCTTGTCCTAGTTTGGAATGGTCACTATGGATTCCGAATATGTACTAGGTCGAATGGTCGAAAAGGGTGCCCCGGTAAAATCGGGGTTTGTGTTCCCATACTGTTAGAGCCCACAACCGGTCAGCCTTATGGCATGCTTTGACAAAGTCAAGCCTCCGGCAAACCGTTCAGGAATGGCAGATGGCAAACACGGTGTCCTAGGCGCACCAATGCACATGCAATGCAAAGAGACACATAAATGAAATCAAAACAGGATATCACGAGTTCGAGTCAAGCTCTCTAAATCCCCAGCAGAGTCGCCAGAAACTGTAGACGTTCCTGAACGCCCCGGGAGGACGAGTCCTGTTCTGTTCGTTTTGGGCTCGCTACAGTTCAGGACTCTCAAATTGTCACGGTTCTTAATCTGAACCAAAGAGTCCAAATCCGGCAAATTATTTTGAGAAAAAAATAGATTTTTGAAAGAAGTGCCAAACATGGACTGCTTTGCCAGATACAGAGTCGCCACCTAAATATTTTATTTTGGGGGATTTAGGAAACCCTGACTCAGTGCCAAAGGCCACGTGTCCGTCATCACCAAAGTTGCCTCGGGTCGAGAACTTGGGTACGATTGGGGAAGGTCAGCTATGAGCACCCCCTCTCGCCCGATCAAAGATTGGCCTCTACTAACCGTGATATCTTGTTTTGAAAACATTATATGCTCTTATTCCGGTTATTAGCCTAGATTTACTATGTTATGCGCACAGCAAACAAGTATAGACCAAATCGCCTAAATTGGAACAAAACATTTCATGTTTATTTTCAAAATGGTTTGCTACTCGCAAGTAGGCTAAAATGCAGATTTTGCCACCCTCAAGTGGGCTTTAGAAAATATGGTTTTGCCACTATTTAGTGGGCTTAAAACTCACAGTTTTAATACATTATTCCAATTTAGGTAATTCAACCTCCATCCACAGGCATTCAAGCAGTTATATCACATAAGCAACTAGCCTCATGGTAATCATGCTGTCATGGCAACGCTCACACGCATGCAAGGATGTCAAAGCATAAGAACTTACCTAGTACTTCAAGCTAAAACAGAAACTAGTTAGCAATCATATGCATGGTCCTAGTTCATGTTAAGATGGCTAATGCAACACATGCAAAATGCAACTAAGATAGGCTCGGCTAATCTACAATGACATGTGAAATGCGACAGATAACATGTATTCAATTTGGAATTGAAATACAAATGCAGCTAGAATGATGCGCCGAGCCCGGTGCATGCGAAACGAATGAATGGATGAAAACACGCTATCATACTGTATGCTAGTTGAAACATGCCCTAGACTAACCATCGAAAGCTAGTAAATAAAAGGGAGGAAAGACGTGGGGTTGGAAGACATGCACACACTCACGCACACTTATTACACATTCGCCCTCGCCCGGAGGGACCAAAAGAATAATAGAAATTAATTAACCTACAAGTTAATTAAATATTAGAGTCCACCTAATTAATTAAGCCAAGTAACTAAGCTAAGTATGCGGTAAAAGGCCTCGGGAAGAGGGTCCCATGCGTGCGTGCTCGGGTTTGCTCGGAAATCCAACGCCATGCACACGTTTGCCTCTGTTTTCCTTGCTCTGCTCTTCTGAAAATTGCACAACTCCCAAGGTATGCTCCATGGACACTGTGGAGCACCACCGACCAAGTGAGAACACCACCGGCCATGTCCAGATGGTCATCGGCCATTTGTTGAGCTCTCGGCCATCAATAATTGGTCGGTCGGCACTCCATGTAGTCGACCGGCCAAATATTCCTACAGAACCTGTTTTGACAGCAGCAGAGGGCAAAACATGGCATGGCAATGCATTTTAAGCAAATGTATGCACCACCACATCCCTTATCATATTTAAGACTCAAAGGGGTATGGTGCTCGATTCTCAGACCACCAATCGCGCATTTCAATGCGTGATGGCCCAAGAAATCAAGTTGTGCATTTTAATGTCAAATATAATGCACACAAACACACAATGAAATAAACCTCCATCATATTCAATTCAAGAGGCAAAGCATGCATGCTTAATGTTATGCAACCTAGGCATGGAAGCTAAGCATGCAATATGAGCCTGTGAACAAGCAATGTAAATATGCAAGCATGCAAGTTATGCAAACTAACAAGCATGCAAGATGGATAAGCATGAAACGACATATGGGAATGGTCTTAAACCAAAATGGGCAGCTCTCAAATAGGCCCAAATCAGTGGCCAAAATGATGCAACAAAGGCATAAAAACACACACACAAATATGCATCAACAAGGGCCTAAACATGGAGCATAAGCCATCAACTCTTCAAAGCATGAAAGGGATGGAAAATGCAAGCATATAAGCACACTATGAGGTCTGAAATAACATACCAAGTGATTCTAAACCACTGAAACAAAGTAAGGATGGCATGCTAGAGAGGCCAAAGCTTAAGGCATTCAAGAGGGATTGCATGGTAGCTATACAAGCAAGACATGAATGACTCAAATGACCTAAAACAGTCCCTTAGCACATCAAAATATGCATATAAGCTTCACAAAGCTTAGCCAAAACACATGAGCATGGTAGTCTAAATGCTATGCATGTATTGAGGCAAATCATGGCATTACAAGGCATGTATGCTAAGCAAGCATGGTGTACCAAAACCAACTTAACACAATGCTATTTCATGGAAAAATAAGCATAAATATCAATCAAGGCATGGTCAACACACACTCAAACTAGATGCTCCCTCAAGAGGCAAAAATAGCCCTTTTCAAGGACAACAAGGAAAAGGGGTGGCCCCCTCCTTCCTAGGACCTCAAGGCACCATCCTCACCTCTGAAATCCCTCAAGATTTTAGTGGTAAGGAGGCCCAAACACAATGGTCCCGGAGCTCAACCGAAATGGCACAAAACAAGGGCCAAACAAGCCTTAAGATGGGTCAAACAACCCCAAAGCTTAAAACACCCTTAAGAAACTATTTAGGGCAGATAAAACAAGACTTTTCTATGTTATATGCAAAGTATAAAATAGCAAGCAAGGTAGGAAAAAATCTAGTTCAAGATTGGGGAATCTAAAGTAAGAATGTTACCCTTGAAGAACCCTTGAGGAACAGCAAGATCAGCCACCTTTTTATGATCAAAACCAGTCCAAAAACTCAATAACAAACCCTCTAAGCCTCTCAAGGTCGAAGTGTGGTGTAATGGTGTGTGTCTTAGTGCATAACTAAGGTCAAAACACACTTTTAGGCCACAAAACACACACAAAAGATGAGAGAAAGGGAAATATATATAGAGAGAGAGTGATGTATATCAGAATATATGTATAATCTCTGGTTTTTTTGTTCAAACCCCCAACAATGGAGGAGGGGGGCTCTATATATAGACAAAACAAAGGTTTGAAGCTTCTCAAAGAAGCTAAACAAAAAAGGGGTCAAAGGGGGCAAGACTTCCTGAGGAAGCTAGGACAGCTGGCAAGCTTCTTGAGGAAGCTTTGACAAAGGGTCAAGCTTCCTCAAGAAGCTTTGACCAAAAGGGTGCAAAAAGGGCAAAACAGCCACATGTATGCCCGGGGCAGGTTTGGTGCATTCTAGCTGGCACAACTGGCATGCACCATGCCTAAAAAAGGTAAAAAGGTGCTACCGGCCAGAAAAGGAGGTCACCGGCCAAACAGATGGTCGGCCGGCCATATTGAGTACCGATCGGCCAATGGTATAATTCACCAATGGTCGGTAGCCTCAAAACATGGCCGGTGGCCTCAAACCAAGGCCGGTGGGTGTCATGGGTAGCTAATAAGCTACTTTCTATCCTCAGAAGAAAAACACAAGTGTTTGGTGCAAAACCAAACACAGAATAGTCGAGTTGAGAGATCCTGAGGCAAGGCGCGAAGCCGAGACCTCCGGGAACTTAAAACAAAACATAAACATGAGTAATCACCGAGTGTTCGAGCGGTGACGTCCAAGCCTTGAGGACGGTCAAAAATGGGATGTCGACACCTATGTAAGGAAATGCGAAAAGTGTCAAAGGTTTGCACCTTTGATACACCAGCCTGCTGAAGATTTAAATCTAGTGTCCAATCCTTCGTCATATTCCCAGTGAGGCCTGGACCTTGTTGGACAATTGCCCCGATCAACTGAACAAAGGAAATTCTTGTCTATTGCAATTGATTACTTCACAAAGTAGGTAGAAGCTGAACCCCTTGTGAAAATCTGAGATGTGGATGTGAAAAACTTCATCTAGAAAAACATAATTACTAGGTTTCAGATCCCTAGAGCCATTGTGGCAAACAATGGTACTTAATTCGACAGTAAGTTGATCAAGAACTTCTGTGCGAAGTACAAGATCAAAAACTATTACTCCATTTTCAGCTTCCCCCAGAGCAATGGACAAGTCGAGGCATCGAACAAAACCATCTTGGATGGAATCAAGAACAAGCAGGAAGCTGCCAAGGGCAAGTGGGTGGAGGAGTTGCCCAATGTCCTATGGGCATATCGGACTTCGCTGAGAAGATTTACTGGCGAGTCTTCTTTTGCCATGGCCTATGGCACAAAGGCTGTTATCCCACTGGAGATTAGCATCCCTGGAATCAGAACCTAGGGAGTGGAAAATGGAACAAATGAGACATTCCTTGCCCGAGATCTTGACCTTATAGAAGAGAGAAGAGAGAGAGCAGCGATTCGGCTGAGGATATGCCAGCAGCAACTTGCTAGGGCATACAACAAGAAAGTTAATCCTAGGGAGTTTTGGATAAGAGATCTTGTCCTAAGGAAGGTTGTCGGTAACAAGAAAGATCCTAGAAAGGGAAATTTTGGTCTAAACTGGAAAGGACCATATCGCATTATCTTAGTCGCCAGCAATAGCGCATATCGGCTTGAAGATGTTAATGGCAAGGAATTGCCAATACCTTGGAACACCAATAACCTGAAATTTTTCTATCATTAATTGTTTGATTTTTTCTCCTTATTATTGTAATTTAAGTTGATTTTAGCCGAAGTATTAATAAAATACTAGTATCGATTTTTGATTTTACAAAACGTTGTTGAAATTTTTGGTTGCGAGATACGATTGAGAAAATCTTAAGGCGATGTTCCCGAGGTGAACAAGACGATTAACTTAGACTTGCCATGATGGAAAAGTTAAACTAAGTATGAGCGATGTTTCAAAGTGGAACAAGGCGATTAACCTAGACTTCCCATGATAGCAGAGTTGAACTAAGTATAAGGCGATGTTCTCAAGGTGAACAATGTAACTAACTTAGACTTGCCATGATGACAGAGTTGAACTAAGTGTAAGGCGATGTTTCAAGTTGAAACAAGGCAAAACTATCCACGTTTTGGTCGGTTTGTGCGAAAAGTCGAGGTAGCTAGTTCTCTCGATACACTAAGGTTAAGCCTTAAGTGTTTAGTTTGGGTGAGCCAAACGCGATGACCTCGGTCATGGGTGTTTAAGTTAGACTTATGGAGGAACCAGGCGATGCATCCTTAATGTGAACATACGTGATACTTAGGTTCACATTAGGAGGCAGAAAGCATGAATAAGTAAGTATAACACTTTTGAAAAAATTTCAAAAATTTTACAAGTTAAAGTTATCCGAGGTGATTGATATCGATATGTTCAATTTTTATCCAAGATAACTGTTAAAAAGACTATCGGAAGTGAATGGTTAGTTCTAGTCCAAGATAGTGTATCCGATGTATTTGAAGCCAAAGTAAAGAACTAAGTTAAACTTAGAGTAATAGGAAAGTTCTAAGTATGGAAACATGCATGGCAAGCATATAGAAAGTAGTTATAAAAGACAACATTGAACTTAGACAAAAAAAAGGAATGGCATTAAAGGGAAGCTTGTTCAAATTCATTCAGAGGCACTTCGGCCTAACAAAAACAAGAAATTACAAAAGTTTAAAGAAAAAAACAAAAATTCCTCAGCATCAACGTGATCCTCAGACTGTTCCGCCTCGGTAGTTAGCGTTGCTTTGGCCTCGGCAGACAGCTGGGCAGACTTCTCGGCTGCGATCTCAACGTCAATTTCTAGAAGAGTCTGGTCTAGGCTCTGCGTAGCTGCAGTCATGTCAGCCTCAGAAGTATCGGCCTTCTATGGTGAGGTGCTCTTGGAGACCTCATCCCCATCCTCTTCAGTCAAGTCCAGGACTTAATCATTCAGAGTAAGGGACTTGGCCTCATCAGCAACCTCGGCCTTACCTTTTTCTTTGGCCTCGGCATCTTCATCCTTAGCATCAACCTCCTCCTTTTTGGCCTCAGATCGGTCAAGAGAGGGGGGAAAGGGCATGTTGAGTCGGCTTATGTCACGGAGAGGCGAGTCCTTGGGGACATACAACTCCTTTAAGGCTGTCATCCAACCGAGATAATAGCCTTTGTTATAGGCCAGGTTGACTTGTTGTTTGTACTGGTCCCGAACATTAGCCTGTCCCTCCACATAGGCCTTTTCATTGGCTTCTTTGAGCTCGGCCTCCTTGGTAACTAACGCCTCTTTGAGCTTAGCCACGGCTTCAGCTACTTTGATCTCGATAGCCTTAGCCTTAGCCTTAGCCTTAGCCGTAGCCTTAGCCTTAGCCTCGACAGCCTCGGCTTTGGCCTCGGCCTTACTTTGAATAGTCTGGACAGCCTTGGCTTTATCCATTAGACTCTTATTACGGATCTCGACCTTGTCGAGTGAAGAGAGGAGACCTACAACTTCTTGCATCTTCTTGATAAGTTCTTTCTTCACCATCTCAGCTTTGATTGCGTGGAAATGAACGTGTTGGATAGCCTGCAAGAGAATAAACAAGTTAGCAAAATTTGGCTAAGTATAAAAGATAGAAATGAAAGCTGAATGAAAAGATAAAAGTTAAGCGATTTACCAAAACGGAATGCTGCATCATTATGGAAAAATTTTCATACTGGTTGAAGTCGGCAAGCTGGTTCATATCAGTAGGCAAAAGCATAACCATAGACAGCGCAGCGCTAACCTCTAGACTCTCAACGGCGTTGTCACTCGCTTTCAAGGGTCGGTCTCCAACCAGGACCTCGGGGGGGCCCAGGTGTTATCGGGATAGAAGCCACTCTTTCCACCTGGGCCTTCAGACCTCGACTTTTTTGATGGTGACGCATTGGATAGCTTAGGCTCGGCTAGCCTCTTCTCATCGTCGGCCAATTTGGATATTGGGCCTAGGTCCTCTGGATCCTTTTTAGAATCAGAAGGGATCTCAGTGACAGTGGCCTTGGCCTTGGCCTTTTTCACCCTTTTTTTGGTTTTTGGTTTTGGTTTTGACTTTCGCTGGGATTGAGAAGAAAATGTGGACTAAAAAGTCACTATGTCTGGTAAGTCAGCAAGCAATTCCTCAGCGATTGTCGGCTTGCAATCCATCTCTTCAATGGTGGCAGCGACGGTTACTCTGGTACCGAGTTTAAAGGCTGAAAGGGCTATTGAAGGATCAGTGGAGTTATACACCGATGCCTCCGAATCTTGGCGCCTCCTGCTACGAGTTCTACCGGTAAGAGAGTTGGGAGATTGGCGATGGTGTTGGGTGTTGTGATGGCAGAATGAGTTGGGCTGGAGCAGAAGTGGGTGGCTAGTCCATAGGGTCAGATATGGAAGCATGGTCTGCCCTTGGTGAGGAAGCAACAGGTGGAGTTGAGGCAGATAGAGAAGTCTTGCTTCTTCTAGGGATGTCGGGAAGAGAAGAGTGGTAGGTTGGCACGTAATTCAACAAAGTGGTGTCTTTCATCTTTCGATTGGAAGGTCCAAAAGCTGTTTAAGATCTCGGCTGGGGACGTAAGATTGTCGAAATGATTTGCTCGACTGAGGAAAAGCTGTCAAAAATCAAAGGAAAACATCAAAACGGATATAAGAGATAAGTGCATAAGTGCAACAAAAATGGGATTTTGATTAAGTTCTTACCCTCATTCTCTCTAAAAACTCCTCAATACAAAGGGTAGAAATGAATATCAACATCAGGCTCGAATTCCCAATTGCCTGAGACAATCAGGTAATCATCTCCAGCACCTTTGTTAGAGTCAGGAAGGTCGGCTATAAGTTTGTAAGCTATGGAGCAGGGCTTAAGGTAGTAGGTGTAGCCAGCAGTGGACTTGAGGCCACACATAATGTAACAGAATTGGATGTCAGCGAGGGTGATCCTAGCGTTTTCTCAGCGTGCCAACTCGGAAATACCATTGTTGACTATAAATGTGTTTATAGCTAATTGCATGGGATTAAGTTTATAGAAGTGTAAAACTTCTCAGAAAAGAATGTCAAGGGGGAATCTGATTCCATCCTCGATGATGAATATTAGGGGGAAAGGCATGTAAGTTTCACCAGGCATAATAGAGTCCTCATTTCCAACCAACCTAAGATGAACGTCAACTGGAGTGGAGAACTCCTGGCGGAAATGTTCTAACTTACTAGGCGAGTTTGCCCTCCACTTAAGCATACCCATGATCTTAGCTAAAGGAATCTAGCAAGGTTTACTGTTGGAAAAGTGGGCTATTTAGGCTGAAAGACCTCGGCAAGACCCTAAGGAGCACTAGGGCAGGGATTCTGGAGATCTAAGGGAGGTCGGTTTCAGTTTTTTCTCAGTGTGCAATTTCTAAGTCAAGTCTTAAACCTAAATTTTTGAAGGTGAACAAGATTCGAAGGCAAAAATCTGGAAACAAGCCAAAAGAAATAAAAGAAAGACATGATTCAAAAATTGATTCGAGGCGAAAAAGAACATAGATATGAAAAGAATAGTCCTATGCATTCAAGAACACAGAGAAAATAGAGACAAAATCAGCATATTTATAAAATTCAAAATGCAAGTGAGCCATTGGGCAAGAATGAAAAACATGTGGAAAATTCGAACAAAAATAGAATGCAAAGATAAGAGCATGAATAACACCGAAGAAATCATGACAAGAGATGTATGAAACAAAGGATTCAAGTACGAATACAGATCCAATAAATACAAATACAAGTGAGCATAACAGTGTAAAGAAGAGATAAACTCAGAAGTAGTAGGAGAAGAGCGGGAGAGAGGACTAATAGAATGAAGCTGAAAAGGTAGACCTTGGGGTTGTGTTCGCTAGAGTTAGACGATGAAGATGATCAAAATTAAACCATGACAGGCTCACCGGAGGAGTTTAACGGAGTGGTTACAGAAGCTTGAACACACAACAATGGCGGTTTGAAAGGAAGATTTTAGAGAGAGAAAGTCTGAGGCAAAAGAGAGAGATTGAAATGGTAAACTGAAGAGACGGAAGAGAGATGGAAGAGTTTTTGTCAAAATGAGAAAAGGCGGCAAAACATGATGAAATTGCCTTAGACGACGTACCTGTCAGGCGGTGTGGTAGATTCAATGTGAGTTCATGGCGCGTGACGAGTAAGACTCAATAAGGCGATGACACGTGGAATAAATGGTTGAAATAATGGTGCGTGACAACTCATGAGCAATAGAGATTCTTGGAATTCTTGGGCTATTGGGGTAATGACCTCGACTAGTGAAGCGATCCCGATTGAGAAGTGCGATCTCAGTTGAGGTGATGATCTCGGTAAGATGTTGAAAGAACTTGGTTCTTGATTCTTGATAAAAGGGGGCATCTAAGTCCTGGTTACCTGACGCCAACGAGTTGTGATCTCGGTCAGAGAGTATATTTGTAGATTCCATCACCTCAGGTAGTCGAGGTAATAGAACCTAAAGGGCAATTGTGGGGAAGTATTTTGCAAATGACACCACGTGGCTGAGATAGCTCCGAGATATCGACTAAAGTGCCACATGAATGAGTCATAGTAGCTGAGGTGGTTGCGGTATTACCGAGGTTCAATGCAGTAATGCTAGAATCCTGAGATATTGGGATAGGGACAAGAGTCCTAGGTATGAGGAGCTCTTAGTTTAGATAAGAATAAAGCTCTAGTTCATCCCTATCTAGCTGAGAGTCCAAGATGAGTATTGAGCTTGAGTCCTACAAAATGAGACTTCTAGAGGACTGGGTCATTGCTGGCTGTAAAAGTGTGGCACCCCCGTAGGTCTAAGGTTCGCTTTAATTGATACATTGAGTGATTGTGTGAGATCTTTGAGATTGTGTGATTGATTTGATCATCTAAGTGCCCCCGGATGGATGAACAACCGCGATATTCTTATCTTATTGTTGGCATGTTGTTGGATTCATCTATTCTACCGTGTGCTCTTCAGTTGAGTTTCACATTTAGTTATGTGATCGGAAATCAACACCCACACTTTGAAATTTAACTTTTGACTCCATTGAAAGACACATGTAGAAACTAACATGTTTATGCTGAAATTTTTTCACAGCCTCCAATATAAAAGTACTATAAATTACAAAAATATATATAATGCATACATATTAATGAGGGAAAAAAATGATATATATAGTAGCTCATTTTCAAAGCATATGTTCTAGATCAAGCAAAAGAAGAATAGTATTAACAGTATAAATACATGGGGGTTCCTTAATAATGTAAGCAACAACTTTTTCATTGCTTTTTTTTTTTTTCCCCTTTTTGTATTCATTTATCATGTCAAACGACTTCTTTTTTTCTTTTTTTCCCCCCTAATGAGGTTCTCTCTTTTTCCCAATTTCTTCATCTAAAAAATGTCCCAGAACAATTAATATGAGTTACGTCCTAATTGTCATTATTTAGTTAGATTATAAGATTTAACAACCCTTTTGACACTGACAATTCAGATGATTAGATTGGTCTTTATCATGGATTCAATGGTAAACCAGTGAAAATGATACAAAGTTATTTTAACCAAAGTTTTTATTTTTTCAATGACTCGCACTGGTGCATTAACCTATTAATGGATGCATTATTTATTTCAAATTTACCAACTAAAGTTTTTTTTTGTTTTGTTTTTGATTACCTATTAAATAATGTAGGCAATTACAACAAACAAAAAAAAAAGAAAGGAGAATGCATTAACTGCATCAAGGCGAATCAACTCATCGAAACTAAGTTGACACAGAAGGAACAACCATTTCATGTGCAAGTAGACCCATGGATACAATTTACCGACTGAAGTTACCAAGTTATTTTAACCAAAGTTCTTATTCTGTTCCATTTTGACAATAAGAAGAAGAAGAAGAAGAAAGTGGTATGGTCAAATCTTCAAAAATTGGTTAACCGCATCAAGAGCTATTCAAGGTGATAAATTGGGTTTTGCCTTTGGCTTATGCTCTATCTAGCTCGCTCTTTAACATACAGCAGAAAGAACAAAACAATTACTTTATTTACTATAAAATTTTGGATGTAAGTCCCCCCATATATAACACCTTTTCTTCTACTTTTTTGCTGAGGCGTAAACTATAAACAATGTGGTATGTGTTCAAATTATTTATAAAACAAGTGTGAATGCCCAGAAAGAGAAGATGTTGGGTATTATATAATAATGTATTTTGACTTCTCAAAAGAGTAAATTGTCTTGTAAAATCACACCAAAAAAAAGTAGACACGGACGATAGGCTGCAAATCACCAACTTGGCTGTTCTTTCGGAACAAGTCAAAAGAAAGTCGTCTTTAATGTTGTTTTTGAACATAGAAATGATGTAATACATAAAACAAATAAATTGTTACTATTACATTTTAATGACTTATTTTTAATAATTGTAACTTAGATGGAAAGACCTATTTTGGATGATTCTCCTCTTTAAATATGAATGGTCTTATTTTGAAATGAATGTGAAAGTGTTGAAAATAGTATCGATGCATAGAGTAATTTTTATTTTTGTTTTTTTGGGTCTGATGAATACAGTAATTTGAGTTAGACATGAATCAATCTATCCTAGAACAACCCATTTGTAAATTTCCTTGAGTTGCTTTTTGTATTCAATTGCCTAGAACAATTGTTAGTTTGTTAATGCATTCATCACTATTGTCATAGTTGTTGTAGCGGAGAGTGTTAGAATATGGATTTATAAAACGATGCAAAAGATTTTTAACATTTTTAATTGTGACATCAGTTGTTGGGTTGGTATCAAAGACGAGGAGATTGAGGAAAAAATTCTTGAAAAAGAAAAATAGGACACCTCTATTGTGGTGGTTGGCTAACATGGTATTAAAGCCAAGGAAATTACAGAAAAATTTCTTGCAAATAAAAAAAGACAATGGCATCAAAGCCTCTAATGAAACTACATAATAATTTCTTGCAAACACTATAACAAATTATCATTTTAGAGACAAAAATTAAATAATAAAATTATTATTGTATTTTTAGCGACAAAATTAAACAATTAGGCATAAATTCTATCCTTTTGGGAATAAATTTTGTCTGAAAAAGTAAAAAAATTTAGTACCAAATAAATTTGTCCTTCAATGTGTATTTATTAGCAATATTTTTAAAATTTTATCACCAAAAGCCTTTTTTACTTTTCTGCAACCCTTGCAATAACAAGAATTGATACCCAAATTTTTTTGTAACAAAATTTTATATTTAAATATAAAAAAAATTTTGATCCCAAAAACCCTATATGTTATAGTGAAATAAAAAAAGAAAAAAACAAACAAATTGTACAAGACACCTCTATTGTGGTGATTGGTATCAGAGCAGCATAGGAAACTGATGTTTATTGGTTATGAATGAAAGTTAGTAATATATTATTGTGGTTGTCTAACATGATATTAGACCTTGAAAAAACAATTTATATCGATTAAATATGCTTTGTAGTTTGAATTTGTGTGACTCGAATGTATTAAAGTGACGTTTTACCTCCAAAATGAGGTCGTTTTAAGACATTCGAATCATTTGAGTCATGAAAACTCAAGTTACCAAGTATTATTGTATATGATTGCGGACGAAAGTTAGTTTTGAACCAACACAGAAGCCAATGCAGGACACTGTTATTATGGTGTCCTTTTAAGCTGAAATTCAAATGGACAGACTCATAAGATCATCTCTTAAATTGGTTCATGTCTAACAATTATAAAATCTAAATAGGTTAAGCTTGAAATAACACACAAGCATTTCTAGCAAAATACAAGACAAAAAATAGAAAGAAAATTAAAAAAATAAATAAAAAATAAATGATCTTATATAGGGTGATGTAAACTAATGAAGAGAGGCCTTTTGTGGTATTACTGTTGTCTGTCTTTATATATGAATGCAAAGGACTTTTGCCTTATTTGAGACACTGTTTGAACCAATCAATTCTTTCCTTATCAATGAAATGATCTCAAATTAAGTAATCTTTCACACAATTTTTTCTAAGCATTGTGCCCTTGTCCTTTGAAAAAAACATTTGATTGATTAAAAAATTAACCTCATAAATTTAAGAAAAATGATTTATTTACACAATTTTTCCCCCTTAAAACCCCTGCTCAAAATTTGAAAAGTTGACTCGCATTCCAATATTTCCTTAAAATTCTCGTCAAATGCTTTGCTTTGCCACCTCATTGGGGAGATTTTGGAGAAGAAAAATGTTAGGAATCCCAAATGTTTTACCAAATGTTCTATCAAATATCTCACATGTAAGACATTTGGTAAAACATTTGGTGAACATTTGTGTCCCTAGCATTACTCTTTAAAGAAAAAAAAATATATGTGAATATAAAACTGCTGTAAATTTCAATCAACGAAACAATTAGGTCATTCACTTGTCCCAATCCACAAATTCTTACACAAACATGTTTTGATCTTGCGCTTAATTATAAATGTTAGAATGTCTAATGATTTCGTAGCTAAAGGACCAGTTATTAATATATTTTAACAATGAATAATGGCTAAATATTATATTTTAAAAATATTGATTCAATGGTGCAAATGCTATTTACTTTGTTTGGCTTTGAGTTTTTAAGTATTGTTTTTGAGTTTTTTGTATTTTTATATTTTTTAGTAATTTTTTTTAATATTATAATTTTAATTTTAAATTTTTTTTTTTTTTTAGATGAACCGGTTTTATCCTTCCATTAGGCTAGCTATTAAATATTTGGAATCAAAATGCAATAAAGTGCATATTTTGAAGACCGCGTGTACGTGATCCTTTTAATTTTCTTGAGATTTCATATAAAATTACAAAAATACCCATACTTCCAATAATTAATTTAAATGACATAAACATTGAGGACCATTTTAACTCACATTTTGTAGTTTATGGATTAAATTAACAAAATAAAAATGTTAAAAACTGAATTGCAACAAAGTACATACTTTTTTTATCATTTTTTTTTATTAACTTAAAATTCAATAATAGAATGTAAAGTCTGCTTTGTTGCATATAAATGAGTGCCCTTTTGTACCTTGACAAACCAAAAACCTTTATTCTATCAAAGATGTTATTTCATTAGTTGCTGTATGCCAGCTTGGTATGAGCGCCTGTTTGATTGACATGATCGATTGTAATGAAATTAATAATTTATGAAATTAGTATAAGATTGGTTATCCATACAGCTGCATTAGAAATACATAAATTTTTAGACTTGAACCATCAACCTTTGATTTGAGATACAACACCGGTACTGTTGAACAATCTTCACTGTATTTAAAAGATTTAATTCTATTGTGTACACAACAACAAATAGAATTTAAAGAAATAAAGAAAAGGAGAGAATTTGTTTGATTACAAAAATCAAACTCGAAATAAAAATAAATAAATAAAAACAGATTCTATTTTGTTACAAAAACAAAATTAAAATCTGATTTAAATAAATAAAAACAACACTGAAAATAAATTAAATAACTTACTTGATTTAATTTCTTCGAGTTATTTTCTGATCAAGTCCAGTGTTTAACACTGTGTCCTTAAGACAGATTCGTCCTCTCCACGGTGCTTTCAGAATTCGACGTCTATCTCCCAGGATGAAATGATCTACCACAAACAATAGCAGCACTACTAATTGTTTGCCTTACGAACACACTAAGTGTTTACACTCTTTCTTTCGGAAATAAAATGCAGCAAGATGAAGAATATAAATAGCAGAAGTGAAATACGAAATTTCTGAATGGAAAACATCAAATGAGGGTGGTCCTATTTATAGATGTGAAGGTGGCTCTTGGATTTGAATTGAACAGGTATGTGGCTCTTGGTTTTGAATTGAACAGGTATGATACCTGTTGGGTTTTGAATTTCAAACAGATTCAACAATTCAAACAGATAGCAATTACGGGAAGGGCCCTGTTTGGGTGTGCACTAATTCCAAAACAGTTTATTTCTGTTTGAAAACGGGAAGGGCCCTGTTTGGATGAACAAAAAATCCAAACCAATTTAATTTGAATTCTGGATTTTATTTTAATAAAAAATAAAATTAAATTCAAATGTTTTTTGCCCAAAAAGATTAGAAGCCCAACCACACACCACGCACCCGCGCCCAGGCCCAGCCCGCCCGTGTGGTGATTTTTGGGTCCAATGGGTCTAGCCCATTTTGCCCATAACCTCTCCCTCTAAAACACTTGGGTACCCCTTGGGGCACACCCCAAGTATCTCACCCTAAGCCTTATAAACCCTTTCAAAACTTCCCACCAAATCAATGTGGGACAAGCCAATTTACAACCTTAAGGAATTTCCACCAAAACTCCATTTCCATGGAGCACACTTTGGCTTCAATTTCCCATTCACTCGGTAATGGTTTTGAGCAACCAAATATACCACGTGAATCACAACGCGGCATAGAACGCGTTACCACTTTGACCCGAGTAAATCGACACTCGGGGCCCACCTAAAAAATAGACCGAACTTAGGAAAAAATTCTGGTTTTATCCAGAATTTTATAACCATTTCCAACAATCCCCCACATGAATGGAATTTGATGACAACGGAAATGCAACAATATGCAGACTTTAACGAAAGAGTATAAGTCGAAAATATCTTGCATCAGGATAGGTAGTTTTCGGCTTTGAACCTTCCCTAGTGATAACCTATCGGACTTACTGGCTAACCAATGGACGCGATGCCTTGAATTGTTCAGCCGTTTGTGTAAGCCAAGACAATAGATTTCACACAAAATATCTTCTAACACATCGTGGTTCTCACTGTTGTGTTCATTTTGGCCTTGAACGCGCCTGGTTTTCATAAGTGTTTCTAGAGAATTTAGCCTTTTCATTCTCATAGAACCGGCCCCAGTTCAACACTCATATAGGTGATTCTTATTGTGAGTATCTTTTTATACTCATCTTGATTTTATGTCTTAATCAAGATATAAGTAATCATTAAAAGCAAAGCTTTATCCTTATACCCCTGCAGACAACATATGTTGCAGATATCACTCTCACCATAGGAATGGGTAGGAATTTTTTAATCCCTTGGTGATTTCTGGCGAGCCATACATAACTTAGTTGTCCCTTTGAACTTAGTTCTTGGGATCTCCAGTCATATAAGTAGGGTTACCATTATGACGACTCTTATGTAATAGGCTTTAATCCCATCCCCTTCGATGAACTCTACACTAGCTCTTTTGTCAAACCTTTTGTTAACGGATCCGCAATATTCTCTTTAGATTTTATATAATCTATTGAGATTATTCCGTTTGACAACAATTGCCTTACGGTATTATGTCGACGACGCATATGTCGTGACTTACCGTTATACATGTGATTTTGTGCCCTGCCTATTGCTGATTGACTATCACAATGAATGCAAATAGCTGGCACAGGTTTTGGCCACATTGGAATGTCTTCTAAGAAGTGACGAAGCCATTATGCTTCTTCACCTGCTTTGTCTAAAGCAATGAACTCGGATTCCATTGTGGATCGTGCGATGCAAGTTTGTTTCGTGGACTTCCAAGAAACAGCAGCGCCGCCTAGAGTAAAGACATATCCACTAGTGGATTTTGAATCTTTAGTATCCGATATCCAATTGGCATCACAATAACCTTCGAGTACTGCTGGATATCGAGTAAAGTTCAAACCATGATCACGAGTAAATCTTAGATATCTAAGAACTCGAATGATCGCTTTCCAATGGTCTTCTCCATGGTTACTAGTGTACCTACTCAATTTACTTATAGCATAAGCTATATCAGGACGAGTACAATTCATTAGATACATTAGGCTTCCAATGATTTGGGAGTATTTTAACTGAGACACTGCATCACCTTTATTTTTTGATAAATAAAGATTGATGTCTACAGGTGTTCTAGCTAAATTCAAATCATCCTTAATAAATTTATCAAGAATTTTCTCAATATAATGAGATTGAGATAATGCATATCCGTCAGATGTTTTAGTAATTTTCATTCCTAAGATAACATCTGCGACCCCCATATCTTTCATATCAAATCTTTTGTTAAGCATCTGCTTAGTTGATTTGATCATGTTTTGACTGCTTCCAATGATAAGCATGTCATCCACATAAAGACAAACTATGACATATCCTTGGTCAGTGTTTTTAACATAGACGCATTTGTCACATTCGTTTATCTTAAACCCATTAGTAAGCATTGTATGATCAAATTTTTCATGCCATTGCTTAGGTGCTTGTTTTAATCCATAAAGAGATTTTACAAGTCGACAAACTTTCTTTTCTTGCCCTGATACTACAAACCCTTCGGGTTATTCCATATAGATCTCTTCATTTAGATCACCGTTTAAGAAAGCTGTCTTAACATCCATTTGATGCATTTCTAAATTAAACAATGCTGCTATAGAAATAAGCATGCGAATGGATGTTATTCTTGTCACAGGGGAATATGTGTCAAAATAGTCCAGACCTTCCTTTTGCCTGTAACCTTTAACAACAAGTCTTGCTTTATACTTATCAATTGAACCATCTGCTTTCATTTTTCTCTTGAATATCCATTTATATCCAAGAGGTTTAGAACCTGGTGGAAGATCCACCAATTCCCAAGTATGATTTTGCATAATGGATTCAATTTCATTATTAACAGCCTCTTTCCACAAAGGTGCTTCAGGACCTGTCATTGCTGCCTTAAAGCTTTGAGGTTCATTTTCTAACAAGTATGTCAGAAAATCTGGACCAAAGGATTTTGATGTTCTTGCTCTCTTACTTCGTCTAGGTTCATCATTAGTTAAATCCTGTTGGTCAAGACTATTACTAGTCTCTTGTGTTTGATTGTCATTAGTCTCTTGACTTTGTGTACAATCATAAGTTCTTTTCTGTGAACTTAATTCCTGTCCTTTCTTGTAAGGAAAGACATGTTCAAAAAACACAGCATTCCTTGACTCGATAATAGTGTTCACATTTATATCAGGTATATCTGATTTATAAGTCAGAAACCGATATGCACTACTATTCTGAGCATAACCAATAAACACACAATCTACTGTTTTTGGTCCAATCTTCGTCTTTTTAGGAACAGGTACTTCTACTTTTGCCAAACACCCCCACACTTTTAAGTATTTGTAGGAAGGTGGTCGACCTTTCCATAATTCATAAGGAATGCTTTTGGTTTTCTTGTGGGGTATTCTATTAAGAACATAATTAGCAGACAATATTGCTTCCCCCCACAAGTTCTGTGGTAAGCCTGAACTTAGTAACATGGCATTCATCATTTCTTTTAGGGTTCTATTCTTCCTTTCAGCAATTCCATTTTGCTGTGGAGAATAAGGGGCTGTAGTTTGGTGAATAATGCCATGTTGTGCACAAAATTCATTTAATGGTGCATCATATTCACCACCCCTATCACTTCTAACCATTTTCATGGTTTTACCAAGTTGATTTTCAACTTCTGTTTTGTAGAGTTTAAACATTTCTAAGGCTTCATCTTTACTTCTAAGTAAATAAACATAACAATATCTTGTGCAATCATCGATAAAAGTTATGAAATACTTTTTGCCTCCTCTAGTTTGAATAAATTTTAAATCACATACATCAGTATGAATTAATTCTAGAGGTTCGGTTTTTCTTTCAACCGATTTAAATGGAGCCTTAGTTAGTTTCGCTTCTACACAAATTTCACATTTATGATTAGGATTAATTTCAAACTTTGGTATATAATCTAAACCAATTAATCTACGCAAAGCATCAAAATTCACATGTCCTAATCTACCATGCCATAAATTTGACTCAAGAATATAAACAAAAGATGTGTTATTCTTATTCATAGCAACTTTTGGTACAACTGTCATTACATTCAACTTAAAGAGACCATCACTCATGTATCCCTTACCAACATACATACCACTCTTTGTTAATACAAATTTATCAGACTCAAATACAAGCCTAAAACCATTTTTACTTAACAAAGACCCGGAAACTAAATTCTTCCGGATGTCAGGTACATGCAGTACGTTGTTGAGGGTCAGTTCTTTCCCTGATGTCATCTTCAATATTACTTTCCCTTGTCCAGCCACAGTAGAAGTAGAAGAATTTCCCATGAAAAGTTGTTCACCATTTGCTGCCTCATTGTAGGTAGTGAACATTTTCTTGTCCGCACATATGTGACGAGTTGCTCCAGTGTCAACCCACCACTCTTTGGGATTTCCAACCAAGTTAGCCTCAGACACCACAGCAGAGAGGTTGATGTCATTCACTCCGTCAGAGATGTAATCCAATTCTGTTACATTGGCCTGATTGGTGGTCTTCTTACTTGTACTTCCATGATTTTTTTTAGGGCGGCGGCAGTCAGAAGCTCGATGTCCAGTTTTGCCACAGTTATAGCATTTTCCTTTGAACTTCTTGCTACTATCGCCTTGTTTAGGACCATCTCCAGTAAACTTTCTCTTTTTGTTATGTGGTTTATGAACTTGTTCAACCACATTTGCCTTGGACTCAATGGGATTTTTCCCATTCCTCTTTTCAGCCTTTCGGTTATCTTCTTCAATTCTTAATCTTACAATCAATTCATCCATAGTCATCTCTTTGCGTTTATGTTTTAAATAATTTTTGAAATCTTTCCAAGCCGGTGGTAACTTTTCCACTAAAGCAGCGACTTGGAATGACTCGCTAAGAGACATACCTTCTGAATGAATATCATGCAAAATTATTTGAAAACTTTGAACTTGAGATATTACCGTTTGGGAGTCTACCATAACAAAGTCCAGAAATTTACCGACGACAAATTTCTTCGTGCCGGCATCTTCTGTCTTGTATTTCTTCTCCAAAGAATCCCACAATTCTTTTGCTGTTTTCAGAGGACTGTATACATTATACAGCATATTGTCAAGGCCATTTAGGATGTAGTTTCTGCACAGGAAATCTGAATGTTTCCAAGCATCTACAGCGGCAACAACTTGCCGATCACTTTCACCCTCTTTAAGTGCTGGAGCCTCTTCATGGAGAAACCGGGCCAAATTAAGAGTTGTAAGATAGAACAGCATCTTCTGCTGCCATCTCTTAAACTCGGTACCATTAAATTTTTCCGATTTTTCTCCATGATTGATTGGTACATGAACATGGTTCTGGATAGGGACCGATGTAGGTGTAACAATAGGAGTACCACTGCCAGATGCAGTTTCAGTTGTAGTAGCCATAATCTCTGATTACAAAAATCAGAAAATATTAAAACACAAATTAATTTCCTAGTTACTAAAACCAGAAAATAATTGTAATAACAAAATAATTTTATTTTCCTTGTTACTAAAACAAGAAAAATAAAATATATAACAAGAATTTTCTGTAATACCAAATAATATTCTGAATTGTTAATGACACCAGTATCGTACTACTAGATGTTGTCAAAGAAAAGAGACAGTATATTACTACTATCTGTCAAATAGCATAAATCACTATTTGTTTTTCCAACCAGAATATTAATTTGAAAACACAGAAAATTAAATACAATGAAGATACCCAAAAAGGAATCTGTCTTAAGATTGTTGAACAATCTTCACTGTATTTAAAAGATTTAATTCTATTGTGTACACAACAACAAATAGAATTTAAAGAAATAAAGAAAAGGAGAGAATTTGTTTGATTACAAAAATCAAACTCGAAATAAAAATAAATAAATAAAAACAGATTTTATTTTGTTACAAAAACAAAATTAAAATCTGATTTAAATAAATAAAAACAACACTGAAAATAAATTAAATAACTTACTTGATTTAATTTCTTCGAGTTATTTTCTGATCAAGTCCAGTGTTTAACACTGTGTCCTTAAGACAGATTCGTCCTCTCCACGGTGCTTTCAGAATTCGGACGTCTATCTCCCAGGATGAAATGATCTACCACAAACAATAGCAGCACTACTAATTGTTTGCCTTACGAACACACTAAGTGTTTACACTCTTTCTTTCGAAAATAAAATGCAGCAAGATGAAGAATATAAATAGCAGAAGTGAAATACGAAATTTCTGAATGGAAAACATCAAATGAGGGTGGTCCTATTTATAGATGTGAAGGTGGCTCTTGGATTTGAATTGAACAGGTATGTGGCTCTTGGTTTTGAATTGAACAGGTATGATACCTGTTGGGTTTTGAATTTCAAACAGATTCAACAATTCAAACAGATAGCAATTACGGGAAGGGCCCTGTTTGGGTGTGCACTAATTCCAAAACAGTTTATTTCTGTTTGAAAACGGGAAGGGCCCTGTTTGGATGAACAAAAAATCCAAACCAATTTAATTTGAATTCTGGATTTTATTTTAATAAAAAATAAAATTAAATTCAAATGTTTTTTGCCCAAAAAGATTAGAAGCCCAACCACACACCACGCACTCGTGCCCAGGCCCAGGCCCAGCCCGCCCGACCGGACGGCGGCGGCGCGCGCGTGTGGTGATTTTTGGGTCCAATGGGTCTAGCCCATTTTGCCCATAACCTCTCCCTCTAAAACACTTGGGTACCCCTTGGGGCACACCCCAAGTATCTCACCCTAAGCCTTATAAACCCTTTCAAAACTTCCCACCAAATCAATGTGGGACAAGCCAATTTACAACCTTAAGGAATTTCCACCAAAACTCCATTTCCATGGAGCACACTTTGGCTTCAATTTTCCATTCACTCGGTAATGGTTTTGAGCAACCAAATATACCACGTGAATCACAACGCGGCATAGAACGCGTTACCACTTTGACCCGAGTAAATCGACACTCGGGGCCCACCTAAAAAATAGACCGAACTTAGAAAAAAATTCTGATTTTATCCAGAATTTTATAACCATTTCCAACAGGTACCACACAAGCAACACACAATACATTTTTAAAAATTAAAATCAAAATATATATTTTATAAATTTAACAGTATACCTATCAAATTGGCACACTCACTAGTTCCAATTATATATATATATATATAATTTGCATTAATTGTAGGATTAAAAAATTCATTAATTTTGTTATATATAATAATCATTGAAATCTAATCCGTCAATTTTGTTAGATATAAATGATCATTAAAATCTAATTCGAATAATAAAATTTACAACCAAACAATGGAACATGAATCTCATGAATTAATAATCTCATATTTTATACTATAGTGTGCACATTCAGACATGCCTTAAGAATATGTAAATATATATATATATATATATATATGTATAGGAAAAATAGATTTATGTATAAGGAAGAACTCAGTTTGGTGTGACTTTCAGACTTGGATTTTAAAATTTAAAATTTTCTTTAATATTTTTTTCTTTTTTCTAGATTCAATTAGTTGATTTTCATGACACACTCACACCATCTTGTGACTTGTATATATATATAGGTAAAAATAGATTTTATGTATGAGGAAAGAATTCGAGTATGTACAAATAACGACAAGCAAGGACTTAGCTTGTGTAGGTATGTATTTAATTGACAACTTTATCACCTTTGCTTTGCTTAACTAAGAATGGCTTGTATACGTGACACTGAAATGGCCTCTTGGATGACATTTCGTAAGAAGAGATTCCTTTCCTACTGTAATTAACTGTGGGCATACAAAAATGAATAAACCTAAAAATACAAAAATTGATCGCACAATAAGAATAGATGAACAAACAAGGGTGGAACTACGTCCCTCTCAAACAAAATTCCTGATTTCGCTCCCGTGGACAAATATTTGAATAATTTTAATGTACACACTATAATATATGAAGATTTTAGGGACTAAAGTTTTTTGTTTCTAAAACTAAAAAAATTGTTACAAAAAATATTAAAAAATCAATTCTTGTCGTCATGGGAGTCACTAAAAGATTGTCTTAAAAAAAATGACAATTAACAACGAAATTTTGAAAACGTCGCTTTTTTAGGGGAAAATTTCATACCAAAAATATTTATGTTTTGAAACAAAAATTTTGGTTCCAAAAGGATAGTATTTCACCAGCAAATGTCCAATTTTGTCGATAAACATAAAACAATAATATTTTTGCCAACTAACATATTTTATCTCTAAAAAATAATTTTGCCCTTAAATTTGTCTAGAACCTTAATTTGTTGTATATAATCGGATCACAGAACAACCCCCTCACATGAGATATAAGACCCATTAAATGTGGGGATCACACTTATATGATTGAATTGTATCTGATTCTATGAATAAATTATGTGCACGTGGAAAAACTGTAAAACAAAAATTTTAAATTAAATCTTATCAACAAATTTTGCAAAATTAATTTCAATCCCATTCTTTTTTTAATTTCTGTGCATGTAACAAAATTGGACAAAAATTTAATTGCATTTGAGATAGAGAAGGGGGAGAGAGGTTGTTGAGATTTCACCCTCATCACTCTCACATCTAATTCTAATTCTAATATAATCAAAGGTGTGGAATTGGTTGATGAGTGAAAAGGACAACAAAGTTAGAGGGATCACTGTCTTGGTGATAGCAGAGAACTATTTTTGTCTGACATATAATTTTGAGGATGAGAGGGAGAGAGAGAGAGAGAGAGAGAGAGGGAGAGTGAGTGAGTGTGATGCAAATGCAAATGCAAATAGAATGGATGGGGCCATATGCACTCGATTGCCTATGGGTAGGAAGGAAGGAAGGAAGGAAAGGACGCTTTGAAAACACATTTAACACTAAATAAAACCAGCATAGTGTATACACACCCTTTGACATATCTATGATCATGATATTGTAACTATTTGAATGTTGTCAATTTTTAGCAGGGGCGACGCCAGCACATACTTGATAGGTTCCCTCCCTCATCAACCAAACAAAAGTTTTAAATAATAATAATTTATTATTAATATTTTATTTTATATAATTTGATTCTTTTAAAAAATTAAGGATCTCACCAAAAAAAAATTTATTTAAAAATGTCAATATAATGGTAATACTATTTTATTGGTATTATCGTCCAATAATATCTTGCCATTTACCTTGTTATGTATATGTAGAAATGTGACTGATTATATTATGAGAGTGAAGTTAAACCTCCGCTTGTAAGTTTATTGTTGTATCAATAGTGACATGGTATTACCATGATATTAAATTTTTACTCTATTTGGTAAACAATTTATAAAAATAGTTCTTGAGTTTTTATTTTTCGTCTTGTTTGTCTTTGGTAAAATTTTAAAAATTTTAAGTAGATTTTTTTTTTTACTTTTTAGATTCACTAAATCTAACTACACTTAAAAAATAAATTTTTGAACTTTTAAAAAAACATTTTACTAAATTTAAAAATTCAATACCTTTTTTACAAATATTTTATTTTTTAAGTGCATCTAAAAAATGACTAAATTTTATATAAAAAAATTCACTAAAGATAACAAAACACAAAACACCAAAAAAAAAAAAAAAACCTCAAGCTATTTTTTAAAATTCAAGACTAAACAAAATAAATGTTGTTTAGTTTTAATAAAAATTATTTGTAAAATTTGTAAAATTTGAGCTTATGAAGTGATCTTATCTATAAAAATTTCTGAATTCCCCACTATTTTTTGGAAAATAAAGAAAATATGCCAACTCTCTCCACAGTATTATTGTCCCTCCACTAGCAAAACAACAATTGAACTACCGGGTTAATTATTCTCCATCAATTTACTTCAAACCTTGATTTATGTTTGAAAAATCTAGAAATCTCCTAAATGTTAATTTGTGATTATATATATCAATTTTAATTAGTATATAACAATTCCAATCAAACAATCAAGACAAATCGACACAACGATTTTACGTGAAAAAACCACAATTTGACACCTCTAATTGTGATAAAAAAAAATCACAGGCAACAGCACAAAACAATCCACTAAGAAGATATAAAGAATTACACAAGTATACTCTCAATAACCTAGCGAATCCACACCCGAATTGAACCAACCTTTATGTGCCTCTTCCAACCTCATCTTCACCTCGGAATTGTCTTGACGATGAGCCACTCCGGAATCCACCAAAGCTTCAAGCTCGAATTCTTCAGAATCTACTGAAGAACAACTCTCTCTTTTGTGTAGAACAAACAAATAATCATTTGATGTACAATTGAAAGGTTTTCGAAACTAGACGTGAGCCTTTGAAATTTTGAGCATTTAACAGAATGAGTGCCCTCATGAATAGTTTGTAAGATATCCCAAGCCTCTTTTGCGACTTCACAATTACAAATACGACTAAACTCTTCAGGTGTGACAGCGCAAAAGAGAGAATTGATAGCTTTACTATTCCAGCTACTATTTTGGTAATCAATTGTGTCCCACTCATCAATTGGTTTGGGGAAAGTTACTCCATCAACGGTAATTGTTGGTTCGGTCCACCCATTCATGATAGATTGCCAAACTTTTTCATCTATAGATTTCAAAAACGATCTCATTTGAGCTTTCCAAAAAGAATAATTGGATCCGTCAAGTAGGGGTGGTCGAACCATAGAATTTCCCTCACGAATTGAATCCATTATCACAAATCAAACAAGATCTCGCTCAAAAGTTTTAAAAAACAAAGGGGCAACCCACTCTGATACCAATTGAAAAATCTAGAAATCCCCTAGATGTTGATTTGTGATTATGTATATCAATTTTCATCAGTATATAACAATCCCAATCAAACAATCAAGACAAATCGACATAACGATTTTACGTGAAAAAATCACAAGTGGACACCTCCAATTGTGATAAAAAAATCACGGGTAACAATCACAAAACAATCCACTAAGAAGATATAAAAGAATTACACAGGTATACACTCAATTACCTAGCGAATCCACGCCCGAATTAAACCAACCTCTATGTGCCTCTTCCAACCTCGTCTTCACCTCGGAATTGTCTTGACGATGAGCCACTCCGGAATCCACCAAAGCTTTAGGCTCGAATTCTTCAGAATCCACCGAAGAACAACTCTCTCTTTTATGTAGAACAAATAAATAATCCTTTGATGTATACTCTTTAAACCATAAGTTGAATACTCAATCAAAACATCAAAGAAAATTAGCAAAATATCCCCAGATATAAACCCTAGAACCCAAGAAAGAGATCTGGAGAAGTAATCCTAAAATCTGACAGAAACACGTACTTATAGAAATCTGAATCGCGATGCTCGCTCAAACGAAGCTTATCTCGCTCGAGCGAGGAACCAAAAACGTGTGTTTTCCATAAATGGCTTCGCTCGAGCCACGCACCCTTCGATCGAGCGTACATTCATCTCTTTCAGGTTTTTACACAGATGCAGCCTTCGCTCGAGCGAGGACTTCTTCGCTCGAGCGAGCAAGGACGGACAGGCAACTTTGAATGCAATTTTGCATTTTGCTTCGAGGGCGCTGCCCCTCGACCCCGCCTGGGCGCTGCCCCCTCGACCCCAGTGAGCTGACCGGGCAACTCGATCCCCGTCATAATCAGCGAAGTAGCAATCTTGAAAGTATTAAGATCACAAACTTCTCTGCAAGGCACAATTCGGGTTGGATTCGAATCTAAACACTCATAGCCTCACTGAAATAAAAAGTGCGAAAACAAATACAACTTAAAGGAGTTTTGTCAAACGGGATTGCCAAGAATAAAAACCTAACAATGTTCAACTTGCAAAGTGTTTGGTAAAATGTTTGAAAATTATAAAATTGTTTGCCAAAATTTTAAGTTTTGAATTAAAATAAGTTATTTTTATATATAAAACAAAATGAAATTTAAAATTTATTAATTCTGAAATTTCTTCTCTAATTTTTATATTGTGGTAGTGGAGGTTGCAATGATGACACGTGGTTATGGCACAAATGGTGATGGTAGTGGCGAGGATAGTGGTTGTGGTGATGGTAGAGGGGTAGTGTAGTGGAGTTAGAGGAGTGGAGGTGGTGATAATTGTGCTAGTGTGGTGGCGGCAGTAGTGTATCGATGGTGGTGGTTGTGGTAGTAATAGTGGTGGTGACTATGATAGTGGTGGTGGCCATGGTGAAGGATTATGGTAGTGCTAGCGGTAGCGGTAGCTATGACCATGGTGATAGTGAATTAATGGTAATGCGTCTAACAATAATGGTAATAGTGGTGGTGGTGGTAGAAAGGTAGTGACGTTGGGTGTAGTTGTGGTAGTAGTAATGAGGGTGGTGGTATAATAATAGAAGCGGTGATGGTAGTGGTGATGTCATAATAGTGCACGTTAATAGCTCCAAGCTCCTCTTTATTGATGCATTGTATCACACTTCGTATGCTTCCATCAATAAAGATTTCTTTTGTCGAGCAAAAAAATAAAATAAAATAAAATAAAATAATAATAATAATAATAATAATAATAATAATAATAGTGCACGTTAATATTTATACATAGGACGAATTACACTAATAGTCCTTATAGTTTGGAGCTTGTATCACTTTAATCTCTAACTTTTCAATTGAAACACATTTGATTCTGAAATTTGAATCTTGTTCCAAATAAGGACAATTTAAGATACCATTGCTCAATTTTAAGGACAAAATCGTCAATTTGATAAAATATAAACTAATTTGACCAAAATAAATGTTAAAAAAATATTTTTGAATTTTAAAAAATTATTTCTCCCCATCAAAGATAAAATTATGCAAAATTAGTAAATCTTTTACACATTTATTTTTTTTACCAAATTAATTTTTATTTTGTGTTTGGATGCTGATCATGTAATGGGTGATTGCTAGGCTTTTAATGCGTAATCGAAATATTTAATATATGAAATTTTTTAGTTTTGAAATTTTTAATTTAATGGATTTCTTTAACAATGATATCAAAGTTATCGCCATATTTGACATTTGAAAAAATATAAACTAATTTAATGAAAATAAAAACAACCACCCATTACATGATTATCATCCAAACACATAATAAAAATTAATTTGGTAAAAATTAATAAATGTGTAAAAGATTTATCAATTTTACATAATTTTATTATTGGTGGGTAGAAATAATTTTTTTAAATTTAAAAATATTTTTTGACAGTTATTTTTGTCAAATTAGTTTACATTTTTTCAAATTGACGACTTTGTCTTTGAAATTAAGTAATGGTATATTTAATTGTCATTATTTAGAACAAGATTCAAAATTCAGAGTCAAATGTATCACAATTGAAAAGTTATAAACCAAAATGACACAAATCCTAAACTGTAAGGACCTTTTTTTTTTATTTGCAAAGAAAAGGAAACTTTATTGATGAGAAGAGCAAAAACAAGTACCAAAATACATCAATAAAGGAGGGTAGTACAAAAAAGTATCATATCTAGCACTCTACAATCCCAACTAGGTTGGCACCAAGGAGGAAGCACAATCATCTATTAGCACTAAACTTACAGATTGGCGAGAAGCCAATCCAAAACAGAGAAACAAAACGAAAAACAGAAGAAAAAAAAAAAAACCACTCAACCATACAGCCTTCCAAATCTGCCAACTCCTCTCCCCATAAACTCCAGGAATTAACACCCAAGATGGCCACAAACTCCTAGCAACACTAATGTTGTGTTTGGTTGAGGGATTTGAGGAAGGATTTGAAAAGGGAAATAGAAAAGGTAGATGAAATGTAAAAAAGAAAATACCTACATTTCACATAGTTGTACACACATTTTTCCTTTTCCTTTTCAAATTCCTTCCCAAATCCTCCAACCAAACACAGTATAAGAAAAACTCCCTTATACATGAGTAGTTATGATTCAATCGTTGCCCTCCCTACCCTCCAGCACCACCTCCAGCCTCTCACCATCCTCACCTACTCATTCACACTCACCTTCGCCACCCGTACCTCTAGTTCAATTTCCCATCCTCCCCAATCCTTTCCCACCAACCCAGCCTCTCCTCCCACTACATTCGATTCCTCCTGTAACCTTCTCGACCACTGTAACTCCCCTCATTTTCTCATTTCCCCCCATTTTTCTTTTGTCTCTCTCTATTGAGGGGTTGTAGGGGAAATGATTGGCGTTGGGATTGGTAGGAAGAGTAAAGAGAAGGCTGTCAGAGGTGGAGGGTGAAGAAGGGTGGGAGGTTTCATTTTTTAGTTTTGTAGTTTTAATTTCATCAGCTTATGTACATTATGTTTTAACGTGATTCCTTCATCAATTGTTGTTAGCATTTAGAAAAAAAAAAAAAGACTTGAGTAATTCACGTGGGCATATTAGAAATTACAACATGAGAAAGAAAAATGAATAAGTTATAATGGTTATAAATTTTACTTTAATAGCTCTAGTTTCATAAGGACCATTTTTTCATCTAAAATGTTAATTCCAGCTAGTGGATTGACAACATTAAAATACAATTACAAGCACAAGTTTAAATTGATGAAATTTAAATTACAAGACTAAAGTGATAATCTCACTAAAATTATAGAGACTAGTAATATAATATATTTTTAAAAAATTACATAATCGAGCTGAGATGAATTGAGATTGACTTGAATAATAAATAAATTAAATTTAAATGTATTTTTCAAATTCATTAAATTCTCCAGTTAAAATAACTGACTACTGTTTACAGTCCTTTCCAAATAGCATCTTATGTACACACCATCCTCTGATCATGCAATCAGAGCCGTTCGGACCCGTTGGCCTCATATGCAGTTTCAAGAAATCAAATGACATCAAGGGCTTTTTTAATAAAATCAAAAATCATAAGTCAAAAATAAATAAATAAAAAAAATTGGTGATAATAAAATATGAAAATAAAAAGTTACGTAGCACATAAATAAAACGTGAATTCGAATATCACATTATATCTATCTTATCAAGGGCCACCAATTAGCCATATGGCCATGTTTTGCAGGCCACGGAGGATCATTTGGAAACATTTAAAAAAAGTCAAAAAGTTAATTTTTAACTTATTTTAAATCATATCACTTTTTATATAAAAAAAATTTAAAAAGTCAAAAAAGGTGAAAAGTCAACTTTTAACCATCTTTTCAAAACACCATCAAGTAACCATATGGCCATGTGTTTGGAGTTGGGGATTCTTCCGTGCCATAAGGCACAACAAGTTGCTCTGAGATCTATTGAGGGCATATCTCAAGTTTTTTTTTAATAATTTGAACCGTTCATATTGTAACATTCATCGAGTAGATCATCCATACAAAAAATTAAAAGTAAATTGAACATTTGTACCCTCATAATAAGAGCACATTTATTTTTTAAAAATAAACGGTTAACATGATTTTAATAATTTTTTAGAAACAATTAGAACTTGATCATGGGATTACCAATATTCGATTAACTTGATTTTTTTTATATAGATAATATACTTGACAAACCTTACAATATGAACAGTTCGGATCATCAAAATACACTCAGAAAATAACTCTAAAGATGCTCACAGCAGGGCAGCTCTGCCTTACTGTCACGACCCAAACCCGTCCCTATGGGTTTAGTACCGTAACCGACCAGTAATCCGTGGATTACCAATGGCCTCTGAACAGAATGGCAAATAATAAGGGGCTGCAGAAGCAGTAATACAAAATAGATAAGGTCCAATGAGCTGTGATAACATACATGGGACAGAACATTTCAAAACTTATTTATATATATAAACATGCCAGTCCAGGTACACAATATTTACAAAGTATTACATCCCAAGACCTGTCTTTACAAAACACATACAAAGACTAGCATGAATACAAAAACAGCCATAGCATTAGACTTGGACCGGAACCTCCTCGGGAGGCATAACAGTTGGCTGACAAAACAGACAGAAGACGTCAACTCTGGCCCCGGTCATGTGCCGGCTCACCTACATACATAATATAAACTGTAAGCGAAAGCCCAGTGAATAATAAGAGAGTAAAGGGTTTCAATGAATGAGTTCGTACAGATTCAGAAACCATAATTCAGTTCATATCAAAATCATAGTTTGTCCAGATCATATACAGACAGAAATCATAAGTCATGATTAAGTTTACATGATACATCCATTAGCATAAACAGAACAGAACAGAGCGAAACGTATACACGTAAGGTTACGAATAACCAGTTCCATAAAGGAACCTCCAGATCCGGATAACAGAACAGAACAAAAGCTGAGCCCCCGTGACAGGGCCTCCGGTACGGGTAACAAAGTGCAGACAGAAATAAATTCCGTAAAGGAACCTCCGATACCGGGTAACAGCTAACAGATATCACATGATGCTAAGGATGTCACGAATTGAACAATCATTCATTGTACAGAACATATCATTTCGGAAAACAGATCTTGTTTTATCACACAGAAAGTAGATACAGTTTGAACATAACTTTACTAAATTATTACTCACAGTTGGCCTTGAAACAGACAGACGGAGCAGATTGATCACACAACGTGCAGCACGTGACCTACATAACACATAACGGATACACACTTGAAACACACATTCTAATTACACAAAACTTACATCGTTGGTTCTTAGTGTGTTTCTAACCTTAAATCCTCACTATAGAGTCTTCAACATGGCCTAGGAATGCCTAGGATGGAATGAAGATGCAAAGATGTCTTGTAAAATATTTTTCAAAACTTGCTGAAAACAGGGGTCTCGCTCGAGCGTGGCTTTCTTCGCTCGAGCGAGCTTGTCAAAACAGAGAGGTCGCTCAAGCGTAGACTCCTTCGCTCGAACGGTCTGTAAAAATGCAAAAGTATTGGTTGTTGAAATTTTACGCTCGACACCTGCTCGATGCTCGCTCGAGCGTAAGACACAGCCCTTCGCTCGAGCGTAGGTCTCGTCGCTCGAGCGTACGTCTGCGTGCACCAAAAACCTGAGAGCTTGTAATTTACGCTCGAGCCACCATTCCTTCGCTCGAGCAGAGCTCTGAACAAATGATGGTCGCTTGAGCGTGGAATCCTTCGCTTGAGCGAGGAAGCCAAATTCTGGAATTTCCAGATTTGTCTCCTAAGCTCAAACCAAGCATTCAACACCTCCAAACTCGACTTCTTGGGCCCATTTTTTGGAAAACACTTGTAAACTAATAGTATAAGATGTTTCAAAGATCAATTTGTAAAATCAAAGCCTAAATGTGAGTCAATTAAACACAATTTCAAATAAAATGTCAAGAACATAACTTATATGTAACATGCATGAATTCTCATGACTTCTAATGCTCCAAAACATGATCCAAAACAAGATTAAGCTCAAGAATAGGATGAATTCATGGGCTATAACAAAAATGTGAACATGCATGTGGAAATTCATGAAGAATAACTCCAAAATCCAAGAATATGCGCATGCATGCATGAATTCACTCTCAAATCCAACTCTTAAAACCAATTCTAGACTTTAAAGTCTAATCATCCATGAACCATGCAAGAATTAATCTTAATTCATAATTGAAAGGCAAAACTCCTACTTTAAGTATTGAATTCCAAGCCTAGAAGCTCAAATATGCAACTACTCTTCAATTCTTCCAATTCCAAGCAAAATCTCTAAATGAAATCAATCTCCTACCTCTCCCTCTCTCTCTAGTCGGTTTTAGCTAAGAAAATGGCTGAGGAGATATGTTTCTAAGTGTAATAAGGTTGGTCTCAAATCAAGCCACTAAGTGGCATAATGGTAGATAAGTCCAACTAATGTAATTTAGCTTATTTAATCCAATTTAATCATACCAAATCAAATTTCAACTAAATTTACCATAAAATCACATTAATTCTAATTAACACAAAACACTAATTAGTTTCGGATTCGGCCGCCGATAAGGCCTTCAATTTGTAGTTTAAAACGTAAAACAAGAACATATCATTTTATGGAAAACAGATAAAAACACTAAGATGATGCAATACATATGCAATTTAATTCCGGATTCCTTCTAAATTATTGTTAGGCATAATTAATCATGGTTTAGCATTGATCGGAGGTTGGGGTTATTACAGTCTTCCCCCTTAAAAGAGTTTGGTCCTCCAAACTCGAATTACCTTCATTCGAAATCAACATTGGGTCAAATGGGAACAAATCCGGATATCTCTTCATCATGTCTTCCTCGGTTTCCCAAGTTGCATAGGATCCTCCGTGGTTTTGCCAATCAACTTTTACCAACGGTATTTCTTTATTTCTCAACTTTTTGATCCGGCGATTCACAATCTGGATAGGTCTTTCCTCATAGGTGTAGTCATCTTTCAAAAGCACATGTGTCGATTCAATGATGTAGAGTGGATCTCTCAAATATTCCCGAAGCATCGATACATAAAAGACGTTGTACATATGTTCTATTACTGGAGGTAAGGCTACCCGATACGACACTGGATTGATCTTTTCAAGGACCTCATAAGGTCCTACATACCTTGGCGCCAATTTGCCCTTAACACCAAACCGAGTTTGACCCTTCATCGGGGTCACCTTTATGAACACATGGTTCCCAACTTCATATTCTCTATCTCTTCTTCGAACATCAGCATAGCTTTTCTGCCGAGTCTGTGCATTTTTCAGGCACTGCTGTATCAGTTTCACTTTCTCGGTTGTTTCTTACACAAGTTCCGGTCCCAACAAAGGTCTATCACCTACTTCAGCCCAACATATCAGAGAACGACATTTTCTTCCATACAAAGCTTCGTAAGGAGCCATTTCAATGCTTGAATGGTAACTGTTGTTATACACAAATTCAGCTAATGGAAAGTAGGTCTCCCAATTCCCTTGGAAGTCTAACACACACATTCTAAGCATATCCTCCAGAGTTTGGTTTGTTCGTTCAGTTTGGCCATCTGTCTATGGCTGATATGCACTGCTCAGTCTCAATTCAGTCCCCAAAACCTATTACAAACTCTGCCAAAATCTCGATACAAACTTTGAGTCCCTGTCAGACACAATAGATACTGGCATTCCATGCAATCTCACAATTTCAGTCATATAGATATTGGCCAATTTATCAACGTTATAAATAGTTTTGACAGGCAAAAAATGGGCAGACTTAGTTAAACGATCAACTATAACCCAGATAGAGTCCATACCTCGAGAAGAATGAGGCAATCCCACAATGAAGTCCACGGTAATGTGCTCTCATTCCATTCCGGTATTGGGAGTGGCTGTAACACACCAACAGGTCGTTGGTGTTCAGCTTTAACCTCTTGGCATTGTAGACATCTAGCCACGAAATCGGCAATACTCTTTTTCATTCCAGGCCACCGAAAATTCTGTTTCACATTATGATACATCTTCATGTTCCCCGGATGCATAGCAAATTTACTACTGTGAGCTTTGGCCATAGCACGTTTCCTCAAATCATAACAATCGGGCACACAAAGACGGTTCTGAAATTTCAGCACATCACTCTCAAACACAAATCCTGGCCTCGGCTTTGAATCAAATTCCTCCGTGACCTTTTTCAAGTATTCATCCTCGCACTGTTTCTGTTTGATCTTGTCAAGAATTGTAGGTTGAGCAGATATAGCAGTTCACAACCCATCTTGTTCTAGGTCAGTCAACAATTCTTTTCGGTTGGATAATAAACATGACAAATTCGCATTGGATTTTCAGCTCAAGGCATCTACTACGGTATTAGCCTTTCCTGGATGATACAAGATCTGCAAATCATAATCCTTGATTAACTCTAACCATCGCCTCTACCTCATATTCAATTCCTTTTGGGTGAAGAAATATTTCAGGCTTTTATGATCGGTATACACCTCACAAGTTACCCCATACAAATAGTGACGCCATATTTTCAAAGCAAACACTACAACCGCTAATTCAAGATCATGTGTTGGGTAATTTTTTTCATGAGGTCGAAGTTGTCTAGAAGCATAGGTAATCGCCCTTTTGTTTTGCATTAGTACACACCCCAAGCCTTTATAGGAAGCATCACTGTACACTTGAAACCCATCAGTACCATTAGGCAAGGTTAAGATTGGTGCAGTCACTAACCTGATTTTCAACTCTTGGAAAGCTGCCTCTCTTTGTTCGTTCCAGTCAAATGGCACATTTTTCTGAGTCAACTGAGTCAATGGCATGGCAAGCTTGGAAAAGTCTTTCACAAACCTCCGGTAGTAACCTGCAAGTCCCAGAAAGCTTCGGACTTCTGTCACATTTGTTGGTCTAGGTCAATCCACAACAGCTTCAATTTTCTGAGGGTCAACAGAAACTCCATCCTTGTTGATTACATGTCCTAAAAATGCCACACTGTCAAGCCAGAATTCACACTTGGACAATTTAGCATACAATTTCTTTTCTCTCAAAATCTGCAAAGTGGTTCTCAGATGGTTCTCATGTTCTTCCCTGTCTTTAGAATAAATCAAAATATCATCAACAAATACAACAATAAAGTCATCCAGATATGATTTAAACACTCTATTCATAAGATCCATGAAAGCTGCAGGTGCATTGGTCATCCCAAACGGCATTACTAAAAATTCATAATGTCCATATCTAGTTCGGAATGCAGTTTTCTCTATGTCTTCAGCTCTAACCTTTAATTGATGATACCCGAACCTGAGGTCAATTTTGAAAAACACTTGGGCACCCTAAAGTTGATCAAACAAGTCATCTATTTGGGGTAGAGGGTATTTATTCTTTATAGTCATTTTGTTCAATTCTCAGTAGTCTATACACATTCTCAAAGATCCATCCTTCTTTTTGACAAACAAAACTGGAGCACCCCAAGGTGAAGTACTCGGACGGATAAATTTCTTATCTAACAGTTCCTGAAGTTGGGTTTTCAATTCTTTCAATTCAAAGGTAGACATTCTATATGGAGTCTTGGAAATGGGTTGTGTCCCCGGAAACATCTCAACAATGAATTCAATCTCTCTATCAACTAAGTCCCCAGGTAAGTCAGTTGGAAACACATCAAAAAATTCGCAAGCAACAAGGATTGTTTCTACAGTAGTACCGTCAGATGGTGCAGTCAATATACAACACAGATAACCCCTACATCCCTTCTTAAGGAGTTTTACAGCTTTCACAGCCGAAATCAAATATGGGGGAAGAACTACCCCATTCCCAATGAAAGTAAATTCAGGCATACCCGGCGGTCTAAACACAATAGTTTTATTTGCACAGTCCATGGTAGCACAGTATTTAGTCAACCAGTCCATCCTCAAAATATAATCAAAATGATTAATGTCCAAGGGTAATAAGTCCACATACAACATCATATCGCAATCATAATATCACATGCTGGATAAATATGAGCACACATCATAGAATCCCCAGACGGCGTAGACACAGATAATACATAGGTCATAAGTTCTAAGGGTCTAGTCAATTTTCGAGAAAAAGCATGCGATACAAAGGAATGTGTAGAACCAGAATCTATCAGTACACATGCATTTTGAGAACATATAGAGGGTGTACCTGACACCACAGTATAGGTGTTCGGTACGTCACCGGGCACTAAGGCAAACACTCGGCCTTGTCTCAGAGGTTCTTTCCTAGTATTGGCTTTGGCATTGGTTTTAGCCACAGAAGCGGATCCCGCTGAACTTGCTGCAGGACGGCTAATAGTCTCAGACCTGAGCGGGCAATCTTTCACTACATGACCTGGCTGGCCACACCGAAAACAAGCACCGGACGCTCGGTAGCACACACCCCTGTGCCTTTTACCACAATCAGAACAAATCGGAATAAACCCACTACTCTAACTCGAGCTGTTCGAAGTCCTTGTGTTTTGCTTCTTACTAACAAAGGACCGGCACTTTTTAAAACCAAACCCGGATCTTTTTCCTCTCCACTCAGTTGTTGTAGTTGCTGGGGCTTTACCTTGTTTCATGGCGGCTAAGGTGGCCTCTACCATTAAGGATCTGTCTAACACTTCCACATAAGTAGGCAATTTCAGGACGCCTACCTGATCAAACACCTCTAAATCCAGTCCACCTTCAAACTTCTGTGCTTTCTTGTAATCAATGTCCACCATATGTGGAGCAAACCGTGCTAATTCGGTGAATTTACCTTCATACTCCGCCATAGACATTCTTCCCTGTTTGAGTTCTTGAAATTCAGACACTTTCCTATCCTTGAAACATTAGGAAAAGTACTTGTCGTAGAAGATGGCATTAAACTGTGCCCATGTCATATTTCCATTACCACTTCGGATCAGTAACCACCACCTGCGGGCTTCATCTTTCAGAGTGTAGGTGGCTAGGAGGACTTTCTGAGTTTCAGAACAAGGAAATACTTCATACAATTTTTTCATCTCAAGCAACCACATCTCAACTTTCAAAGGTTCAATTCCACCAAAGAATGTTAGTGGTTTCATTCTCATAAATTTCTATGTCAGATTGATGATGTCGGTATTATCTGCCTCGGCTTGTGCCGGTGGAGGTGGAGGGAGCAAAGGTTGTTGTCTCTATTATTATGTCCAGGCTTCAGTCAATGCTGCTAACATCTGTTCCATTCGGCCCATGCGAGCCTCTGAAGATTCACTTTCACCACTTCCCCTTGCATTCTCCATCTTACTATACAGACATCAAATGATAATAAACACAGGTATAGTTTTATTCGTTCCCTTCAATTCATTTGATTCAAATGTACATTCAGTTTTCATATTCAGTTGCATTACCACACACTCACACATGCAGATGGAATGCCCCTAACTCTTACTAGGACATCCTAAGCTCATATGGACCTATGTGTGTGCGGTAGAACACGTGCTCTGATACCACTCTGTCACGACCCAAACCCGTCCCTATGAGTTTAACACCGTAACCGGCCAGTAATCCGTGGATTACCAAAGGCCTCTAAACAGAATAGCAAATAATAAGGGGCTGCAGAAGCAATAATACAAAATACACAAGGTCCAATGAGTTGTGATAACGTACATGGGACAGAACATTTTAAAACTTATTTATATATATAAACATGCCAGTCCAGGTACACAATATTTACAAAGTATTACATCCCAAGACCTGTCTTTACAAAATACATACAGAGACTAGCATGAATACAAAAACAGTCATAGCATTAGACTTCGAACGGAACCTCATTGGGAAGCGCAATAGTTGGCTGACAAAACAGATAGAAGGCCGTCAACTCAGACCCTGGTCATGTGCCGGCTCACCTACATACATAATATAAACTGTGAGCGAAAGCCCAGTGAATAATAAGAGAGTAAAGGGTTTCAATGAATGAGTTCGTACAGATTCAGAAATCATAATTCAGTTCATATCAAAATCATAGTTTGTCCAGATCATATACAGACAGAAATCATAAGTCATGATTAAGTTTACGTGATACATCCATTAGCATAAACAGAACAGAACAGAGCGGAACGTATACACGTAAAGTTACGAATAACCAATTCCATAAAGGAACCTCCGGATCTGGGTAACAGAACAGAACAGAAGCTGAGCCCCCGTGACAGGGCCTCTGATACGGGTAACAGAGTGCAGACAGAAATAAGTTTTATAAAAGAACCTCTGATACTGGGTAACAGCTAATAGATATCACATGTTGTTAAGGATGTCACAAATACATATCAGAAATTGAACAATCATGCATTGTACAGAACATATCATTTCGAAAAACAGATCTTGTTTTATCACACAGAAAGTAGATATAGTTTGAACATAACTTTACTAAATTATTACTCACAGTTGGCCTTGAAACAGACAGACGGAGCAGATTGATCACACAATACGCGGCACGTGACCTACATAACACATAACGGATATACACTTGAAACACACATTCTAATTGCACAAAACTTACGTCTTTGGTTCTTAGTGTGTTTCTAACCTTAAATCCTCAATATAGTGTCTTCAACATGGCCTAAGAATGCCTAGGATGGAATGAGGATGCAAAGATGCCTTGGAAAATATTTTTCAAAACTTGCTGAAAACAGGGGTCTCGCTCAAGTGTGGCTTTCTTCGCTCGAACGAGCTTGTCAAAACAGAGAGGTCGCTCGAGTGTAGATTCCTTCGCTCGAGCGGTCTGTAAAAATGCAAAAGTACTGGTTGTTGAAATTTTATGCTCAATACCCGCTCGATGCTCGCTCGAACGTGAGACACAGCCCTTCGCTCGAGCGTAGGTCTCGTCGCTCGAGCGTGCGTCTGCGTGCACCAAAAACCTGAGAGCTTGTAATTTACGCTCGAGCCACCATTCCTTCGCTTGAGCGGAGCTCTGAACAAACGATGGTCGCTTGAGCATGGAATCTTTCGCTCGAGCAAGGAAGCCAAATTCTAGAATTTTCAGATTTGCCTCCCAAGCTCAAACCAAGCATTCAACACCTCTAAACTCGACCTCTTGGGCCCATTTTCTGGAAAACAATTATAAACTCATAGTATAAGATGTTTCAACGATCAATTTGTAAAATCAAAGCCCAAAGGTGAGTCAATTAAACACAATTTCAAATAAAATGTCAAGAACATAACTTAAATGTAACATGCATGAATTCTCATGACTTCCAATGCTTCAAAACATGATCCAAAACAAGATTAAGCTTAAGAATAGGATGAATTCATGGGCTATAACAAAAATGTGGACATGCATGTGAAAATTCATGAAGAATAACTCCAAAATCCAAGAATATGTGCATGCATGCATGAATTCACTCTCAAATCCAACTCTTAAAACCAATTCTAGACTTTAGACTCTAATCTTCTATGAACCATGCAAGAATTAATCTTAAATTCACAATTGAAAGGGAAAACTCCTACCTTAAGTCTTGAATTCCAAGCCTAGAAGCTCAAATATGCAACTACTCTTCAATTCTTCCAATTCGAAGCAAAATCTCTAGATGAAATCAATCTAGGTTGGTCTCAAATCAAGCCACTAAGTGGCATAATGGTAGATAAGTCCAACTAATGTAATTTAGCTTATTTGATCTAATTTAATCATACCAAATCAAATTTCAACTAAATTTATCATAAAATCACATTAATTCTAATTAATACAAAACACTAATCAGTTTCGGATTCGGCCGCCGATAAGGCCTTCAATTTGCAATTTAAAACGTAAAACAAGAACAGATCATTTTATAGCAAACAGATAAAAATACTAAGATAATGCAATACATATGCAATTTAATTCCAGATTCCTTCCAAATTACTGTTAGGCATAATTAATCATGGTTTAGCATTGATCGGAGGTCGGGGTTATTACACTTACACTACGATAGCAATCCTCAATTCTATTTGCTTGGCTCTTTAAAAAAGAGGATTGGACTAATAGTCCGTAAGACCCACATAAAGAATATTTAATTGGGGACATGAGTGAGGGGATTAACTATCCCCTTGGACTATAATCCCCCATGTGGTAGGACTAAAAAATTCATAGGAGGGTTGAGAATAGAAATTGAGTAAGAGAAAAAATTATATTTTTTAGAATAAAAAAATTTGTACTATTAAAAAAAATACTAAAACTTAAAAAATATCAATTTTATATATTAATATTATTGTTAGGTTTTTGTAATTGACAATTTAGTTTGACAAAATTCATTTCTGATATAATTTTATTCGCCTTTTTATTTCAGTGAGGCTATGAGTATTTAGATACAATCCAATCCGAATTGTGTCTATATAAAGAAGTTTGTGATCTTAATCCTTTCATGCTTGACCGCTCAAGCGGTCATTTGTATGCTCGAGCGAAGAAAATGATTATCTAGAATTTTTGCAAAGCGTCTGAACTTTTGGGAAAAATATTTTACTGATCGAGCGGCAAAAGTTGTGCTCGAGCGGTCAGCATATATGTTTCACACCGTCTTTAGTCACACCGCTCGAGCGGTGAAATATGCACTTGAGCGTCTTCGCGATTCAATTTACTATAAAGTGCACAGTTTGTTGTTTCAAGGTTTGGTGCCATCCAAATTTTTAGAGAGGAAAAAAAAATAAAGCGTTTTATATTGGATGGTGCTTTATGAGTGTTTACTTGATGATTTAAAAGTGATCAATAGATTCATGAACTTTTTATCAACATCATCAAGATTTATTTTTTTCTATTCACAAAAGAGATAATTGTTCTTCGATGGATTTTGAGGAACTTGGGCTTGAAGCTTTAGTGTATTCCGGAGTAGCTCATCGACGTAGATTTGACATCAGCGTTGTGGATTCAATGTTGAATAAGATAATTCTGAGGTTAAGACAATTCCGAAGTGAAGACGGTAGTGGAAGAGGCACATTGGGATCGGTTTAATTCCAGTATAGATTCGCTAGGTAATTGAGAGTACACTTGTGTAATTCCTTTTTGTCTTTTTAGTGGATTGTTTTATGGCTTTGGCCCATTTTTTATCACAATTGGAGGCGCTCCAATTGTGATGTTTTTCACGTTAAATCGTTGTGTCAATTTATCTTTGATTGTTTGATTGAGATTATTATTTATTGTTTAAAAATTGAAATATAATCACAAATTAATATCTTGGGGATTTTTTAATTTTTCAATTATCTATAGTATTACTAATGCGATGATGTACAAACAAACACTCTTTATTGTACATCTCCAACCTAATACCACCACACTAATAACCTCTTCACTCAAATAAACGTGGCCTGTCTGAATTTATCTTTAATGATAACATAGTAACAATAAACAAATAAAATGTGAAAATTTTAGTTAAAAGCCCTTCATTAGACTTTTATTTAGTGAAAAAGACAACCTAATTTATTTTGCTTCATAAACCTTTTAAGAAGGAGGCACATAATTGAGTAAGAATAGAGTAAAATTTCTTTTTTTTTCTTGGACAATATTCTCCATGCATATATATATATATATATATATATATATCACAGAATTCTTTTGATAATGAACACTTTTATTTTATTTTATACAAGTTTTAAAATGTTGTCGGCGTATTTTTAGTTGGTTCATCTAATATGTACGTTACTCTGATTTAAAGAAGATTCAAGAAATAAAGAAGAGTCAAGAACAGATATTTGTTTATTCACTAACCATCATAATCAATTGCACATCTATCAAGATCATATACAGTATTTATAATAAACTGATACACTCTACCTAACTATAGTTACAATTGACTATGGTTCTAACAACTTTACAACTGCTACAGTTAATACTAAATAGTCTGACTAATGCTGACTAATCTAACTGACTTTAGATGAGTTGAAGTTGGTTTGGTCATGCTGGTGCAACTGCTTCGGCAGCATTGGAGTCTTGGTCATGCTGGTGCAACTGCTTCGGCAGCATTGAAGTCTACAACTAAGGTTGCTTATCATTCCCCGTTAAGCTGACAGGAGAAGAATGATCCAGAAGCTTGTGTTAAAGAAAGTTAAACCGAGAAACTGAAAGGGGTTTGGTGAGAATATCAGCAATCTAGTCAGTAGTAGCAAGATGTTTGATAATCAATTGTTTGGAAGCAATACGCTCACGGGCAAAATGATAGTCCACTTCAATATGTTTAAACCGAGCATAGAAAACAGGATTACTAGACAGAGCAATGGCAGAGAGATTGTCACACCATAGAGTAGGTGGGTCAAGAGAAATGTGAAGATCCCGAAGAAGCATGCCAAGCCAGCTAAGCTCGGCCGAAGTCTGAGCAAGAGCGCAATACTCTGCTTCAGTGGAGGAGTGAGAAACAGTAGGTTGTTTTTTCACAGACCAAGAAACCAAGTTGGGACCCAGAAAAATACAAAATCCAATAGTTGACCTGCGATCAATGGCGTTCCCAGCCCAGTCGGAATCAGAATAGGCAGTGAAAACAAGAGGGCCTGGCTGAAACTGAAGACCTTTATCAAGAGTACCCTTCAAATAACGTAATAAGCGTTTGACAGCATTAAAATGACTAACCAAAGGAGCGTGCATATATTGACAGGCAGAGTTGACAGCAAAAGCAATGTCGGGGCGAGTAATGGTCAGCTATTGAAGAGCCCCAACAATACTACGATGCAAAGCAGGCTGAGCAAAAGGAAGATCAGAGTTGGAGAAGCCGAAGGATTTAGTAGCCATGGGAGAGGCATAGGGCTTATAGTTGGACATCCCAACTTTGGCTAATATCTCAGTGGCATACTTAGATTGGTGCAAAAAGAAACCAGCAGCAGAAGTGTGAACAGAGATGCCCAAGAAATAATTGAGAAAACCCAACTCTTTCATGGAAAAAACTTTATGCATTTGAGCAAGCAACGAGGTAATATAAGAAACATCACTCCCAGTTAGCAAAATATCATCAACATATATAAGTAGAATGGTGATGGCAGATGCAGTCTTCTTAATAAACAAAGAAGAGTCACAATGACTAGCAAGGAAACCTTGAGACAAGAGGAAAGTGGAGAATGTAGACAACCATGCCCGAGGAGCTTGCTTAAGCCCATACAAGGCTTTATGCAGTTTACACACCTTATGAGGATGAGAAGAATCAATAAAACCTGAAAGTTGAGTCATGTAAACCTCCTCATGAAGTACACCATGCAAGAAAGCATTAGATACATTCAATTGTTTGATAGACCAACCAAAATGAAGGACAAGACACAATAAAATGCGAATAGTGGGCTGCTTTGCAACAGGACTAAAGGTTTCGTGATAGTCAATACCCACCTCCTTGAGATAACCCTTAGCCATTAACTGGGCTTTATAACAAGCAATGGAACCATCAGAGTTCTTTTTCAATCGATAAACCCACTTGCACCCAATGACATTCTTATTGGGAGGAAGGTCAACTAAGGACCAAGTGTGTTGGAGCTGAAGAACGTGAAATTCTTCATGCATAGCCTGAGTTCAATCTGAAGATTGAGAGGCTTCTTTATAGGAAGAAAGTTCAGTAGGAACATGAGCCATATGAGCAACAAGAGAAAGATAAGTAGATTTGGACCTAGTGCCCATAGAATGAGTGTTAGAGTTGAGATGAGGAGAAATATGAGTAGAAACTAGAGCAGAGAGAGATAAATCAATAGAAATTGAAGATATAGGAATAGGACAAGAGGATGAAGGAATCGTAGAACTAGGAATAGACAGAGGGAGATCAGTAGAAGAAATAGGTTGATCAGCAGAACTAGGAATAGGAAGAGGAACAATTGGAGGTACAGATAAGGAAAGAGAAGCAGAAGAAGGATAGCTAAAAGAAGAAGAAATAGAAGAAGAAGTGGAGGGCCAGAAAAAGAAATGCAACTGAGTAACTGATGGAACTGGGAAAGAAGAAGAACAAGATGAAAAAGGAAAACAAGTTGCATCAAACACAACATGCCTAGAAAAATATATATGACCTGTAGAGAGATCAAGACAGCGATACCCTTTCACTGACAGATGATAACCAATGAAAACACATGGAATGGACTTAGGTTGAAGCTTGTGGTTAGTGTAGGGCCTTAACCAAGGGTAACACCTGCATCCAAAAATTCTTAGAAAAGAATAATCTGGAGGTTTATTAAACAGCATTTCAAAAGGAGTAAGATTGTGAAGCTTAGCAGTAGGTAATCTATTAATAAGCAAGACAGCTGTAGCTAGTGCCTCAAACCAAAGATTTAAAGGCAAAGAGGCATGATGCATTAGAGCAATAGTTGTTTCAATTAGATGTCTGTGTTTTCGCTCTGCCACTCCATTTTGAGAAGGAGTGTGAGGGCAAGTAAGGTGATGTTGGATACCTTTGTGTTTAAGAAAAATTCTGAAATTCAGTAGATAAGTATTCACCACCATTGTCACTGCGAAGAATTTTAAGAGATGTAGAAAATTGAGTTTCAACTAAAGCTTTGAATTCAAGGAATTTATAAAACATCTCACTCTTGTAATGAAGAGGAAACAACCAAGAAAATTTGCTGAAATCATCAATGAAAACAACATAATACTTGTAGCCTGATACAGAGGCAGAAAATAGGCCCCAAATATCTGAATGAATGAGAGCTAAAGTTTTATTAACAGTTGAATTGGACAAACTAAAAAGAAGCCTATGTGTCTTAGAGACACAACAATGAGGACATAAACTAGCGAAAGTGTGAGAAGGCAAATGAAAAGTGTTAATGATGTGATGAAGCTTGGTGGATGAAGGATGTCCAAGTCTGAGATGCCAATTTGGAGCAGAAGCAGCAGTTGAAAAAGCAGCAGTGGTAGAATTTGTGCTCTTGAAGCAAGCCTGTGGAGAAAATGAAGAGAACATGGAAACTGATTGAGGAGCATGATAAAGACGCTGAGAATTAAGGCCTTTATACAGAATGCTCTTGGTATCCTTGTCCTGAACAACAAACTTATCAGCATCAAAGATAACAGAACAGTTATTATCAGATGCTAGTCTATGAACAGATAACAGATTAGAAGAAATATGAGGAACATGAAGAACTTTTTGGAGTTTAAGTGGAAAAGAAGGAGTGGGAAGCAAACCATTACCAACGTGATGTATAGGAAGAGAAGAACCGTCGCCTATTGTGACTTGATCAGTGCCTTGATAAGGCTGATAATCAAAAAGCTGATTCAAGTCATTGGTAGTATGACTGGTTGCAGCAGAATCAACATACCAAGTAGGAGGAGCAGATGAGGACTGAAATTGAGGTTGAGAAGCAGAAGCCACATATGTTGCTTTAGGTGTACTAGAGGTTGATGTGTGAAAACTATGATCCATGCGATGCCAACACTCTAAGGCTGTATGATTATACTTGCCACAAATCTGACAAACAACTGTAGAACTAGTATTGTGCTGAAAATTATGTGAAGGTGGTGGAGAATTCTAAAAAGATGCACTGGACTGAGACTGTGAAAAATTTGGAGACTGAAAATTTTGTCGTCCTCCTTAACGGGAGCTGGAACCTCTGAAATATCGACCTCCACCTCGGTTAGAGAAATTACCTATGTAGCCTCTAGTAGAACCATTAGAACTACCTTTATTAGAAAAAGATTTGGTAGTTGCAGCATTAGAGTCTTGGTTATGCTGGTGCAACTGCTTCGGCAGCATTAGAGTCTTGGTCATGCTGGTGCAACTGCTTCGGCAGCATTAGAGTCTTGGTCATGCTGGTGAAGCAGTTGCACCAGCATGACCAAGACTCTAATGCTGCCGAAGCAGTTGCACCAGCATGACCAAACCAACTTCAACTCATCTAAAGTCAGTTGAATTAGTCAGCATTAGTTAGACTAGTTAGTATTAACTGTAGCAGTTGTAAAGTTGTTAGAACCATAGTCAATTGTAACTATAGTTAGGTAGAGTGTATCAGTTTATTACAAATACTGTATATGATCTTGATAGATGTGGAATTGATTGTGATGGTTGGTGAATAAACAAATATCTGTTCTTGACTCTTCTTCATTTCTTGAATTTTCTTTATGGTATGAGAGCCCTAGCTCCAACGAGTATTGTTCTTTCCTCTTCGAAGCTCCTTAAAGCTTCTCTTATGGCAGATTCATCTGTTTCTGTGTCTCAATCAATTCCTTCCAATCTCGCACTACTTATATCAAATCTTAGTTCCTTTGTCACAGTAAAGTTAGATTCAACTAACTACATCGTCTGGAAAAATCAGTTGCAGAATATATTGCGAGCAACCAATTGATCGGATTTATCAATGGATCTAAGGATTGTCCATCATCTACTCTTATCGATGCAAGCAACAAAGAAGTTTCTAATCTTGAGTATGTTCAATGGATGAATATCGATGTTCATCTTCTTAGCTGTATTACAGCTACTATGTCTCCTGCCATTTTTACCTCTGTTTTTCATTGCAAGACAAGCTATGAGGTATGGAATATTCTTCAATCCCATTTCACTTCTCTTTCTAGATTTCATATTCATCAACTCAAGAACAAGGTGAATCGTCTCACTAAGAAAGGATTAAGCATGGATGCATATCTGAATGAGTTCAAAGCCATAGCTAATCAACTAGCTCTAGCATGTGCACCTGTTGATGATGAGGATATAGATCTATTAATCTTAAATGGATTGCCGGCTGAGTATAATGCTTTTAAAACTACCATTCAAGCCAAATCTGATTCAATTTCTATTGCAACTCTAAGTTCTTTGCTTTACTTTAAGGAGATCCATATTGAAGTTGGAAGCAAACTTTCTCATCCTTCTGAAATACCTTTTGCTTATGCTGCAACTGAGGTTGCTTATCATGATTTACAGTAATATGTTACTGTCAAATAAAGTAATATATTAATGTTTACATCAATTTCGATGATATTTTTTTTATATATATTTTTTAAGAATTTCATAGTCAACATTGATCTTGTTTAATAGATCTTGTTGAGAGGATTGTAAAAATACTAATTTTATTAAAAATTAACGTTTAGATTAAAAGTTATATTATTTTAAAATTTAAAATATTAAATTACTCATTAAATATATTTTGATAATAGTGGTATATGCTGAAATTTTTTTAAAAAAATATTTGTGCTTATCTTTAATGTATAAAAATTTTATTATGAGAAAATTTTGACCAAATACTCTCTAAAATTTTATACGAGATTTTTATATAGAATGATTTTGATACTTACATTTTCAATCAAAATGCCCATATTATTTTGAGAGAATAATAAGTCATGGTCTCTTGAAAAATTATTTACAAGTACACCAAAAAATTTAAAATTTTAATTATTAATATTTATAAAATTTAGCATTGATGGGTAACTTCTTTTTTTTTTTCTAAATTTATCCCAAACATTAATTTTTCTTATTATTTTAATAATTTTAAAATTATCATCAACACGGTATTCTAATATCTATTTTTTCCTATAGAACTTTGTTTGTAAATTACTCAATTTTTTCTCCTTTTTTTTTTTTTGACAATATGTCCTATGTGGGGCATGACAAATTAGTGGAACCCACCACTTTGCATTTGCATGAGTGACACGTGTTCTGATCATCCGATCCCTAAATTAACTCATTGAGAGAATCTTTTTATAAAAAAAATAAATTATAAATAAATAAAAACTGATACATACAGATCCTTCAGGGGGATATTGCAGCATTAAACCACAAACCCTAATTGGGTCCCTCCTCTCTCTTTGGTACAGCTCTTCTCATTAAATTCATAACCTCAGTGTACTCTCATTTGATATCATCCATCCCAGTCCTCCTCCTTCCTCTTTTCTTTTTCAAACCCCCCCCCCCCCCCTCTCTCTCTCTCTCTCTCTCTATTATATACATAGATGCCAATACTGATCTTCATCTTCCATTGGATGCAAACTTTCTGCTAGAGAGAGAGGGAGACAGAGAGAGAGGAGAGATCTCTCCTCTAGAGATGGCACATCATACATGCTGCAACAAACAAAAGGTCAAGAGGGGACTATGGTCACCAGAGGAAGATGAGAAACTCATCAACTACATATCTACTTATGGCCATGGATGCTGGAGCTCAGTCCCAAGACTTGCAGGTCTGCTTAACTCTTTTTCTTTTCTCTTCTTTTCTTTTCTTTCTTTTTCTCAGAGAGAGAAAGAGAGAGATCTATTACTCTGATTTCACTTCTTGGTGGGTGATGATCATTTGCACAAGTTCTAAACTCTCAAACTCTTATCTATGTTTTTGTTAAAACATATTGATATATCTATAAAAGAAAATTTGTGTTAAAGTAAGTGTATATATATAAATATATATGTGTATATATTTTTGGGGTAATTTTGTGGTGCAGGTCTGCAGAGATGTGGGAAGAGCTGCAGATTAAGATGGATAAATTACCTCAGACCTGACTTAAAACGTGGGAGCTTCTCTCCTCAAGAAGCTGCTCTCATCATTGAGCTCCATAGCATTCTAGGCAACAGGTAATTCATCTTCCCAACCCACAAAAAAACAAAAAGAAAATCAAACAAAACAAGGATTTTAAGTATCGGCCAATATGGATCGTATTCTATTTTTGAAGTTTCTATACTAATATCATAGATATATTTGATATGAGGTGATATATGACCGTATCAATGATATTGATACATATCCTGATATGGTTATTTAAATTTAAATTAATTGTAATTCTTGAAATTTTTTTATTTTTTGAGGATATTTTCATGCAAAAGGACATGACATGTGTTGTGTGCAGATGGGCTCAGATAGCTAAGCATCTGCCCGGAAGAACAGACAATGAAGTGAAGAACTTTTGGAATTCAAGCATAAAGAAGAAGCTGATCTCTCATCAATACCTAGCCACCTATCCTAATCTGCCCCCAAACCCCAACCCAACTGGCCCTTTTGATGGTTTTTTCTCAGTAAATAATGCAAACCCTAATTTGATCCCATCTCCACAAGACCATTTATACATTCCCACCCAAAACTCAGTCCTACAAGGCTTTGATCATGGGCATGAAATGAAAGTACTAGATCAGATCAATTTTGATCCCAATTTGGTCCCTCTCCAACCTCCAAATTCAATCCCAATTCTTCTAGACCTACCTTCATATGACTCCTCATCATGGCCTTTAAACTATCAAACTCCACACATTGATCACCAAAATGTACTCAAAGAAGAGGATTGCATGTTCATCAACCCGAAAATGACAACAATTCCACCATCATATGATGATCCAATGGTGATGCCTATTATGCCAAAAGTCTATGACATGATCAACTGTGCCATGCCATCTTCATCTGCATCACACAAAGTTGACCAGATTACAAGTCTTTCGTGTTTTCCATCCGGGGTTCCTAATTCACGCGATCCAAATGTGACAACCAATCAGATGGAGTACATCAATGCGATTATGTCATCACTGCCATCATCATCATTGTCATCCTCATCCTCATCCTCATCCTCATCACCATCATCATCCTTATCGCCGTTGCCATGCAGCCAATTTGTTATGAACCCTAATCTTGCTACAAGCTGGGATCCCTAGACATGAATGATTGCTATATATATTTATATCTATGTGTTGGTATTTTGGGGTATGGTGATTTGAATTAATAGGTGAATGCAATTGTTTCATACCAAGGCAAGTGCAACCAACGTATATGGGGATTGAAAAAAAAAAACCTAAATGTTGCTAGTTATGGGTACTTTTCCAATGAGCATCAATGCTTTGCTTGGTCACTCAAGTTCCATAGAATTGTGAAGGTTTTTCTCTTAAATGCTTCTCCCTTAATTACATTTGTATCTCACTTATTTCTCCAGTGATGAAGTACTCTCTCTCTCTCTCTCTCTCTCTCTCTCTTTCTCTATATATATATATATATATATTTTATATATCAATTACTGGAAGTCCTACTCCACTCTATCACCTGCATCTACATTTGCACTCTCTCTCCTCTCTTTCTCTCCATATATATGTTGTACATGTTTAGGTGGGGACAGTGTGATGCACTTTGGCTTGAAGTTGGGAAGGTGTAAGGGCAGAGGAGTGTTACTATTTTGATACAAAGTAGCTGCAGTCTGAGCATAAGTATCTGTGGAGTTGGGGGGAGGGGAAAGAAAGGGACGATCAATGAGCAAAATTAATGGTAAAAAAATGCCAAAGCTCACTGTTGTTCCTTTGTCCAAAACTATCACCTAAGATTCGTATATATGTGATGATGTGCATAATGTATATGCGTTTTCACGGATGCCATATGTATCCTCAAATCAATGGATTTAGTATATGTATGTTTGTATGTTGTATTGTACTTGTTTTGTGGCTGTTTTTCATGGCTGCAGTAATAATATTACGAAGTCTAACTCGAAAAAGTATATCAGAATAAGTTTGAATTTACACAACACATGTATTTCATTTTTTAACCATTTCTAGGTTTTTTTTTTTTTTTTTTTAACAAATTACAATTCCTATACTTTATTTTTTGTGTCATTTTAGTCTCTGTACTTTAAATTGGTTCAATTTTAATCCTGAATTTATGATTCTATCTCAATTTGGTTCAATTGATTATAATTTTTTTTTATAAAAAAATATACACGTGTCACATGCCATATTTTTAAGAACAAAATTATAAACTTATTTAACTCAGTTACTTAACCTTAACAAGTTTAGTCATAATTTCCCTTAAAAAACACTAATGATATCAAATTGAAACAAAATCTAAAATTAACGGTTAAAATTAAGTCAATTAAAAGTGTAGAAATCAAAATGACACAAAAGATAAAACATAGAAATCACCGATGTAATTTGCTGCTTTTTTCTATTTTTTATAATTTTATATTACAATGATGTGGAAATAGTATTGTAGTAATTATAAATTATAGTGATGCATATTTGGCCTTAAAGTTTGATCCACCATAATCAAATGGTGGATTTCAGTGGAGATGCTAATGTAATGTATTCGTGGATGGGTTGGAATTTTAGAAAAGGGAAAAAGCTACTTTGGAGATCAATTTTTATTACTAGTTTATGGTTCCTTTGAAAATGTAAGAATGACTATTTGTTCAATGAGCTGTAGTCAAACTGTGAAAATCTCTGTGAACTAATTAAAGAGTAGCCTTTCAGATGAAAACATACTCAATAGGGCAAGGATATGCCGTGGGTGATTTTGTCTACAACATTCAACAAGTTAGAAGCTACATGTAGTGTGACTATTGCAGAGTTGGATTTTTTTTTTTTTTTTTTCTGTTTGTTGGTTTTTGTTTTCTATTATGTGTTGATTCCTCACTAACTCTCTTTGCGTGAGTTAGCATATGATTGTGTGTGCTAACCTAAGAGGTTAGAAAGATCACTTTAATACTTTTTGCTCTTCGTTTATTGATTTTTTTCGTATGTGTATCATTTTGATATCAATAAAAGTCTTTCTTTTGCTGATTAAAAAAAAAAATTTGCCTTCTAGATAAAAGTAAGACACATCATTCTGCATGAAATTTTTATATAACATTACCCCTTTTTTTGGATGTATATGTGATTTTTCCTCCCTACATTTTTCTATACCATAGACACAAGAAATTAGCCTCATTTAGGAATAGACTGTTTTAGTAGTTTTTTAAATTTTTGACTAAAATATAATGTAAAAAAATTAATATGTTTAGGATATTTTTTAGGTTTTTAGGAAAAAATATGCAACAAGTAGAGAGAAAAGATAATCTTAACACTTTTGTATAATTTGTTGATTTATTGACTTTTTTTAATGACTTTTTAACTTTTAGATTAAAACTTGATGTGACAAAACATAAAACAGATCCCACATGCAAACTTTTTTTTTTAAAATTGAGAATTAATCTTAGGTAAGGCCTTTTGGATTTTAAGAGCACAAACTCAAAATATATATGACGACCCGTTAACCTTACTTATTGGGCGCAAAAGACCTTCTAAATATAAGGGGATGAAAATCTTCTGATATTAGGCATAAGGGAAATTGTATTAAAACCTAGGCCTATGTTATTGGATAAAATTTTCTTCGAATTTCTCAAGCTTATATCATTTAGTTTTAAAAATAAAATAAAATAAAGTCTATGTAGTCTTTTAACTTGATAATTGTTGGTTAAAATTGTAACGTTTAGGAATACATAATGGATCACCAAAAATATAGTGGATAGCTGAGATAGGGTACACATTGAAAACAAATTTAAACTTGTCAATATACTTTCTATGATCCATTCTATATTTTTAACATTAGTGATAAGTAATTAGTTTAAAGTATCTTTTCAATAACACCTAATTATTTTCCACTTGTTAGAAAAGAACAACGGTGTTCATATTATTGGCTTAGTATATGTTGAACTGTATTTCATTAAGAACATTTAATAATGCACAACTATATTTTTTTTTTTTTTTCTGAGTCTTAAGAAGAACATATTGAGTACATTATTTTTTTGATTGACAAAGAAAAATTTCATTAAAAACATGAAATTAAAGATACAAAATAGTGAAGTGTACCGAGAGAGGTTGGAAGAGTGAACAAACTCCTCTACTACTGCAACTCGAAGGTTGGCATGAATTGAAACTCGGTTGTGAGTGCCAATGCAATTTGAGCGGGCTCATCTCAAATCTAGTTTGAAATTTTTTGATTTGGGGCAATATATTTTTGAATTTGGTGTAGGTTTCAACATAAATTTAGACTCTAATTAAATCCACGCCAGACTTGGATGGAAATATCAAACAATCAGAACAACCTAAGGTTCTACTATATATTTAAATATTAAATATATATAAATTATTAGTTATTAAATAATGTTAAAATCACTGGACAATTAGATCATATTTATTATATATCATATATAAGTAATGTAATACAAAATTGTATGCTTTCATTTTTCATTTAGAATTGGCAAAGTTTATCACAGTGGTTTCTCGATTCTCATCTCTCCTCTATGTCTCTCTTTCATCATACAAATTAATCAATTTAGTTGCAAAAAAAAAAAAAAAACTCAAATTTATGGATAATTCAAGCCTAGCCCAAGTTCATTCACAAACTAGTCTTGTTTACAAGTTGCGTTTGAAATAACTGTTCGGATTGCGACTTAATAACCTCTCAACTCAACTAAACTTGCCTCAGTTGCACCCTAATTCTGAGTTCAGGTACCTGTCAGCTCTTTGGATTAATGAATTGCTTAAGAAATTCAGTAACCATCTATGTTTTAAGTGGAGGATATACCCTCCTTGATGGTAAAAAATAAAATAAAATAAAAAGAGGGGCCCTTACTTTTCCATACCAATTATACTAAGGGCATCTCTAATTTTTTACTAGGTCCTTCATCAAATTTAAATTTGATAAAAATTTTGGTAAAAAAAGAAAACGTTCAATCATTTCATCAAACTTGTGTTATATCAAATGAGAAGCAACTTTTTTATCAAATCAATGATGAACAAAAATTTTCACTAGATTTCTAACAAATCTTTTCCCACTCAAGTTTGATAAAATTGTTAAAAGATTAAGGATTGTAGCTGGATTTTTTGCACCAAAATTAATGAAAAGTGAAATTGAGGACAAGAAAGTAAATTTTTAAAAGATTTTGATAAAAATTTGATGAAAGAATTGGAGTAACTCATATCAAATCAAGTTTTTTACTCAAATTTGAAATCAAATTAGATGAAAATTTTGGTGAATAATTGGAAATAGTCTAATGAAATGAAAGGGTAATACATTAAACAACCATTTTGACATTAAAAAGGTATGAATTTTTAGTCATGATACTGAATACTTTTCACTTATTTATTGATACAAGTCTAGTGGACGTAAAATTTTAATTTCATTTTATTTTATCAGTAAAAAAGAGAGATATTTGTTGATGTGAACATAGAGTTGCTTGCCATTGATAATGAGATTGCTACCACAACTGACCTAAAGATAGCTCCTTTTTTTAGGTTCAAAGATGATCCAACCCCAATTTGGAGGTTTCCTTTTTTCTTTCCCTGAATTCTCGCAACATCTTTTGTCATTAATAAAATTCTCTTTTTTTGCTGACAAAAAAAAAATGTGAACGTAGATTTAAAGTTAACATTGAATTCCTCATGTATCATTTCATAACATTAGGTTTCATTTTGTGAGTTAGCGAAATATTAATTTTTACGTAAAAAAGCCTTAAAAAATCTAGCTTTTTTGTGTGTAGATTATGTTTGGTTTGGTTTGACTTTTAGAATTTTTTTTTAGAATTTTTTGAAAAAAACTAAAGATTTATTTGGTGAAAAAAAATAAAAAAAGCAATCATCATAGAATTTTATCTTTTGAGGAAAAAATAATTTTGAAATGTCTTTTTAGTGTTTATTTTTGTCAAGTCAGTTTCTATATTTTCACAAAAAATTCAAAATGTAGTTTTCTAAAAATTAAATCAGATAAATTGACTTTTTAACATAATTAAAATAGACTTTTTAACAAAATAATTTTTTTAGCCGATAAATTAACTTTTAAATCACAAGCAAAGGGAAGCCTTAAGATCTTGTATATAAATTGGCTAGCTCTTAGGACCACTCTCTGTGTAGTAGTCACAGCAGTGAGCGAAGTTGCAGCACCATCCATACACTAGCTACTAAACCGGGAGCTAGATTTGAGGTTCGAAATTTTTTAACTTGCACGGTGATAGAATCAAACACAAATCTAAAATGTAGGATTATAAATGATCCGAATCAAACTAAATTTTTTGGTATTCGAGCTCAGTTTGGTTAGATATAATCGAGCTTAAATCAAGTTCGAGCTTAACTCATTAAGTAAATTATAAACAAATCCTTGAACTTGAGCTTCAAAAAAAAATTATAACTTAAATTAATATTCTTATGAGAGAGAGAGAGAATTATAAGCAAACTATAAAAATATATATATGTGGGGACATAATTTTTGAATGGCAACACGTGGCCGAGGTGTCACCAAAGTGTCAACCGAGGTGCCACGTGTCCTGATCATGACGTCGAGGTGATCTCGGTTAGGCCAAGGTTATCTCCGAAGATACCGGAGTCCGGGATAAGTGGATAAGGGACAAGAGGCCTAGAACGAGAGAAGGCTTCAGTTTGGATGAAGATAAGACTCTTAGAGAGTTTATCCCAATCTTATTGGGAGTCCAAGATTAGCAGTAATCCAAAATCCATTGAACCTAGGCTTCTATTGGGATTAGGTTTTGTGATGATTATAAAAGAGAGGTACCCCATGGGTCTAAGGTACGCTTTTTATATTCTGAATAGTGAGTTAAGCACTTTTGCTATCTTTGAGAGATAACTGACTTGATCGTCGGAGTGCCCCCGGGTGGACGAACCGCCGCCGGAATCTCTTCTTTCTGTTACAGGTCGTTCAGGCGTCATCTATTCTTCCAGTGCCCTCCAGTTGAATACTAATTTAACAGTGTGATCAGAAATCTACTCACACAATTTGGCGCCGTCTGTGTAAAAGAAAGGGGAATAGATGACCAGTAACGGACAGAAAGAGAAGGTTGGGGACGACACTCCTATTAGAAGTAGGAAACCTTTTGACCTTGACGTCGAAGAAGACAACTGCAACAAAAAGACTCGTGATAAGAATCACAGAGAGAAGTACGTCGGCCAGGAGGGCGACGTACCAAAGAAATCAAATCAAGGCAGGTATTATAACGAAGACGACCTCCAAGTATGGAAAGATAGATGCCTGCGGAGGGACGACGAGATGAAAGAACTAGCAAACAAATTGGCAAACCTACAATCGGTTGTCAATTTTATGATACAGAACAACGTTATGCAACCACCATTTCCGTTACAAGATACGCCAATTCTAGCGGCCAAAAAAGATGCCTAGTTAGGGGGACAGAGGACAATTCCTGCGACCCCCCAGCACGATAGTACCAAGAAACACTCTCACCGGCTTTCAAGGGAGGTCGAGCGAGGAGAATCAAGAAGGGGAGATTCACGGAGGACGCATCTCACCAAGGAAACTGACCCCAAAGAACATCCGCATGTTCAGGGGAAGGAACTGTGTTTCGATGCAACCAACGGAGAAAAGTCCAAAAGGACTCATAATGATACCGAGAGCAGCACACCAAAAAGGCTGAAATCCGTTGATAACCGAGCTCCTGGATGAACTAAGGAGGATCTGAGGGGCTACTTCCAGAGGAAGCAACAAGATGCCGAGGTAACCTCTCCAGTCAAGCCGAGAACACCGTTCTCGGTGGAGTTGGAGAAATTTGAAGCCCTGAAAAGGTTCAATATGCCGAGGTTATAGATATACGACGGTAAGTTAGACCTCAACTTTCACGTCGGCTTGTACCTGAACTCGATGGCATTGTACATTAGGAACGAGCCGTTGCTCTGCAAGGTGTTCCCCTCTTCCTTCGGGGAAATTACATCAGATTGGTTTTACAAGTTACCAAAAGGAACCGTGAAAACCTGGGAAGGCGTGACTGAGATGTTTGTGGCCAGGTTCGTAACAAACAAGTTACAACCATTGAGGGTGGACGTCCTGATGGCCTTAAGAATCAGTGAGGATGAAAGCCTTAGAGCCTATGCCAAAAGGTATTATAAGGTATTCAACCGAATACCAAGATGCAACAAAGAGGTGGCGGTTGTGTCATTTAAGAACGGATTGAAAGATGACTGCCTGCTTCGAAATCACTAGCAAAGACATTGCCGAAAAGCATAGAGGAGCTTATGGCCAAGATAGAGAAGTATGCTAGGGCCGAGGAAGACACGCCGGGGACAAAGGCGTCGAAACCAGAGAAGAAAAATGGCTCGCCGAAGCGAGGGCGAGGTGATAGTGGATACAACAAACCAGAGACAGGATTAAGGGCTGCACAGGCAGTCACAACCGTATTTCGAATCCCTATCTACAAAGTCTTGGAGAAAATCTAAAATTAGCCCCATTACAGAGCACCAGCAAGGGTACCGGGCGAATTTTTTGGAAGAAGCCTTGGCAAGCACTGTGTTTACCACAATGAGGCTGGACATCTGACTCAGGGATGTAGAGCCTTGAAGACACATCTAGAAGACCTAGTAAGACAAGGCCATTTAAGGGACTTGGTGGATGAGGCCAGGATGAGGGAAGAGCAGGCAAGACTGCCCTAGGCACCAATAGCACCACCCCCACCAATACCACAACCACAGGCAGGCGGATCTCAAGTGATCAATGTGATTCACTCAAAGGTGAATGAGAATGAGATAAGGAGGGAAACCCAGAAAGTAAAACACCTACAACATGTGTATCAGGTCGGCAAGAAAAGACCCAGAGCAGACAAAAGCCAGGGACCAGTGGTGTCCTTTACTGAGGAAGACCTGGAGCTAGTGCAGCATCCACACAACGATGCCTTGGTAATTTCCCTCCAGATTGGAGAGTGCCAAGTGAAGCGCATCTTAGTTGACCAAGGCAGCTCTTGTGACATCATGTATGTCAGGTGTTACAAGAAGCTTGGCCTTCACCAAGACGACTTGGAGCAATCCAATGGCCCAATGGTTGGGCTCAATGGAACACCAACATGGCCCTTGGGAGCAGCAAGTTTGGAGGTGCAGGCCGGCACCAAGAAGCTAAAAATAGAGTTCACCATAATTGACAACCCCCTCCCCTTACAATGCTATCCTAGGAAGGCCATGGCTGCATGTAATCGGGGATATTCCCTCAACATTGCATCAGCTATTGCAGTTCCCAACAGAGCATAGAATAGAGAAGGTCAGAGGGGATCAATTGCAGGCAAAGAATTGCTCCATGGCAGCGATGAAGTCTACCTACAACATACGAAAAGCAGAAACAGCGGAGATCAAGGACGAGAATATGGAAGGCATTCCTAAGAGCAAACCTTAAGGTGTTTGCATGGACACCGTACGAGATACCAGGCATTGACCCCAAGGTCACTTGCCACAGACTGAATATAGACAGGTCGGCCAAACCTGTCATCTAGTGGGCAAGGAGGCCGACACTAATGCATGTTAAGGCAGTAGAAGAGGAAGTAGATAGACTTCTAGAGGCCAGAGCCATTCGAGAGGTAAATTACCTGACATGGCTATCAAACACAGTGGTTGTGAAGAAAAAGAATGATAAGTGGAGGGTCTGCGTGGACTTCACTAGCCTGAATAAGACTTATCCCAAAAACAGTTTTTCATTACCCAAGATTGACCAATTGGTGGATGCCACTTCAGGGCATGGAAGAATGAGCTTCCTGGATGCCTACAGGGGGTACCATCAAATAGCTATGTACCCCCCAGATAAGGAAAAAACTGCATTCATCACCCCAAAATGGCTATATTGCTACAGAGTAATGCCTTTCGGGTTGAAAAACGCAAGAGCAACTTACCAGAGGTTGGTGACAAAGATGTTCAGACATCTAATTGGCAAAACTGTGGAGGTATACATAGATGACATGGTTGTGAAGACCAAGGAACCTGAAGGTTATCTAGAAGACTTGAAGGCAGTCTTTGACATCCTTAGGACATATCGGCTCCGACTCAATGCATCGAAGTGTGCATTTGGAGTAGGGTCTGGTAAGTTCTTAGGATATTTGGTTACCAGAAGGGGCAAGGAACCTGAAGGTCATCTGGAAGACTTGAAGGCAGTCTTTGACATCCTTAGGACATATCGACTCCGACTTAATGCATTGAAGTGTGCATTTGGAGTAAGGTCTGGTAAGTTCTTAGGATATTTGGTTACCAAAAGGGGCACTGAGGCTAGCCCAGATCAGATTAAAGCCATCTTAGAATTGAAGAGCCCAACATTGGCAAAGCAAGTGTAGATGTTGACCGGAAGGGCTGCAGCCCTAAACAGATTTATAAGTAGAAACTCTGACAAGTGTAAACCTTTTTTTAGCTTAGTAAAGAAAACCGCAGACTTCTTATGGACAGAAGAGTGCGAAGCCACCTTGGCCGACTTGAAGAAGTATTTGACCACAGCTCCAGTCCTCTCAAATCCAGTACCTGGAGAGGAGTTGTTCTTATACTTGACAGTTTCAGAGCATGCAGTAAGTGTAGTAATAGTCAGAGAAGAAAAGGGAGAGCAAAAGGCAGTTTACTACGTGAGTAAAACCCTGGCAGATGCAGAGACCAGATACCTACCCTTGGAGAAGTTAACACTGGCTTTAGTAATGGCCTCCAAGAAGCTGAATCACTACTTTCAAACCCACAAAATTGTGGTGTTAACTGAACATCCTTTGAGGTCCCTGTTGCAGCAGGGAGATCTAACAGGCAGAATAGCCAGATAGGCAGTAATGTTGGACCAATACGACCTGGAATTCAGACCCAAAACAGCAATCAAAGGACAAGTCTTAACTGACTTCGTGGTCAAGTTCACACCAGACGCCGTCATACATCAAGCTCCATTGAGCCAAGGTATACAACGTCCTAGTGAGCAAGGAAAAACCTAGCAGGGGACAGCATAACAAAAGAAGAAAGAGAAACTTAGGTCCTGCAGTATTTACATCGGCGATTCCTTCCGCTTGTTTGTTGATGAAAGTTCAAACCAACAAGGAGCGGGGACAGGAGTAGTACTAGTATCTCCAGATGGGCAGGTACTGGAGCAATCCATTCGTTTAGGGTTTAAGGCCTCAAACAATGAAGCAGAGTATGAAGCACTAATAGCAGGATTAAAGCTGGCAGCAGCCATAGAAGCTGATGAGGTAATAGTTTTCTGTGACTCCCAACTTATAGTCAACCAGGCAACAGGCGAGTATGCAACCCGAGATGAAAGAATGTCGACCTATGTAGAGGAAGTGGGCAGACTGATAGTATTGTTCCAAAATTGCCGGCTACAGCAAGTCGGCCGAGACGACAACAGCCATGCCGATGCCCTGGCCAACCTGGCTAGTGCAATGAAACCAGGAGAAGCAAGAACAATAATGGTTGATTACTTGCCAGGACCAAGTATAGAACCACCGAATACAAAGCATAAAGCAATGTGTGAGGAGATGGGACCAAGCTAAATTGATGCAATAATAGTATTCATTCAAGATGGGAAGTTGCCAGATGACCGAAAAGAAGCGCACAAGATTAGACTGAAGTCAGCAAGGTTCTGTATGATAGCAGAAGGACATCTCTACAGAAGATCTTTTACTAGACCCCTTCTGAGGTGTGTGCATCCTGCACAAGTTGAAGACTTTCTATACGAAATACATGAAGGAGTATGCGGAAGCCACGCTGGGGGCAGGTCACTTGCTCATAGGGCCATTACTCAGGAGTACTAGTGGCCCTACATGCAGAAAGATGCTGAAGCCTATGTCAAGAAGTGTAAGAAGTGCCAGAGGTTTGCACCTTTGATACATCAACCAGCAGCAGACTTGAACCCGGTGTCCAGCCCTTGGCCATTTGCCCAATGGGGCATGGATCTTGTTGGAAAACTATCTCAAGCAACTGGACAAAGGAAGTACCTGCTGGTGGCAACAGATTACTTCACCAAATGGGTAGAAGCTGAACCCCTCGCCAAGATTTGGGACATTGATGTGAAAAACTTCATCTGGAAGAACATCATCACCAGGTTTGGGATCCCAAGAGCAATAATAGCTAACAATGGAACACAGTTTGACAGTAAGCTAATCAAGAGCTTCTGTGCAAAGTTCAAAATCAAGAATTATTTTTTCACCCCAAGTTTTCCTCAAAGCAATGGACAAGCAGAAGCATCCAACAAAGTTATCTTGGACGGGATTAAGAAGAGGCTGCAAGCAGCAAAGGGAAAGTGGGTGGACGAGTTGCCCAGTATACTCTGGGCATATCGGACTACGCCGAGAAGATCAACGGGGGAATCCCCATTTACCATGACTTATGGCACAAAGGCAGTAATTCCATTGAAGGTCGGCATCCCAGGGATCAGAACCCAGGCAGTAGAAAATGGGACCAATGAGGCATTCTTAGCCCGAGATCTGGATCTGCTAGAGGAAAGAAGAGAAAAAACAGCAACTCAGTTGGGGGCATACCAGCAGCAGCTTGCCAGGGCTTATAATAAGAAGGTGAACCCGTAAGAGTTCCAAATTGGTGACCTCGTCCTGAGAAAGGTCGTAGGCAACAAGAAGGATCTCAGAGAAGGCAAGCTTGGCCTGAATTAGGAAGGACCCTTTAGAATCATCTCGGTCTTGGGCAACAGGGCATATCGGCTTGAAGATTGTGAAGGCAAAGAGCTACAAGACCCTGGAATACTTGCAATCTGAAATTTTTCTATCACTAGATCTTATTGTTTTTCAAGCTTTCTCTTGTTATTAGCCGAAGTATTAATAAAAATTTTTAGATTGATTTTTAAACTTGTGTATGGTGACTAAACAGGTACTTGACGATGTTTCTAATTGAAACATGACAAATAACTTAGACTTATTATATGGCAGAGTAGAAACTTTACTTGCATATAATAGAGTTGAACTAAGTTGGCAATGTTTCAAAGCGAAACATGATGAATAACTTAGACTTATTATATGGTAGAGGAGAAACTTTACTTGCATATAATAAAGTTGAACTAAGTTGGCGATGTTTCTATGCGAAACATGACGAATAACTTAGACTTATTATATGGCAGAGTAGAAACTTTACTTGCATATAATAGAGTTGAACTAAGTTGGCGATGTTTCTAAGTGAAACATGACAAATAACTTAGACTTATTATATGGCAGAGTAGAAACTTTACTTGCATATAATAGAGTTGAACTAAATTGGGTTAACCTGGACTTGTCATATCGGCAAAATCGGACACAGATTGGAGCCAAGTGCATGCCAGTCAGATTAACAAAGAGACCGAGGTTGGTAACCTTGGCCAGTCTTTATTTGAATCTGACCTCGGTGACAAGATCAAAAGCCACATGCTTAATGAGAATCCAAGTGGAACTTAAGTTCACATTAGGGGGCAGAGGGCTGGAGAATAATGCTTGGGAGTTGGAATTTACAAGGAAAATGGTTTAACACTTGTTGAAATTTTGAAAAAAATTTACAAGTTGAAGTTAAGCCGAGGTTATGTTAAAGGAAGATGGTTTAACACTTGTTGAAATTTTGAGAAAAATTTACAAGTTGAAGTTAAGCCGAGATTATGTTAAAGGAAGATGGTTTAACACTTGTTGAAATTTTGAGAAAAATTTACAAGTTGAAGTTAAGCCGAGGTTATGCTGCAATAATAGAAGACAGAGGTCTTGCGCGAAGTGGCAAGTTGTAAATAACACTTGTGAGAATATTATGAATATCTCCAAGTGTTAAGGACATAACCGAGATAAACTGTTAAGTGAGTGTAGCCGAAGTATTCTACACCGAAAGGATTACACAGTTAAGGTGTACGATTGAAGACATATTCAAAGTATAAAATTCATACAAGAGTACGAGAAGGACAAGCATGCAAACATTCAAAAGAAGAAGTTCTATTCATGTTCAAAAAAAAGGGCACATCGGCCTACAAAAAGTAATTGTTCAAATTACAAAAGTGGCACGCCGGCCAAATTAAAGCTTACACTGTTCCAAAAAGAAGAAAGATAAAGTACAAGGTACAAGAAGTAAAAGAGAAGCATCAAAACTAAACTACTTGGCGTCATTAACCGGTTGGGTTTGGGGCTCAGAGGAGCCTTCTTAGCCGCGAGCTCAGCATCGATCTCTTGAAGAGTCTGGTCAATGCTCTTCTCAGCGATAGGTATGTCCGAAGTTGTCTCAGGAGTGGCATCTTTAGAGACCTCGCCCTCCTTATCCTAAGACAAGTCTACGACTTACTCATTCAAAGTAGGGGACTTGGCCCTAGCAGCATCCTTCTTCTTCCTAACCAAAGCTTCCTCCTCGGACTTAGAATCATCGTCGAATTGGCTTGGAGTTGGGGAGAATGGCAGGGGGAGGTCGCCAGCATTTTTGAGGGGGGAGTCCTCGGGGACATCAAGCTTTTTGAGGGCAGCCACCCAACCAAGGGTGAAACCCTTGTTGCATGTCTGCTTCACTTGCTTTTTGTAGTCCTCCTTGACGTCGAGCGCCCCCTCAGCATACGTCTTCTCATCGGCAGCCTTGATCTCGGCCTCTTTTGTGGCCAGGGCATCTTGAAGCTCCTTTTGGGCCTGAATCACCTTTGCCTCGGCCTCTTTCTTCTCGACCGTAAAGACCTTGGCAATGGCCTCTACAGCGTTAGCTTTTTCCTCAGCCTCGTCTTGAGCCTTCTTGGCTACGTCGGCCTGATCTGCCAAGGTCTTCATCTTTTCCTTGGCCTTGTTGATAATCTTTTGTAAGCCAGAGCCTCTTTGGCCTTATTCGCCAACTCCTTTTTAAGGGCAAAGGCCTGCATCGCAAAGGAGTGGCCGTGCTGGATTGCCTAGAAGGAATGGAGAGAACAAGTTAGTAAAACTCTCAAAGTATGAGATAGCAGAAAGAAAATGAAAAATTCCAAAGTGTTAAGGGCTTACTTGGATGGAGTGTTGTAACATCAGAGCAAAGTTCTCGTACTCGCTCAGCCCGGCGTTGCGCTCGAGATCGTTAGGAAGGAGCAAGGCGGTAGAGAGGGCAACACCGACTTCAACGTCGTCGACGCTGTCGCCAGCTCTAACCAGCTTGTCCTCAATTGTAATGGGGGGAGCCCAGGGGGCATCTGATTTCATAGAGCCCGAGGTTGTTGCAGGCTCGGACCTCGGCCTCTTCAACCGAGTTGATTGGGATGGTTCGGCCTCAGCGGGCCTCTTCTCGGCAACAGAAGTGGTCTTCTCGCTCTCAGCCAACTTTGAAATTGGCAAGGTGTCCTCAGTGTCAATCTGATTCATCGTTGCCTTAAGTTGGGCCTTCTTCAGTCTTTTGGGCTTTGGTTTTGGTTGAGGCTGTGCTGGTTGAGCGTTGACAGTGTCGGGGATGTCAGCCAAAAGGTCTTCTGCGACAGTTTTCTTCCGACCCATCTCGGCAGCAATTGGAGTTCGACATCGGCGTTTGTGTTGAGATGAAGGAATCAAGTATGGAGCCGAGGTTGATGGTTGCTCAGCTGGATCAGAAGTTGATCCTTGATCTGGCCGAGATGATGAAGTTACTAGAGGAGTTGTGGCAGAATGAGGAGATTTGCTCTTCTTCTTTGGGATATTGAGAAAGACCGACTTGTATGTCGGGATGTAGTTGAGCAGTAGGGGAGCTCTCCGCTTGTGATCTGGCAGATCCAACATCTTCTTCAAGCCCTTGCTCAGGAAGAAGGACTTACGGAAGTCTTTTGCCTGTTGTGGAAGAGCTACAAGAAAAACAACCGTTAGAACGTATAAAAAGAACAAAACATTAAAGACTTGAAAAACAAGTGTAACACTTGCCTCTTACCATTACCCTTTACGATTATTGTTCGGTTAAGAGGGTAGAGGTGAAGGTCCTCATCTGGAGTAAACTCCCAGTTGCCCGAGACAATGAAGTAATCGTCCCCGACTCCCTTGTTAGAGTCTGGGAGGTCGGCAACAATTTTGTATTCTGTAGACCTCAGTTTGAGGTAGTAGATATAGTCTTTCTCTAACTTAAGGCCACACATGGTGTAGCAGTATTGAATGTCGGCTAAGGTTACCCTAGCTTTCTCTTTCTTAGCTAGGGCAATTATGCCGTTGATAACTCGGTAAGAGTTGATGGCGAGTTGCATTGGGTTCAACTTGTAGTAATGGAGGATTTCTCGAAAAAGAATGTCAAGTGGGAGCCTAAGTCCACACTCTATGAAAGCTACAACTGGGAAGGGCATAGAGTCGGCTGTGGGCATGATGGAGTCCTCCTCCCCAGCCAACCTGAGATGGACGTTGGCCGGGATGTCAAACTCCTGCTTGAAGTATTCTAACTTAGTTGGGGTGTCTACCCTATGCTTCCACATATCCATGATATCGGCTTGGGGGAAGGTGTTGGATTTCAGGAAGAAGTGTTTTTGTGAAGGTTTGAAGGACCTCGGCCAAAACCTAAATGTGTACTGTGGTAAGAATTTTTTAGGATCTAAGGGGAATTTGTTTCAGTTCTCCCTAAGGTTCGTAAGTTCTATAAACAAATCCCAAACCTAAGTCTAAGCAAATGAAGATTGAAGGCTGGAATTTGAAAAAAACACAGCAAACAGAAACAGGAGTGCGATTCAGAATCAAGAACAGTGGTGAATCATCAAGAACACAGTCATAAAGTTTGTACAGGTGTGTATATATTCAAGAATGGATTGGGAAAAAACAGAGCCATAAAACGAACATGCTCAAGTACATGATGGAATCCAAGACACAAATTAACGATCAAAGACATGAGCAAACACACAAAGGCAGCGAGTACAGCAGTGGAGTTCTTTGAAGTAAAACAAGAAATTTATATAAGAGGAACAGTGGCTTACTAGATGAGTGAAGCTGGTGTTGAGTACGCCCGAGTCAGGTAATGGTTACAATCGAAAAAGGTCAGCGAAAGCTTCACCGGAGGGAAGGAATAAAAGCAGCTGCAGAGCTTGAAGGTTTGAAGCAATGGCGGATTTGGGAGAGTAGAGAGAGAGAGTTTGCACGAAGATGATGGTAAAAAAGTGAAAAAATAGAGAAAGAGGGTGGTTTTAATCAAACGCAGAGAATGGCGGCAAAATACCATCAATGCGCCTAGAGAGACGTGCTTGTCAGACAGCGCACCCAGACGCAAGACGACTTAAAGGCACGTATCAAGTACAATCCAGTGAATGGAAGACGCGTGGTTAAAATGGTTGGGTTGCTGTGCGTGACAGCTTTCACGCATAATAAAACTCTTAAAGTTCTTGGTTTAAAGAAGCAAGGACCTCGGCTAGGAGGATGATCTCGGCTAAATAATTTAAACCGACTTAATTATTTGCTCTAAAGGCATTTTGAGGAAAACAGATTACAGATCTTGGTCATATTGAGTCTACGAGTCTTGACTTCGACAATAAATAATGGAGTTAGCTTAGCCGACGTGCTATGAGATCAAAAGATATAGGTTCCATCACCTCAGTATGTCGAGGTAATAGAACCTAGAGGGCAGTTGTGAGGACATAATTTTTGAATGGCAACATATGGCCGAGGTGTCACCGAAGTGTCAACCAAGGTGCCAAGTGTCCTGATCATGAGCCGAGGTGATCTCAGTTAGGCCGAGGTTATCTCCGAAGATACCGGAGTTCGGGATAAACGGATAAGGGATAAGAGTCCTAAAATGAGAGAAGGATTCAGTTTTGATGAAAATAAGACTCTTAGAGAGTTTATCCCAATCCTACTGGGAGTCCAAGATTAGTAGTAATTCAAAGTCCATTGAAGCTAGGCTTCTATTGGGATTAGGTTTGTGATGATTATAAAAGAAAGGCACCCCCATGGGTCTAAGGTGCGCTTTTGATATTCTGAATAGTGAGTTAAGCATTTTTGCTATCTTTGAGAGATAACTGACTTGATCGTCGGAGTTCCCCCGGGTGGACGAACCACTGCCGGAATCTCTTCTTTCTGTTACAGGTCGTTCAGGCGTCATCTATTTTGCCAGTGTCCTCCAGTTGAATATTAATTTGGCAGTGTGGTCAGAAATCTACTCACACAATATATATATATATATATATATATATTAATAATAAATTTCATAAATCAAACATGTAAGTTTACACAAATAAAAAAGTAAAATAAAATAACAAAAATTTATTTGACATATTATTAAAAATAAATATTAATCATTTAATTTGTGTTCACAAGCCTTATTAAGTCGAGCTTGGATTTACTTGGGCTCAACTTGATTACTAAAGGAGCCTAAAAATCAAGATCAGACTTGTTCATTTAATAAGAATAAATTATAGCAATGAATTTACTTCGCCATTGGAGAGGTGATTTGGGGCATTGCCATCCATTTTAATTTAGACAGATTGAAAAAAATCAATTCACATCTATCTGTTTAGTTAACAGATGTGGATTGAGCAGTCTGTGTAAGTTGGCGGGTGGATGTGGATCGGTTGGCGGGTGTGGGTTCTGTTTTGGACATTTTTCGAACTATTTTCTAGTAATTTTTTTTATTATTTTGATCCTAAGAGTTTTTATTCTTTATTTTTTATAGTAAAAATAAAGGCCAAACTTTCATAAGCATAATATCATTTTCTTAGGAGTGTTGATAGATCGAGTTGGGTCGAATGGCCTCCCATCTACCATCCATCAAAATTTAGGCTGATTGAGAAAAATGAATCTACATTCTTTCGCTCAGACCATTGAAAGAGTGTGACGGATTGATTCGGACCATTCGGTTTTGACTAGTCGGATGAATGCTTGCCCAACTCTAACTCACTTTATTCTACATATATTTCTATAATCAATTCTGTAATTTGATTTGTACATGTAGAATTATTTTTTGACGAATTACAACCGATTTTGAAGGAAATTAAAGCAACTGATCACAATTTTCATAATCTGAAATGAGGGAATATTTGTATAAGTTTCAGTGTATTTTCAATCAGTTTTTAGAAAATGACATTTCAAAGAAATTCCTTCTCTTTTCAAGAGATGTGTTGAATGTACTATCTATTCTATCATATACAGCACACAATTCTGATTTTTTTTTTTTTTTTTTTGAAATTTTGTAACATTTTTTTTTTCTTTTTTTGAAAGTTAACATCAAAATGATTATAGTAATAGAATAACTGCTAAACAGTTGCAATTATAACCCATCTTTGCCATCATTAAACTATTCAAATGTTTAAATGTAAAATTACAAACGTATGGCATTTACAATAACCACTAATATACATATACAATGATATATGAATTCTTACAGCAGATATAAACTCGCTGTCAGGAAAAGGATGTAAGTTGAAGAAAAATCCATGAAATGTTCTCTTTATTCCCAACTGTTTTTGGTTCTTATAGTTTGTACAACTTCACATTATTATGAGCTTTCCCCAATTTTCAATGACCATCTCTTTGGACTTGTGTTCACAACTTCACAAGCAACCTTCACATCTCGTGTATGTACGATTAAGAGCATCTTCACTTGGTGTAGTAATGTTAGGTCATTCAAAAAAATTTAGAAAAACAGAAAAACTGATAATAGAATTAAATATAACTTTATAATATGAGGTGAGTTCCGTCTTTTTTTTAGTATTATACTCATGTGAGATTGTTTCTCATTTCGTGATTGATTTCTGTATAAAAGGAATTATATATTTTCTATTCATCAATAAAAAGGAACACTTGAAAAAATGTTTTGAATTTCCCTACAATTAAATTTGAGATATATGGGATCAACCGCATCACCCACTTAGGGTGTAAAACGAATTAAACTACTAAAATTTAATTTATGTTTAACTCATTAAAAACTTATTTTAAGATCAACTCGTTATCTAACACACACACACACACACACTAAAAAAAAAACTCGATAATTTTTAAATTTCAATTCGAACTTGATAAACTTATATATACTATATAAAATTAAATTACTTAAGTTAGACTCGATTAACTTAGTACTCAATTCAACTTGTTCACAAGTATGAGAGCATCATATAAAGATGCACAGTTACTGTTCCAAAAACTAAGGCCAAGTATGAGGCCAAGTCGAGTGCCACAAGAATTTCCACTATGGATTGGTTATAGAAAAGAAAATTACATACAAACTAATAAATTTTATAAATTTTTCTTACTAACTAATGTGTTTTGCAATGATAAAATCTCATAAACTAAAATAGAACCCGCTTTAATGATACAACGATAAGTTAAAAAAAAGTTTGCAATAAGACTTGTTAATTTGTATAGAACATTACTCATCAAGAGAATGCCAACGCAAAATTTGACATTTACATGACAAGGACGTTACGTGTTGCCTGCCTCCTAATAATTACTCATCTCGCACTTTTTCTTTTTCCTTTTATTTTTTGAAAATTTAAATATAGTTCATATATTTAGCATAGTTTATATATGTAGCTTACTCCTAAGAGTGTGAGAGTGAGGACAGGGAGCTGACAGTTGCAACAAATGACTAGTTATATAAATATAAGCAAAAGATGCGCTGCAAGCAAAGATGAACATTAATTTAGAGGCCACTTTTCATTTCAAAGCACGAATTATCTATAAGCATCAATCCAAAACTTGTGATATTGTGATCAATTTTGCAACAGTTCGACACCAAACTAGACTTGACAGAGCTACATTGCATAATTGATAGATAGATAAATGTGAAATAAAACCCTGTTAAGATACTAACAATAACAAAAATTGAGTAATAAACTGCGGCGAAGATAAAGGGCATAATTATAAAACGAACAATTCAAGTGAGCCCATAAAATTAAGGCTCAGTTTTACTTTACTCAATAACCTTCAAGACATTCAGAGTTTGCTCGCTCTTACAAAGCAAGCCCCTAAGAGTTGAATCCAAGTTAAAATTAAAAAGCAGCTATGCTGTGATTCTCGACCGACCCTTTGCGATTCTTCGTGCAATGACCCGCCGCCCACCCTTGGTTGCTTTGCTGGCCATGTGTTAAAGACATGCATTAATCATACCATAAAAGTGATATATACACTATTCTAATCTCCATATGCGTACGACTTAATTGAAAAATAAACCTACTTCACATAACTAGAAGACAGATCTTTGGTCACATTCACACAAAGATAAAGCAAGGAGAGTTAAAAACCCAAGAGTTCCTAGAATAAACCTTTAGTTGGTTTTTACATCATCATTTAACAAAAAAAGGGGAACAAGAATTTAAGGGCACACATCTGAGTTTTAAAAATGCATATATACATGTGTTCATGCGCATATGAGAGAGAGAGAGAGAGAGAGAGAGAGAGAGATGTACCGAGCCAAGAATCCATGCGTCCTCTTCCTCTTGATGACACTAGGTTGGTATGTTCGTTTGGGGAACAAAAGCATTGGATCACTTGATGAAGGCCCATCCACTGAAAAAGAGAGCAACAACTTAGTTCACATACAAATTAAAGAAGGGGCAAGATATAATATTTTTTTGAGCAAGTATAGTTTATTAGAAATGGTGAAAAGTCAACAATCCATCTAATACTATTGCAAGACTTGCCAGCTCACCTAGGAAAGACATGTTGAACGTTTTTTTTCTATTTCTTTTTCTTTTTCTTTTTCTAGGTGTTTAGCGGACTTCACAATGACACACCAGGAACTTATATACAGTCAGATTAAACCCCTGTAGCTAATAAAAACTTGCCATAAAGGGTTTGGACAATTGGACAATCCTCCTAAGACCTAAACAAAAGCAGAGCTTTCATAGAGCAATTATTGCAGAATTGGACCATCGTATCATAAGACATTGCTTGGCTGAACTCAGGCTCAGGGAAGCATCAATTTCACAAAGTAGTATAACAGTGAATCAAAAGAGCCCTTACCAGGCAATCATGCTGAAAAGCTAAAAAAAATATGAGCCAAAAGAGCCCATCCAATCATCTGGAAACTATAACAGTGAATCAAATCTCTGGCCGACAAAATTGGTTTACCAAGGTAGCATCATGTTGTTTAACCTCTCATCAACAAAACTAGAGATTTTTTCCTCATCACAAAGTAAACGCTACAGGGTGAATTTTCCCAACTGTTTTCCTTCCTATGCACACCATCTTAAAGCTCTATTCAAAGTGCTGACAGAAACAAACCTTACCACAGCTAAACGCTGCTCATATAAAAATGAAAGATGCAATTGACCACAGCCAGAATTTTACTTCCCCCTACCAATCTTATGAAACTACGTCTTTAGTAAAGAGATGGTCATTACCTTCTCACAGACTCTACGCAAAGTAAATATACTGAAAAAAATAGTGAATTGCCCAAATTGAGGAAGGGTGAAAATAGAGAACTGTTTTTTTTTTTTTTTTTTTTCTTTTTAACATTTTGGAGGCACAAAGACATTTGCAAGGGGAATTTCAAATGAGTGTTATTATTAGCACCCTATGAATTATTTTGGAACCCCACTTATCAATTCTAAAACCCTTAAATTTTCTTTTCTCCTCCAAATAATGCCAAAATTATCCTTATAAAAATATTTCACCCATTCAAATGCACACCCCCACACACCCCACACCCCAAAAAGCCTCTCTCCCAAAACCCTGACAAAACCCACGACGGTGGAACCTCCCCCAAAACCAAGGAAAAAAATTTGTGGTGATTAAGAAATTTTTACTCTGTTTCATTACGAGGTTTTTCAATTTATTTGATTTTTTTTTCTTCTATTACCTCTTTTCACACACACAACACAATCCACTTTTATGCTTCTCTGGTTGATTTTCTGTGATTCATCCATGATTTCACTGTACTTGTATCTCTCTATGTGAGCAAAATTGGACAGGATTTTACCTTCCAGTCAACCAGCCAGTCGGCCACCCAAGGGTGGTCCAACCTCCTTTGTTTGTTTGCCTACTTCTGCTGCTGTTTCTGCTTCAGTTATCTGTTCCCGAACAAATAAGAAACATTCAGTTACCTATTCCTAAACAAATAAACAATGTTCGAACCTATGTTCTCGAATTTCGGTCATATGTTCAGAAATTTCAACCCGAAAAATAACCTTTTTATTTGCCATTTTTTTCAAGAAACTTACCCTCATAAGGCCAATCTCCTCTGAGTTAAGAATATCATTAAATTTATGGATCTCTTCTGAGCTTTTATTATTGTACTCCTCTCGTCTCATGGAGTTGTGCTTGTCGGAAAAACTTTCACTCATTGTCATTGCTGAAGAAGTGTATGTAATCAAATGGTTACTACCATTGTCGCCGGAATATTACCACCAAAGAGTTTTCAAGTCAAGGTTTTGAAAGTGGGTAAGTTTTGAAGATGGGATTTGGAGAAGATGGATGGATGGATGGATGGATGGTGATGGAGGTGGGTATGCTCATAAGCCCTAACTCATGATGTAGTGGGTGTGTGGACTTAATTGTGAGATTAGGTGTTCCAAAATTTTTGATGTCCTTTTTAGTAATTTCATTTTAGATGATTATTGTAATAAATCAGTAACAAAAAAACTAAAAATGGAGGGTCCAAAATAATTGATGGGGTGCTAATAGCAGCACTCATTTCAGATTTTTAATCAAAAAAATGTGCAAAGCATTCTGCGAAACAAAGAATGCACAGAATCATTCTGTGCAATACAGAATCACATTCCTCTGTCTAGTCTATCTACCCTTACAGCCAGAGTGTCTTGGGGATCAATTATATTATATATGTGCTCCAATCTCCCATAGATGTATCTACAATTGAATTGGGAGAGGCATGGATCTTTATTTGCCCAAAAGTCCCAAAAGAACAATCATTTGAGAAAATGGTTGGTAAGGCAGACCCATATACACACAGCAAGCAAGCAGATTTTGTTGGTATGCCAGCAAGCTCATAGCTCGTGGTGAGATTCATGTCATAATTAAATCTCGATTCTACCACACTATAATTTCTCTGGATCTGGACCCAACCAGGGAAAGGTATAAGCAAAAATCATATCTTGGTCATTATACCAAGGAAAAGTGGTACTCCCAGACCTTGCGACAGCAACCTACATTCTGTTATTGTTTCTTTCCAGCACAAGTGTACAACCTAGCAACATACATAGGATCAATACAAAAGAATCCGAGAAGATCTCCATGAAATCTACAGAGTTGCCTCCCTCTCTGCGGGTTAAATGATCATACATTGTATATTTTGCACCAACTCTTGTAGTGATGTATAACTGTTTAAAATCGAAATGGGAGATGACGCCCTTGATGTGATCCAATCTCCCCTAGGTGTATCTAAAATTGAATTGGGAGAGGCATAGATCTCTATTTGCCCAAAAGTTCCAAAAGACCAATCTAAGGCTCATAATAAAGATTAAGGCAAATTTATTTACCAAAAAAAAAAAAAATTAAAGATCAAGGCAAATTTCACTTTATGCTTTATGGTTTGACTCATGTGCAAATGATCCTCTTGTCATTTGAAAATATGCACATTGCCCCTTGTGAACTGCCAACCAAAGTGCAGAGATAGTTTTCCCATTCAAGTTAATGGTATGTGAGAGCCATGTGCCTATGTAGGAAGTAAGCCATTTTTAAGAGAAAAATACCCCTTATACACCTTCAAATTTACAGGGGGGAAATGCCATTCTTCTTCTTCCTCTCTCTACTTCCCCCCTATCCCCTGTCAGTCTCTCTTGCTCCACATCCCCTAGCCTCGCATACCAAGCACCACGCCACCCTCAACCACTAGGTGACCATGGCAGCACAAAATGAACAGATCTTTAGCCCCCAAAAGCATGCAACACTGGCAATTCTCTATCATGAACCAATTTTCATCTCATTGTCCCAATTTTCATGACACAAAAAGGAGCTTCTAGAGAAGTAGAAAAGATTTTACTATATAACCCTCTTCGCTATAGTGGAACAACTGGTTTTGAGCATAATTGGCTGTGGAAAGGTTCCAGTAGGGAAAAATATAGAAATCAAGAACTTGAAAAGAAAAGGCACTAAAACAGAATAAAGAAAAAAGGAATAGAAAATACAAAAAACTAGAAATCAATTTATCCTAGTTGAAACAGGAAATATTGGCTTCTACTGGAGGCGGCAAATTGAAAATGCAACTAGTCTTCGTTTCGATCAACCATTCCCTTAAGTTTCAGTGAATATTTGGGTGAGTTGTGCACCAAACATGAGTGATATATATGTTTAGAGAAAGAAGACGAGAATTTGGGTAATTATACAGGTGCTATTAACAAAAGTTAGGTGCACTTTGGTCCATGAATCATAGGGGCAACATGTTCAAATGATATGGGGGTCATCCGCACATACGCCAAACCAGGAGGACATAAAGTGAAATTTGCCCTAAAGATTAAAATATTTGAAGTTGACTCCCCCCGTGGGCCTGCATAATCATACATTGTATATTTGCACTAACTCTTACAGATTTATATATGTAACTGTTATTATCTTTTTGGGCTATTAGATCTTCTACATGCATAGGGATATATGGTCATTAGACTCATTACTCAATTTAAATCAACATTTGTAGAGTTGTGCCTATGTTCTACCCTGTGTTACAAAAAAATGCTAAATGCTAATTCCCTAGCAAATTACGTATTGGAACGAATGTTCCAAAACATAGTACACTTCCGTTCCAAAACAGTAAATTTAGTCAACCGATACGAACACAAAAGTTTTTTTCAATAAATTTCCTTAAATATTACCTTACGAGAAAAAAAAATCAAATATAATAAACTAAAATATAAGGTGAGTTAAGTTTTGACAAGACAAAACACCAAAAATGGAAGAAAAAAAAAATACATTTTATTAGATGTCTAATAGTTATAAGAAAATTACTCAAGAAGTATCTGGAATTCTTAACTGTAATATATACAAGTCAAGCCCTATCTACCATAATTTAGAGCATGTGGCTTACCAGGTTCCCGTTCCACGTACTGAAATGATCCACGTTACAGGTAACATAGGTACTACCATTATTTCATTGAACAACTAAACAGAAATGAACTGTGAAAAACAAATTTCCCCCAATTCACATATTTTACAAGGTAGAAATTGAAAATCCCTATAGCTAACGCTTCAGTAACATTGATCACTGCATTCATGCCAAGAAATAATCAGATTCTACAACTACAGAGCTCACAAATGTCAAATTACACTCTTTTTCGCTTGTTTTAACAACACAATTTGAATCTTTGACGTTGTAATTTGTAATACAGACAAACAATCCACCAAAATCAAAAATTATAGAGAGAGAGAGAGAGAGAGAAGGAGGGAGGAGAGAAAGTACCGTCGGGTAAGAAGAATCGGAGAGAAGGAAGGCCGGAGGGGTAGAGAAATCCATCGAAAGAAAGTCTTTTGAGGGGATCGGAGTCGTTGTGGGGGAAATTGAGAGAGGTCTGGAACTTGGAGAGAGAAGGTGGGAAAATCATGGGAGTGATTTCGAGGCAGCTCGATGCAATCAGATGGTTTGAGCTCGTGTTCTTCTGCTGTTGCTGAAGCAATGGATTCAACAATCGATTCATCAGAGAAGCTCCGGTCCGAACTAGGGTTTTAGACGCCATTTTTGGGTGAGCTGTCCCTGTGTGTGTTAGAGTTTCTCTGAACCCTAGAGAGCGAAGACGATGTGCAGTAAAGAAAAAGAATGTAAATAATTAGGGGTTTTTAGGTAACTTAAACAAGTGTATTTTTTATCTTTATATAAAAAGATGTGTGAAAAAGTAAAGAGGTAATATGATGAAAAAAAGATAAAAAAGTTGATTATTTTTAAGTTGTCAAACTTGATCTTAATGTAGTATAATTTTAAAAGGGTTGAGCATTTATAATTTGAAAGATGTTATATATATTTGAATAATGTTATATAATTAATATATTAATTGGTGATGTGATATAATTTAAGAAATTTTAAATATTTATAATGTAATTAATGAGTGAGATTAATAATAATGTTATTAGTAGTGTTAATATGTTAGTTAATATATTAATTAATATATATAATACTTCCGTTATAATTTATATAATAAATGAGATTAATAATAATGACATATGGACTAATTAATATATTATTAATTAGTAGCATAAGATTATCGAGGAAAGAAAGAGTACTGCAAAAGATAGAAAATCTGAGAAAAGCCCATTGGGGCTTTGATTGTATTGGCTCAGGCTGGCCCTCTTTCGTTCTGTCCATTTTGTGTTTTTTTTCGGATCACCAATGCTATGGGAAAGGGCTAATTGTTAACAAGAGTACATATTTCAAATCAATTACTTAGTGAAAAATTTTAGAGTGATGCTAGAGATTTTTTAAATCTTTTAATATACCTTTTACATGGGTATGGAAGTCATACACATGTAAATTTTTGTGAATCTCGTGTGAAATGTGGTAAAAAATTTAGTAAGATGGTGTTTGGCAAGAAGGTTTGAGTGGGTTAGGTGTTAAAATAGCCACAAAAAGTAAAATAGACTATTTTAGTCACAAAAAACAAAACATCAAATCTAACCCATAATCATTACAATCTTCTCTCACAAAAAAAGTCAAAAAAGTCAAAAAGTCCTTCCCAAACCAAGCTAAAATAGTCCAGGCTAAAATAGCTAAAAAGCCAAAAAGTCAACCCACTTCCCAAACGGAGGCTAAATTATTTGAAGTTTATAACATTTTTTTAAATTTTATGAATAAAATATGGTGTTATAAAGATGAAAGATAAACTCATTTAGGTTTCGTTTGGAAAGTGAGTTAGCTTTTTGATTTTTTGACTTTTTTAACTATTTTAACCTGATATTAAAAAGACTAATTTGAGAAGGACTTTTAATTTTTTTAATTTTTTGTGAAAGAAAGAATGTGATAATTATGAATTAAATGTAATATTTTATTTTATTAGATTAAAAAAAACTCCAAAAGCCACTTCCCAACCATAAGCGAGTGTGGCTGTTCTTTATTTCTCAAGAATACCACGTTGGCAATGTCATATTCTGTTATGAAAATATTTAATAATTTTTCATGTAAAACATGTGATGGGTAACTTTTTTTTCTATTTTCTTTTTTTTCTAACGAGAATCCTCTCTAAGGCAATGTCATATTAGAATTATTGGACATTTGAATATAGGATTTCATCCTGAAGACTCTTAATAAGTAAGGGGGTGTTTAGAATTTATTTTTTGGCTAACTTTTTGCTGGATTTTTCATCTTCCGCAAATTTCTTTTAAAAAACTTTATACTTTTAGATTTTATTTGAATAGACGGATTAGAAAAGTAAATATATATGGAGAAAAAATCAACTCTTTTGACCTTTTTTCTTGTTTAGTAAATTTTTTTTCAACTCTTTCAAAAAAATTAAATCTTCTCAAAAGTAATAAAAATAAAAATAGAAATAAAAAAAATAATAATAATGACAAAAAAATTATTTTAAAATATCAAAAAATCATTCCCCCAAGTTACTCTTACAAATTGGTGATAAGACGTCAGAAACACATTTAATACACTTATTAGTGGAATCTATGACCTCTCATAGGGGGAGTCATAGTGGCCAAAGACAATGTTAATTAAATTAAATCAATTTATTAGTGACAAATAATATTCAACTTTTGTTACCATAGTACTATTGAAAGAATGGAGAAGAAAGCACATATTAAAAGGAGTATATGATACCTAATAATACACTAAACTAACTATTCCATATTGAGAATGATATACAGAGTCAATGGTTGGCTTTAAACAGACTAAAACTATTCCATATTGAAAATGTTATTCAGTATTATTTTCAAGGCAACACTTGACATGAATAACACTTAGGCCTCGTTTGGAAACAGGCTAATTTAGTAACTTTTTAACTATTTGGCTAAAATATGAACTAAAAAAACTAGTATGTTTGGGAGAAAATTGGTCCGTAGCTCGAAAATTGAAGGGCTCGAAAGGCTCGAAATTAGAAATTTCTCTCTCCTCTCACTTTTTCATCTCGTCTCCCCTCTCCGTTTGGCAATGAAAACAACTCCATTTTTCTTTTCTTCGTAGCTCGAAAGAAATCAGAAAGAAATCATCCATCCGTCTCTCGATATCTTCCCTCTCCTCTCGATATTATCCGTCTCTCCTCTCTATCTCTTCACTCTGGCCTTCAAGGAGTACGAAGGAAGACGCGATAGGGGACGATGGACGAGGAGACGGTGGACGAACAACGACGGGGAGGACGAAGGACGAACGAAGAACGACGATGGAGGACAGAGGACGAACGACGGAGGACGAATTTGAGGTACAAATTAAAAATCGCAAAGTTAGGGTTTTACATTTGGTTTCAATTTTTTTAGAACAGATTCAATTGGGAGTGTTTGGGGTTGGATTTTTGATGCAATCTGTGTTAGGGTTTGCGATTTGGCTTTAATTTGTTCAAGAGGTTCCGCTTCTACCACTCTTGTTCTGTGTTGGTTACCTATTGCGTTTTTATAATTTCAAAAATTGACAAACATGAATTTCAAAAAGCCAAAGTAATGGAAATTCTGAAATTCATACAACATACACAAGTTCAAAAGGATAATCCTCGTTTCAAAAATAATATAATCAAACCTGGAAATTCTGTTAGAACAGCTGTTGAACATGAATTTCAAAAATATTATAATCCTCGTTTTCACTAACATGAATTTCAGAATTTAGGGCCTATGAATTTCAGCTGTTGAACATGAATTCCATACTCTTGTTCTCTGTTAGTTATAATATTGTATCAAAAATAGTATAATCCTCGTTTTCACTAACTACTGTATCAAAAATGGTTATATTCCTTGAACTAAATCTGACTGAGTTGAGTTATTCCTCAAATTTATGAAAATGGCCTCTCCAATGGAGGCAATTGGAGGAAAATGAATTGATGTAACCATCTCCACTTCATGAAGACTATGTCCTATTGAGTTAGAGTGAAGACTAAAAATAGAGTGAATTCATGTGGATTCATGTTACCATTTCCTAAATCATTGATACCCAATTTGAAGGAAGGTTAGCTATAATAGAAAAATAAAAGGAAATTTTTGTAGTTATTCTTGAATTTGGAGGCTTGCCATTGAAGAAAACTGCTTGAGAATTGATTTAGCATCTTTGTCTAATTTTAGTGAAGACTAAAAACTGCTTGAGAATTGATTTGGGAATGATGATTCAAGATTTCCTTGAACTAAAAACTGCTTGAGAATTCTTGAACTATTCAATTCAATTGTTGGTTATGGAAATCTTGTCTAAGGGCTGTCTTTTGTTTTGATTTGTTGTAGGATAGAAGCAATCCCTTTTTCTTAGTATTTGACTTGTTGCAAACCATATAGAGAATTTGGGTAGTAAGGTGAGAAAAAGAAGAGAAATGATTGTATTTTTTCACTATTATAGTTGGATGGGTAATAAAGCAAAACATATGAAAGAGGGACATGATATGACTGAGATTTTTTTTATTCCTTTTGTAATTTAAGGGTCAATCTTGGTAATATAAATATTTTATAACTAATCAACTTGTTTCCCAGCGAATCTCACCACTTTTGGTGAAAAATGAAATGAGCTAAGCAACTCCAATACTACTATGCATTTTGCCTAGTTGTGCATAAAAAAAATGATATATATGCAACATAAAAAATAATATTTTTTTCATGGCATGACACATAAGTTCTTATTTGTGATGTAGTTGTCGATGTGATATTTGCAAAACAGTAATATCTTTTAATAAATAAATAAATTACTTTGCACAAAGTTTGAGGGGACATTTCTAAATTTCTCTATTGCATAAGACTAGCAATCTCCATTTATCAAATTTAAGTCGTGTAATAAAAATAAAATAAAACAAGACTTGTGTTGTGAGATTGATGTCTAGAGCAAAGGAGTAGATAACAGCAAGCAACATAATGGTGGGAATACACATTTGCTTAGCATTAGACACTAGCTACATGTGGAGAGTGAAATTAAAAATAGGCAAAATGCCTCTTGTGATAGAGAGAGCCTATTGAAGACACAAAATGGAGCTTCACTAGCAAAAATGCCTAGAATGCTTATTTTGCCTCTTGTCTTGGAGTTGCACTAAATAAGATAGTTCTCTATCCCCATTTCTCGTGGCCCCTCATTTCAGTTATAAACCAAACATGAAAAGAGTTCACTTTGTCATTATTTCTTTTCTTATCATTTCTCATCAAGTCACTGCATCCAAATAGTGTTAATGTCATTGTGTGAGTGGACCATCTTTGTGGTTTTGTTGTTTTTTGAGAGTTGTTGTTCTATCTTTTTCTGCTAACTTTTCTCTGTTATTTATCATATCATATTTTTCTAACTTGAGCAGACTTTCTGACGACTTTTTGTTTTTCATGAATCAGGATTCCAATTATTTTTGAAGGTGATCTAGCACATATTGCGGCCTGCCATGTAAAAGAAAAAGATTTTGTTTATATAGATGATGACGACGATGACGTTACGTCCACAATTCGTGCCAATGCTGGACCTCAGACAGATTCAAGTACTGCAGAAATTAATGATCTAAGGAGAAGGAATGACCTGATGGACATAACAGTGTCTAATATGAATGTATTTTAATTTATTGTATGAAGGAATGACTTGATGGACATAACAGTGTCCACAATTTGTATGAATGTATTTTAATTTTGTTGGTTGAATGAATGTAGACTCTGTTAACAGTGTCTAATATTTAATACAAAATTTGGTCTATTGTTTGAACATAACAGGTACTCCAATAATCTGTGTAACACATGAATGAATGAATGAACTTGTTTGTTTGAACATAACAGGTACTCGAATAATCTGTGTATGAATGAATGAATGAAATTGTTTGCTTGTTTGAACATAACAGGTATGAATGAATGGGCAGATGAATGAATGAACTTGTTTGTTTGTTTGAACTTGTTTGTTTGTTTGAACTTCATTGAACTTCGAGTAAACAACCCATATGGTTGCAACCCATGGCCAACCATTGAAGTGCAGCAAAGAACAATGATGCAAAATGAACAGTTGATGCAAAATGGACAGTTCGCTGCTGTTGTTCCTATGGATATGCATACAGTTGCCGATTGATATAAAATGTAAGCCAACTCCTGTACAGGTCAGAATGGACTCATCCATGAATTGACATAAAAAATTAACACCATGTGCCGAGTTGACAAAGTAAATTTGCTACAGCAGAATAGAAAGACTTCTTTTTTGATCAGCAAAATAGAACTTCATTGACAAAGCAACTCTATTGAATAATCACCCTAACACAAATAATCAGCAGCTTCACTCCACCACCAGCAGCTTCACTCCACCAGCTACAGCAGCATCAGGAGGCATAAAGCAACTAATGGACACACAAATAATCATCCTAACACATTCCATCAGAACAACATATCAACAGCAGCAGAGCAACTCTATTGAATAATGCAACCAACCAGAACAACATACACAGGTTCAAAATTTCCAGGTTCACTCATTAATGGTCCATGTTCAACAGCTGAAATTCAACAAATTCACTGAACATACAAAGTCAGTCATACTCTTTCAGTCAACATACACAGGTTACAATTACCACTTCGAAACTAAAAAAAAAATGGATCCCCGTCGATGTTCAAGTCAACAAAATTTGGTGGTACTATCGAACTTTGACTGGTAATATTGTTGAGCATTCCAGCTTGAGTATGAGATGTGCTTCCAATGTCGTCCCCAATTGTACTAACTGGTGCCTATAAAAAATAAAGTAAATATTAAAAAAAAAATTTCACAAACATATTTACCAATATCAACCGATAACAAACAAAGTGCAATATATTAAGTCCGTTCAACACATACCGGTACATACATACTGTCTGCTATGGCATCCATAGAAGGATAATAGTAAGGTTCATTTGGCGGCACCTAATAATGAAATAGTAACACAAATGAATTAGTAATTTCAAGCAATAAAATTAAAAACCAAAAATGTTAACACCAAACAACTTTTATATTTAACGCGTACCGGTTCATACATAGTGTGTTGCACGCCTCCCGTACAAGGAAAGCTTAACTTACGAGGTTCACCTTGACGCACCTTTTGACCCTATAGCACAAGTTCATTGATGAATATTTGAAGTTTAACAAATTCAGCTATATATGATGTAGTGCAGAATGAAAAATGTACCGGATTATCCTTCTTATTTTTTCCCTTCAACCGATTCACTATTGCATCAACCTTGCTAACCTTCCGTTTCGTACATGGACGGCCTCTTCTTCGAGCAACCAAAGGACTGAGCACCTTGCGAGTCATGCTTTCTTTTCTAGTACTGATACGAGGCGGACTTTTTGGTGAAGTATGGGAAGGTGGTAAAGTAGTACTCGAAGGTGGTAAAGTACTAGTACATGGCACATTACTCGCACTACTTGATTGAACTGTTCTCACTTCATCCTTGATTTTCATCAACCCAAGTTGAATCACTTTGTGTTTACCATCATCATTGGTAGCAAGTTCTAGGATCTCATCCAACGTGTTGTGATAGTTATCATGCAACTTTGGATGTAGAGAAGAGCCAAAGTTAGTATATGTGGTTGGAATGCATGTGTAGCCTCTTTCCAAGTCTTTTCTCCACCTCGAAACAATGTATTTATTTGGCACCTCATATATGGATCTCTCAATGAGCACACAAAGTGAATGGGCACACATAATACCTCTAAACTCAAACAACCGACACATACATTGGAGCTCACATTCAGTTGAATTAAAATACACAACAAATTCCACTTTCTTCATCCCCTCACCCACAACAACAGCCTCCCTCACATGATAGGTACAAATTGCGCCCTCCTCTTTGATAAGATTTGCACGACAATACACTAGACGCTTCATTTCTAGTTGAACTTCTTTAAATTTTGAATTAGTGTAAGCTGCACGAAATTGCTTCTCCAAACGATACACCGTTAAGCAATCATACGATTTGTTACGAGACTTAAAATCTGCTTTTGTCTCCTTCTCTACCTTACTTCTTAACGCATTGTCATACTGCTCAACAAATTGCTTTAATGTTGTCTTGGAGTTCACATATCCATCAAAGAATGCATTCATACTCTCACTTCGTTGTGTAGTTGACATGCCAGCCCAAAATATGTCTTTAACATAGGCAGGAATCCACCTATGTCGCTCATGGTATAACACCCTCAACCACTCGTTATCATTCAAATTGAAATTTTCAATCATTGCTTCCCAGTATTCCTGAAATTCATCTTTTGTGAATGAATCATAAACTGCATTACTCAAAGCAACCTTGATGGACTCATATTGCGAATATCCTCGCAATTTCTCCGGAATTTTCTTCATAATATGCCATAAACACCAACGATGCCGAGCCTGTGGGAAGACAATTTCTATGGCATTTTGTATAGCTCTGCACTGGTCAGTTATTATCGCTTTTGGAGGCGCATCTGACATACAACTTAACCATTCTTTGAAAAGCCAAACAAATGTCTCCGTGTTCTCATTACTTAACAACCCACAACCAAACAAAATTGACTGACCGTGGTGATTAACTCCTACAAACGGAGCAAACGGCATATCATATTTGTTTGTCAAATAGGTTGTGTCAAAAGAGACAACATCCCCAAATGCTTTATAAGCCGCCCTACTCCTTGCATCCGCCCAAAACAAGTTTCACATGCGACCATCTTCATCAAGGTCAATTGCCGAATAGAAGTTCGAATTTTGTTGTTGCATTTTATGAAAATAAAATGTAACTGATTCGGTGTCGCCTACCCCAAGTCTCAATCTTCTAGCATTTTGAATATAATTCCTTGCATCTTGTTCATCAAACGTTAATGCCTCATATCCCCCCGCTTCAACAACTATGGAATGAAAATTCCTAGCCACCCCAATCCCTGCTGCATCGTTAACTTCTAGTCTCCTCTTCACCGGAGTAAGAGTCCTCTTATTCATTGGAAAATGCCGTGAGTCACTCGGAATAAAATCATGAGTGTGCTCAAGCACAACCGTGGTTAACTTATATCTTCCATCTTTTTGTAGAGTGGCTCTAACCCTTGCTTTACAATCTATTTTTGATGACAAAGATGGTTCGAGGGGATTTACTTCTGATTTTTTTGTTCTATTCTGCGCCCGAGTACATTCAATTCCAAAGTACTTTACTTCCCCATCCCTCGTTACATTTTGTGTTCTATAAGATATAGCAAATCCAAGTTGTTTCGCATATTTTGCATAAAATGTGTGTACTTCTTGCTTGGAGATAAAACATATCCCCTTCTTCGGTTCTTCAACTTCACCACTCTCATTAAATTCAACATTGTTATCTTGTTCTTCAACTTCCTCACTCACATTGAATGAATTATTCATTGAATCAATATCCATTGTAGCTTCAAAGTGGGTACAGATTCTTCTCAACAAAGTAAGTGACTTGATGTGGAGTGCCCTTCAATGGAATCTGATTATGGAAAACATAACTTTCAAGTAAGTGGATCACTGCCAAAATGACAATCTATATAAAAATACCTTGTTATGAGCATTAAAGTATAACAAGATGAAGCCATTGAATTGTAGTTCATAACAAGGAACTTATGAATCTGTTCATTGAATTAATTTATACAATGAGTTATGGTGTTTATAATTTTGTGCAGTGAATTATGGTGTTTATAACATATCATTGAATTTTGTAACAACAATATATTTCATAACAACAACAATGTGAATTTTGTTAATCTTGTTAAATTTTCATGAAGTTCCTTTTAAATTTTCATCAACAACAATGTTCCTTAATAGCACCAGATTTCATCAACAGAACATATTTTTCATCAACAATAATGTTCCTTAACATGTTTTGTACAGCAGCAGCAGATTTCATCAACATCTTGAATTAATGTTCCTTTTTAATTCTGTACAGCAGCAGATTTCATCAATATAACATGTTTTTTCATCAACAAAAAATAACCCATTTCCTACCAGTTTAACAGAACATATGGATTTATACTTTGACAAAAGGTGGGAAAAGGTCAAAATTCGGCACGCACATGGATTGAGCAATGTTTCCTACTAGTTTAACATCAAGATTCGGTGGGTGATTGCTCAATGTTTCCTATTAGTTTAACATCAAGATGATACCACATTAATTTTTATTTCACTCACCTTTCGGCACACACATGCAGCGGCGGCAACACCTTTCGCACACACAGCGGCAGCAACCTCGTCAGCGGTACTAGTAGAAGCGGCAGCAGCTTCGTCGGTGACACCCTTTTGCACACACAACCTTGATCGGCGTCCTTTCTCTTACTCTCTATACTGTGTTCTTGTTTTTCTTCTTTTTTTTTTCTTGGAAACGAATGTCTGAGTTTGGTAAGAATTACCTGTGTACAAAGAAGAAAAGGTGGGTGTGCAAAGAATGGTCAAAATTCGGGCCTTTCGACCCTTGACCTTTCAAGCTACGAAATGGGATTGATGTTTGGGATGACTTTTTGACTAATTACGAAAAGATGTGCAAAAAATAGGGAGAAAAGAGAATCTTTGACTTTTTAGTATGGGTTGTTGATTTTTTGGCTAATTTAGTAACTTTTTTACTTTTTGGCTAAAACAGAGCCTTCCCAAACGAGGCCTTACTCTCCTTTACCTAAACATTTTATTTATTTATATTTTTTTTCAAAATTATCATATACATGTGCTTGCTTGCCATTAATATTCTCATTGAAAAGATAAGAAAATAGTTAGTTCCCACTTACTCTATTATGACAATAATTATATCCTTAGGGAATTAATCACTCTAATATTGCTAAGTGGCATCATTTTACTAAATGTTAAACTAAACCAGCTTCCACACTATTTGGTTATTTTTACTTCAAACAAAAAACAAAAAAAAAAAAAAATCATAGAAAAGCTTAATTTGGATAACTTGGGTATAACCTTCACGACAAAAATAAACAAATAGAAAGATTTTTAGTCCGAGGAAGGCTTAACCTAAAAAAACATTTGAGTAATGTTACAAACATAAAAATTACCCAAAATTTGAATTGTGTAAACCAGATTCATTATTGATATGGACCTACAATACATCAATCTCCATCATACACTCACTTTGTGGATAAATTTATGGGAAAAAATCTTGGATTTGCATCTTTTCTGAAAACATTTTAGTATTTTACACTAGAAATTGAAGATCCTAAAACAATCAAGGAAATCTATTTCGTTTCCAAGCACCAAATAATGTCGCTATAGTTTGTCCACAACCCAAGTTCATGTTGGATGCCTTCTGCAAAGAGCACTAGAAAGTCTGCAAATACCCATGTGATGATTGATCTCTTCCAAGCTTTTTGGTTGTTTGTTTTTTTTTTTTTTTTTTTTTTTTTGAAAGTATTTACAAGGTACAATAGGCTATGTGGTCCAAATTTTAAACTTGATCACAAAGCAATTCTGGAGAATCATCTTCAATTGCAAATCTCTTGATGAGGTTCCTTTCAACGTTCAGCCAGTCCCACATGGACCAAGCTTGCTCAGTTTTTTAACACCACACAAGAAAAGCATTTATGCCCCCACCGGCTTAGAACAATTCCGACACTAGGTTACTATTTAAATTAGTCAAAAAATCATATCAAAAAAAAAAAAAAAAAAAACAAAGATTCATTCTCATTCTCTACATTTTTTAGGTCTTTAATATAAAAAAAATATCAAAAAACTATTCTCAAACACTTCAATTGCGTTTGGTAAATTTTTGTAAATATGATTTGAAAATATGAATTGTATTTTAAATTTGTAAATTTTGAAATTATGATTTAAATATGAAAAATTTATTTAGTGAAAGAGTTTTAAAAATAATTTTAAAAATAATTTTGAATTGAGTGAAAAATTTTTAATGTAACATACACTATTTTAATACAAAAACTTACAACTCATAATCAAACATACAACTCAAAATTCTATTAAAGCACATAAGAAAAATTTAAAAATTCAAAAAATATTTTTTTCAAATATATAAAAATTAACATATGTCAATTGTCAAAAAAAAAAAAAAAATTTGCGCCGTTCCGGTCAACCGGCCGGTAGGACGACCGGTGAGGCCAAATTTGAAAAGAAAAAAAAAAAATTGAAAATCACACCCCAGACAGAGTTTTGTAAATATTGTGAAAATGTGATTTGAGTGTTGTATCCAAACATTATGTTAGAATGTGGGGGTAGAAATATAGTTTGAAAATCATTCCAAACAGAGCCTTCAATTTTTCACCTCATCTTTTAACCAAAAACCCTACTAAAAAAATCACTTCTCAAACAAACCCTAAATAGGCATTTCGCCTAACCACTTTGTAATCCAACAACACACTACTCCTAAAATTGATTTGCCTACTCTCTAAGCAGAGAAGACAACAGGACAAGTTTGTGGTAGATTTGTAGGGCAAATAGGGAATAAAGCAAATCGAGAAGGTGGTGGGAATATTAATAAAAACCCGCAGAGGGTGGTGGATAGAATGGGATGGGAAAGAAAAACTCGTCTCCACCCCACTTCCTCATTAGTGCAAGGAAAACCAGCACAGGGCGAGGCGGGGGATGCAGGGGCCAAGCAAGATGAGAAAAAATTGTCATCCCCACAAAGACCCTCCAAATGTAACTAGCTAAGAGATGATAGGCATAATGCTTACCATGTTGCGTATCTTGTTGGTGAGTTCCATTTTGTGCCAAAACTAAGCTAAAATGCTCTAAATGTCTCTCCTATTGGAGATGCTTTTATAAAAGAAACCAGTAGTTAAGTCGGATGCTCTATCCAAATCTTCCCCTATTTCTTATCACAAGCCAGCTCTGTATCACATGATGAGGTCCCTCTAACCGATCGTGTGGCAGAGAAGAGCCTTGGGATAGATCCTATGACCATCTAAACTACACAAGTCAAAACTCATCAAAATTAGGCCCTATGGCCATATATCAACCATAATCTCGAATGCAAACAAATTCCATTGTAAAGATAACACCATTCCTTGATGTTTCTTAAAAATCACAACCATCAAAAATTAGAAATCCAAACACAACACCATTCCGACAAACCTACGGATCAAATGATTCGGACTAAACCATTTTCAGTTACTATAGGAACAAGTAAAACTACACAAAACCGACCTCCCAACTGAGAAAAGATGGAAAATGCAGACAAGCAAACTGAGAATCTTGTCATCGATGCAGAAAAAGCGGGGATGGACATTTTACAACATGCCAAAGACCTAAATCAATGGTGGAAGCATTTGCTCCACAACAAAAATAATAAAATAAAAGAACTGAGACGAGAAAAGAGGACAACAAAAATAAATAAAGAAAGAGACAGCTAAACTCAGAACCAACATGCATGTGTAATAGATAATTAAACAACAACAGATCTCAAAATGTACATGAATTCCCTGAACATGTTGGTCACTGTTCCCCCTGAAGTGCAGAAGAAATCCATTCTGAAGCAGCTGTTTGAGTGTCAGATTCTACATGTGGTGAAACAGAGAGTGGAGTTACTGCAACCTGTTCGGAAGTAAACACAGGAATCAGCAAAATAAGATATGGTTAAAGGTTTTTGGATTCCAAACAAACATGACTTTTACTGTCTGAGTAAATCAAATGAGCCTACACTCATTTCCAAAACGTTTTCACAATTTTCATGCTCTTAACACAACCAGATCACACAATTCCCTATCGGCATGAAAGTAAACGCTACAAATTAGATCAAAACCATTTTATATTTACATGGCTAAAAATGCCCCCAAAAACAAAAAGAGATCGTGCAAAACTCACAAATCCATTTTCAAGTGCTCTGAAATCGAGATCCTCATCCACATCTTCCTGCTCCTTGTCCACAAACTGCAAACACCAATGATTACCTGAGTCATCCCTTCATTAACAACTAAACCATTAACAGAAAAACAAACGGAGACCAGTAAAAAAATGGCAAGCAAAATCACTATACGTATGAAGAAAAATTTACACGATGGATCAGAACTTAGAAAACGTATGCTTCAACTACTCTGCCAGTATTTCATTGAACTTGTTCTTGGATGCCCTAGGAATATTACATTGTAGCGAACTTCTACATAGATTAAAAATAAATAAATAAATTTGTAAATCTAGCTTCAAATAATAGTTTTAATTTTCAAGTAAGACTCCAAAAAGGAAATACCTTCGAGAGAGAAATAGAAAGATCATTCTGGAAAATATTGTTTCATATGTGTATTAAGGCAACTAAATATTATTTGACAGCAACTTCAAATGACTCCTACATTGTTTCCAAACAAAGCCCTAACAGACAAACTTTTTTTACCTCCAATCGAAAGTACTTCATTGTTCGGTTAGAATCAGATTTTCCTGCAACTCCAACTGACTCAACAATCTCAATATTTTTTTTCTGCGTGATCATACGTCGAGCTGCACCCTGAAGGAAACAAAAAGGTGAAAATTTGAGAAAGACACTGAAAAGGTCACAATGATCCTCATGGTAAAAGGACAACTTATTAAATCTTGTGAAAAACTACTCACAGCAGCAGAAGCGTCTCGACTGAGCTGAGCAAGCTGCATGCCAAGGCTTTGCTGATTGGACATGAAACGCCCTGCAGACCTGTTGGCTGAGATGGCTAGCCAGCTTGGTGTGGATCTCCACAGACTTTGCTTGGTCAATTTAAAGCCCTGTCCAGAAAATGAATGAAACACAAACATATGAATGAAAGAAACCATTTTTAAAGAATACAGCCAGGAAGTATTTCATATTTTGAAAGAATAAGAGTATTTCAGAAGCCACTGGAATCGTAAAACAACATGCATGGCACAGTCAAAAAGATCAGGTTGTATCATATCAGCACAAGAGAGATTTGCACCATTGCCACTGATCTAATGCCACGTGCAAATGGTGTATTAGGATAGCAACCATTTAGGTGATGCTTGCTTAGGAATGGTGCCCCTTGCTGCAAGACTAAGGAGCAATGAAACCTATCCTCCTGCAGTGCTCTACAGTCAAATTTTCTTTTTCATTATAACATGGAGACCAGAGACGAATTTTCCATGATATTAAGTCATTTTCCATTTAGGAAGAAAACAATGAATAGGCATCACTGAAGAAATGTATGTTCTCTTCTTTTCTTTTCCTTATTTTTGAGTAAATCGAGAAACAATTTATATTATCTAAACTAGGGGAGGGCGTATTGGAGACAGGAGGGGGAGAGGGTTGAACCCCTGACTGGATGGCAGCCTTTCAAGTTCGTAAACATTGAGCTACAAGGCTTGCACCACGCTGTTCTTTATGAAATGTTTAAAATTTGCCAGCTCTAGCTCAGCAAGTAAAGTTAATGTAATAGGAAAAACATCAGAAAGGGAGGTAATATCATCATCTGCCAACACTATAGATGCCAGCCAACCAACCAATTGATTAACCAAGGGAAATTATATAAGCTAAATTTAATAGTATATCATCAATAAAGGACATGCTCTGTGAAGTTCGTCAAGCATTTCATCAATGTATTACAGTGTTTTGAGTATAAAAAACAAAAATCTGATGTAAAATACTTAAAAGAGGCAAACCTTGTTTTGCAGAGGAGATGTTGGAACTTCAATATTCAGTAAGCAACTTTTGGGGAAAATTCCCTTCTCTATATCTCTTATGGCTGCGTTTATTAAAGGTAAACTGACAGCCACAGCATCCTTGAAATCACTATCTTGACTTTCATCCTTCTTCCTGAAATAATTGATGATAACAATATGTTAGACATATCAAGAGAGATAAGAAAACAACAAGAAATAACAAGAGTAAAGCACCAAAACCCACCAGTTCAGTGAAATTGACATAGATGGTACACCACTCATCAATGACTCTCTAGCTCCAGCTACAACACCTGAGTAGAACCTGGAGAATTCCCAAGCAATAAACATAATTGATAATTCTTCAACACCATACATAAACCATGCATTAAAAAATAATAACAAAATTCAATTCAACCCCCATTCGCATCTTAACAACTTCAGCAAACTGTCGACGATAGAGTGCGAAAAATCCACAAGCAAAAAAATTATATATATATATATATATATTGTAAGACGAGCCCAAAAGTAAAATTGTCTAGGCAAGCTGGATGATCTAGCTACACACAAATCACAAAACCGCATGCAAATTACTTACATGTGATGGCCACAACTTGAACCCTTGTTGATTCCACTTATTACCTAAACATCAGATCAAAAACTTAAATCATTGGACAATGACCAAAAACAAAATGCATCAATAATCCCATATATGACAGCATACCAGCAGAGGCTTTGACCAAGAAAATAGTGCCCCAGATAATGCTAATGACACACAATCCACAGGAGTCCCTGAATGAAAGAGTCAACACCAGACCCTAAATACCATTAAAACCACAAATAAAGCACAAATTTTTGCATCAAATTTGCAGAATTTTAAAGCATAAAAGATTTAGCAACACAAAATAAAAGATCAAGCTGCAACTAATTGTCAAAATCAACACAATTCAATCATTTAAAACACTGTTAGAACAAATCCCAAATTAGGATGCATAAAATCGAATAAGATCAACATGATAAGCCCATACCAGAAACTTCATAAGCTGTAGCCCCACTGATCTCGGTGGAAGTCACTGCAACTGTTTCTCTAAGCGTCACAGAATGACCCGACATTGATTTGTCCCTACAACCAATCCACCAACACATTAAAAAACTGCAATTTCACAGATGAGAGAGAGAGAGAGAGAGAGAGAGAGAAACGGAGATAAAATTAAGAGAATCAAGCAACCAATAGAGACAAAAAAAAAAAAAACAAAACAAAACAAAACAATTATCATTCATATATTCAAAAACCAACACTACAAGTCAAAGAAACTCGCACACCCAGATGAGAAACTTGACCAAACTACACACACATATATAGCAACAAAATAGAAGGATTAAAACTTTAAAGAGAGACCCAAAATTGTAACCTGAGATAAAATTAAGAGAAACAAGCAACGAATAAAAAACAATTATCATTCAAAGATTCAAAAACCAATACTATTATAAGTCAAAGAAACTTGCAATTTTAGCTATACAATTATATTTATATAGCAGCAAAAGAGAGAGAATCGGAATTTGAAAGATAAACCCACGATTGAGGAGCGCAGACATGGACATTGCAGAGGCCTTCACGGACCAAAGCTTCAACGAGGAAAGTAAGGCCAGGGGAGTCAATTCCATCGCCATTGGTGACCAAAACAATAGGCTTCAAATTATCAGAATCGGAATTGGGTTCAACAATATCGGAAAGCGAAGGGGCAGAAGAGGGTTCGGGGTTCTTCGATTGCTCGTCGTCGGTGCCCTTTCTGCTGAGAAGAACTTCCTGGAGATTGGAGACCAGACCTGGAGGCAAGAAATTGTTCTTCATAGCAGAAGTGGTGGTCATTTTCTAGAGAGAGAAAGGGGTGATGATGAGAGAGATTGAGAGGAATAAGGTATGTTTGTGGTGTTGAAGATTGGAATTGTTATCAAAACCCTAGAGAGAAAGAGAGAGAGTAGTGAAAAGGATAGGAAGAAGAAAAGAGGAGTAGAAAATGGAAACTGGTAGCGATTGATTTGATGCGACAGAGAGAGATGGATAGACCGGTAATTAGGGCGTTACTTAGAGAGAGAGAAACTGTTATATAGTACAGAGATCGAGGAAGTAGGGCCACCGCTCAATCGCACCGATTCATCGGCTAATCGTAGATGAGTTTGATTGAAATTTTCAAATATGAATAATATTATATGTCCTAATTAATATATTAATTTGTGTATCAATTACTAAAAGGAAAATTTAGTTATAAATTCTTTTTAGCTTTCTTTCATTGTTAAAAAGATTAAGAAAAAAATTATACTTTTTAAACTCCTTCATAATTATAAAGTCTTGTATAAAGGACAAAATTTATTATTTAAATATTTTATAGGACTATTATACCCTCAACTTCTGCATATATAATCAGCTTCGTCATCAATAGTTGCATCTTCCAAGTTTCAGCAGAAGGTCGTCGACAAGCTGCCGCCATAGTCGCGGCTTCCAAGCTTCAGCAGAAGGTCCTCTCTTCATTTTAATAATCAGCAACGATGTGGCTTTGAATATGTTGAAATTGAATGAGGATGTCGTTGGAGATTCGAAAGCCAGGGTTTCAGAGCAGATGGAGATTCAGAGTGCGGTGGAGATGGCTCAATTGGAAGCGGAGAAGAAACATGATGAGGTTGTTAATGAGATGCTGGCGATGTTGAATGCGAAGGCTGAAGCTTCGAGATTGAAAGAAGTTGAACAAGAGGTTGGGAAGGATGTGGATGAGGAACAGTAAAATATATGTATATATATATATATATATATTTGTGTGTATGAGTGTTGTTGAACACATGTATTCTTTTTCATTGAGATGTGTGATTATTGATCGAGTTTTAGAAGTTTTTCGTTTCAATTAGATATGTGGATTTGTTGATTAATTTGTTTTGTTTTTGTTTGTTTGTTTTTTTTTGAAGTTTTTTTTCTCAATTAGATATGTTGATTTGTTGATTAATTTTTTATTTTATTTTTTGTTTGTTTTTTATTTATTTTTGTTGTTTTTTATCTAATTTCATTTGACAGAACCAGAGTAAAATTTTACTCTGGTTCTATTGCTCTGTTTTTTTTCATTTGACAGAATCAGAGTAAAATTTTACTTTTATACAGAGTAAAATTTTACTTTTGTGTAGAGTCTAACATTTTACTAGTTTTTCAGAGTAAAATTTTACTTTTATACAGAGTAAAATTTTACTTTTAGTTTCAGAGTGTAACATTTTACTCTTATTCAGAGTAAAATTTTACTTTTATACAAAGTAAAATTTTACTTTTAGTTTCAGAATGTAAAATTTTACTTTTATAAAATTTTACTCTGAAATATATAGTGAAGATGGCTTAATAGGAGAGCTGATAGATATGAGGGTAATATAGTAAAAGAAACAAGTTTTAAAATATTAGGGGGTTTTGAAAGTACTTATATAATTCTTATCCTTTTGAAAGACAAATTAGATAGTGAGGGGGCTATCACCAAATCCCCCATAATATGAGAAATTTAAAAAAAAGTAAGATTTATAATATGATTAATGAGTAGAATTAATAATACTATTATAACTAATGTTAATACACTAATTAGTGTATGTAACACACCGTTTGAATAATATTATATATGTATTAATTAGTATATCAATTGATGATGAGTGGTACTATATACACCAATTTGTATACTAATTAGTGTATCAACACTAGTTATGTCACTATTATTGATCTCACTCATAAAAAATTACAAATATCAAAAATACCTTAAATTATACCACATCGTCAATTAGTATACTAATTAATGCACATAGCATTAGTCATTGACGATATGATATAATTTAAGATATTTTTAGTATTTATAATTTGTATAATAAGTGAGGTCAATAATAATATCATAACTAGTATTGGTACATTAATTGGTATACTAATTAGTGTATATAACACCACCGTTAAAATTTAGAGCTATTTTGGAAAGTGAGTTAAAAGTCACTTCTCAGCTTTTAACTTACTTTTCTCTCTCACAAAAAAACTAAAAAAATTAAAAAAATAACTTTTAACTATTTTTTCAAAACACCTCTAATGTAATAATGATTCATTTATATAAATTTTCTTTTGAATCTTATGAATAAAAATTTTACTAATAAAATTTCAAACTCGTATCGGTAAGAATTTCATTCATAAGATTTGGAAGAAAGAAAATTATCTAGATAACTTAGCCTCCGTTTGGGAAGTGGGTTGGCTTTTTGACTTTTTGGCTATTTTAGCCTGGGCTATTTTAGCCTGGTTTGGGAAGGGTTTTTTGGCTTTTTGGTTTTTTTGGCTTTTTTTGTGAGAGAGGATTGTAATGATTATGGGTTGGATTTGATGTTTTGTTTTTTGTGGCTAAAATAGCCTATTTTATTTTTTGTGGCTATTTTAGCCAAAAAAGCCTGGGCTTTTTCTTGCCAAACGGAGGCTTATTAATTAAATTTATAATTCATATTTGAAATCCTTCTATGTTAACATTAATATATGTTTCTTACTTCTACTGAAATATCAAAATAAAAAATCAATATGAGAGAAATTTGTAATATAAAATTTATTATAAATTAGTATTATATATATAACAAATATTATGTAAAATTAGTTAATGTTATATACATAAAAAAATATTATGTAAATTAGTATTTATATTATATAAATACTTGATAATTGTTTAAGATTATTTTTCAATCAACTAGTAAATTAAAATTGCCCAAATCATCGTTTAGTTATTTATTAATGGGCATGGCCTCTGTTCAGTCCTTAATCGGACTGGACCGTACTGTTGGGCCCGTGAGGGGCCACCACAGATCCCTTTTTGATAATCTAAACGTTTAATGTGTAGAACTCGTCGAGTACTATATGCCTGTAAAAAATCACGTTAATCGGATATCGATAGCTATGTGATCAAATCAGTTTTGTATAAAAAAATGGACGGTGAATGAATTAACGATTGACAAAAATCTGTTTTGATCACATAGCTATCGATATTCGATTAGCGTGATTTTTTATAGGCATATAGTACTCGACGATTTCTACACATTGCACGGTTCAGATTATCAAAACGAGACCCATGATGGGCCTCCACGAACCCAACAGCATGATCCAATCTGATTAAGGACTGGACAAAAGTCATTCCCCTTATTAATCTACCATTCATAATTTAGTTTATAATTGTACCTTCAAATCGTATCGAACTATATCGCGCACTATCCTAAAAGAGGTACATGATTTTGAGAGAGGGGAAGAGACTGTTTTTAGAGAGGGAAATTACATTAGTTTTTTAAAAAAATCAATTCACATAATTTAATTTATTTTTGTCAATAATTAGGGTTGCAAATAAATTTAGTCAAGCCAAGTTGAGTGTTCAAACCCGACTTGTTTGTTTTATCAACTTTGAAATTTTAACTATAGTTTGGCATGTAATATTCAAGCTCGAGTTTAGTTTGAAATTTGATAATGATTTTTTTAAATAAAAATAAGTGATTCGAATTGACAATGGCTTCCTTCCGGTCCTATATTGGATGGGAAGGTGTTGTTGGGCATATGAGGGCTCATCACATATTTTTTTTTGATAATTCGAACCGTTGAATATATAAAACTTGTTGAATACTATATGCCTATAAGTAATCAAGTTGATCAAATATCGATAGTTACATGATCAAATCAATTTTGTATTAAAAAAATAGACGTGAAAAAATAAACGGTTGACAGAAAACTAATTCGATGAGATGGCTATTGATATCTAATCAACGTAATTTTTAACAAGCATATGGTACTCAACGAGTTTTATACATTAAATAGTTCAGATTATCGAAAACGGGACCCGTAGTAGGCCCAATAGTGCCTCCAATCCGATTTAGAACTGGAAGGAAGCCAGGCCCATTCAAATTTATTCGAGCTCAAGCTCAATTTGTTTATTAAATAAGCTTAAAAATCTGACTTCAACAGTTTTAATTAGAAACTCTTAATGAGCCAACCTTATAAACAGCTCATTTCGTTTGTAATCATATAAATGAAAAAATAATTTGTTATCTCGTTTATATTGAAATATATATTTTTTATGTATTATTGTGTTTTCATGTTATTTATATAAGTTTTGGTCTCTTTAACAATACTAGAAAGGGAAGTTTGTGTAATTATGTTAAAAATATGAAATTTTTGAATATTTTCTCAAAATCTCAAGGAAATTCAGTGTAATTCACCCAAAAAATATGAAGTTTTTATTTTTTGTAAATAATTTACAAAAATATCTATAAAAAAAGTACTAAAGAAAAACAAATTTATGTCTTTACAAAAAATTTCCAGATTTCTTCGACAAATATTTTTTTGTTTTTTAATAATTTTTTACAAAATTTGTTTATAAATATTTAGATTAGAAACACAGAAAAATAAAAATCACCAAAAAACAATACCATCTCATTAGAAGAAATTCACCCAAATTTATCAGCACCGTGTAATAAACAAAAGAGGAGTGTCAAAATATTCTCTAACTTGCTGCACTCATCAATTTTTAATTTTGGATTCCATCAAATTTATACATTTTCTTAGTTTTTTTTATATTTTATTTTAAAGATTGGATAAAAATAATAATGAGTAACATTTTCTTAGTTTATTATTATTATTTGTTATGATCATAATTTGGAATGCATTTGCCAATTACCATTGCTTATGGTAAAAAAAAAAACATGCAACTAAAAACATATTGTTAATTTCATAGTTTATAGGGAGCATTAATTCATTAAAATAAATAAATATAAAATAAAATAAAATAATTATTCCTTAAATTCTCTATAAAATTATCATTCTTTTATAACAGTGAATAATGATATAATTTATAATGTATATTTTATTATTTTTTTAGGTGAACCAAATGCGAAAACGGATATCAATAATGGCTAACATATTTTGAAACCTTAAGCTAAACATCAAAATGATGTCTCATCGTATTAGATCTTTGAAAATTGGAGCCTTCGGTAACCCTTGTTTTTTTAAGAAAAATTCTCAATATGGTTCACATGATACACTAAATAACTTAATAGTTGAGCCATCTCTTATGGACATCAGGATAGAATGATCGTTTCAGCGAATCAACTATAATCTAAAAAAGATAAGACGATTGTTATGAATTTTGGAGGCAAAAAAAAAAAAAAAAGAATTACTTTCCTCAATATCAAACTAAATGCATATTTTGAAAGAAGTGCTTTTATGGTTTTTTTATTTTTATTTGGGTAAATTACAAATACATCCCCCGACGTTTGATTAAAATACAAATCACCCTCTATGGTTCTGAAAATTACATTACACCCCTGAGGTTTCTAATTTCATAAAAATCGTCCCTTTTATTAATAAATTATCAAGTTAAATAATAATTTTTAATAATGTTAGAAATATGTTTCAATTAATAATGTAGGCAATTTTATTATTGTATAGGAAAATAATTATGAATTTTATTTTTTTAATTAATTCTATTAAATAAAAAATTATGACAAGAAGATATTCATACTTTTTCAAATCACAAAAGATAATATGTATTTAAAAAAAAAAATATCGAGAGATGTATTTATAATTTACCCATTTTATTTTTATAGATTTCCTCATAAATTAAGCTATTGGTGAGTTGATGATGTTACACTTTAGATTCAATAATTGGATGGTATCATTGGCAGCTCATTTGTGCAGGCTTATATACATGCCTTTTTTTCAAAAGGAAAAAGTGGTGGCCCATTAATGTTCCTCCCTCCTTGGTTCATTGGATGGGATCCATATGAATTGTCAAAATAGTTAAATTTCTTTTATTTCAAGTATATACTATATAATAAACACGATAAGCCAATTCTCCATCTGCTGCTGCTGCATATCCTTCACAATTGAAAAAATAATACAAATTTAATAGTTCTTCTACCAGAATTTTTTTTTTTAAATCAAATGCAACCTTCTCACATAGGCATGGGATCACAAAAAAATTGTGTTCTTAAACTTTTTCATTCAAGTTCTAGTTGATCTCTAGGCACATAAAAAAACCTTTGAATAAAAAGTCAAATAACATGGCATTATGATGTTAAAAAAAAACAGTGTAATTTAAAAATAATGATATATAAATAGAAAATTCATATAAATTTTCTATATAAAATATGATTTAAAATAAACTTTTCACTTCAAACAAAAGACTAATTAAAATGATTTTTATTTATAAATATCTCACTGTTACATAATTTTTGTAACAAATTTTGTATAAATATTTTTAATTAAAAAAAAATTAAACAACTCCTGCTCAAATTCATGTAATGCCATCACTACAATAAAGAATTTGTGCTATTAATAATAATAAGAGAATTTATATCACAGGATAGTCCTCTGTGATCCCCCTATGCTCAATTTGAAAGTGACCCTAGATACAACAGTAAACCACAGCCAACAATATATATATATATATATATAAATAAATAAAACTGAATAATTATTTAGACACAGAAATAAAAGAAAAGTGTTTAGTTATGGAGATTTTAACTTGAAAGATGCTAAACAGTATAACAATTGCTTGTATTTACAGAAAATTATCACCCTCAGAATACAGATGCCAGGCTTGAAACCACAGCTTCTAAAATTTAATTTCCCTTCTAAGAAAATAGAGGAACCAAAATCTCAAAATATTATCATCCAAGTACAATTTGATTCTCTCAAAATTACAGCACTATTTAATGTCTCACCTAGTACAGCTACAAAGAAGGTTTCCTCAAATCAGAATATGCAACTTGCACTATAAAAAGCACTCAACAATCAACTACACATTCCAAAATGATATGCACTCTTTACCAAAGGTTACAGACTCAAGTCGGAGTACTCGAATACTTATTTTGATCCCAACACAACACCCGTTATATAACTCACTTTTGGTAAGGATGGTACCTTCCAGTCGCAGAACCAGCAATCCCATATCCTTTGCCGCCACCGCTGCCACCATATCCTTTACCACCACCCCCATACCCAGCACCAGCACCAGCACCAGCACCGGCACCGGCACCATAACCACCAGGGGTACCATAGCCAGTACCTCCATATCCACCGCTGTTATACATGGGCCCCCAAAACCCAAATCCATACCCATATCCACCATAGCCACCATAAAACCCTGCAGCTCCTCCACCATAGTTTCCTTCGTAGCTGCCATACCCACCACCATGCCCACCATATGCGCCACCATATCCACCATCATGCATTTTCCCATTGTATCCACCACCACCACCACCACCACCACCATATTCAGCTGCACCATTGCTAAAACCACCATATGATTTTGAAGCCCTGCCACCATGATGCATCCTAACATCATTACCATAATCACTTCCAGCTCTTTTTGGCACAGCCTTCTTTATTTCCACCTAGAGAATTTTACATTGAAGCTTAGATCATTTTGTTTTCCCAAAAAGAAAGTAGAATGCTATGTGACCAATTTCAATTTTAATCAGACTTTTTTGACTTACTTGTTTGCCTCCAAGTTCATGAGTTTGGCCATTAGAGAAAATCCTTTCAACGGTTTCTTCATCATCAAAGGTGACAAACCCAAAGCCTCTTGATCGCCCGGTGTTATGATCCAGCATAATCTGATGCTCAGTGATACTACCATAGGAAGAGAAATATTCCTTCAGCTCGTCTGCAATGTTAACCCACATAGTAAGTCACAGGCACTTCATTTCATCAAAAATAGATTTTTTGAAAAAAAAAAAAAAAAAACTAGAATGTATTTATTACCTTCGGTCAAAGATGGTGGTATACCACCAACAAAAATTTTCTTTGTTTTTTGTTCTCGTTTTACTTGCATTTGCATGTCCGCCCTAGGGACCGTCCTCTTCACTTCCACCTGTTGGAATGGACTTCTCAGAATAAACTTTGGAGGGACATAAGAATTACATGACATCTTGATGGGGAAATGAAGTAAATATTGTGTAATCATCAATCACAGACAGGGTTCATACCACTCGGCCATCTATAACATGGTCTTCCTCCAAAACCTTGTCAGCAACTGCAGGGTCAGCGAATGTTACAAATCCAAACCCTCGTGATCTTCCAGTAAGCTTATCCAACATTATTACCGAATCTGTGATTTCTCCATACTTGCAGAAGTAATTTGAAAATGTCTCTGGAAACCAAATAGCCAAAATATAGAATGTGGACTAAAGGAAAAAATTTCCGTCCTCAAAAGAATAAAAAGAAGTGTATGATAAATAAAGACCCATAAAAATAAATAAAATAAAAAAGCAGGAAAATACATCGAAATGGTTCAAATTTTCATCTCTTAGGACTAAAAAACACGAAGGAGCTTTCTCTTGGAACGTAAAAGTTCGAAGTACCCCCATCCACCACTGTACATGAAATCCTTCCAGCCACTAGCAACTAAAACATATTGTCAAACCAATACACTCATCACAAAGAAAACAGATGACACACATGGGAAGTTCAAATGCCTAACAAAAGTTTACATCAGTCCATTTCTTCTCTTCTCACAGTTCATTTGAAATAACTACATTTTTTCAAAAAAAAATTCATAAGCTGCATTAAACACTTGCAGAATTTCATAGAATATAACTGTTTCATATTTGCTAATGTTCGTGGCAATGGCTCTATTATGTTCATGAACCTAAAGACAAAACTCAAGATATTGGATAACATGAAAAATAAATATTTTTTAGTATTCTTCTTTTAAACCCAACCTAACCTTGGGCCTAGACTTAAACCTCAAACAAGGTCAGAAAAGCTTGGACTCACCATATAAAGACACAGTATGAATGAAATTCCGATACAAAGCGCCAATTAAGTGTAGGTCATTTACAAACCAAACTAGCACCAGTTTACAAATTTAAATGCTTAAATAATAATACTTCAGCTCATAAGCTCAGTCAGAGCTTAGACCAGGTATCTATTTCTAGAGCTGCATTTTAATTTGACAAAAACTGAGCAAGAAATACAGGGCAAAGACAGCCTTAGAAACCATTAACCAGTCTATCACAAATTTTACGACAATCAAAGAATAATAAATGGTCAATCAAAAGACAGATATCTATGTAGAATACAACAAATCTTTATCCTCAATTCTTTCAATCAATATAAAATGAGGATCGACACATTTTCACAAACAGCTCACCAGTCTTTAATTGTGTAGAGCGTAACACACCTTTACTGTGGACGAATTTGAAGGTTATCACACTTCTTCATTACTTTTGTCAAGTAGATTCTTAATACTTCCATTTCTGACAATACTACACTAGAAACCAATTATCCCCTGCTTAGGGCTTACTATGGTGGTATGAGTCAACACCCCACTAGTGTTTACTACGATTGGCCTATGACATTATCAAATCACAGAAACCAACAAACAAAGTATCCCCTCCTAGTTATGAAAGTCATTCTTTGTTGAACCTTGACATAAATAATCAACAACAATCATAATTTTCCAACATGCACAGACAATTGAAACTTTTAGAGGCCAGAAGCTCATGGTTATAATTTTAGGTCAATTGAAACAATAATATAACCACCCAAGATGTTGATAGGTCATCTTTCCACAATCTATGTCCTCATCTTTACCAACCAAGAATTAAACAACCATAAAGTGTCAAAGTTCACATTACCTAGTCCAGCAAGAAGTGTTTAAATCTAAGAGAACTCCTTGCAGTTATTTTTCAATTGTGTGTCAGTACTAGCTGCCTCATTCTTTACTTTGCTGAAGTGACTTGACTATAATTAGGTCTGTTTTGGGTGTTGGTATTGTTGCATGACTAATTTTAAAATTTATCTTCAAACATGATAGCATAGCAGAAATGTCATCTTAATCAAATATAATCCATCTGTAACACAAGTTCAGAAGAGGAGTTCATGCAAATTTCTTGATAGATATGAGTGATTACGCTACACGGCTCTGCAACAAGGGACAAATTTAGAAGGCATTTTTTGAAAATATAAGCAAACTAGGTTTTTGTTCTTTTGTTCTGCTGCTAGACACTCTCGACAAACAAAGCAATTATCAGTGGACACTGGACATGGCAAACGCATATCACGGAAACCAGTATTGTCTCTTGTCCAATATGAACCACTGCCAGTCTACTCCTAAGTCCTGATTACATATCTCCATCTCATATGGTAATTAATATTGGCTTTATTATAATTGAGGCAGTAAATAAAACCATTCACAATTAAGTCAAATAAAAACTAAATTGTTTCCTAGTCTTTATTTTAGAAACTTAATTACAAAAAGGTCCAAAAAAAATGGACAAAAATGTCTATTTGGCTAGCCTTTCCCTTCCCCATTACAATTACCAATCCTCCTCCATGTTCTACAACCACCACCACCCATCACTCCCCTTCCACCGCTGCAATGCCACTTTCCCCTCCTCTTTCCACCATCGTTGCTCACAGCATAGTGTTTCAATGTCATCAATGTACTGATATGCCCCACATACTCAACCTGAATTTCATCAAAAATGGCTCCCCAAATCTTCCATTACTACCCACACATGAAATTTTCCAAAGCTATCTATTCAATCCCCTTGAATTGCATGTGCTTCTCCTTCCTACTGATTGCCCCAAGCCCTCACCGCAGTTCGCCTGCTGCTCCATCAATTGTAGTGGAATTGATGTCATCACCGAGTGCGAGTGATCTGAGAGCTCAAGTCAATCTGAAATGAGATTCAGTCATCGGCAATTTGTGTCTGGTTTGAGAGGGGGTTGTTGAGGCAATGGAAGGGGGGAAGAGAGCAGTGGTTTACAGAGACAGATGAGGGCTGATGGCTATACAGGGGAGGGAAACACAAAGACAAAAAAGACATTTTTGTCCATATTTTTTAACAGTTTGTAATTAAATTTTCAAAATTTAGATTTGGAAATAAACTTTTATATTTAATAGACTTAATTATGTATAGTTTCTCATTTACTACCTAAATTATGGACTTCGGCCTCGTTTGGGAAGCGACCGGTTTAACCAAAAAGTCAAAAAGTTACTAAAAAAGTCAAAAAGTCAAAAAACCATACCAAAAAGTCAAAGATTCTCTTTTCTCTCTACTTTTTACACATATTTTCGTAAAAAGTCAAAAAGTCATACCAAACATATTAGTTTTTTTTAGCTCATATTTTATCCAAATAGCCAAAAAGTTACTAAATTAGCCTGTTCCCAAACGAGGCCTTAATTATGTATAATAATTCCTTAAATATTTCTACACTTTCAATAAATATTGGCTAATATTTAATATTAAACTATTCAAAAAGTCAAGTTTTGAGCAGAGCCAACACCAATCACCCCCTCCCCTTCTTTCAAAAAGAAAACAAAAAAGAAAAGTACTCAGAATAACTTCACATACTATGTTTTGAAAGAAAGTCGTTTGCAATGTTCAATCCTTTTATCTTTCATACTTCAAATATAATGTATATTTTGTGCTTTACAATACTGCATAAAACAAGTGAAAAACTTCAAGAATGTATATTTTCCATGGTTTAATTACATGTATGTAGACTTAACGGACTACAAATTTCACAATTTCATGCAATCATCAATTCGATATCTGCATGTGATACAAGGAAACTTCATTTCAAATGCAAATATAGTGTAATAAAACAACTGCATTCTCATGGGAAGACAAGAAACAGGTACAACTCATACTAAATTTCAGTAAATAATGCAAGAAAACCATTGAATACCTTCAGTTGTCTCCCAAGCAACGCCACCGACAAAGAGTTTTCTACCACACAAGAAAGAAAGAAAAAATCAAAAGTTACTATCTATCATACAACCCACATATATATATATATATATATGTGCAATTCGGATCATTCTCTCCATACATAATATATATACAATTCTAAGGAAACCCTAAGACCTGTACAAACACTACCAACAACTAACCCTGAATAAGAATCACGATGATGAAGATGATCATTGATCGAATGCTTTTCGTAATTGCTTGCACTATCATCATCTACATTAACAAAGGATTTGATTCCACGGTCTGAGGAGAGTCGTTGGCGAGTTGGCTCCTCTTCTTCTTCGTCGCCATTAATGGCGACGAAGTACTCTGCAAAACCACCACCACCACCACCATCCATTTGTGTTCTAAAACCCTAACTCTCTCACTCTCTCGCTCTCTCTCTCTATGTCTTTCTAACTACGAACCTGCACATGAATATGAATTGTTTCAAGCTTAGCAGTGGAGAGTTTTGATTATGTTGTAATCCCTAAAAAACACCTTATACAAACACAAAAACTTGTTCTTCGATCGATTGTGATTGTGGATTCGTAGCTTTTTAGGGTTTTTTTTTAGAGGATTCGAATTTCGTTTTTTTCAGGAGAATGGAAAAACCCTAGCTAGCTCCGTTGCAGAACGGCGTTTTTGTGTGGTGTTGTGTTGTGTGCTTGAGGGAGTCTCGTACAATTGTGATCCGCTTGGAGTGTTCATGATTTGGGGATTTATGTTGAACAAGGTCATGCCAGAAACGACGTCGTTGAACATTTTCTTTCTTTCTTTTTATTTTTTATTTTTCTCTCTTCCCTTTTTCAAACAAACTTAAATATTAATACATTTTTTTTAAGGTCCCTAACATTAAAATTTTATAATATAAAGAGCCTGCAATATTTTTATAGTAGTTGGAATCCTTCAATATTTTTTCAAAGAAATTTTGATTTAGAGAAATTTCAAACTAGCAAATTTCTCTATATTTTGAAATTTCTCTAATTTACTTAACTTTCTTGATTTTCTCTATATTTTAAAATTTTCTCTGTATTTTCAAATCTCTCTAATTTAAAATTTTCCTAATTTGCTCACAATTTCGCTGTATTTTGACCAATTTTGTCTATTTTGCTTACAATTTTCTTTGTGTTTTGAGTAAATCAGAGAAAAATTGAACTACACAAAAACCAAAAACAAAGAGACTGAAGAAAATTAAGCTAGGTGTCGTTTGGCAAACTTGGCTTTTTGGCTTTTTTTCACTTTTTTAGTTTGGGACTTTTTTGTTCGTTTGGTTTTCTTATTTGGCTTATTTGACTTTTTTGCATTGGAATGACAAAATTACCCTTCACTTGAAAATGATACTTTTTTGACTTTTGTTTGTGACATAGGTGGGCCTATAAGGGCTTTTGGCCCACCGCTTAGAGCCCAATACATAATTCAAACACCAAAGCCCAATGTTGCACCAAGGATCAATAACATCTAAACATTTGTCAAGAGATAAACCAGCCACATAAGTAGACAAAGATCCTGCAGAGTTATTGCACCACACATCAGCCATCAATGAGGTTCCATACAGCATTAATTACGATAACCCCTTCACGTCGGAACAGAACAGTCTCACCATGAACAAGGCAAGCTAGAACATAGACTTTCGACCAACATGACAAGTTGGAGTGGACAAGGAAATGATGAGCAAAGGATATAAGTAGGTTTCTAAGGCAAGGAGAAGGGTAAGTTCTTTATCACCATCCTATCTTTATATCTCATTGATCTCTCTTCTCTAACTTGCTCGTCGGAGGGTTCACTAGGGGACTCCTATTCCCCGTTGAACTCTTGTACAGGTTTCTCAGTGGGCCCAGCGATCGGACAACCGTGTGGGAGGCCTGGATCAGTCCGACTCGTTCCTCAAAGACAAGTAGTATCATCAGTTGGCGCCGTCTGTGGGAACCTTTCACTCCGTGTGGCAACTGTGCTCATTGTCGCCGGAGACCCATTCTCGATAATCCCTACCTACCACCCACCAAGGTGGATGGTCACAACTAGATCCATGACTTCTCAACACAACGTTACCAACCCCCAAGCAATGCTTTGCTTCAACGAAAACTCTCTGTGCCTCCTCCACCACCACAAGATACCCACCTAACCAAGAACGAACCCCGAGCCATCCCTTCCAACAAGCCCACCCTTCTAACTTTGAGGATTTGCAACCTCCTCCCCAAGATATGAACCCGCCACCTCGGGGTCCACATCCATCAGTCCAAGCACCTGCTCCCGAAAGAGAGGCCAATAGTGTCCAACCTTCATTGCATTCTGGTGGTGACAACGTTTCTATATGGGATGCGGAACTCCGAGCCATGAAACTCTAGTTTCAAGGAGTCATGCAGAACATACAAAACAAACCCTCCATAACGGCCAATTCACCATTCGTCACCTCCATTAGGGACAAACCTCTACCTCCTAAGTTCAAAATGCCCTCGATCGACTCCTTCGATGGTACAACAGACCCAGTCGACCACTTGGAGACTTACAAGACCCTGATGGTCCTCCATGCATTCCCTGATGAGATCATGTGTCGGGCTTTCCCCGTAACGCTTAAGAGGTCGGCTCAACTGTAGTTTAGTCAGCTGCCGACAAACTCCGTCTTTACTTTCCAACACGTAAGTGACTCATTTCTTAGCCATTTCATTGGTGCCCAGCATCAGTGGCGTCCAGCGACCCAGCTCCTCAACATCCGTCAGTCAGAGGGGGAGTCGCTGCGTAGCTTCGTCACCCATTGCAACACCGAAGCCTTGCAGGTGGTGGAAAACGACGACAAGGTCATTCTCATGTCTTTCATGGCTAGTTTACGATCATCCGATTTCCTTTTCTCCCTCTCAAAAAACCCTCCAACCTCCATGGCAACCCTCATTTCCAAAGCCCAAAAATATATGGATGCCGAAGACTCTTTGGCCGCCCGCCAAGATTCCACAACCAAAAACCCAACCTTCAAAGAAAAGAGAAAGGAATCTGAAACCAGAACCACCTAATACACCTAGCAGCCATCTCAGTATACCGACCGAACCACTCGAGTATACCGATCGGTACCTACTCGACCATCTGGTCGGTTCGAACAGTACACACCCTTCAACTCCCCCATGGAACAAGTCTTAAACAAGATCCAACGAGATTACAACTTGAAATGGCCACAACCCTCACAGTCTCCTTCCAACTGGCGAGACCAATCCAAATACTGTCGTTTCCATCAAGACCACAGCCACAACACCGAAGAATATGTTAACCTTAAAGACTAGGTAGAAAGCTTGATACGCCAGGGGCGCCTCAATCGATTCACGGCAGCTCGTCCCCAGTAACGGCTGAGGACCAAACCTGCTAGGGACAACCGCCGACACACTCTTCCCCGACAACCCACACAACCTAACCAAGGCAATGATCGACCCTCGTCACAACCCCGAGCACAAGGCAACCCTGCTTCTCCGGTTGGAGAGATCAGAGTCATTGCTGGTGGACTTGCGTACGGAGGACCATCCCGTTCGGCCCAGCGAACGAAACTTAGAAAAATCAGATAGGGCTTCGCCAAAGAAATCGCGACTTTGGATCGCCCCCTCAAACACCCCAAACAGTGGATGGAGCCCATTACCTTTTATGGAGGCCAATTGCACATGCATCCATTACCCTCACGACGACTCCCTCGTCATCTCTGCTCTCCTGTCCAATTACAAAGTCAAACGATTGCTTGTCGACAACGATAACTCTTCAGACATCATCTTTCTAAACGCCTATCGCCAGCTCAAGGTCGGAGAAGAAAGTTTGTCCCATCTCCAAATCCCACTGGTCAGCTTCACTGGGGATTGGGTGACCTCCATAGGCTCTATCGATCTTCCCATCACCATCGGAGAGTATCCACAGCAGACTACCAAGTTGCTCACTTTCCTCATCGTCAACTATCCCTCTGCTTATAACATCATCCTCGGCTACACCGTTGTAAGCACCCCATTTTTGACCGACCTTAAGACTCAAACGTCACCAGTTGAGCGCTCGGTGATATTGCATATCGTGCTCGTTCAGAAGTTTCAGAGTCTCGGCTGCGAGCCTTGCCTCTGGACTTTCGGACTCTTTCATGCCTTGCCTCGGTTTACGAACCAGGCTCTGTTTTCTCTATTTTCTCTTCCTGAAGGGAGAGAGAGGTCTCGTAGATCATCTCTCAGTGGCCGTAGGCTACGTTTCGTGGTCGTAGGCCATTTTTCCCATTTGGAGTCCGGTTTTTGATTTTTCGGAGCCGACGGCCGTGTGCCTCGGTTCGGGACCGCCTAACCACCTCCGTTTGCTCCGATTTTTTGCACACACCTTGTTTCCTCCCTTTTGAGGAACACTGTGGCCCAAGAGACCAACTTCGTCGTCGAACGCCACCTCCGGTGCTTAATAGCCTGTTTTCGGGGCCCCTAGGCCGCGTGTTTCTGTCCCCGAACCTTCGCTTTGCATCCGTTTTGATTTATTTTTGGTGGAGACCTTATTTTCATTGTTAGGAAGCTTGTAGGAGGGTGGGAGCCCAGCAATTGTTCTGAAAAGCCAGCTTTATTTCTTCATCGCTCTCCGTCGCCCGTTTTCCTCACTAAAAAGCTAATGTTGACCACCCTGGGGCCACTTTCTTTAGCTCTAAACCCCATATTTGTGTTGTACACACTTGGGAGGCCACCAATATGTATAGGCCGGCCAGTAATTGTCCTTGACCCTTTTGAACCCTCTAAAAAGTTGGCTTTTCTCTCTCCTGGTTCACATTTTCTAGATTTTGACCACATATTTGTGTTGTGCACACATGGGAGGCCACCTTTTTGGGATGGGAGGCCAGCAATTTTCATTGACCCTTTTGACCCCTGGCCGGCCGGCCGAGGGGGTGGCCGGCCAGCCACCTGAACCTTTTGAACCCGGTCGGCCAGAATCCTCTCTCTAAGTGCCTTCCAGCTGCACTCTCTGTTTTCTCCCAGATTTTGTATCCGGGGGGCTGTCTTTTGGGGGGAAAATTTGAATTTGATTTTCCCCCCCATTCCTCCACTCTCCTCCTCTATATAACCAGCACCCCTCCTTCATGTTTGAGGGTTACAAAAATTGTTTTGAGCCTTGCATACAACTCTCCCTCTCCCTCTTTTCTAAACCCTTCAAACCCTAAGGTTCTTGCCCCCTTTACACTACCACTCATAGCACCACACCTCCACCCTTCATTCCAGCCCTTTGAAGCTGATTTCCAGAGGCTAGGAGCACCATTTCTTGGACCAAAAGTTGTTGAAGACTTAGGCTACAAGGGTAAGTCTCTTTTCCCTCTCTTTTAGCTCTATTTTGCATGCTTTCTTAGCTTTTTTTTCTTACATTTTTGGGCTCCGACCCAAACCGGAAATAGTCATATTTCGAGCTCTTCTCCATGTTTGATCAAGGGTCTTTCTCTGTTTGAGGTCTCCTCCTCCCCCTTTGTGTTTAAACTCTCTTTTAGGCCTATTTTTGCATGATATTTTAGGCTTATTTGTGAGCTGTTTTGGACTTGGTCATAAACTGTGAAATGTCTTGTTTTGAGCCTCTCTTAAACTTTGTTGGAGGGCTCTCCTATGTTTGAGGTCAGATGCTACCACTTACCTCTTTATCCCTCTTTTAGGCCTTTTTCTTGCATGCTGATTTAGCCTCACTTTTGTTCATTTTCGAGACTTGATGTAAACTGTAAAGTGCTTAATTTTGAACCCCTCTTCAACTTTATTGAAGGGATATTCACTGTTTGGGGCCAGATGCTGTCCCTTGTCTCTATTCTCTCTTTTAGGGCCATTTTTGCATGATAGATTAGCCCTATTTATGTTCATTTTTGAGACTTTTTATAAACTAGAAAAAGGCTTGTTTTGACATCATATTCATGTTTTATCAAGGGAATTATTTTATTTGAGGTCACATGCTTCCTTATATGCTTGATTGTCCCTTGTTTTGAGCCTTACACCTAGGCCCCAATTGCATGCTTTGTTTGGCCTTCTAGCCACTGAAATCCAATGGATTTTCAGTGGCTGGAACACTGTTTTGAGAGCCAAGATTAGAGGGGGGTGATCCCCTCTCTCCTTCTCTTGTTTGGTGGCCTTTTTGGCCTTCCAAAGAGACCCTACCTTGCATGCTTCGAAGTCACTTTCCAAGGTCAATTTGGTGAGTTTTAGGACTACCATATTTGATTTTCATAGTTGTTTATGCCATGCTAAATGTCTACCTTGCATGTGCTTAATAACTCCTTGCATGGCCCTCCAAAGTAACTCACTATTTTTGCATACCATGGTTGCATATCAGTGGTTATTTGGGCCTATTTTTACATGATTTATTCACTGATTTTTTCTGGTTTGGTGAGATTACATTTGCCTCATATACTTGCCATGTAAACCATGATTGCTAGTCAAGATTGCATGCTATTTTGTCCACCATGCTAGCATCTTTTGGCCATGCTTTGAACTGGAAATGTTCATTTTTTGGGACTGCCTTGGCTCTATCTTCATGCTTCAAGATTAAATAATGCATGCTTTGTATAGCTATAAGTCATTCCATGTGCCTAGTTTCGGGTTTCATCTCATGCATCATGTGCCATTTTTCCATGTTTCGGGGCTGTTTAGCATCATATTTCAGTGTTGGAATTTGTGAGTTTGCATGCCATCTTGCATCCTTTTCCATGCCTTATTAGAGTTACATGTTATGCCTTAGGTTCGGTTCTCGGTTTGTGTGCATGCATGCACGCATTTCGAGAGTCTCATTTTCACCTAATGGCTACTGATGTGAGTGTGGCTGAGGTCCACTCATGTTAGTGTAAGTCCATTATGCATTGTGCATGCCATTTCATTTCATAGCATTGCGTATGCAAGGTTGTATGTTAGAGCATTGTGTATGCCTCGTTATATCGTGCATTGCGTGTGCCATTTCATAGCATTGCGTATGCTAGGTTGCATGTTAGGATTGCATTCATGCATGTCATGCATATTGCATTGTGCTTGGGATAGGAGTTAGCCCAAGCACGGGAAACGAGGGACGTTTCGTACTCCAAGTGACGAAACGTGTCTCAATTTCCGGTCGCCGACACTCCGGATTATCCATGATGGAGTCTAGGCCTTGTTGTGTCCATATGTGCATTCATTTCATATTGAGTCATACAATTCGACTTCTCAACCATCATGCATAGAGATGCGTGATTGGTGGCACGAGGATCGAGGATTACACTCCCTGAAGAGTAGTCATGCATACATATGTGAAAATACTTTGCCATGTCCTTTTGTTGTTCTCTGTTGCAGCAAATCAAAAATCAGCAACCTTCCGGAGCCTGGCGCGCATCCCAAGAATAATTGCAAATAGAGGCAAACCGGGGCTTCACAAGGGATTCTCCACACAAGGCAACCCGAGCATGCATCATTCATCATTTGGAATAGAGCTGAGGCGGTCCATGGATTTGCGTGCCAATTTACTGCTTTCCTAGATTAATTTGTTAATTAATTAGGATTCTGTATTTATTCGGGACTGTATTATTTATTCATTTGGGACTGTATTATTTATTCGGACCCTCTGCACGAGGGCAATGTTGTAATAAGTGTGCGTGTGTGTGATGTATGTCTTCCAACCCCACGTTTTTCTCCCTTTTATTTATCAACTTATGATGGTTAGATTAGGGCATGTTTCAATTAGCATATAGTATGATAGCATGTTTGCATTCATTCATCTGTCTTGCATGCATCGGGCTCGGCTCATCATACTAACTGCATTTGTATCTCAATTCCAAGTTGAATACATGTTAGTTGTAGCATTTCACATGCCATCTTTAGAATAGCCGAGCCTATCTTAGTTGCATTTTGCATGTGTTGCATTAGGCATTTCTGTATAGTTAGGATCATGTATGGATTTCTAACATAGCTTTTGTTTTGGCTTGGAGTACTCGGTAAGTGTTTATGCTTTAGCATCCTTGCATGTGTGTGAGTGACTGCCATGATAGCATGCTTACCATGAGGCTATATGCTTATGTGATATAAATGCCTGAATGCCTGTGGGTGAAGGTTGGATTATTTGAATTGGAATAAATGCATTGACTGTGAGTTTTAAGCCCACTAGATAGTGGCACAATCATGTTTTTCTAAGCCCATCCGAGGGTGGCAAATCCACGTCTTAGCCTACTTGTGGGTAGCACCATCAAACCACTTTAAAAAATAAACATGAAATGTTTTGTTCCAATTCAGACGATCTAGTCTATGCTTGTATGCTGTGCGCATCACATAGTAAATCTAGGCTAATAACCGGAATAAGAACGCATAAAGTTTTCAAAACTAGATATCATGGTTGGTAGAGGCCGATCTTTGATCAGGCGAGCGAGGGTGCGCACGAAGTGACCTTCCCCAATCGCACCCAAGTTCCCGAGCCGAGGCAACTTTGGTGATGACGGACGCATGGCCTTAGGCAACGAGTCAGGGTTTCCTAAATTTTTCAAAAATAAAATATTTAGGTGGCGACTCTGTATCTGGCAAAGCAGTCCATGTTTGACACTTCTTTCAAAAAATCTATTTTCTCAAAACGATTTGCCGGATTTGGACTCTTTGGTTCAGATTAAGAATCGTGACAATTTGAGTCCGAACTGTAGTGAACCCCAATACGAACAGAACGGGACCTTATTCCTCCCGGGGCGTTCGGGGCATCTACAGTTTCTGGCGACTCTGCTGGGGACTTAGAGAACTTGACTCGAACTCATGATATCTGTTTTTGACTACACTTATGTGTTTTTTTGCATTGCATGTGCATTGGTGCGCCTAGGACATCGTGTTTGTCATCTGCTATTCCTGAACGGTTTGCCGGAGGCTTGTCTTGTCAAGGCATGACCATAAGGCTGACCGATTGTGGGCTCTGCCAGTATGGGAACACAAACCCTGGTTTTTCCGGGGCACCCTTTTGACCATTCGACCTAGTGTATATTCGGAATCCGTAGTGACCATTCCAAACTAGGACAGGTTGCTTAACCGATAGGTTGTTTGAAACCGTTGCGTGCATAGTGAAACCCTAGCTCCTGACAGAATAGGACAGGGAAACCTTACCCCAACATAGGGGTGTTTTGGCTCTCACTTGTTTGTTATGTACTTTTTAGAGTGCGTCTCTATACGAGTGTATGTATCAGTTTACAAGTTTGGGCATCAGGCCTGCGGGCGCCAGTTCAGTGTTTTGGGTATCAGGCCTACGGGTATCAGTCAGTGTTTTAGAATCAGTTATCTGCGGGTACCGAATTCAGTTTTCGGGGACAGTGATTCAGGGATAATGATCAGTGTTTGAGGATAGTGTGTACTCAGATTGTTGACCGTGTGTTGTTATGCCCGGCTGTGTGTTGTGCATTTATTTTAAGCTGTTATGCTGTCTGTTTATATGGTTATTTATTTCCTTATTACTTTATTTATCTTTTTGCTAGGGAGGGTAGTTTAGCGCAATTGCTTCAAACCAAGCAGATATTCCCCAAGCACTCTGGACTAGAGGTCGCCGACTCAATCGATCCGAGGATCTGGTTGACGGACAACCAGTGTTCCACTCTCTACCCCCGGTTATCAGGCAAAGACCAAGGAAACGCAGTGTATCCGAGCAGAGGTTGCCAGAGCAGTAGATTACCCCATCAGTGGACAGTCAGATTGAGATCCCAATTGTTGCTATAGAAATAGACCTGCCAATAGTTCAGATAAATCAGGGCAGTATGGCGGCACCGACAGGAGTTGAGGAAATGATGCGTCAGATGCAAGAGACCATGAGAGCCATGCAGCAGGACGCTGTTCGCCGGGATGAGTTTGCCAAACAACAGGCCGAGATCATGGCCCAGCAAGCAGAATTAATTGCCAGGTTGCAACAACAAATCGGAGCATCTGCTTCACACCCAGTTCCTCCCCCACCGGGAATCCCAGCACCCGAGGAGGCACCAAATGTCCAGGCAGATACGGACATACCAACGGGGCCAGCTCCGCCCCCAATTCTGCCCCAGTTATCTAAGGCACCTACGCCTGTCAATCAATTGGACTCTCCCTTCGAGTTCGAGGTAGACCATACAACACTGAAATTGAGCAAGCTCGAGAAGCTATTCAAAAAATCCCAGGGGGTAAAGGCTATCCCGGATATCGAGGACGGATATACCGACGTGGCTGTAACGTTGCCGGATAGATTCAAAATGCCGCAGATCGATCGCTTCGACGGATCTGGTGATCCCATGGTCCACCTTCGGCTATTCTCAGATATATTACGGCCAATGGGCCTCACCAGACCCCAGAAGCTTTCGCTATTCGGCCGGACCCTGTCAGGCGTGGCCGCTATCTGGTATGCTAAGTTGGAGGATGATGTCAAGCGGAGTTGGGATGAAATGGCCGAGGCCTTTGTTGCGCAATACTCTTACAACACCCAAATTGAGATTACAACTCGTGATCTCGAAACAACAAGGCAGGAGCACAAAGAGAGTTTCTCGGATTTTGTGACCCGATGGAAGGCGAAGGCCTTGATGATGACTTTAAGGCCCACCGATAAGGACCAGATCAGGATGATTGTGCGCAATCTCCAGCCAAAACTGATGCAAAAAATGATTGTGCTCCCCTTTCCCACCTTTTCGGATCTACACGAGATGGGAGTACAAATTGGAGATGCAATGAAACAGGGTCTGATTGACCAAGACAGAGAGCAACCCCGAAAAACCTTTAACCGCAACAATAATGCAGGCCCAAGTGGCGCTGCAACTGCAAGAACTTCGGAGGTAAACATGGTCGCCACCATTCCTCCTCCCCTTCTAAGGCCCATGGCAGCCACACCCTTTTCTGGTACATCCGGAAGCAATACACAGACCACCAAATACCAACCTAGAGGCCAAAGGACCTTCACCCCATTATACATGCCCTTGTCCAAGGCTCTAGGGGTCTTAATCAGAAAAGGACATCTAAAACCCCTGTAACCGAGGCCGTTGCCAAATCCACTCCCCCCCACTCACAACCCAGCCAAATATTGCGCATATCACCAACAACACGGTCATGACACCGACCAATGTTTCAGATTGCGTCATGAGATTCAAGATCTCGTTGACAAACATGTGATTTTGCCACCAGAAAGGCCTAATGTCACAACCAACCCACTCCCTATACACAACCAAGCTCTACCTCCCAAAAGAATCAACTTTATCTAGACTGGGGTCGTGTTTTACGATCCTAGTATCTATATCACCCCGTCCTATCTCCCTAAACCGGAGGTGTTCCTCCCTGACTGCACTGACTTTTTGTGCATGCTGGGCATCTCCACAACCCAACCTGAGCCAATGGTCGCGGCTGTTGAAAATGGTACGAGAGAGATTGTAGAGGAGGATGGAGCTGTTGAATCAAGGTTTGAGCAGTCTGGGAACTTTGCTGGGGAAGCCTATGATCCGAGTGATTACATCCTGTCAACAGGACAGTCTAAGCCAAGTGTAGAATTGCCAAAGAAAGCAGAACTGTGTGTAATCCAGGGGGATAGATTTGAGCAAGGAACAGATGACGTGGCGGTTGTAGAAGAGGACTTTGCCAACCTACAGTTTTTCAATGACCAAGAATCAGGTGGCGCGGCAGTCAACTAGTTTGATTATGAGGAATCGGCAGAGGTTACCGGATGGCTGGATGATCAACCGGATATTGTGGAAGAGTTCCAACCAGAACAGGGCTTGGCAGGGCCAAGAGTATCAATTGTGGCCGGAAGGGCCGGAAGTCAGAATACATTGCCGGAGAGCGCCGGTATGAAGAATTTCACTCGGGACTTGAGCATTGTGGATGCAGAGAAAGTTGAACCACAAACTGCACTGATGCAGTCAAAACAAGAAAAGTTTTGGGATTCTGAGAGAATCAGGAAGGCAAAAGCCTGTGAAGGGGCCGAAAGTGCTGTGGGCACAGGAACAGAAGACTCTGCGGGCATGTGGGCTGAAGGTACTGCGAGTACGATCATATCGGGGCCGGACAGGTGTCTGTCGGCCGCCGACGGAATGTGGTGGGAAGACGATGATTTATGTCTCGTCTACACAGATGAAGATTGGAGGAGTAACCAGCCAGATGATACCTGGTATATCGGCGAGGTCGATCATATGGCAAGAAGTGGGCGGTATTTTAAGCCCCCGCACCTAGACCAACCAGAAGCATCTAGAAAGGATAAGGAAGCGGAGAGACAGAAAAAAAAGCAAATCGAAGAAGAGGCTGTACTGAAGCAGTTAAAAAAGATACAAGCAGACATCTCCATCTGGGGACTGCTTATGGCATCACGAGTACACAGGCAGGCTGTCCTTTCAGCCATGGACAAGGCCAAGCTTTCTATTGATACCACGCCGGAGCAGCTGGTTGGATTGGTTTTTCCGGGAGGAGGTTCCCCGACGTTGACTTTTTCTGACAAAGAACTACCGCCTGAAGGCGCAAATCACAACAAACCTCTCTACATCTCGGTGGAATGTAGAGACAAATGGGTACCAGTGGTTCTTGTTGACACGGAATCCGCTATTAACGTGTGCCCGTCAAGGACGGCATATGCAATCGGGTTGAAGTCCACGGACTTCGTGCTAACTACTCAAGTGATCAGAGCCTATGATAACACAAGTAGGGAGGTGATGGGGACTGTCAAAATTCAGACCCAGGTTGGTCCAGGACAACACAACATTGAATTATGTCTTGGACGTTCCCGCAACCTTTAACCTACTTTTGGGGTGACTGTGGTTGCACCAGGTCAAGGCAGTCTCTTCCACCTTGCATCAGATGTTGAAGTACCCTCACGGGAAAGGGGTAGCTATTGTTTTTGGGAATTCGTCAATCCATCCGCCGCCGGAAGTGTCTACACCAGTATTGGAAATCGAACATGGCACGGAGGATTTGTTCTTATTAGGGTTTACTTTGGCTGAGGCCCGAATTGTGTAGAACATCATGGCTGTTAATGAGGAAGTGTATGTCAGCGCTCAATCTGTATACCTCATGAACAAGCTTCAACACATCCCCGGGATGGGATTGGGAAAGAGCGGCCGGAAGGGCGTCGCAGCATTGGCCGAAGTGCCGCACAATCCGCATACCTTTGGCTTGGGTTATCTGCCCACCAAAGAGGACTAGGTGAGGAAGGATAAAGAGATGGCTGGGAGAGCCAGAGCAAAGAAGGCAGGGAAGCCTTTTGAGTCAATGCATCGACCCATTCAGGGTACCCTGAACGGACGCTTCGTCCGGGAGGGGGAGGACTTTCCATTTTGTGGCTTCCCAGAGCCGTGGCTGAATGCGGAGAGGAAGCGTGTGCCTGGTTTTGAGATCTTCTTCGACTTGCAACTATCCGGTGATGACGTTGCCAAAGAGCAGACGGACCCATTGGCTGAGGTTGGGCAGAGTAAGAAAGTGCAGTCTGAGGACACCGAACTTGAAATGGGGGTAGCACTGGCGTATCTATTTTCAGATCCTCTGATCGACCAGGAGTGCTTGGGGGATAACTTCTAGGTATGCGTGATCAGGAATGAAACGACTGTGGGCCCGCCAGCAACTATTTTGGATACATTTATCGCACCCTCTCTCATTTGGCAGTATGAAGAGGGATTTTTGTCCAGCAGCACCGAGTCAGGTAATGAGCCGGAATTTGATTCCACCGAGTCTTGTGAGTCGGAATCAGGTTCCAGCTCGACTGAGTCTGAGTCTGGTAATCCTGGGGATGATAACCCGGATGCCACAGTCTTGTCCAGGTCGTCTTTTTCCTTCTCTTTTGAGTCTATTGTAACCGAAGAATCGGACGATTTGGATGTGCTTAATGAGAATCAAGTAGCTGTGGTTTCTGAGTACTTTTTTGTGCCTTTGATTTATTGCATTAACTCAGACTTTTAAAATTTTGATGAAAACGACGAGGAAGAAATTCCTCCGGTTTTGCAACGCTTAATTGAACAAGAGCAGGAAAGATTTGTTAAACCCCTAGTTGATGAAATCACTACTGTGAATATTGGTACTGAGGAGGACCCGCGGCCGGTCCAGATCGGGTCCACGTTGTCTTCGGAGGAACGCGAGCGCTTAGTCGCTTTATTAAAAGATTTCAAAGATGTTTTCTCGTGGTCCTACGAAGACATGCCTGGAATCGATCCTGAGATTGTACAGCACCGGATCCCTCTTGACCCCGAGGCCCAACCCGTTAAGTAGAAACTTAGGAGGATTCGCCTGGATTGGGCTCTCAAGATTAAGGAAGAAGTCAACAAGCAAATCGACGCAGGCTTCCTGCTGGTATCCGAATACCCGACTTGGTTGGCCAACATCGTCCCAGTGCCGAAGAAGGATGGCAGGATCCGAGTGTGCGCGGATTTTAGGGATTTGAACAGAGCTAGTCCGAATGATGACTTTCCCTTGCCACATATTGATGAGTTGGTGGATTTCACCGCAGGGCATGCTTTGCTTTCGTTCATGGATGTCTTTTCGGGCTACAACCAGATAGTGATGGCACCTGAAGATCGGGAAAAGACTGCTTTCACCACCCCGTGGGGGACCTACTGCTACAGAGTGATGCCGTTCGGGTTAAAGAATGCTGGAGCTACATATCAACGGGCCGCGACCACAATATTGCATGACATGATCCACAAAGAGGTTGAGGTGTACGTGGACGACATGATTGTCAAGTCCAAAGAAAGAGAGGGCCACTACACCACCTTACAAAAGTTCTTTCAAAGGATCAGAGAATTTCGGTTGCGGCTAAATCCTCAGAAGTGTACGTTCGGTGTTACAGCGGGAAAAATGCTGGGGTTTCTGATTACACAAAGGGGCATCGAGGTCGACCCTTCAAAAATCAAGGCCATCTTAGAAATGCCACCACCAAGGACTGAAAAGGAGGTGCGAGGCTTTCTGGGTAAAGTGCAATTCATAAGACGGTTTATCTCAAAATTAACCTTGACTTGTGAACCACTTTTTGGTCTCTTGAAGAAAGGAAAGAAATTCCAATGGGACAGCCGATGCCAAGCTGCTTTTGAACAGATCAAAGAATACTTGCAGAACCCACCCGTGTTGTCACTGCCAGAGCTGGGGAGACCGTTGATATTGAACCTTTCAGTGACCGAGACCACAATGGGCTGCATGCTCGCGCAAGAATCAGAGGACAAAATGGAGAGAGCCATCTACTATCTGAGCAAGAAGATGCTAGAGTATGAGACTCGCTACACACCGTTGGAGAAGGCTTGCTTAGCTTTGGTATGGGCTACCAGGAAGCTGCGGCACTACCTGTTAGCTCACTCCATAGTGTTGGTTTCACGACTCGATCCCATCAAATATCTTTTCGAGAAACCAGCACTTACGGGTAGGCTAGCTCGTTGGTTGCTATTGCTTTCTGAATTTGATCTAAAATATGTGACGCGCAAGTCAGTCAAAGGAAGAGCAGTAGCAGAATTCTTAGCCGACCATCTAGTTGAAGGGGGCGAAGCAGTCGAATACTTATTCCCAGATGAAGCCATTTTGCACATCGACGATGAAACTTGGACGATGTACTTTGATGGAGCGTCAAATCATTACGAGTATGGGATAGGAGTGCTGCTGATAGCACCTGACAATCCCCGTATCCCTTTAGCCTTCAAACTCTGGTTCAAAGTCTCGAACAACGAAGCAGAATATGAGGCATGCATTGCCGGTCTAGAAGTAGCCCTGGAATTAGGGACAAGACGGTTGGACGTCATCGGTGACTCGAACCTTGTTGTGTCTCAAGCAAAATGAGACTGGAAAGTCAAAGAAGAAAAGATGATGATGTATCACCAGACCTTGGACTTGTTAATTCCTCGGTTTGAAAAGCTAAACTTTGTTCATCTTCCAAGAGAGAACAACAGGTTCGCAGATTCTTTAACAACTCTATCTTCCATGATAGACATCCCGTTTGGAATCCGGATGCGTCCAGTCATCATTGACCAAAAATTTACGCCAGCCTATGAGTCGATCGCTGCTATAGATGAGGTTCAGGATGAAAACCCCTGGTATTATGACATTTGGAATTTCTTGGAGAAGGAAGCATATCCGCCAGGGGTAAATGCCAAGGATAAAAGGGCAATCAGAAGAATGGCCGTTCAGTTCATCATCTGTGGGGGTAAGCTGTATAAGAGAGGTCATCTGGGAATGCATAAGCTGTGTGTCGAAGCCAAAGAATCGAAGCGCCTGATGGAGGCCATCCATGGAGGAGAATACGGTGCGCATATGAACGAAGTAATGCTAGCACGGAAGATCCTCAGGCAGGGTTACTATTGGTCTACCACGAAGAAGGATTGTATCGTCTTTGTTCGACGATGCCACAAGTGTCAGATTCATGCAAACCGCATGAACATCCCGCCGTCGAAGCTGTACAACATGACTTTGCCATGGCCATTTTCAATTTGGGGAATCGATGTGATCGAGGCTGTCACTCCAAAAAGATCGAATAGGCATGAGTTCATCCTGGTCGCGATAGATTACTTTACGAAGTGGGTCGAGGCCCAATCATATGCGGTGTTGAAGGCGTCGCACGTTGCAAAATTTATTAGAAATAATATCATCTGTCGCTATGGGGTCCCAAACGAGGTCATTTCAGATAATGGTTCCCACTTTAAGAAGGAAGTGATTGACTTGTTGGAAAAATACAACGTGGCTTTTCATAAGTCATCCACATACCGGCCGCAAACCAACGGAGCGGTCGAGGCCGCCAACAAGAATATCAAACACATACTGCAAAAAATGGTGGAAACCTACCGGGATTAGCCAGATAAGCTGCCGTTTGCTCTGTGGGGCTACAGGACTTCAATTAGAACTTCTACCGGAGCGACTCCGTATTCATTGGTTTATGGGATGGAGGCCGTTCTACCTATCGAGATTGAGGTCTTGTCATTGCGAGTATTGGCTGAGTGTCAAATAGTCGAAGAAGATTGGCAGCAGAGCAGATTTGAGGAACTCATGCTCTTTGATGAGAGAAGACTGAAAGCACTGTACCATCTTCAAGGCTATCAGCGCAGAATTGCTGAGCTTTCAACAAGAAAGTTAAGTCCAGGAATCTAAAGGAAGGAGATTTGGTGCTCAAGGACAACCGAGCTCCCATCCACGACCCAAGGGGCAAGTTCAGACCCAATTGGACTAGTCCTTACATCATCAAGTCTATCTGGTCAGGTGGAGCTGTGGTTCTGATGGACGTAGATAGCCTAGAATTTTCACAACTGATCAACATAGACAAGTTGAAGAAATATTATCCCTGAGAGGCTCGCTAGGCCGAAAACCCGAAAGGGCGACCTAGGCAAAAGTTAGAGCATAAAAAATTGGAAAATATAAAACTGAGCTCACAAGGTTGAAAACCCGCAAAGGGCGGCCTTGGCAAAAGTTAGAGCGTAAAAGGAGAGTGAAAATACTCGAGTGAACCTAAGCCTGAACTACGTAAGGCTTGATTCCCATCTTCGAGATACGAAGGCAACTTCATCCTGAAGTTCAACCATAACCTTTTCCCCGATCAACTCTGTCCATTTGATCATCTCAGTCATCTTTGTCTACTAGCATCCATTGGAATCTCCGGTGCAGTGCTTTTTAGACTAGGGGCAATTTTTCGTTACCATGCAGGGCCGCGGTACTCTTCAGACTAGGGGTAACTTTCCAGTTGCAGGGATCTGGGGTTATGCATCTCAGTGACATATCTCAGGCGTGTCCAGTTCTGATCCATATCGAAAATGATTTTGAAAAGTTTTAATAAAAGTTGACTTTGTTCAAATTAATCTTTCTACAACTAAGACCATTTTTGGACCGAAGCGGAAAATTTTCAGTACCACAACCTTCAATTTCATTGATTTCAAAACAGAGTTCTCCTACTCTTGCATATAATCGAAGTTGCTTTTTATTACATTCATAAAGAAAACTTGAAAGTACTAATAAAGCAATAAATCCGGGGCATAGTCAAGTCAGGTGTCCTTGCGCCCCCTCCCAGAGCTGGTCGAAGCCTCTGATGCCAAGCTGGGCCCAATCTGTGCCTCTTCATTGAGCCAATCCAAGCACTCGTCAGACAAAGTATAACTGAAAGTGGGAGCGGGGGCCAGGAGTTCTCTCGTCCTCCATGCTGTGGCATATCGGGCAAGCTGTGCACCTCGAACTGGGAATGAAGCTGGATACTCTATCCCCTCTGGTGGACAACTCTGATCATGACCGAACTGGCGCTGGAACCGGAACGGAAAGTAGAATACACAGTGGGTCAGACCAATCAACTGGATCTCGATCAACTGGGACATGCTATAGCTCATTGCCGGGAGATTAAGTCAAGGGCAGCGCCAAGCAATGCGATCTGCAGACAAATTGCACATCTAGTCGAACCATCATCCCTCATCAAGGGCATCGACTAAACGTTGTTGAAAGAAGTAGCCGCGAGCTGAGTAGGCTGGGCAAGAGTCCACAACCTGTAACTTATCCATCAACCATACCTGGGGAGGGATGAAAAATGAGAGAATAAAGAATAGAGAGATGTACGATGAGAGAAAAGTAAGACAAGGGTTTTGTGAGAAAAACTGAGCTTGTGGGCCGAGTGATGTGAGCAATACATATGTGAGATTGGGTGGGAAACATTACCTGCAGCAGTAGTGGACTTCCCGCAAATCTGGTCGTCTACCGGCGATAGAAAGCATCCAAGCCCATCAATGTTTCGGCCAATGCCATGGCAATGCAGCTCTTTCCTTCCTTCAAGCCTTGAACAACTTCAATCAGACGAATGCTAGATCCACCGAAGCCCGGAGCAAGCAGAAAATGAGACAGCAAGCACAAGCAGAGGGCATGTTGTCGAAAACCTTGCCAATGATGGTCGCCGCGGTCGCCAGCATCAAAAAAGCGATGAATCAAGCCGAGGATGTCCAGTCCCCCATTACAGATCAGAGACCGAGTGTCATGCAGGGTGAGTCTGCACATCCGCTCTAAAGCTTGGGCGTGGCCAAAACGAAACTGAGGCAAGATCTCTTCATAGCGTTCAGACTCCATCAAAATTTGAAAATCTTCGAAAGTTGGACATACCTCTTGCCCGCCGAAGCTAAAGATATGCGTTACTGGGTTCCAAAACCTCGCCACGACATGCAGGAAAGGAAGGTGCAGCGGAGTACGGCTCAACATGAATAGTGCATTCAAGCCGAAGCCCCGGAAGTTCAACTTTTCCGAGCCGTCTAAAGAAGCGATCCAAGCTGTGAGATTTTCAACGAGAAACGCCTCCATTTTGGTGCAAAACTAAGATGAAATGAATCAACCACGGAGCTAGGTCTTTTAAAGGGGATAAGGCACTGTTCGGAGGGACACGTGTCAAAAAACTGGTGGTGCCTGAGCAAAGTGGCCGGCCGGCCACCTTTTCTGATAGGCCGGCCACCCCTCTCCCCTCTAATGCAAAAAGCTAGTCGGCCGGCCCCCAAAGGTGGCCGGCCATGCTGTAATCTGTGTATTTGGTCCTGTTCTACCCTTTGGAAGAAAATCCCTAACATTTCCATGCATCGGGAGTGTCGAAGGCCTCCATTTCCCTCTGTTTCGGATGCATTCCGTCACCCAGATCGTTTGAAATGTACTTTGTTTATAGAGTTGGTGTTTAGTCTTGCTTATCGAGTTTTTGTTTTGTTAGTCGAGCTGTTTCGTTTACCGAGTCTTGTTTATCGAGTCGCCGAGTTTTGTGCATTTGAGTTGTTACTCTTTGTTTATCAATTTTGTTGTGTTGTAAACTTGCTGAGGTTTTGTTGTCTCTTAGTAAGTTAGGTTGTTTAGTTTGTCGTGTCGGTTCGCTACCTGACTTGGCAAATACACAATGCATATTTACCGTTTAATCTCATTATTTGCAAAATGATGCGATGCGATGCTAAGAACATAAAGTACAACACTTTTTCAAAAAGCTGTTTCATTCCATCATGCTTCCTTTGTTACAACATTTTACAACAAAGGTACAAGTTTTACAGAAAATGAAACTGCCTAATAATGTACAATGTGCTACAACTACTAGTAAAAAAGGTAAATAAAGCAGGAAACAGCTGCACCAATGCTCTCAAGAGCAGGAATAAGAGGCCCTCTTCGTCCTCTACTGTGAAATAGGCTCTGCACCACCGGCACCATTTGAGTCGAAACTGTCATCCTCGGGATCCTCCTCAGCCTCCTCTCCACTCCCTGAACCAGGGTCGGAACCCTCCTCTCTGTCAGCAGATGTCTTTGACTGACAATCTGCAGCCTCCTCATCCTCTTCGTCCTCACCGGGCTCCTTCTCTACGATATGTGCTCTGCGTCTGCGGGATGACTCCTCTCTCCCGGCCCCGTGAGAAGGCCGAGATGGCCCGGCTCCCCGAGAAGGTCGAGATGGCCCAGCTCCCCGAGAAGGCCTGGATGACCCGGTCCGTGGCTGATATACCGGAGGCATCTGAAAATAAAAAGTGCAGTTTGAATACATCAGCTCAAATGTGTGTATCAGATACAGATGTAAGCAAACTACATGAAATTAGGGTGCATGCAGATACAGTATATGAATGTGGTGTGTGTCAGATGTGCTCTACACAGGCAACCTACCAATGCAGTGAAATGATCAAGTTCAGCATGTCATCGGAAGTATGATAAATGCGAGAAAATTAAAGAGTACTTGGACACCCATGATGGACAACTGTGCCTCTCTCCGTAAGACCATGCCCTCGAGTGCGGCCATCATCCCGAGCATCTCATCCATATACTCGACCGGAGGCTGCAGATATAAATGCAAAATATCAGTAAAGAAATGAATGTCCAAGTATCTGAGTGATAAATCAAAGCTGTAAAGCATACCGGCGGCAAATCAGGATCTCTGACATATCTGTGGTCAGACATGGGAGGCTCTATCGAAATCGAGTAGGGAGTCCCGAATCGCCATCCCGTCAGCTCGGTCGGCATGTCTGGCCACCCAGGATGATGATGAGTTGGAGGAATCGGGGGAACCAATCCATCTCCACCTCTGGATGTACTAGCCTTGCTAGTGCAAGAAACGTCCGTAGCCCGAGCCCTGCTTAATGAGGGCATACCAGCGGGTCTCCTCGTCGGAGTATGGACTCCCATCAACGAAGGCATCAAGTATGTGTGATGATAAGTCGCGTACTCTCCCTGCTCCAGATGAAGAAATACATCAGCGCCCAACCTGACGTCAACAACACCCTGGGGAGGGAGCCTATCAGCGGTCCGCATGTCGTCTGGGGGTGCTGAAGGAATGTCCTGAACGGGGTAGCCCCATGTCTAGCGCAGGAAGCGCTCCCCTAAAAACCAGGCCCTGCCAACCGGCCCCTCTAGCAGGATCCTGTACCGAGAGGCACCACAGGCTTCGGCAAACTGGAATCGAAGGTCTCTACCCAAAGGCGTCCAAGGCTGCCATGTGATCTGCGGATAACCAATGCATAAGCTGATCAGAAATTGTAAATGCGCAAGATAAATCGAAGGTTGGAAACATGAAGAACTGAGAGTTCTGCAATACCTCTGATGGCCGTACTGTATCGAAGTACTGCGGTAGATAGAGGAGAGACTCCTGAGGTCTCGGCCGGTACGGGCCCTCAAATACCAACGAGTAAGGGGTCATGAGAGGCATCTCCACCTCGAGCTCCGGAGCTAGTGTCGGGAAGTACGCATAGATCCATAGCTATGGGAAACAGGGCAGTAGCCATCAGAATACAGAATGCTGAGTGCAAATTGTAAATACAAAGTGCTGAGAGAAAAGTGCAAGGTACAGAGTGTAAAATGCGCCGTGTGTGCAATGTGCAAGTAATGAAAAGCAGAAATGTAAATCAAGAGGGTAGAAAGTACCTCCCAGGCTCTCCAATAGCCGCCGAGTATGTTCCCCCGTCCGCGGGAGGTCGCGCTCATATAGCAATAAAGAGTAGCCAGACTAGCGCCACCCCAATCATACCGCCGGACCTGTGATAGGTCCACTAGGCCACTCAACAGATAGAGCCCGATAGTGTTCCCCCTATCGGCAAACAGAGTGGTCCCGAAGAGGAACATCAGAAATCCGCAGGTATACTGGGCTACCTCCTCAGGAGTCTCAGGATCTATCTCCACCCTCCGAAAATGGGAAGAAAACCAAGTATATCGGACCCTGCCCGAAGATCTGTCAATTGGCGGGCAAGCTCCCAATAAGTAGATCCAGACGGCCTCCCATTGGCCCATGTCCTCGTCATATGGGATCGCCCAGCCTCCCATATCAAGGCCGGTCAATACGGCGAAGTCAAATGGGGTCATAGTTATGTCCCCAGTGGTAGAGAAATGAAAGGAGTTGGTGGTATCCCACCATCTCTCCACCAAAGCACCCATCAGCATCTTACTAACCGGACAACGAGATATCCCAGAGCAGAAGGGCCCAAACCCTACCAAGTCAACCAAATCGCGGACAGCCTCCGGGAGCTCCACATACCACTTCCTAGCCACAACGGAGCCGTATCCTCATGCGATACGGGAAGTCACCTGTATTCAGAATGAATACATACATTCAGTCTCAAAATGAAATAAATGAGCTGTGTGCAAATGAAATAAATGAGCTGTGTGCAAATGAAATATATGAGCTGTGTGCAAACTAAAACAGATACAATGCAATGAGCTGCGTGCAAATCAAGTATTTGGGCTGTGTGTTCAAATTTCAAAATCAGTAGGCTGCGTATTCACCTTAAAGTTCGAGCTGCGTGTTTGACGTCAAGTGTTTGGGTTGTGTGTTCAAATTTCAAAATCAGTGGGCTGCGTGTTCACCTCAAAGTTCGGGCTGCGTGTTCAACGTCAAATGTTTAGGCTGTGTGTTCAAATTTTAAAATCAGTGGGCTGCGTGTTCACCCTCAATCTGGGCTGTGTGTTCAGAAATTCAAAGTTTGGGCTGCATGTTCAAATTTCAAAATCAGTGGGCTGCGTGTTCACCTTAATCTGGGCTGTGTGTTCAGAAATTCAAAGTTTGGGCTGCGTGTTCAACCTTCTGTCAAGTGTGTGCTGTATGTGCACCTTCCATTCAGGCTGTGTGTTCGAAAATTCAAAGTTTGGGCTGCGTGTTCAACTTTCTAACAAGTGTGTGTGCTATGTGTTCACCTTCAACTCATGGACTGTGTGTCCAAAAATTCAAGTGATTGAACCATGTGTTCAAGATGCAAACAGAATACGGTGTCATAGACTAAAGCATTCTAAACAAGCGGTGCACTCAAATGAGTGGATAAACATAACATGGAATGCATGAAAAATGCAGGTTACATCGCAGAAAATATGAAAGCGAGGAACATACCTCCTGCGCCTGATGGGAGAGGTGGGACTCCGGCTCTCGCAATAAAAGATCCCCGGGTGCTCGATCATCGAAATCGGTAAAATGGTAGAAAACTGCCTGGGGGAGCATATGTGTCGGAGGGTCGTACCTCTCGGGTATGAAAGGTAGAACCCTCGGAGGTAGAGCCATGATATCAGGATTATCCCCGGCACCCGGAGGACCTCTACCGTGAGGAAAATGACCGGCTATTTCAGAAAATCTGCAAAAAGAAGCAAAAATGAGCAAAATAAGCCAAAATTGAAAAAAGTCAACAAAAGTCAACTTCCGAGAAAATCTTCCAAATGTTGAGACAAACTCACCCCAAGTGGCGAAAATGAAGAAAGAGGCACCGAAATCAAAATTTAATCAGTTCAAAGTGAAGAGAACTGAAAGTTTTTGCGAAACAATTAGGCGTGGGGCGTTGGAAAACACGTATAGAGCTCAGATCTGAAGAGGAAAATGGTCTAGGAAGGTAGAGAAGGTGTTTTTGGAGTTGGAGTTATGAGGAAAAATGCTTTGGCCAAATGGATTTAAAGAAAAGAGAGTGAAAGTACCAAAATGCCCACGGTTTTGGAAAAGTGGCCGGCCAGCCACCTTTTCGGGTATGCTAGCCACCCCTCTCCCTCAACCCTGGCCGGTGGCCTCTCCTTGGGAAGAGAGCTGGCCGGTGGTGTTCCCCAGGTGCCCACCAAGCTCTCTGCAAATTTTGGGGAGGATTAGAGTCCCCGGGACCTGAAAAAGTACAAGAGAAGTGCACTTTCTGTCGCGAAATCGCTCTACCAGAACTTCAACTTCAACTTTCGATGCGTTTCTCATCGTTACTCGTCAAAAGTGAGATGTATCCTTTTTGAACATGTTGCGATCCCTCCGGGAGGTAAACCGGAGGTCGCGCTCATCAAAAACTTGCATTTATTTGCTCGTCATTTTATGACAAATTCGCATTCGAATCCACATTTATTCTGCATTATTATGCACGTCACTTGCATTCTCATGCACACCACTCATACTATTGTGCACGTTTCACGGGTGTTGTCATACCCTCATGCTTAACCCGCGTTGTCAAGCGCGTTACTCCTTGCATTGCGATGCACTTTTCTATCGACGCCGCGATTGTCTGCATTCAATATCGTTTTGAAAATATGTTGTTAACAATGTTGTGCTTGTTGAGTCTCTCTCTTTTCAGGGCACGATATTGTATGTACGGTTCATTTGAGGCTGGTACGACCAGACGAACCGCGCAGGTATTGTATCTTCTCCGTGTGAGACGTGGCGAGAATTGAATAATTCTCCGCATTCTTAACTGCATGAAATGTAGTTGTTGCTTTTCATTCTTGCTTAAAACTGTTACATCTATTGTGAATATGTGCTTCATTACAGCTTGCTGCATTTGCATGATCATTGAGTTACCTTCGGCTTCTTGCATTGCCAGTTGCATTTTGCCCCCCCTGCCTGCGGGCACATCTCTGTTTGTCTTGTCTATTTGTCTAAGTCTTCGGCCTTGTCAAAAATGGGTCGTCTCTAGGCTTTGACATTCACTTCTGTCACTTCTGACTTCTGAGTTTTGTCAAAGAGGGGCAACTGTAGACACCCCAATTTTGACCGACCTTAAGACTCAGACGTCACCAGTTGAGTGCTCGGTGATATTACATATCGTGCTCGTTCAGAAGTTTCAGAGTCTCGACTGCGAGCCTTGCCTCCGGACTTTCGGACTCTTTCGTGCCTTTCCTCGGTTTGCGAACCAGGCTCTATTTTCTCTATTTTCTCTTCCCGAAGGGAAAGAGAGGTCTCGTAGATCATCTCTCAGTGGCCGTAGGCTACGTTTCGTGGTCGTAGGCCATTTTTCCCATTTGGAGCCCGATTTTCGATTTTTCGGAGCCAACGGCCGTGTGCCTCGGTTCGGGACCACCTAACCACCTCCGTTTGCTCCGGTTTTTGGCACACACCTTATTTCTTCCCTTTTGAGGAACACTGTGGCCCGAGAGACCAACTTCGTGGTCGAACGACACCTCCGATGCTTAACAGCCTATTTTCGGGGCCCCCGGGCCGCGTGTTTCGGTCCCCGAACCTTCGCTTTGCATCTGTTTTGGTTCATTTTTGGTGGAGACCTTATTTTCATTGTTAGGAAGCTTGTAGGAGGATGCGAGCCCAGCAATTGTTTTGAAAAGCCAGCTGTATTTCTTCATCGCTCTCCGTCGCCCGTTTTCCTCACTAAAAAGCTAATGTTGACCACCCTGGGGCTACTTTCTTTAGCCCTAAACCCCATATTTGTGTTTTACACACCTAGGAGGCCACCAATATGTATAGGCCGGCCAGTAATTGTCCTTGACCCTTTTGAACCCCTCTAAAAAGTTGGCTTTTCTCTCTCCTGGTTTACATTTTCTGGGTTTTGACCACATATTTGTGTTGTGCACACATGGGAGGCCACCTTTTTGGGATGGGAGGCCAACAATTTTCATTGACCCTTTTGACCCCTGGTCGGCCGGCCACCTGATCCTTTTGAACCTGGCCGGCCAGAATCCTCTCTCCAAGTGCCTTCCATCTGTACCCTATGTTTTTCCCCAGATTTTGTATCCGGGGGGCTGCCTTTTGGGGGGGAAATTTGAATTTGATTTTCCCCCCCATTCCTCCACTCTCCTCCTCTATATAACTAGCACCCCTCTTTCATGTTTGAAGGTTACAAAAATTGTTTTGAGCCTTGCATACAACTCTCCCTCTCCCTCTCTTCCAAACCCTTCAAACCCTAAGGTTCTTGCCCCCTTTACACTTCCACTCATAGCACCACACCTCCACCCTCTATTCCAACCATTTGAAGCTGATTTCCAGAGGCTAGGAGCACCATTTCTTGGACCAAAAGTTGTTGAAGACTTAGGCTACAAGGGTAAGTCTCTTTTCCCTTTGTTGCTTGCATTTTTGGGCACTGACTCAAACTAGAAATAGTCATATTTCGAGCTCTTCTCCATGTTTGATCAAGGGTCTTTCTCTGTTTGAGGTCTCCTCCTCCCCCTTTGTGTTTAAACTTTCTTTTAGGCCTATTTTTGCATGATATTTTAGGCTTATTTGTGAGCTGTTTTGGACTTGGTCATAAACTGTGAAATGTCTTGTTTTGAGCCCCTCTTCAATTTTTTTGAAGGGATCTTCTCTGTTTGAGCTCAGTTGCTACCATTTGCCTCTTTATCCCTCTTTTAGGCTTTTTTCTTGCATGCTGATTTAGCCTCACTTTTGTTCATTTTCGAGACTTGATGTAAACTGTAAAGTGCTTCATTTTGAGCCCCTCTTCAACTTTGTTGAAGGGATCTTTACTGTTTGGGGCCAGATGCTGTCCCTTGTCTCTATTCTCTCTTTTAGGGCCATTTTTGCATGATAGATTAGCCCTATTTATGTTCATTTTTTAGACTTGTTATAAACTGGAAAAAGGCTTGTTTTGACATCATCTTTCTGTTTTATCAAGGGAATTATTTTATTTGAGGTCACATGCTTCCTTGTATGCTTGATTGTCCATTGTTTTGAGCCTTACACCTAGGCCCCAATTGCATGCTTTGTTTGGCCTTATAGCCGCTAAAATCCAGTGGATTTTTAGTGGCGGGAACACTATTTTGAGAGCCAAGATTAGAGGGGGGTGACCCCCTCTCTCCTTCTCTTGTTTGGTGGCCTTTTTGGCCTTCCAAAGTGTAATAACCCTCATCACTGCTTACCGATAAACATTGATTACCGGCAAACTGAACTGATTAAAGTACCGTTAAAGTACCGAACTGACTGATAATTGAACTGATTAAAATACTGAACTGACTGACTGAAAACTAGAACTGAATTGACTGAGTATGTGTGTTAATTTGTATTCTATCTGTTTGATTGATTATTTGATCTGTTCCCGTTTTATGTTTAAACTGCTAATTGAAGGCCTTATCGGCGGCCGAACCGGGAATTGAGTGATGTTTTATGATCCTCATAATTAATATGAATTTATGGTGTATCTACCTGAAAACTGATTAGGTATGATTAAATTAGATTAAATATTGATCAATTGCTTAAGTTGGCCCTATTTACTAAACTAACCCTTAGTGGCCCACTCAATACAATATATTTGAGCCTCATTAGACATGTAGGTAACATTTTGTTCAGCCATTTCCTTGCTCTTGCCGACTTGAGAGGGAGAGAGGGAGAGAAAGCTTGAGTTCTTCACAATTTGCTTAGAAACTTGAAGAATTTGTAGTAGATTTTCATAGTTGAGCTTCCTTGACGTGAATACTAGACTTAGGTAAGGATTTCATCTTCTCATTCTTGTGTTTGAGCTAATTCTTGCATGGTTCATGATTAATTGTAGAGCTAAGTCATGTTTTAGTTCATACATGGTGAATTGAAGCTCATTTCATGCATGCATGTTTGAATTGTTGAATTGTGAGTTGATTTCATGGTAAAATGGTACATGCATGTCCATAACTTTGCAATGGTCCATGTTTTCAACTTGTTTTTGGATCAATTGGCTCCTTAGAGCATCAAATTGAACTTTGAAGTTGTTTAAAATTCATACATGTTTGCATGTTCATATTGTTCTTGAAATTGGTTTGAAATTGGGTTTGAATTCAACACCCTTGGGCTTTGATTTCTCAAAATTGAGCTTTGAACCATGATATTCTATGTGTTTATAAAGGTTTTCCAGAAAAATGGGCCCAAGAGGATTGGTTTTGATGCATTTGAACCTGGTTTTGGCTTGGAGGTGCAATCTGGAATTCCCAGATTTTGCGCTTCCGCTCGAGCGGGGGAAGTGGCACTCGAGCGTGGAATCCGAGCATCCAGTATTTCTGCGTACTGTTTTACAGTCCGCTTGAGCAGAGGATTGGGCGCTCGAGCGGAGGATTGTGTCTCAAGCTCGAGCGGGCATCGAGCGGAAATTTCACCCATCCAGTACTTTTACAGTACGCTCGAGCGGGAAAGTTGACGCTCGAGCGGGTACCTTTGTTGCATGACCGCTCGAGCGGGGGAAACCTACGCTCGAGCGGGACTCTATTTTTCTGAAAATTCTGAAACTGCTTTTTATGTACATCTTTGCATCCTCATCCCATTCTCGGCATTTTTAGGCCTAGTTTAAGACATCTTTGAGGATATAGATGTAGAACACACCGAGGCATTAGGGGTTAAGTTATTATCTTTCCCAGCTGTGTAGCTTAGTGTGTTCAATCTGTTAACTGTGTAGGGTTGGTGACTGGAGAGGCACGCTCTAGCATACTGTAGCCCAAACTCTGTGAGTAACGATTGTGTAAAGATATGTTCACAAATGATTATCTTCTGAACAACTGAATTGTACTGTTTTCTGAACTGATTACTGTTAACTGAATGAATGTGTGTCCTATATTCTGAATTGTATTGTGGCATCCTTAGCACCTACTGTTTACTGTTACTGCGACAGAATTCTCTGTCGGTTCCCTTGTTGGAACCACTACTGTTTACTGACTGATGGCCATCATTACTGCTCGGTCTTTTAAGACCTACTGTTTACTGTACTGATATGCTAATGGGTGTAGCACATATGACTGTACTGACTGAAAGACTGAAATACTGTTTAAATGAACTGTTTTCATACTGTAAGGACATTCATTCTTAACCTCTTTACGCTTTATGTTATTCACTGGGCTTTAGCTCACTGCTCATATATATATGTAGGTGTTCAGGCACCAGACCACGGCTAGAGGCGTCAGGGTTACTCCAGTTTTGTCAAGCCAGCCTATGTGCCTCACTGCGAGGTTCCGAGCCTATCGTGCTAAGGCTTAGGGGTGTTTTAGAATCCCCCTTTTGTACTGTCTTACTGTTCTATATAGACGGAATGTTTACTGTACTGTTATGCAGGGATTGAGTCCCTAGTCTGAATGATTGTAAATACTGAGCATACTGTTCTGTACTGTTTATGTATAAATGTATGAAAAGTCTTTTTGCAGACAGACTGTCACAGCTCATTGGGCATTGTTTATTTACTGTTTTGGCTTCCGCCAGGCCCTGTACTCTGTATTACTGTATTACTGTTCTGCAGGCCTTCGGTAATCTCGGATTACTGGCCGGTTACGGTGCTAAACCCATAGGGCCGGGTTTGGGTCGTGACACAAAGAGACCCTACCTTGCATGCTTCGAAGTCACTTTCCAAGGTCAATTTGGTGAGTTTTAGGACTACCATATTTTATTTTCATAGTTTTTTATGCCATGATAAATGTCTACCTTGCATGTGCTTAATAACTCCATGCATGGCCCTCCAAAGTAACTCATTATTTTTGCATACCATGGTTGCATATCAGTGGTTATTTGGGCTTATTTTCACATGATTTATTCACTGATTTTTTCTGGTTTGGTGAGATTACATTTGCTTCATATACTTGCCATGTAAACCATGATTGCTAGTCAAGATTGCATGCTATTTTGTCCACCATGCTAGCATCTTTTGGCCATGCTTTCAAGTGGAAATATTCCTGTTTTGGGACTGCCTTGGCTCTGTCTTCATACTTCAAAATCAAATAATGCATGCTTTGTATAGCTATAAGTCATTTCATGTGCCTAGTTTCGAGTTTCGGGTTTCATCTCATACATCGGGTGCCATTTTTCCATGTTTTGGGGCTGTTTAGCATCATATTTCAGTGCTGGAATTTGTGAGTTTGCATGCCATCTTGCATCCCTTGCCATGTCTTGTTAGAGTTACATGTTATGCCTTAGGTTCGGTCTTCGGTTTGCGTGCATGCGTGCACGCATTTTGAGAGTCTCATTTTCACCTAATGGCTACTGATGTGAGTGTGGCTGAGGTCCACTCATGTTAGTGTAAGTCCATTATGCATTGTGTATGCCATTTCATTTCATAGCATTGCCTATGCAAGGTTGTATGTTAGAGCATTGTGTATGCCTCGTTACATCGTGCATTGTGTGTGCCATTTCATAGCATTGCATATGTTAGGTTGCATGTTAGGATTGCATTCATGCATGTCATGCATATTGCATTGTGCTTGGGATAGGAGTTAGCCCAAGCACGGGAAACGAGAGACGTTTCGTACTCCGAGTGACGGAACGTGTCTCAATTTCCGGTCGTCGACACTCCGGATTATCCATGATGGGGTCTGGGCCTTGTTGTGTCCATATGTGCATTCATTTCATATTGAGTCATGCAATTCGATTTCTCGGCCATCATGAATCGAGATGCGTGATTGGTTGCACGAGGATCGATGATTACACTCCCTGAAGAGTAGTCATGCATACATATGTGAAAATACTTTGCTATGCCCCTTTGTTGCTCTCTGTTGCAGCAAATCAGAAATCAGCAACCTTCCAGAGCCTGGCACGCATCCCAAGAATAATTGCAAACAGAGGCAAACTGGGGCATCGCAAGGGATTCTCCGCACAAGGCAACCCGAACATGCATCATTCATCATTTGGAACAGAGCTGAGGCGGTCCATGGATTTGCGTGCCAATTTACTGCTTTCCTAGATTAATTTGTTAATTAATTAGGATTCTGTATTTATTCAGGACTGTATTATTTATTCATTTGGGACTGCATTATTTATTCGGACCCTCTGCGCGAGGGCAATGTTGTAATAAGTGTGCGTGTGTGTGATGTATGTCTTCCAACCCCACGTCTTTCTCCCTTTTATTTATCAGCTTATGATGGTTAGATTAGGGCATGTTTCAATTAGCATACAGTATGATAATATGTTTGCATTCATTCATCTGTCTTGCATGCACCGGGCTCGGCGCATCATACTAACTGCATTTGTATCTCAATTCCAAGTTGAATACATGTTAGTTGTAGCATTTCACATGCCATCTTTGGAATAGCCGAGCCTATCTTAGTTGCATTTTGCATGTATTGCATTAGACATTTCTGTATAATTAGGATCATGCATGGATTTCTAACATAGCTTTTGTTTTGGCTTGGAGTACTCGGTAAGTGTTTATGCTTTAGCATCCTTGCATGTGTGTGAGTGACTGCCATGATAGCATGCTTACCATGAGGCTATATGCTTATGTGATATAACTGCCTGAATGCCTGTGGTTGAAGGTTGGATTATTTGAATTGGAATAAATGCATTGACTGTGAGTTTTAAGCCCACTAGATAGTGTCAGAATCATGTTTTTCTAAGCCCATCCGAGGTTGGCAAATCCACGTCTTAGCCTACTTGCAGGTAGCACCATCAAACCACTTTAAAAAATAAACATGAAATGTTTTGTTCCAATTCAGACGATCCAGTCTATACTTGTATGCTGTGCGCATCACATAGTAAATCTAGGCTAATAACCGGAATAAGAACGCATAAAGTTTTCAAAACTAGATATCATGGTTAGTAGAGGCCGATCTTTGATCGGGCGAGCGGGGGTGCTCACGAAGTGACCTTCCCCAATCGTACCCAAGTTCCCGAGCCGAGGCAACTTTGGTGATGACGGACACATGGCCTTAGGCAACGAGTCAGGGTTTCCTAAATTTTCCAAAAATAAAATATTTAGGTGGCGACTCTGTATCTGGCAAAGCAGTCCATGTTTGGCACTTCTTTCAAAAAATCTGTTTTCTCAAAACGATTTGCCGAATTTGGACTCTTTGGTTCAGATTAAGAACCGTGACAATTTGAGTCCGAACTGTAGTGAACCCCAATACGAACAGAACGGGACCTCATTCCTCCCGGGGCGTTTGGGGGCGTCTACAACCGCCCTCAATGCTTTTTAAACTGTCACTTCCACATACCATCTGGCCATGAAAGTTCCTACCGACCTCGGGGTCGGCACCGTGAGGGGAGAGCAGACTGTGGCCAGAGAATGCTACGTTGCTTCACTCAAAGAGGTCAAGCTGAAGGAGGCTATGATCAACGAAAAACTCAACGTCAGAGACGAAGACGAGTTAGTCAGAGGGGAACTAGTGGAAGAACTTGTTGAAGTCCCCATCAACCCCATGAACCCAACAAAACATAGCCAAGATCGGCAGCCAACTATCCTCCCAAGCCAAGCCAACCTTACAGCCCTCTTAACCGAGCACAATGATGTGTTTGCCTGGATTCATTCCGACATGTCGGGTATCGATCCCTCCTTCATCACTCATCGTCTCAGCATTGAGCCCTATTTTCAACCCTTCCGCCAGAAACAGCGTGTTTTTCACCCGGAACGCAATGCTCTTATTGCTTCTAAGGTAGACAAACTACTGGAGGCACAGTTTGTCAAGAACATAGACTACCCTAGATAGCTGTCAAATGTGATCATGGTCCGCTAGTATTTTCCAGGCGTTCGACATCAACTGCCCTAGAGCCACCTCTAGCTTGTTAAGTACGTCCACCACTATTTGGGGGAGTGGTAGCTCAGAACCCCTTGTAGTGCTTCCTCGTATAAGGTGAATTCTGCCGGCCGTACATCCGACGCCCTCTCCTTAGACGTGGGCAGCCTCAACTCTATTTCCGCAGGAATTTGGTACTTCCTCCGTACCTCCGCAAACCCTTCCACCGTAAACGTAGATCTGTATGCCTTGGTGTGCCAGTAATCCGGCTCCATTTGGCTATTCAGCCTAGCGGCCGCAATCATCATTGTCGGATGAGCCCGCGCCCCTTGCGCAGCTCCTCTCTTCTCCCTCCGCTCCGCTCGATACTGTTCCGCCAACTCCACCGTGTCGTCTTCCCTTAAAGAGTCTAGTCTCATGGTTGGCACTTCATCTCGAGTCATTTCTCCTATGTGTCTGCGTATAGCTTCGGACGCTGGCACAAGAAGGTTCGCAAAGTGTTGCAGAGGCGTATCACACGAAACAAATGAGTTCACTTCTGAGATGTGTTGGTTTCTTGCGATAAGGTAGGTAAAGCGAATAACTCCAAATGCCCATGGTTTGCCTATATTCCAAGGGTCAAGATTAAATTTCGCCAGTTTGAAAATTTTCAAAAATTTTCGTCTCGCCTCTTTAATGCCCTATATTAGCCCATCCTTTCATTTCCTACTAACGTACCACCTCTCTTATTACGGGATTGTGCCATGTGTACGACCACGATCCACTAGTCTCTTTTCCTTCCCTGTCTATTCCACTTCACATCATCACGTGCCACGTCGCGCCTCGAGCCCCGCGCATCGCCATTTTCCCTTCTCACTCAATCACCTTTTACGGTCGGCCCTTCTCGCAGTCGCGGCCGACCCTCCTTGTAGTTGGCCTTCTCACTCGGTCACCCTTCGCGGTCGCCTCTCTCACTAGGTCACTCTTCGCGGTTGGCTCTCCTCGCAGTCGGCCTTCTAACTCGGTCACCCTTCACAGCCGGTCCTCCTCGCAATCAGCTTGCTCACTCGGTCACCTTTCATAGTCAGCCCTCCTCGCAGTCGGCCTTTTCACTCTGTCACCCTTCACGGTCAGCCCTCCTCGCAGTCGGCCTTCTCACTCGGTCACCCTTCGCGCTTGACCCTCCTTGCAATCGGCCTTACCACTCGGTCATCCTTCGCGGTCGGCCCTCCTCGCAGTCGGCCTTACCACTCGGTCATCCATCGCGGTCGGTCTACCTCCTATTGGTCTTCTCTCCGTCGACCTCTCACAGCCCTATCTTCTTTCTTATTCTCTTCGTTAGACTAAAGCTGCACTTGGGAATGGGGGGCTGCTGACATAGGTAGGCCTATAGGGGCTTTTGGCCACCGCTTAGAGCCCAATACATAATTCAAACACCAAAGCCCAACGTTGCTGGAGCCCAACGTTGCACCAAAGACCAATGATATCTAAACACTTGTCAATAGATAAACCATCCACATAAGCAGACAAAGATCCTGTAGAATTATTGCACCACACATCAGCCATTAATGAGGTTCCCTGCAGCATTAATTACGATAACCCCTTCACGTCGGAACAGAACAGCCTTACCATGAACAAGGCAAGCTAGAACATAGACTTTCAGCCAACATGACAGGTCGGAGTAGACAAGAAAATGATGAGCAAAGGATATAAGCAGGTTTCTAAGACAAAGAGAAGGTTAAGTTCTTTATCACCATCCTATCTCTATATCCCGTTGATCTCTCTTCTCTAACTTGCTTGTCGGAGGGTTCGCTGGAGGACTCCCGTTCTCCGTTGAACTCTTGTGCAGGTTTCTCAGTGGGCCCAGCGATTGGACAACCGCGTGGAAGGCCTGGTTCAGTTCGACTCGTTCCTCAGAGACAAGTAGTATCATCAGTTTGTATATGGGTCAATTTGGTAATTTTGCATCAAAAGTCAAGTGTTTTGTGATTTTGTGACTTTTTTTTTTGTCTTTATGTGCTTATTTAGTCCCAATATGTTTACCAAACGAAGACTCAGTGTGGATGATTATAACCAGCACTAGTCCGTCAATTCTATGTTGGGACGTGTCGAATCTTATCAAATTCTATGGGGTAACTCACTGAAACAGGATGAATAAGCAATAATACGCTCTAACTTCTTTACAAATTAAAATAAGATTAACACATTATAAAGAGATTTTTATTCTACATCCAGCCAACAAGTTTCATATCAGATGCAAACCATGTACACATATGCAAACACATATATTCTTATAAATAATAGGATATTTTCTGCATTAACAAATCCATTATGAAAATTGGAGAGTTGTGATTGGATTGCATGGTTTTTTTAGATCGATCCCGGTTTTCCTGGTTCTAAACCAATCGATTATAAGTGATTCTTGGCAAGTGAATTGAAGAGTTTATTGAAATTCAATGAAAGTCGTGACGATAAGTAATGGTAGTCTATGAAGAGAGTGATGATGGAAGCTATAGTAGAATAAAGGAGAGAGGGGGCAAAGAAGGAGTACGTGATGAGAGTGAGAGAATGTATAATATATGGATGTGGGTATATGTGTAATAACTCGAAAATTTAAGTTGTCCCTTAAATTTTATATTAATATTATTTAATTATAAATGATTTCAAAAAAAAAATTAACTTTATATTATTATTCAATATCATTTTCTGAGTATTATGATATTTTTATTATATTTTTCTCTCTATATTTTTCTAGACCAAAATATACTAAAACATAACATTTTTTGTACGACCATGATGCGTGTCCCCCAAGCTATCTTGCCGCCTATGCGTTATTCACTATATATATAGACGAGCTAATCAATCTGAGCCACATCGTCTTTTTCCTCTCTCTCTGCTCTCTGGTATTTTTTTTTATATATAAAACTTTGAATTTAGGGGTTGTTTGAGTTGAACTATATAAGTGCACTTTTTGAATTTTTGACTAAAAAAGTAGAGGAAAAAAAATATGTATGTTTAGGGGTAACTTTTTGACTTTTTTTACGAAAAAATGTGTATTAAAATATTGTATCAACTAGCAAAATTACCTTCTTACCCTTTGACCACTGACATCTTTCTGTACATGTCAGTGCCCATCCGCACTGTGTGGTGCACATTCCATCACTGGGCTGCACTTTCTTTCTTTTTTTTTTTCCTTCACCAAAAAGTACACTGTTGGAACTAGCAAACCAAGGGCATTTTTGACTTTTTACTCTTTGTCTACTCAATATTTTTTTTTGCAAAAATATGTGAATAGTGTTAACTTTTTTACTTTTTTAGTAACTTTTTGACTATTTTTGGGGATGCCAAACACCTACTTAGTTTGGAGTATTTAGTGAGTCGCAGTGAACGAAAAGTAAAAGTTGGAATTAACATTAAAGTAAGTTATATTATACCTTGAATCACCATAATATTTTACGTATGTTTTGAGTTACTATAATTTATTTTACGCAATTTATATTTTATAAATTATATTAATATTTCAATTACGTTGATTATTTTATGAACGTTACTTGCTTAAATTGAAACCCATGGATATGTTTGTTTAAATTTGAATAAGTATTTGACAATGATTTCATAAGCAATTATTTTCTGTAAGTACTATCACAAGAGTCCCATGCCTCGGGGGATTTAAATAACCATTAGTTTCTGTTTGGTCTCCTTGTGGCTCTTTGTTTCTCATGGATCTATTGACCTCTGTTCTGTGCGGAGTAAAGTGTTGTGCGGAGTTAAGTGCTATACTATTGTGGGAGCCATCTATAAAATCTGTACAAGCCACCTCTTGAATCTGTACCTCTTATTGTCATGAATCCATTGACCTCAATTATGTTCTACACTGTGGTTATGGTTATGGTTATATATTTTAGTATAATATCATATGATTTCTGAAACAGATTTCTGTTATAATACGAGCAACTTATTTACTCTAATAGATATATTTTATCTATTTTAAGCCTAAAGCTTGTCCCTGGTAATTATGATTTCAGTATGATATTCTTACTCTGCCATGTGCTTATAGTTGTTTATCAATTTTCAAGAAACAATGCAATTTAGAAATAGCTTTTGGAGAGTCTTAGATGCGGGGCTGCGGAATAGACACACATAACACTTTTATAGTATTTATAATTCTATTCTTCATATATGAATATCGGCTTTTTTGGTCAATAAATTTTGTTATAAAATAAAAGTTTCAATAATTATTTTGATATTCTTACTTAAATATTATTTCTACTTGCTTTTATTTATTTGTTCGAGAATTGGCTGTAAGTAACTTCAGTTACTAGTCATCACAATGTTTAACCCTTTGGTATAGGGAGCGGGTCGTGCCAATATGGGTGTGGGTGAGGGACCTTATATTACAATAATAAATATTGTGGATCTTTCCTATTATTAAAAGTTAGAGAGTGGGAATTGGGGTCACTGCTGTGCCTTTGGCATAGCAGTGACTATTGTGCTTCATTTTGAGGTGCATTATGGATTTATTTTTATAATTTGAATCATTCATGTTGTAAGGTTTGTTGAGTACTTCATGTCTACCAAAAATCATATTAATCGGATACCAATAACTATATGATTGATAACCAAAAAAATAAACAAGAAGTTTTTCTTTTGAAAAATAGTATAAAAATATGCAATTCGATCATATAGTTATTGATATCCGATTAATATGATTTTTGGTAGGCTTGAAGTACTCAACAAATCCTACAAAATGAACGGTTCAAATCATAAAAATAAGTCCATAATACATTACAAAATGAAGCACAACAAAGGCATAGCAGTGACCCTAAGTCCTAGAGAGTGATGTTAGACTAAATATTCCTTTAATGCTTGTTTGGCATGTGCTAAAATAACACATGATATTTTAGCACATTATCTTATTTGGGTCACAATAATCTTATTTGAGTCATACCACTCATGTACCACATCACTTCAAACTTAATCCATATTTTACGATTTTTCATAAAAAGTCAAAAAGTATGCTAATCTAGCACTTCCTAAACAACTCCTAAATATTTGACACTATGGTAAAGGCGTGCACTATATGCACTCGATAAGTAAAAAAATAAAATGGCATAACTTTAAATTTTTAAGTCATAATTAAAAAAAAAATGTCATAACTAAACACAACATGAGATATAACTAAAGAATTTACGAGTCATAACTAAAATAATATTATAATTAAAGAAAAAAATTAGTCATGACTAACAAAAAATAATATAATTATGAGTGCATTACATTCTTTTTAAATAGGTGTATATTAAAATTTTCTAAAACTTATTGTAATATTCAAACTCGGAAATCAAGCTCAAATTCAATTGTTTAAAGTCGACATGGGGTAGCAAATTTAAAAGCTAACCAAGACTTTGATCAAATGATTGTGTAGAAACACTTGCGGATTTAAATGTTATAAAAACTTAATACCTTCTATATTGTCATTTCTTTTCTCACGGGTATCTAACAATACTAATCTATTGATACATATTTAGGAGAAATAAATAATAAATAAAACCGTATAACTCGGCTGGAATTGAGTCATTTACATCTCTACTTGTAATGATATTTCCTGGGAGCAAACATACAATTCATAATGAAAGTTACCATATTTTACATGAAAAAATATTTTATGTCAAAATATGATAAAACACCCAACTTAAACAAGAGCACAAGATGGAATGGGCTTGAATAAGTGTTGAATGGGCTTGAATAAGTGTTGAACTAAATAGGGGTGTGTGTGATACGGTTTGAATGGTATGAGAGTAAAATTATAAATCGAATGGCGGATTTGCGGATTGACAAATAGCAATTTGAACGGTTTTGGGCAGATTAAAAATTATTTTAACCAATTATCAAATATTTTCATAATATATAATACTAATTTGTATAATATTTTTCATATATATAACACAAACTAATTTTACATAATATTATATATATATATATATATAATTACTAATTTGTAATAAATTTTACATCTTAAATCTTTTTCACACTAATTTTTACTTTAATATTTAATTAGATGATAAAAAATATATATGTATTGATTATAGCGGAGCGGTGCGGTTTTGAAGATAAATTATAAACTTTAAAGTTTAATCTGCGATTAACGGATTGATGCGGATTGGTGTGATTTTAACAGATTAAGCAGTATTTAACATAGCTCTAGAACTAAGTGTGAAACTGTCACTTTAAGCTTTGTATTATAGAAAGAAGCAAAGCGGAACTAGTTTTCCTTTCCCCATCTCGTTCTACATTACATTTGTCTAAATTATATATTATTAAATAGGAATGACTTGTTTCCAGTTGAAATTTCAATTGAATCAGACAGTTGAGATCTCTAATCGATAGGAGTCATTAAACGGAATTAAAGATCTCAATTGTTTGATACAATTCAACTTTCAACTAGAGACAAGATAAATTCTTATTAATATTTTTTGTGTATATAATTTATTTTTCTTAGTTGTAAGAAAATGCACACTTTTATTTTATTTATCTCATCTTATAAATTTAAACTATCATCATTCAGTATTCATAACATATCATATTATCTATCACTTTTATTAGTACGACAAATCAAAAGATCACAAAAATATCTCGTCCTTGCCCTATTCTTGCCACCTTAACCTTGCCGGAATCATATTTGAGATGAGAGTAGAGTATTATTATATGCCTGTGTGGGTGATTTTCTGACCACACTGCCCGCTTAGTAACCAGTTGGAGAGTACCGGCAGAATAAATGGCACCTGGCTGACCTATAACAGAAAGAGAAGATTCCGGTGGTGGTTCATCCACCCGGGGGCACTCCAACGATCAAGTCAGTATATCTCTCAAAGATAAATCAAGTGCTAAAACTCACAAGCTTGAGTATCAAAAGCATACCTTAGACCCATGGGGGTGTCTTTCTTTTATAGCCAACACTAGTCCCAATAGAAGCCTAACTTCTATGGACTCAGGTTTACTGCTAATCTTGGATTTCCAGTAAGATTAGGATAAACTCTCTAAGAGTCTTATCTTAATACAAACTGAAATTTTCTCCCAATTTAGGACTCTTGTCCATATCTAGGTTGAGTTCCCTCTTTAGTCTAGGACTCTTGTCCATATCTAGGTTGAGTTCCCTCTTTAGTCTAGGACTCTTGTCCTTTATCCGCTTATCTCAGATTCCGATATCTTCGGAGATAACCTTGGCCTTGCCGAGATCACCTCGGCGTCACGACCAGGACACATGGCACCTCGGCTGACACGTCGGCGTCACCTTGCCAAGTGTTGGTACTTAGAAAATATATCCCCACAACTGCCCCCTAGGTTCTATTACCTCGGCATTCTGAGGTGATGGAACCTACACTGTTCGTTCATCTGTGCCCCTCTGTCTGAGATCAAACTCGCCGACCTCAAAGTTCCCTGGACTTTACTGTCCACTTCTGTCAAGTATCAAGATTCATGCCTTCCAAGCTGCTTGAAATCGCACCTCCTAGCCGAGGTTCTGGTTCCATTAATTCGTAAACTCCAAGAGCTTTGCAACTGCTTTACTCACACTCTCTGGTGAGTTCCCGATTTCCAGTCATCTATTTGACTCCGGCGATTTTCATATCGGCGTTCATTTCACTTTGTAGGTTCATAAACTCTTTACTTGCTATTAAGCTCAATCTTTCACAACTCTTCTGATTCTGTTTACTTGCCATCTGTTGCCTTCTATTTTTGTCTCTCTTCAAGTTTGGAATTGTTTGAATGCCTGGCACTGTTCTTGTCATATCCGCTTTTTGTTGCTAGCATTGTGTCTGGGTCATTACTTTCTTGTTTTTCACATACTCACTTAGTGCTTGTGCACTTGGCTTTATTCTTAAACTTTGTCGTCTTCTTGACTATTTTTCTCTTTTTTCATTCAATCCTCTGGCTTTTTCTCTTTCTAGCTCTTTTGCTTAAATCCGTCATTGTTCCAAGCTTTCAAGCTTCTGCAACTGTCTTCGTTCCTCTCCTCCGGTGAAGCTTACGTCATTCTGTCATTGTCGTCTGACTTCGGCAATTCTCATTTCGGCTTCCTTCTTTCTGGTAAGCCACTGTTCTTCCTGGTTTTATTTCTTGTTGCTTTCCAAGAAGTTCTGCTTCATTATTAATCACCATTGCTGTTTTACCCGTTGTTTCCAAATCATCTTCTTGAATACAAACTGTTCACACATCTGTTGATTTCTGTCACTGTTCTTGGCTTGACACACTTGTGCAATCTTTTTGTCTTGATTTCCTGATAGCTTCATCACCATTCTTGATTACAAATTACATTCTTGTTTCTGTTTTCTGTGTAGTCTTAGAACCACGTCCCTTCTTAAAGTTGTTGCCGAGATAATGGTAGAGAAGCTCTCCCAGCTGACAGCCAATGCTGAACCACCGTCAACCGTTGAAGTAAATTAGTCCGACGTTCTTACCCTAGTCCTTAGTTCTTAGGGTCTTCATCTTTGTACTTTTGTTTTCTTTGCATATGTAACCCTTTTTTTTGCTTCTGAAAAATGTCTGTTGTTGGCCGATGTTAACATTCCTTGCTCCTTGATTATCATTCATTCTTCCACTTTATTTGATAGCCATGTCGGGTAATTGACTTCTCAGATGGCCCTGGGCTCCAGAAGTCTATCTACTTCTTCATCTACTGCTTCAACGTGCATCAACGTCGGTCCTCCTGCTCATTAGATTACAGGTTTGGCCGACCTGTCGACATTCAGTTGGTGGCAAGTGACCTCGGGGTCAATGCCAGGCATTTCGTAAGGTGTCCAAGCAAATACCTCAATGTTTGCTCTAAAAAAAAAACTTTCAATTCTCTTTCTTCTTTTTCTTCGGCTAAGCCTGAGCCGAGAAGAAAGAAGCGTTCTTCATCCCACTCCTGGACGAGGATTTTCCTCAGTGCCTCTTCACTCTTCTCGGCTGGCTCCCTGCCGACATCATCTAGGACCTCTATGTCCTCGTTTTCAATCTCTGCCTTCTCTGGTTCTCGAATGCTGCAGGTGGATTTCATTGCTGTTATGGAGCAATTCTCTGCCTGCAATTGATCCCCTCTGACTTCTTTAATCCCATGTTCTGTTGGGAACCGCAGTAGTTGGTGCAATGTTGAGGGAACTGCCCCCATTGCATGCAACCATGGCCTTCCCAAGATGATATTGTATGGCGAGGGCGTGTGTAGACGTCCTCGAATGCCCCGGGAGAAACGAGCTCCCGTTCTGTTCATATTGGGGTCACTACAGCTCAGGATTCTCAAATTTGTCACGGTTCTAAGTCTGAACCAAAGAGTCCAAATCCGGCAAATCATTTTGAGAAAAACAGATTTTTGAAAGAAGTGCCAAACATGGACTTCTTTGCCAGATACAGAGTCGCCACCTAAATGTTTTTTTAATGGGAAATTTAGGAAACCCTGACTCGGTGCCAAAGGCCACGTGTCCGTTATCACCAAAGTTGCCTCGGCTCGGGAACTTGGGTACGATTGGGGAAGGTCACTTCGTGAGCACCCCCGCTCGCCCGATCAAAGATCGGCCTCTACTAACCGTGATATCTATTTTTGAAAACTTTATGTGTTCTTATTCCGGTTATTAGCCTAGGTTGCTATGTGATGCACACAGCATATAAGTATAGACTGGGTCGCCCGAATTGGAACAAAACATTTCATGCTTGTTTATTTGAAAGATGGTTTGCTACTCGCAAGTAGGCTTAAAATGCAGATTTTGCCACCCGCAGGTGGGCTTAGAAAAGATGGTTTTGCCACTATCTAGTGGGCTTAAAACAAACATTTGATGAATTATTCCAATTCAAATAACCCAACCTTCACCCACAGGCATTCAGGCAGTTATATCACATAAGCATATTGCCTCATAGTAAGCATGCTATCACGGCATTCACTCACACGCATGCAAGGATGCTAAAACATAAAACTTACCGAGTACTCCAAACCAAAATAGAAACTACATTAGAAATCATGCATGATCCTAAGTATACAAAAATGCCTAATGCAACACATGCAAAATGCAACTATAGCAGGCTCGGCTATTCTAAGATGGCATATGAAATGCTACAACTATCATGTATTCAATTTGGAATTAAAAGTACAATGCAGTTAGTATGATGCGCCGAGCCCGGTTCATGCAATATAGATGAATGATGCAAACATGCTGTCATACTGTATGCTAATTTAAATATGCCCTAATCTAACCATCATAAGCTGGTAAATAAAAATGGAAGAAAGACGTGGGGTTGGAAGACATACAACACACACACGCACACTTATTACAATTATGCCCTCACGCAGAGGGTCCGAATAAATAATACAGTTCCGAATAAAAGAATATTACAGTCCAAATATTACAGTCCAAATAATATACAAATTCCTAATTAATTAACAAATTAACTAAGAAAATAAATAAAACTGGCATGCAAGCCAGGGACTGCCTTGCTTCTGATGGATGATACATGTCCGGGTTGTCTTGCACGGAAATCCACCGGGATGCCCCAATTAGCCTCTGTTTAGCAGTTATTCTTGGAAAGCATGCCAAACTCCGGAAGTTTGCTGATTCTTCATTTGCCGCAACAGAGAGCAGGAAAGGGGCATGGCAATGTATTTTCACAGATATATGCATGCCTCGATCCTCATGCCACCAATCAAGCATACCGATGCATGATGGCAGAGGAGTCGAAATGTGCAACTCAATATAGAATAAATGCACGTATAAACGCAACAAGAACCTAGCTCCATCATGGATGATCCGGAGTGTCGGTGACTTGGAATTGAGACACGTTCCGTCACTCGGAGTACGAAACGCACCTCGTTTCCCATGCCCGGGCTAACTCTTATCCCGAACACGACGCAATATGCATGGTATGCATGAATGCAACTAAGATACAGCCTAGTATGCACAATACTATGAAAATGAGATGTCTCAAAATGTGTGCACACAGGCACGCAAACTGAGAAAATGACACGCAATGTAAATGACATGGAAATATGATATGGGCTTATACCAACATGAGAGAGCCTCAGCCACACTCACATAGGATGCCGGTGGATGAAAATGAAGTGCCTCGAAACGCGTGCACACGGGCACGCAAACCGAGGCAATGACATACGCAATGCAAATGACATGAAAATATGATATGGGCTTATACCAACATGAGAGAGCCTCAGCCACACTCACATAGGATGCCGGTGGATGAAAATGAAGTGCCTCGAAACGCGTGCACACGAGCACACAAATCGAGGCAATGGCATACGCAATGCAATATGGCTAAAATGGCATATAGAATGCAACATGGACTTACACTAACATGAGAGAGCCTCAGCCACACTCACATAAGAGGCCGGTGAATGAAAATGAAGTGCTTCAAAATGCGTGCACACAGGCACGCAAATCGAGGCAATGGCATATGCAATGCAATATGGCATGGAAAATGATATGCAAACATGCTAATGGATTTTCAGCAATGAAATGTGGGGGAAAACAGCCCCGAAATGAGGCGAAAACACACCCGATGCATGGAATCTCTCCCGAAATGCAAATTAGGCGCATAGAATGAACTACAGCTATACAAAGCATGTATAATTGGTACACGAGATGAAAAGAAAGAAGCAAGGCAGCCTCAAAATAAGCATTTTTACAGTACAAATCATGGCCAAACAGCAAGCAAAAACAGTGCAAAACTAGCATGCAAGAAATGGCCCTAAACATGGGATTAAGAAGCAACTCACAGCTGCTGTCCTCAAACAGGTTAGGGCCCTTCAACAAAGTTGAAGAGGGGCCCAAAATATGATGTTTTCCAGAACTATAAAAACCCCAAAAACAAACACAGGTATGGCTGCACTCCCATGCAAGAAAAAGGGCCAAAAGGTGGCCAAAGAGGAAAGTGGTATATGCAAAGCCCAAACTGAAAAATTCCCTTCTACAACATTGAAGAGGGACCAAAAATAAGCATATTTACAGAACTATAAAAACTCCAAAACAGTATACAAACATGCTAGAAATGCAATGCAAAATGAGGCTCAAAAGTGGCTATAACACAAAGTATACAAAATATTCACCAAACAACCAAAGACCCTTAATGAAACATGTTAAGAAGGTCAAAATAAGACTATTTCTAGGCCTGTAAAGAGACCAAAAATAGAAGCATGATAGGCTGCCAAAGCATGCAAGAATATGGCATTCAAGGAGGATATTGAAGCAAGTGCAATATGGAGGGCTCAAACCGGGTTGAGCCCTTAATGAAACAAGAAAATGATCTCAAAAAAATGACCTTTTCAGTTTTGGTCGGAGCTCAAATCAATAAACATGTATGGCTTACAAAAGGTGCAAGAAATTGACCAAAAAGGGGGAAATGCTACTCACCCTTGAAGACCAATGCTTTTGTTGCTTCTTGGACCAACTTTGATGACTTTAAGCTGCTGGAATTCCTCCCCTTGCTGCTGGAATGGAGAGGTGGTGGTAGAGCTTGATGATAATGAAGAAATGAGGTGTAGAACTTGGATATTTTTGAGAAAATGAGAGAGATAGAGGGAGAGTTGTATGTAAAACTTCAAAGCAATTTTGTTCCAACCCCTCATACAAGTGTTGGTAGCTGGCTATATGGAACAAAAAGAGGGTGTAAAGGTGGGGGAAAAAGGAGGCAAGCTTTCCCCCACAAAATATCCCCCGGATTGAGATATTTTCTGGGGGAAACGGCTATACAGCTGTAAAGTGTGCAGAGAGAGGAACATGGCCGGCCCATTATTGGACTTGGATGTGGCCGGCCGGCCACCCCCCCTACCCGGCGGACCAAGGGTCAAAAAGACCAAGTGGCTTTAGTGGCCGGCCACCACATATTGGTGGCCTCCCAGGTCTCCTCTTCACAACCCTGTGGTTCGAATTTGGAAACTCTAAAACAGGAGAGAGAACAAGCCATTTTTAGGAGGGGTTCAAAAGGTTCAAATGGAATTAATGGCCGGCCATAAACTTTTAGGGTCCTCCCATGTGTGTACAACACAAATATGTGGTTCAAAGTTCAAGAAAGTGGCCCAAGGGTGTTCAACATTGGCTCGGAAGGAGGGGTTCAAAAGGGTCAAGAAACATTAGTGGCCGGCTATAAACTTTTAGGGTCCTCCCATGTGTATACATCACAAATACGTGGTTTGGGTTTGAAGAAAATGGCTCCAAGGTGTTCAACATTAGCCCGGAAGTGTGAAAAACGGGCATCGGAGGGCGTCGGAGAAGTAAAAACTGGTTGTTGAGACAATTGCTGGCCTCTCACCCTTCTACGATCTTCCTGGTGATAAAACAGAGGTTCCTGCCAAAAATGAACAAAAACCGATGCAAAACAAATGCTCGGGGGCCAAAACACGCAGTTCGGGGCCCCGAAAATGGGCTGCTAAGCACCAAAAGTGGCATTCAGGCACGAAGTGGGTTTCTCAGACCCCAGTGTCCCTCAAAAGGGAGTAGAAAGGAAGTATGCCAGAAATCAGAACAAACGGAGATGGTTAGGTGGTCCCGAACCGAGGCACACGGCCAACGGTCCCGAAAAACCGGAAACCAGGCTCCGAAATGGGAAAAATGGCTTACAGCCACAAAATGTAGCCCACGGCCACTGAGAGATGGTCTACGGGACCTCTCCCTTCCCTCAGGAAAAGAAACAGAGAAAGCCGAGTCTGGTTCGCAAACCGAGGCAAGGCACGGAAGAGGGTTCGGAAGTCCGGAGGCAGGGCTCGCAGCCAAGACTCTGAAACTTCTGAACGAGCACATTATGCAATATCACCAAGTGCTCAACTGGTGACGTCTGAGTCTCAAGGTCGGTCAAAAATGGGGTGTCTACAGTTGCCCCTCTTTGACAGAACTCGGAAGTCATAAGGATGACGGGAGTGAATGTCAAAGCCCAGAGACGACCCATTTTTGACAAGGCCGAAGACTTAGACAAAGCAGACAAGATAGACAAAGATGTGCCCGCAGGCAGGGGCAAAATGCAAATGATATGCAAGAAGATTTTGAAGATTGGACTTATACGCTACGCGAGGCCGGTTTTGAAAGTTGGACTTATACGCTACGCGAAGCCGGTTATCACTCATGATCATGCAAAGAGAGCTGTAATGAAGCAATTATGCGAAATCAATGCAACATTTTAAGCGAATGCTAGGCAAGCAAGTAAACTCAAGCCAAACTACACCTCGTGCAGAAAGGATGTAAGAAAATTATGGAATTCTCACTGCAAATACAGTGTGCATGTGTGATAGATACACAGAGTGAACATGTGATTGATACACAAAAGGTGAGCACAAAGTGTGATAGATGCACTAAGTGAACAAGTATGATAGATACACAAAGCGGGTGTGTGCGATTGATACATAGAGCGAACGCGTGTGATTGATACACAAAGTAGGCATAGTATGAGCGTGTGTGATTGATACACAAAGTGGGCAAAGCGAGTGTGTGATAGATACACTATTTGAGCAAAGTGTAATTGATATACAAAGGGTGAAGTGAACAAAGTATGATTGATATACTAAATGTGAACACAAAGTGTGATAGATGCACTTAGTGAACAGAGTATGATTGATATACTAAATGTGAGCACGAAGTGTGATAGATGCACTTAGTGAACAGAGTATGATTGATATACTAAATGTGAACACGAAGTGTGATAGATGCACTATGTGAACAAGGTATGATTGATATACTGAATGTGAACACAAAGTGTGATTGTGAACAGAGTATGATGGATATACTAAAAGTGAACACAAAGTGTGATAGATGCACTATGTGAACAGAGTATGATGGATATACTAAAAGTGAACACAAAGTGTGATAGATGCACTTAGTGAACTGAGTATGATTGATATACTGAAAATGAACACAAAGTGTGATAAATGCACCATGTGAACAGGTGTGATTGATATACTAAATAAACACGAAGTGTGATAGATGCACTTAGTGAACAGAGTATGATTGATACACTAAATGTGAAGACGAAGTGTGATAGATGCACTATGTGAACAAGGTATGATTGATATACTGAATGTGAACATAAAGTGTGATAGATGCACTATGTGAACAGAGTATGATGGATATACTAAAAGTGAACACAAAGTGTGATAGATACACTATGTGAACAGAGTATGATGGATATACTAAAAGTGAACACAAAGTGTGATAGATGCACTTAGTGAACTGAGTATGATTGATATACTGAAAATGAACACAAAGTGTGATAGATGCACTATGTGAACAGGTGTGATTGATATACTAAATAAACACGAAGTGTGATAGATGCACTTAGTGAACAGAGTATGATTGATATACTAAATGTGAACACGAAGTGTGATAGATGCACTATGTGAACAAGGTATGATTGATATACTGAATGTGAACACAAAGTGTGATAGATGCACTATGTGAACAGGTGTGATTGATATACCAAAAGTGAACACAAAGTGTGATAGATGCACAATGTGAGCAAAGTATGATTGATATACTGAAAATGAACACAAAGTGTGATAGATGCATAATGTGAGCAAAGTATGATTGATATACCAAATGTGAACACGAAGTGTGATAGATGCACAATGTGAGCAAAGTATGATTGATATACTAAAAGTGAACACAAAGTGTGATAGATGCACAATGTGAGCAAAGTATGATTGATATACTGAAAGTGAACACAAAGTGTGATAGATGCACAATGTGAGCAAAGTATGATTGATATACTGAATGCGAATGTATGTGATGGATACACAAAATGAAAGAAGTGTGACTGATACACTAAATGAATGATCTTAAACGGAACTTCTTTGAATGAACCGTACATACAATATCGTGTATGAATGATAAAGAAACTTGATAGGTACAAGGCAATACAATACATGATACTTAAGAAAAGCAATAAATAGACAAAACAGCGTTTTAGAAAGCACCTCATGAGGTGAGTGGCAGTGAACCGCTCTGCTCCGATAGGGATCTTCCCCGGTGCTCTTCGAACACTCACCTTCAACTTACAGTACAAAGGCTCTGAAATACTAATAAGGGTTCTTCATGTAGAACACTTTGGACGTTGCCTTTCTTCCTGATCATATTCACAACTTTCCCTATTCTCCAACGGGGTGACAGACTAGGATGGTTCAGTATCCAGAATTGAGGTGCATACACGCTATCTCAACCTATGGGGCTTCCATACAGATTTCAAGCCGAGGACACGCCTCTGGGTATTTAAACCAGACTTTAGTCCCGGAAATCCCGAACCTTTACGTTCTAGGCATCAGCCATTCGAACTCTAGTTTCCACCGTCGCAGTTGGTCTCCTAGGAACTCATTGCGAACACAGCCAAGATGCCTCTAGCAGGGAATGGTACTCAGGGAGAGCACCTTTGATCGCCATTTTGGCTTGAAGCAGACTTGATCTTGAGCTTGAGCTTAAGGTAGAGGCACACTCATACTTCGGAGTTTTGGCAAGACTTGAAGAGGTACATCACGGAATGTAGTCTCGGAACTTACTGAAGTTGAAACAAACTCAGACACCCGACATTTCCTCTTTTCTTTTGCTTTGCAGTCTGGAACCCATATAGCTTCAAATAGGTCCTGATTTTATTGTTCTGACATGACCTGGGTTGAACCCTGCGGTTTTATGAAAGAACGAATCTTGTTTTGTATAAATGTGGAGAATGGCATGGCACTCGGAGCACAAAACGATTTTATTTTTGAAATTCGAAGATGAGCTTTCGACCAAGTATTGAGCCTATGACTGAACACAGCAAAACGACTCAACAAGGAAATGAAAGGCACACAACCTAGACACATCGAGTAACACTCGAAACGACTCAAAGCAAGAATCGAGACACAAAACAAAAGACACGACACACAGACGTTCACCGGGAGCCTGTTTCACCGGGTATTGTTCCCCACCCTCTCTCATTTGTGACCCTTACGTCACTCGGCCCTCAAGCTCTATTTTTCTGAAAAAACCTTTTTCTCACTTTTTCTCTCATCGCACATCTCTCTATTCTTCAATCTCTCATTTTTCATCCCTCCCCTGGGTGGTTGATGGATAAACAGCAAATTATGGGCTCGTGCCCCTAGCATTCTACTAGATTTTATTTCTTCCACTCACAGCTAGTGAATTCCTCCCACGGAAAGGTTGCGCTACAACTGGGTGTGTAGCAAGTCTGCAGCTAACATCAGTTGATGATGCTTTGCTGGGGAGTTTGGACGTGATAAGATCTGTCCAGATGATGGAGTGGAATATCTTGCCCCATTCTAGTTCATGCGTCGCATTTTGCCTGATATCTCGTTGCTTGGAGGATGTGAGAGCTTTCTGCCCTTTGTTGTGCCCTTTTCTGGCGAATACGGTGCCCGTTCTGGCAAGTAAAGTGCCCTTTCTGGCAAGTAGAGTGCCCTTTCTGGCAAATGCATTGACAACGAGGAAAAGACAGGAAGCCTAACTCAACTGTGCCCCTGGTTCATCAATTTGACCATTTTTTGTTTTGGTTTTCTAAAATAATTTTGATCAAAATGAGAGTTAGATTAACGTGCTTGTTCGATTTTCTGATTTGAAATCATGCAAGTTAGGCTGTGAGCACTGAAAATTTTTCCTTTTTGGGGTCCAAGAAATGGTCCAGTTTTGAAAAATGGAGTACTTTTCGAGAAGATTAGTCAACCTTAGTAAAAATTCTTAAAAACTATTTTTGCGAACGACCACTGCTCAACGAGCACGGAACCTACTCTTGAGATGCACAACCTCGGATTCGATGGAAAATTGCCCCTTACTTGAGGGGAACTGCATGGCAACGGAAAGTTGCCCCTTGTTTGAACGGCACCGCGGTGCGTTGAATGGCAACGGAAAGTTGCCCCTTGTTTGAATAGCACCGCAGCGCATTGAATGGCAACGGAAAGTTGCCCCTTGTTTGAATGACACCGCGGTGCATTGAATGGCAATGGAAAGTTGCCCCTTGTCTGAATGGCACCGTAGTGTATTGTAATCATCCCTCAGAGCGATGATTGCAACCGAACTCCCGGATACAGAAAAGACAAAGATGACCAGAACCATCGCATGGACATAATCGAATTATTTTACGGCTGGACTTCAGAATGAAGTTGCCTACGTATCCCAAAGATGGGAATCAAGCCTTACGTAGTTCGGGGTTAAGGTACACTCGGGTATTAACCTCTCCTTTTTATGCTCTAACTTTTGCCAAGGCGCCTGTTGCGGGTTTTCGACCTTGCGAGCTTTGTTTTTCTTTTCTTTTTAATTCTTTTCATTTCTTTTCTTTTTTGATTTTTTTTGTTCTTTTCTTTGCATTTTTTTGCTTCTCTTTTTTTTTTTGTATTTTTCTCTTGCTCTAACTTTTGCCTGGGTCGCCCTTCCGGGTTTTCGGCCCAGCGAGCCTCTCAAGGGTAAAAGTGTAGCTTTGTCCATGTCAAATGGTTTTGAGATCTTGAAGTCATCTGAATCCAGGAGAATGACTGTTGTTTTGCTTTGTAAGCTTCTTCTGATGAGATCTGATCTTCTTGACCTGACTTTCCTGGCCTCTTGTTCGAGGGCTGCTTCAAATCCGGCCACACAGGCCTCACATCATAGTTGACCGTTGAACCTTCTGATTTCAAGTTTCAAGGTTTGGAAGCGAAGGGGTTGAGTCTCGAGGCTGAGAGCGATCCTAGGCTGCACAATCTCAAGAGTGATTCCACACAGGTCTTCGCAGGACCGCGCAAAACATTTTGTTTTTGAAAGTTTTTAAGAAAGCGACAAATCACTCGTGCTGAAGATAGTGTGAAACCAGTCTGGATCAAGCCAGGGTCCTTCTCAGTACTCACGCTAACAAGCATGATTTCATTCATTAAGGGCTTAGCACGCCTCTCTTTCTGTCAAATGATCAAAGTTTTGCAAATCCCGAGGAATTCCTTCCTCTTCGTTTTCACTGCAGTGTTCAAAAAGTTTTGGAAAACTTAGGTCGATGCAATGATTCTGGGGCACAAGAGAGCAGGTGGAATGCACTGCCATTTCATTCAAACTTTCTGGCACAATTGGCACATGGCAGAAGCGAACACAGAAGTGCAAAAATTACTGCTGTTTCATTCAAATCTTTTGGTGTTACTGGCTCCTCGGCAGAAACAGACTCAAAACAAAATGAAAAAGACAGACATAAAACAAAATGGTGATGCCTGTGGTAACACCCCCCGGAATCACCCGACTCCTATACAACAGGATTGACTCGATACAACAAGATAGACCCAAAACAAAAAGAGACTGACTCAAAGCAAAAAGACAGACTCGAAATAAAACAACAAGAATGACCCAATACCCAAGTCAGAAACTAGCATTCGCAAATGCTCAAAACAGTGCCTGTCCTTCCCCCATCTGGAGTAAATCGAGTGCCACCCGTAGCCGGTTTAATCTCTGATCATATCACATTATCCCCCCACAAATTCACTGATCGAGTGCCGATAGACTTTGCTGGACTGGCGCGGGAATGACCCCGTTGTCAAACAGATCTTGTCCATCATGGCGCAGACGAAAGCAACTGTCAGTGTCATGACCGGTTTGTTGATGGTAGGTGCAGTATTTAGTCTGATCATGCTTTGCAGGGATAGGATCAGGTAAAGGCCGTTGTTCCAATGGTTTCAGATGTCTTTTCCGGATTAAGACCTCTAGGGCCTTTGACAAAGGCATATGAAGTGGGGTGAAAACCCTCTTGACTCGAGGTGGGTACTTGGTTCTTTGTGGGCTACTTCCGGATGCATCGGTGAATGGGGTAGCTATTTTTGATACGGTGGTAGTAACCATGCCCACATCAGAAGATCTTGCAGCTGCATCACCACTGGTGGTCGCATTCGAACTGCGAGACAGCGCCCTCCTGGGCTGCTCCTTCTCCTGGTCAAAAAGGCCCTGCTTCATAGCGTCCTCGATCTGTACTCCCATCTCATGCAAATCTGAAAAGGTAGGGAAGGGGAGCACGATCATTTTCTGCATTAGTTTGGGCTGGAGGTTGCGCACAACCATCCGTATTTGATCCTTATCCGTTGGCCTAATGGTCATCATTGAGGCTTTGGCTCTCCAGCGGGCCACGAATTCTGAGAAGTTCTCTTTAGGCTCTTGTCTCGTCGTCTCAAGATCACGGGTCGTAATCTCGAGTTGGGTATTGTATGAATATTGTGCAACGAAGGCCTCGGCCATCTCCTCCCAGCTTCGTTTCACTGAATCTTCCAATTTGGCATACCAGGTGACTGCAATACCCGATAGGGTCCTGCCAAAAAGGGAGAGCTTCTATAATCTTGTCAAGCCCATCGGGCGCAGAACATCTGAAAACAAACTCAGGTGGACCATGGGATCTCCTGACCCGTCAAAACGGTCGATGTGAGGCATCTTGAACCTGTCCGGCAGTGTCACAGCTGCGTCGGTGTACCCGTCCTCAATGTTCGGGATGGACTTTACCCCCTGGGATTTCTTGAACAGCTTTTCGAGCTTGCTCAACTTCAACGCTGTGGGGTCGACCTCGAACTCAGAGGGAGAGTCCGGTAGATTGGTAGGTGTTTTGGATAGTTGAGGTAAAATTGGGGGCGGAGCCGGCCCGCCTGGAATGTCCATATCATCCTGAACGTTTGGCGTCTCCCCAGGTGCTGGAGCTCCTGCTGGGGGAGGAACTTGTTGTGAAGCGGACGCACCGCTTTGCTGTTGCAATCTGGTGATTAGCTCTGCCTGTTGGGCCATGATCGCAGCCTGCTGTTTGGCGAATTCAGCTTGGCGGACAGCGTCTTGCTGCATGAGTTTCATACTTTCTTGCATCTGGCGCATCATTGCCTCCATCTCTGATGTGTTCTGCTGATCCATCTAACTGACTGGTATCTATCCCTACAGTAGAACTGAGACCTCAACCTGACTGTTCACTGGTGGGGTGGATAAGGGCCACTGATCTGGTAACTGCTGAACTGGTGATTTGTGCCTGACTGGCCCTTTTAACCTGCCTCTGGCAAAGGAACACTGATTCCCCTTGAACTGAGTCTCTGACCTGACAAAGTCTATCAGCACAAGTTCGATGAACCTTGGGGGATATCGGAGCCTTCTGAAGCTATAGTTCCAAGACTACCCTAGCAAAAGAGAAAACAGACAGCATCTTAGCCTGATTCCATCTGAACAGATACGAGCATAGTTGAATGAGTGTGCCCTCTACTAAATTCTGCCCCAAAATTCTGCCGGAAAACTGATACCCTCAGGTAAAACTAATTCTTCCAAATACTGATGCCCGCAGGCCTGATGCCCAAACTTGTAGACTGATACATGCATTCCTGTAGAGACGCACTCTAAAGAACATAACAGATAAGTGAGAGCCAAAACACCCCTATGTTGGGGTAAGGTTTCCCTGTCCTATTTTGTCAGGAGCTAGGGTTTTACTACGCACGCAGCGGTTTCAAACAACCTATAAACGGGTAAGCAACCTGTCCTAGTTTGGAATGGTCACTATGGATCCGAATATGCACTAGGTCGAATGGTCAAAAAGGGTGCCCCGATAAAACCGGGGTTTGTGTTCCCATACTGGCAGAGCCCGTAACCGGCAAGCCTTATGGACATGCCTTGACAAGACAAGCCTCTGGCAAAACCGCTCAGGAATAGCAGATGGCAAACACGGTGTCCTAGGCGCACCAATGCAAATGCAATGCAAAAAAAAACACACAAGTGTAGTCAAAACTAGATATCACGAGTTCAAGTCAAGTTCTCTAAATCCCCAGCAGAGTCGCCAGAAACTGTAGACGTCCCCGAACGCCCCGGGAGGAACGAGCTCCCGTTCTGTTCATATTGGGGTCACTACAGCTCAAGACTCTCAAATTTGTCACGGTTCTAAGTCTGAACCAAAGAGTCCAAATCCGGCAAATCATTTTGAGAAAAACATATTTTTGAAAGAAGTGCCAAACATGGACTGCTTTGCCAGATACAGAGTCGCCACCTAAATGTTTTTTTAATGGGAAATTTAGGAAACCCTGACTCGGTGCCAAAGGCCATGTGTCCGTCATCACCAAAGTTGCCTCGGCTCGGGAACTTGGGTACGATTGGGGAAGGTCACTTCGTGAGCACCCCCGCTCGCCCGATCAAAGATCGGCCTCTACTAACCGTGATATCTATTTTTGAAAACTTTGTGTGTTCTTATTCCGGTTATTAGCCTAGGTTACTATGTGATGCACACAGCATATAAGTATAGACTGGGTCGCCCGAATTGGAACAAAACATTTCATGCTTGTTTATTTGAAAGATGGTTTGCTACTCGCAAGTAGGCTTAAAATGCAGATTTTGCCACCCGCAGGTGGGCTTAGAAAAGATGGTTTTGCCACTATCTAGTAGGCTTAAAACAAACATTTGATGAATTATTCCAATTCAAATAACCCAACCTTCACCCACAGGCATTCAGGCAGTTATATCACATAAGCATATTGCCTCATGGTAAGCATGCTATCACGGCATTCGCTCACACGCATGCAAGGATGCTAAAGCATAAAACTTACCGAGTACTCCAAGCCAAAATAGAAACTACATTAGAAATCATGCATGATCCTAAGTATACAAAAATGCCTAATGCAACACATGCAAAATGCAACTATAGCAGGCTCGGCTATTCTAAGATGGCATATGAAATGCTACAACTATCATGTATTCAATTTGGAATTAAAAGTACAATGCAGTTAGTATGATGCGCCGAGCCCGGTGCATGCAATATAGATGAATGATGCAAACATGCTGTCATACTGTATGCTAATTTAAATATGCCCTAATCTAACCATCATAAGTTGGTAAATAAAAAAGGAAGAAGGACGTGGGGTTGGAAGACATACAATACACACACGCACACTTATTACAATTATGCCCTCACGCAGAGGGTCCGAATAAATAATACAGTTCCGAATAAAAGAATATTACAGTCCAAATATTACAGTCCAAATAATATACAAATTCCTAATTAATTAACAAATTAACTAAGAAAATAAATAAAACTGGCATGCAAGTCAGGGACTGCCTTGCTTTTGATGGATGATGCATGTCCGGGTTGTCTTGCGCGGAAATCCACCGGGATGCCCCAATTAGCCTCTGTTTAGCAGTTATTCTTGGAAAGCGTGCCAAACTCCGAAAGTTTGTTGATTCTTCATTTGCTGCAACAGAGAGCAGGAAAGGGGCATGGCAATGTATTTTCACAGATATATGCATGCCTCGATCCTCGTGCCACCAATCAAGCATACCGATGCATGATGGCAGAGGAGTCGAAATGTGCAACTCAATATAGAATAAATGCACGTATAAACGCAACAAGAACCTAGCTCCATCATGGATGATCCGGAGTGTCGGTGACTTGGAATTGAGACACGTTCCGTCACTCGGAGTACGAAACGCACCTCGTTTCCCGTGCCCGGGCTAACTCCTATCCCGAACACGACGCAATATACATGGTATGCATGAATGCAACTAAGATACAGCCTAGTATGCACAATGCTATGAAAATGAGATGTCTCGAAATGCGTGCACACGGGCACGCAAACTGAGAAAATGACACGCAATGCAAATGACATGGAAATATGATATGGGCTTATACCAACATGAGAGAGCCTCAGCCACACTCACATAAGATGCCGGTGGATAAAAATGAAGTGCCTCGAAACGCGTGCACACGGGCACGCAAACTGAGGCAATGACATACGCAATGCAAATGACATGAAAATATGATATGGGCTTATACCAACATGAGAGAGCCTCAGCCACACTCACATAGGATGCCGGTGGATGAAAATGAAGTGCCTCGAAACGCGTGCACACGGGCACACAAATCGAGGCAATGGCATACGCAATGCAATATGGCTAAAATGGCATATAGAATGCAACATGGACTTACACTAACATGAGAGAGCCTCAGCCACACTCACATAAGAGGCATGTGAATGAAAATGAAGTGTCTCGAAATGCGTGCACACGGGCACACAAATCGAGGCAATGGCATATGCAATGCAATATGGCATGGAAAATGATATGCAAACATGCTAATAGATTTTCAGCAATGAAATGTGGGGGAAAACAGCCCCGAAATGAGGCGAAAACACACCCGATGCATGGAATCTCTCCCGAAATGCAAATTAGGCGCATAGAATGAACTACAGCTATACAAAGCATGTATAATTGGTACACAAGATGAAAAGAAAGAAGCAAGGAAGCCTCAAAATAATCATTTTTACAGTACAAATCATGGCCAAACAGCAAGCAAAAACAGTGCAAAACTAGCATGCAAGAAATGGCCCTAAACATGGGATTAAGAAGCAACTCACAGCTGCTGTCCTCAAACAGGTTAGGGCCCTTCAACAAAGTTGAAGAGGGGCCCAAAATATGATGTTTTCCAGAACTGTAAAAACCCCAAAAACAAACACAGGTATGGCTGCACTCCCATGCAAGAAAAAGGGCCAAAAGGTGGCCAAAGAGGCAAGTGGTATATGAAAAGCCCAAACTGAAAAATTCCCTTCTACAACATTGAAGAGGGACCAAAAATAAGCATATTTACAGAACTATAAAAACTCCAAAACAGTATACAAACATGCTAGAAATGCAATGCAAAATGAGGCTCAAAAGTGGCTATAACACAAAGTATACAAAATATTCACCAAACAGCCAAAGACCCTTAATGAAACATGTTAAGAAGGTCAAAATAAGACTATTTCTAGGCTTGTAAAAATACCAAAAACAGAAGCATGATAGGCTGCCAAAGCATGCAAGAATATGGCATTCAAGGAGGATATTGAAGCAAGTGCAATATGGAGGGCTCAAACCGGGTTGAGCCCTTAATGAAACAAGAAAATGAGCTCAAAAAAATGACCTTTTCAGTTTTGGTCGGAGCTCAAATCAATAAAAATGTATGGCTTACAAAAGGTGCAAGAAATTGACCAAAAATGGGGAAATGCTACTCACCCTTGAAGACCAATGCTTTTGTTGCTTCTTGGACCAACTTTGATGACTTTAAGCTGCTGGAATTCCTCCCCTTGCTTCTGGAATGGAGAGGTGGTGGTAGAGCTTGATGATGATGAAGAAATGAGGTGTAGAACTTGGATATTTTTGAGAAAATGAGAGAGATAGAGGGAGAGTTGTATGTAAAGCTTCAAAGCAATTTTGTTCCAACCCCTCATACAAGTGTTGGCAGCTGGCTATATGGAACAAAAAGAGGGTGTAAAGGTGGGGGAAAAAGGAGGCAAGCTTTCCCTCACAAAATATCCCCCGGATTGAGATATTTTCTGAGGGAAACAGCTATACAGCTGTAAAGTGTGCAGAGAGAGGAACATGGCCGGCCCATTATTGGACTTGGATGTGGCCAGCCGGCCACCCCCCCTACCCGGCCGACCAAGGGTCAAAAAGGCCAAGTGGCTTTAGTGGCCGGCCACCACATATTGGTGGCCTCCCAAGTCTCCTCTTCACAACCCTGTGGTTCGAATTTGGAAACTCTAAAACAGGAGAGAGAACAAGCCATTTTTAGGAGGGGTTCAAAAGGTTCAAATGGAATTAATGGCCGGCCATAAACTTTTAGGGTCCTCCCATGTGTGTACAACACAAATATATGGTTCAAAGTTCAAGAAAGTGGCCCAAGGGTGTTCAACATTGGCTCGGAAGGAGGGGTTCAAAAGGGTCAAGAAACATTAGTGGCCGGCCATGAACTTTTAGGGTCCTCCCATGTGTGTACATCACAAATACGTGGTTTGGGTTTGAAGAAAATGGCTCCAAGGTGTTCAACATTAGCTCGGAAGTGTGAAAAACGGGCATCGGAGGGCGTCGGAGAAGTAAAAACTGGTTGTTGAGACAATTGCTAGCCTCCCACCCTTCTACGGTCTTCCTGGTGATAAAACAGAGGTTCCTACCAAAAATGTACAAAAACCGATGCAAAACAAATGCTCGGGGGCCAAAACACGCAGTTCGGGGCCCCGAAAATGGGCTGCTAAGCACCGAAAGTGGCATTCGGGCACGAAGTGGGTTTCTCAGACCCCAGTGTCCCTCAAAAGGGAGTAGAAAGGAAGTATGCCAGAAATCAGAACAAACGGAGATGGTTAGGTGGTCCCGAACCGAGGCACACGGCCAACGGTCCCGAAAAACCGGAAATCGGACTCCGAAATGGGAAAAATGGCCTACAGCCACAAAATGTAGCCCACGGCCACTGAGAGATGGTCTACGGGACCTCTCCCGTCCCTCAGGAAAAGAAACAGAGAAAATCAAGTCTGGTTCGCAAACCGAGGCAAGGCACAGAAGAGGGTTCGGAAGTCCGGAGGCAGGGCTCGCAGCCAAGACTCTGAAACTTCTGAATGAGCACATTATGCAATATCACCAAGTGCTCAATTGGTGACGTCTGAGTCTCAAGGTCGGTCAAAAATGGGGTGTCTACAGCGTGTCAATTACCATGAATTCTGTTTTGATCTTCTTCTAACTGCTCTCGCATGATTCTATACTTAGAATATTTTGCATATCTTATGTACTTTTCCTTCTTTGTTCAATCTTCTCGGGGTGACACACCTCGGTTATGCCACCTGACGTTTTACTTCGGCAAGTACTTGTCTTGTAAATTGCTTACAAATTTCAACAAGGATAAACATATACTAGTTTAATCTCAATTCGTAAACTTTTCTTAAGTTATAACAAGTGCTAAACAATGATCTACTTGTAAATTACTACAATTTTCCACAAGTGTTAAACAATATATATCGGCTTAACTTCAACTTGTAAATTGTTACAAATTTCAACGAGTGAAGGTAAACAATTATCTCGACTTAACTTCAACTTGTAAATTGCTACAAATTTCAACAAGTGAAGATAAACAATGATCTCGACTTAACTTCAACTTGTAAATTGCTACAAATTTCAACAAGTGAAGGTAAACAATTATCTCGGCTTAACTTCAACTTGTAAATTGCTACAAATTTCAACAAGTATTAAGCATTACTTCGGTCTAACTTTAACTTGTAAATTGCTACAAATTTCAACAAGTGAAGATAAACAATTATCTCGGCTTAACTTCAACTTGTAAATTGCTACAAATTTCAACAAGCGTTAAGCATTACTTCGGTTTAACTTCAACTTGTAAATTGCTACAAATTTCAACAAGTGAAGATAAACAATTATCTCGGCTTAACTTCAACTTGTAAATTGCTACAAATTTCAACAAGCGTTAAGCATTACTTCAGTTTAACTTCAACTTGTAAATTGCTACAAATTCAACAAGTGAAGATAAACAATTATCTCGGCTTAACTTTAACTCGTAAATTGCTACAAATTTCAACAAGTGTTAAGCATTACTTCGGTTTAACTTCAACTTGTAAATTGCTACAAATTTCAACAAGTGAAGGTAAACAATTATCTCGGTTTAACTTCAACTTGTAAATTGCTACAAATTTCAACAAGCGTTAAGCATCACATTGGTTTAACCAACTTGTAAATTGCTACAAATTTCAACAAGTGGTAAACGCATTCTTCTTTTCTCTGCCCCCCAGTGTGAACTTAAAATCCACTTGGGTTCTCATCATACATGTAGCTTTGACCTTGTCGCCGAGGTTGAATTCAAACCGAGGTTGTCGGCCTTGGTTTCTCTATTGATCTTACTTGGCTCCAACCTGAGTTTGATTTTCGGCCTCACATCGACGAGCCGTTTCTCTTTTCTTGTTTTGACGTCTTTGTTCCCGACATGTCCTCCTCGGCCCTAGCATACTTCTAAATTCTGGCCAACTTTAGTCTGATCTTGTGTGTTTCCTTTTTATCTTCTAGGATCTGAGATCTGCTCATTGTGCTCTTCTCTTTTCGGACTTAAGTGCCGAGATCTTGTCTGTTAGAATCTTGGATCTGCTCACTCAGGTTGAGCTCTTCTCTTCTCGGACCTACTTATCTAGGCCGAGATCATGTCTCCTAGGATCTGGGATTTGGAATTCGGGATCTGCTCACTTAGGTTGAGCTCTCGTCTTCTCGGGCCTACTTGTCTAGGCTGAGATCATGTCTTCTCGGATCCGGGATCCAGGATCTGGAATCCGGGATCTGCTCACTCAGGATGAGTTCTTCTATACTTGAATGTTATCTCCTTAGGAGCGCTCATGTCCCCTGTCTTTGCATCCCTTCTGGAAGGGTCTTCGTTCCTCCGCAGGTATCTATCCTTCCATACCTAGAGGTCATCTTCGTTGTAGTATCTGCTTCAATCTGTTGTCTTTGGTGCGTCACCTTCCTGGCTGGCATTTTTCACTCCGTGACTCTGGTCACGAGTCTCTGTGTTGCTATTGTCCCATTCAACGTCGAGATCGATAGGTCTCCGACTCCCAGCAGGAGCGCTGTCTCTAATCTGATCCTTCTGTCCGTCATTGGCCATCTATTCTTCTTTCATTCCCACAGACGGCGCCAAATTGTGTGGGTGATTTTCTGACCACACTGTCCGCTTAGTAACCAGCTGGAGAGTACCGGCAGAATAGATAGCACCTGGCTGACCTGTAATAGAAAGAGAAGATTCCGGCGGTGGTTTGTCCACCCGGGGGCATTCCGACGATCAAGCCAGTATATCTCTCAAAGATAAATCAAGTGCTAAAACTCACAAGCTTGAGTATCAAAAGCATACCTTAGACCCATGGGGGTGCCAGTAAGATTAGGATAAACTCTCTAAGAGTCTTATCTTAATACAAACTGAAGTCTTCTCCCAATCTAGGACTCTTGTCCATATCTAGGTTGAGTTCCCTCTTTATTCTAGGACTCTTGTCCTTTATCCGCTTATCTCGGATTCCGATATCTTCGGAGATAACCTCGGCCTTGCCAAGATTACCTCGGCCTTGCCAAGATTACCTCGGCGTCACAACCAGGACACGTGGCACCTCGACTGACACGTCGGCGTCACCTTGCCACGTGTTGGTACTCAGAAAATATATCCCCATAATGCCTTTTGTCGTATAATTTTTCCATCCTCATAAGTGGAGTACTACAACCTCGTCATTGTCACATGCCTTTTGTTGTATAATTTTTCCATCGAATTATGCTATAAATATAGAAACTATACAGACAAAAAAAGCACAAAACATGAGTTAACAAGATATGCCTTGACGCAATACAATCAGCGAGGCATGGGTCGGACTAACCTAGCGAGTCTGTTGACCTTCGTCTTCCTTGTGTAAGCCTGCAAAAGATCCAATGAAAAGGTACCAAGACTGGATTGGTTCCTCCCCGTAGACTCTCGGATGATTAAGTTAGACTTGAAGTGGTCGAGAAAGAGAGATAAAGAAAAACTGAGGGGTGAGAGAGAAGGAAAAGAGGGAGTATTACTTGTTACTAAAAAACGTTATTTGGAGGCTTCCTTATATCGCTTATTAATCATATCCTTATTTATTCACGCTGTCCCATTGGCTGAAAGCCTGCCATCTACTTGTCGTCAGCCATGGTGGTTTTCCCGTGTCCCAGAACACAGAGGACTTGTTGCATTTAATGCTTGGTGCGTGGGTTCAATAACTCTCCAAAATCTTTATCTACCACATAGCTAACTCCCTATCTAACACATGTCTATCCGGTACTTGGACTTGACCATTGTGAATTTTCTACTAGGCTTAGTGTTGGGCTTACTCTGTCGGGTTTCAACTGAGTGACTGTTTGGGTAACCTAAGATAACTCTTCCTAGGCCATGCCCATCATGCATTATGTGTTTATCGAGCTTCACCTTTGAAAAAATATATCCATCAATATCAATTACGTGTCAGTAACCAATATGTATTCCAATACTTATTCACATCGAAATTCTTTAGAGCAGCTTATGAAATTGCTTCTTATGTACGATATATATTTATTTTGAAAATTTATTTTATAGTATCAACTTTAAATTTTACTTACAACTTAATCGGCAAAAACTAAGTTAAATAATTTTTTTTTTAAAAAAAATTAATCATTAGAAAACAGAAGCGATACTTTTAATTTACGTTTTTTTATTATCATATTTTAGTTTGTTAGAAAAACTATACAAAACAAATTATTTTTTGAAATTTGATTATTTTTTATTTTTTATTGTTAAAAATAACCCATATTTAAAATATAAAAAAATAAAAAATAAAAACAAAACAATAATACTAAAAATACAGAAAGTAAACACAAACGTTTCATAAAAGATGAGACCCACATTATATACGTAATACCACGTAATATGAAACCCACACATAATACTTACCTTTTGAGAGATAAACGTGTTACCTTCTACGTTTGGTATTATATGCATTTTATTGAAAACTAAACCCAAAAAACATAAAAAAATAAATAATATGGGGGTGGTGGCCTAGTAGATAGGGTATCTCTCTCTACAGCAGTGACCTAGATTTGATTTTTGGAAGGGATGAATTCTGTTCCGTTGCTTTTCAACTGGTTCTCTTCAGAGACTTTATTTATATTCCTCTCAAAAGTTAGGCTCGTCTGTAATGTGTGGTTGAGTTTAATCTCCTCGAAATTTGGGTTTATCTGTGGCGTGTAATTAAGCTCAATTGGGCTCATTTGTGGCATAAGTTCCATATCCTTGAAACGGTAATGGTTGAGCTCCATTGGTGGTTTGGTGGCGGGTCTCTTCATTTGGATTGGGTTAAATCAGGCTGGCAACTGGCTACCTTAAGATGTAAATCTACGGATATAGTGATAATATCTCAGAACATCTTTTTTTTTTTTTTCAAAAAAAAAAAAAACAAAAAAGAAATATATATATTTCTTAATAAAAGAAGAAATATATATATTATCTCCTCAGCCGTATATATATTTATACCCAGAGCCACTTTTTAAGGAAGTTGATTAAAAATTATTTTTATTATTTTTGACTTTGTTTAAAAAAAAAATAAGTAAAAAAAATAAAAAATAAATAGTGTGTTTGGTTTTAGTTTTTTAATAATTAAATTTTTTATTTTTTATTTTTTATTTTTTGTTTTTTTATTTTTATTTTTAATATTTTTAAAATTTTAAGTAATTTTTTTTTTTACTTTTTAAGATACATTTTATTTAGATGTATCTAAATAATAAAATATTTATGAAAAAATATTTTAAAAAATTAAATACACAAAAATACAATAAAATGTATTAAATTTTCATATATATTTTTTTGTATTTTTTGATAATTAGTATATTTTTTAATTTTTTTCACAAATATTATATTATTTAAGTATATTTATATTAGGTGTATCTAAAAATTAAAAAAATTATTTAAAATATTAAAAAAATTCATTAAAAATATGAAAATAAGAAAAATAAAAAAATAAATTTTTTTAAAAATTATTTTTTTGAAAACCAAAACTCAACAAGGTTATAATCCAAAATTGATTAAAAGTGAAAATTTAACTTTTAAGAGCATCTCCAACGGTGAATCAGATTTTTTATCAAATTTGAGTAAAAAATGACTCATTTTACCAATTTGATACCACCCGCTCGGTGCACTTTCATCAAATTTGTGCCGGGGACAACCGGTTGGTCGACCGGTTAAGCGAAATTTTTTATTTTTTATTTTTTTTTGAACTTTTTGAACTTTTTAGTGGTAGACCGGCTGGTCAATCGGCTGGTCGACCGGTTAGGCAAATTTTTTTTTTTTTTTTTTACTGTTTGAACCTTTAGGCGGTCGACCGGTTGGTCAACCGGCTGGTTGACCGGTTGGTCTCTCCAAACGGTTAGGAACAGTGATATGGTAAAATGCTTCGCCTGTTCTCATTTGATATAAAATTTGCTGAATTTTAGATTTGATATCGATTTGGTGAAACTATTGAAACTAAAAAAAGTGATTTTTTTATCAAATTTTAAATTTAATATCAGGTTTGATGAACCGTTGGAGATGGTATAAGGGAGTAGGCAAATTAGCCCATATCTATCACAAAACCAAAACCCAACACGTGCACACACCCTCTCCTCTCATTTCCCTCATTTTCTCTTCAACTGCGTTCACTAGGGTTTTCTCTCTCTGTCTCTATCTAGGGTTTCATAGAGAGTCCATCCTAAGATGAGTAGCAACAACAAAGATGAGCTCGACTTGTCCGATCTCGGCGACGCCCTCCCCGCGGCAGCCGCCGGTAATTTCATACCTACCACCCTATCTCTCTCTCTTTATATATATATATATATGTGATTGTGTTTAATCGAAGTTGTAATTTATTTTCATTTTTGTTATTGTTTGTAGCTCTTAGCGCAGAGGATCGTGCTGGTCTTGTCAATGCCCTAAAGGTTTGTTTGTGATGGGTTTATTTAGAAATTAGGGTTTTTGTTTTGTTTTGTTTATTGATTGATTGGGGTGTTTTTTTTTCGTTGCAGAATAAGCTTCAGAATTTGGCTGGGCAACACTCCGATGTTCTTGAGACTCTGCCCCCGAAGATTCGGAAGCGAGTTGATGTTCTCAGAGAGATTCAGGTTTGCTTTCAATATGTGATCTTTACTAATAGGACTGAAAATTCATGCTGTATAGCTTAGTTTCTATTCATGAACATGCTAACATGCTTCAGTGATGTTGAATTGCTTGATTATGTGGTTATTTTTGGGAATGTCCTTGTTGGTTCTTGTGTCTCATATTGTGTCCTTGATTCTCTTCAACATTTGATTTCTTGGGTGTGTTCAAGTGTAATGCTTTGCTGTATCATTGCAGAGCCAACATGATGAGTTGGAGGCGAAGTTTTTCGAGGAGAGAGCAGCCCTTGAAGCTAAATACCAGAAGCTTTACGGACCACTGTACGATAAGGTATGGAGAATGTCACTCATTAAGTGCTGCATTGCTTGCTTTTTTAATGATTTCCTCGGGTGTGTCATAATTTCTTGTAGTCAAAAGTTCAAATTTATGTCAATTGCTGATTTGTTTGGTCAAAATAGTAATTCTTTGTTGGTTGGCTTGTAATGTAATTGGGCATGTTGCAGAGGTGTGAAATTGTAAATGGTGTTGTAGAAGTTGAAGGAGTTACAAGTGAAGCCACAATGGACCTCGAGGATGATAAGTCTACAGAAGGTAGGTCGCTTATCTGGAAATTGCTGAATTCTTCTTCTCATTCTTTTGTTGGGAAACTATACACGTACAAGTCTGATGTTTTCTTTGACTGACGTGTCTAAAGCCGAGAAAGGTGTTCCCGATTTTTGGCTCAATGCAATGAAGAATAATGAAGTATTGGCTGAGGAGGTAAGAGAGAGAACAATACACCAATCTTTTCCCCTCCCCATCCCCATGCCCAACCTTTTTCTTCTCTTTTTGGGTATTAATCTGAGTTGACTGTGATTTGTTGACCCTTGTTTAGATCTCAGAGCGCGATGAAGAGGCCCTCAAATATCTTAAAGATATCAAGTGGTGTAGGATTGATAATCCCAAGGGATTTAAGCTCGAGTTCTTCTTTGATACCAATCATTTTTTCAAGAACTTGGTTTTGACAAAAACATATCACATGATTGATGATGATGAACCTATTTTAGAGAAAGCAATAGGGTAAGCTTCTATTTCCTTGTCCTTGTGGTAAAACTTTTTAGTTCTTCTTAAATTTCACATTTATGTTTGGTACTTTGTAGAACGGAGATTGAATGGTATCCAAGTAAATGCTTGACTCAGAAGATCCTTAAGAAGAAGCCGAAGAAGGGGTCTAAGAGTGCAAAACCTATTACAAAGACTGAAAAATGTGAAAGTTTCTTCAACTTCTTCAGCCCTCCCGAGGTTCCTGAGGATGAAGATGATATTGATGAAGATACTGTACGTTTATCAATTTTATATGCACCAAAATACTTGTTGAAGCCATTATAATTCATAATCTGGTTTCTCCTTTAATCCATTCACATGATTGATTACCAGGCGGAAGAACTTCAGAACCAAATGGAGCAAGACTATGACATTGGGTGAGTGTGAGTCACCCATTCTAATTTTGCTTTTCAGTTCTGGATTTTGCTTACAGAGATTGAATGCGATTTTGTTTTTAAAAATTGGGAAGTAGGACTAATTAGTACTAGATTTTTTGAGGAACACAGTTATGTGAACGGACTCCTATTTGCTTTTGCTCCATTTGTATGTGCGTGGAGAGGGAATCATGCCTAACTTTTTTCTTTAAGATTAATCTTTTAAAGAGGGTCCTTTTACTTTTGACTAATGGCAATGGGAATTTGTAAAATCTGGCTTCTTGAAAAGATCAATTGATATATAAAGGATTATGGAGACACTTTTTCGCAACTTTTGTGAAGCAAAGTAATACAATGTGTGTGTTGATATTTGCAGTTCAACCATTCGGGATAAAATTATCCCCCATGCTGTCTCGTGGTTTACGGGGGAGGCTGTTCAAGGGGATGACCTTGAAGACATAGATGACGAGGATGAGGATGAAGATGATAATGATGATGAAGAAGATGAGGATGAAGATGAAGAAGATGAGGACAATGATGAGGATGCAGACGAAGATGAAGAGAAGGTCAAAACCAGCACAAAGAAGGTAACACTTACAAAACTATTAACAAAAGCCAAAGTCTCTTCCTTCCCACAGTTGATTTACAATTTCTGAACATACTAATACTTTATTCCCCGTTTTCCCATGGGCCGCTTGATTGTGGTTTTCAAGCAGTCGTCTGGATCAAAGGTGAGAGATGATGTAACTACATAATTTATTTTTTACTCAGTACAAAATGTAAAGATTTTCAATGATCTGTGCTTTAGGATAACATCTGTTTTGATGTGAATTACAGAAGAGTATGCGAGCTCTAGCTAAGGAAGGTCAGCAAGGTGAGCGTCCACCAGAATGCAAGCAACAGTAGTAATCAGATTGCAGACATCTTCGCTTGGGAACACAGGGTGGGGTGATGTTTTGAGAGTTTTGGGTCTTTGATTTGCCCCCCTGTTTATTGAAATTGTTTCTCTCTCTCTCATATTTTTTCTTGTGAGGAACATTTATATTTTGTTGGGTATCTTGGTATTTCATGGGTTGGGATTGTTGTGAATTTTAATTGGAAACTAGCTGAGCATGTCTATGATTTGGTCTACAGTGAATTTTAGTTTTTATGTTTCTTTTTTTGTATACTTTCATGAGTTATTAGGGGACAGAATGGAACAGTTGCCTGAGAGAATCAGGACAAGACGAGGAGTGTATTGTGTATAATTTTTAGTAATATTTGTAGGGTCTCAAGCATTTGTGATTGTGAATGGATATTAAGCTGAAATTTGAAAGCGAATTCACTTTTCATTTGGATTGAAGTTCAATGCAAGATTGTGGGGGACCCAGTAACTGCTTACATAATTTTGGACCAGACATCTATCAAGAGATAAGCCTAACCTTTCGTTAAAAATTGGAAAATTTAGTCAAAATTTTTCTTTGGTGAAAATAACAGTTTAATTTATTTTGCTTCATAAAATTCACAAGGAGGAAATACATAATTAAGTAAGAACAAAAAGTAAAACATTTTTTTCTTGAATAATATTGTCATTTTTTTTAAAGAATTTTATAGTTAAAATGGATCTTATCTAATAGATTTTGTCGAGAGGATTTTAAAAATATTAATTTTATTAAAAATTGATATTTATATAAAAAAATTTATTATTATAAAATTTAATATTTTGATAATAGTAGCATGTGTTGGATTTTTTAAACTTTTTTTTTTCATACTCGTTCTTGATGTATTAAAATTTTATTGCAAGAGAGTTTTGATCAAATCTTAAAAATCTCTATTTAGGTTTCTTGGTTTTGTTAACAATTGTATGATTACATTTGGATCATAAATTTGTACAGATATTTGTGAAGGGAAAGAAAAAAAAAAAAAAAAGGAAAAAAAAAAAGATTTTTGGATGAAAATTCAAGATTAAAGTATAGCATAGGCTTCATTGTTTGGTATTCGCTACCTTCTTTTTGTAAGGATGAAAATTCAAAATATAGCATAGGCCTCATTGTTTGGTATGCACTACCTTCTTTTTGTAAGGCCATTAGCTTTGACCTTTGAACGAAGAAGATATATGATTAAATCAACTCACCAATCTCCTAGTTACCAAAGGAATATCAAAACATAGAGATAAAAAACATTTACAAGCTACTCAATGACACTTGGGCGTAGATGGGGTCCTATCCACAAATGCTCGATAAGTTATTTTGTCAACGTTTTCATTTATACCTCGTTTGGATTGAGTGATTTAGAGAGAAAAAAATGGAAGTCAATCTCTCTAATCTTAATCACTTGTTTGGATTACTTAAATATAAGAAAATTGAAATAAATGAAGAGAAATTTATTTATTTAACCCAAGGGGGTTTGGTAACTTGGTAAGATCTTGAGGTATAAGTCTTGAGGTCCTAGGTTTCACTCTCTCTGGGACCAGTCACCCAAGCGACAACACATATAGTTGGTAGAACGAATTTTTCAAACCTAGGCGGATCATACCTAGTGTTGAAAGTGTAGATTTGAATCCCCGGCTGTGTACGAGTTCGCGGCTTACCAGTACATGGTTGAATGATCCTTTTAGGTAGTACCACCTAAGAGTGAACTTTGGGGCCTTTGCTCCTTCGGGTCTAACCCCAAAGGTCACCCCTTTGTGGTTAGACCTTTTTTGATTTTTTTTTCTCATAAACCACTTTTTGAATCTCTCAAATTGGACAGATAGGGAGAGAAGAAATTGGAAAAATATTAATTTTGTATATTACCAAAATTGTTCATCTACCAACAAAAGAAATAAGATCATAAAAGGCTATTTTCCTAATATAGCTTGCAAGAGTTTTTTTTTTTTTTTTTTATGTAGTTTATCCAAACAAAATTGTAGAGAAACCACTATTTATTTTATGTTATTCTTTTCTTTTCAACTTAACAAATCATTTTATTTTTCTCTCCTCAATATCCAATCGTAGTGAGATGAGAGACAAGCCTGGGATTGAAAAAAGAGTTACGGATGTTTTGTCTATTCCATTTGTATGTTTCAATTATTTTCAACAATTATGTCTCCAAATTTAAGTATCTCACAAATTATACATGATTAAGTTGGTTCACCATGGCATTGTAATCTGTTGTACTAACTTCTTTATTTCCTACAGCCCATTTTGATGCTATTCGTGTATATGGCAACATAAGACGAAACCACATGGTACAATATTTAAAATCTTCACCTTCTTTAGTGCCGCTTAATTTTAAAAACTTGGATCAACTCGAATTGTTTTAGGCTTGTTTGTTTTAAGTGATAGAGCTTAAGATTGGATTAGTAATCATTGATGGTATGGAATTAGTAGTGAGAAGAAATTCATGAGAATCATGTTTGTTTGAAAAATTGGCCATGAGGGAGATAGTATTCAAATCTAATTTCATGAGATTAGAGACGAAATGATTGTTTTTTCTCTCATTTTATAAAAATAAGTTTTAATATTAAAATACAATAGTATAATAATATATGAAAAATTTACCTATAAATCCAATCTTAAGAAAAGGGTAATCCGTTTAGTTCCAAGGATTTTTTTTACAGACCAATTAGTCTTGTTGATTTTGGAAAGATAGATTTAATATATTATTTGAAAATTAGATTTACGATACCCTTATTTCTATTATATTTCTTTCTTCTGTTGTTTTTTTTTTTTTGGCTAGCAAAGTAAGACACACACAACATATGATAATCAAACTTGGCATGAATTTTTATATGAGAATCTTTTTTTTATTTGAAATGACTTGAAATGTGAAAATTTTTAAACATTTCAAAAGGAGTACAAAAATGACTTAAAATAGGAGATTCTTCAAACATTCTAAAAAGATATAGAATTCTTCAAATATTTCAAAAAAAGTACAAAAACTCCTTAGTAAACTTTGGGCAAATATATAATTTCAAACTCTAACACTCCAATATAATTTTCAAACATAACACTTCCAAAAAAAAACTTGTTAGTGTACTATTCCCAAACCTAAAACTCCAATATAACACTCTAAAAAAATTCCTCAATATACTTTTTTTGAATATAACACTCCAATGTAACACTTCAAAAAAAGGATGTGGGATTCTTCAAACCATTCTAAAAGAAGTACAAAAATTCCTTAGTAAATTTTCAACAAATGTATAATTTTAAACTGTGAGTATTACGTTTGGAAAAAGAACACTAAAGATTTTTTTTAGTGTTTTTGTGTGTATTACATTGGAGTGTTATGTTTGAGATTACATTGATTGAAGTGTTACGTTTGGAAAAAATAAACTAAGGAGTTTTTTTGAAGTGTTACGTTATTACGTTTGAAAAAAATACATGAAGGAGTGTTTTAGTGTGTTATATTGAAGTGTTATGTTATTAGAATGTTACGTTTTTATTCATAATGTGAAATTTGTTCAATAATGAGGGAAAATCCAAAACCTCTATAATGTGGATTGTCCAAATGTGTAATTTTACATTTAGAAATCCACTTTTGTCCCGCAAAAATTAAATTCAAACATGTTGTGGAATTTTCACTTTAATGAGACTTTTGGGTTCATAAGAAAAATTGAAGGACTAAACAATTTATAAGATTATATTTTGGGATTTATTGATACTTCACTCATAATATATTTATACAAAATATATATATATATATATATCAACAAAAAACTGACATATTAAAATAATATAGTACCAAAAAATATATATAATTGTTATAATATTAAAATTTGTCAAAAACATCAAGGATTAATTCCATCATAGAATGACAAAACAAATAAGAATTTTTACTAGTCCGTGGTCATCAAACAAACAATTTTTCTTAATTCTTTCACTTAATTCCACCACACTAATAATCTTCTCACTAACGAGTTCGACACTAATAATCTTATCCAACCTAACTCTGAAAATAAACAGGCCCTTAATATGGATTGCAAGAAATGTTATTCTTTTTTTTTTTTAAGCTCATCTTTCTGTTAATTTGTTGTAGGGCCAATGATATACAAAGGGATATACCATCTATTCTATTAGTACAACCCAAATGTTGCAGCAGATTGGGGGAACATAGTTTGGGTTCATTCAGCAGATTGGGGGAACATAGTATGGGTTCATTCAACATCACTAGATCCTTCCACCCACATTGGCTATTTGTGATTGGGCTCACTTTATGCCATCAATAATGGAAAAGGAGAGTAAGAACCTCAAAAGTGAGTGTTTGGAACATGAAAAAAGCTCACATCATGTGAAACAAAGAGACAGATTTAAGATTTGAGAATTTGCATGAACAACTTGAGGATCTACATATATTGATTCACCCGAATAATAAATTATGATGATCTTGTCTGTCATTGCATAAATTAAATAAACAAATGTGTCTACTACTTTCTCTTCTTTTTTTTTTTTTTTCAAAATACATTATTCTCTTGAAAGACATTCTCCAGAAGCAACACAACAACATTTTTTGTGCATCATTTTTGTTATTGTATTTTGTCTTTAAAAACAAAAATTAACAAAAAGTTCAAAAACAACAACTACATCATCAATGAGCTTGCCCCGACCCTATCAGGCAAGTGTGTTCCATTCTGTCTACTATAACTCAAGAAAGTAAACAAAAAAGAAGCATAAAAGCTAAAAAACATTGCTAAAAATCATTGTATACCAAATAATAGACATGCTCCACTAGTTTCTGATTAAAATTCAATTTCTGATTAAAATTCACAACAATCCCAACCCATGAAGCCCAAGATACCCAACGGAATATAAATACTTTCCAAAAAAACAAAATATGAATGTTCCTCTCAAGAAAAAATATCGAGAGAGAGAGAGAGAGAACCAAACAACTTCAATAGAAAATGGAGAAATCAAAGACCCAAAACTCTCAAAAACTCTGGACATCACCGCACCCTACCCAAAACTCTCAAAAACTCAGGACATCACCCCACACTGTGTTCCCAAGCGAATATGTCTGCAATCTGATAACACTACTACTGTTGCTTGCATTCTGGTCTGCAATCTGATAACACTACTACTGTTGCTTGCATTCTGGTGGACGCTCACCCTGCTGACCTTCCTTAGCTAGTGCTCGCATACTCTTCTGTAATTCACAGTAAAACAGATGTTATCCAAAAGCACACACCGTTCAAAATATTTACATTTTGTACACAGTAAAAAACAAATTACGTAGTTATAGCATCTCTCACCTTTGGTCCAGATGACTGCATGAAAATCCCAATCAAAGAGCCCACGAGAAACAGGGAAATAAAGTATTAGTATGTTCAGAAATTGAAAACCAACAGTGGGAAGGAAGAGACTTCGGCTTTTGTTTAGAATTTTGTACATGTTACCTTCTTCGCGAGTAATTTGGCTTTATTTTCATCTTCGTCAGCATCCTCATCTTCGTCCTCATCTTCATCTTCTTCATCGTCATCTTCTTCATCATCATTATCATCTTCATCATCGTCGTCATCTATGTCTTCAAGGTCATCCCCCTCAACAGCCTCCCCCGTAAACCACGAGACAGCATGGGGGATAATTTTGTCCCGAATGGTTGAACTGCATATATGAACCCACACATCACATTACATTACTTAGCATAAGTCATGAAAAAGTGTCCCTAATCTTTTATATATCAATTGATCTTTTCAAGAAACCAAATTTTACAAATTTCCCATTAACATTCTCCATTATAGAGAAAAGTAGAAGGATCCTCAGGAAGTTAAATTTGAAGACAAAAATTAGGCATGAATCCCCCTCCATGCACATACCAAAGAAGAAAAAGCAATTAGATGTGAGTTCGCATGACCACATTCTTTATAAAATCGAGTACTACTTCGTATGGCTTCCCAATTCTTAAAAACTAATTACCAATTTATCACAAATTCTTAAAAATAAGGGGGCACACATTCAATCCTTGTATGCAATATCCAGAACTAAAAAGTGAAAATAGAATGGGTGACTCACCCGATGTCATAGTCTTGCTCCATTTGGTTCTGAAGTTCTTCAGCCTGTTAATCAATCATGTGAATGGATTAGAGGACAAACCAGATTATGAATTATAACGGCTTCAACAGTATTTTGGCGTGTATAAAGTTGACAAACGTACAATATCTTCATCAATATCATCTTCATCCTCAGGAACCTCGGGAGGGCTGAAGAAGTTGAAGAAACTTTCACATTTTTCAGTCTTTGTAATAGGTTTTGCATTCTTAGACCCCTTCTTCGGCTTCCTCTTAAGGATCTTCTGAGTCAAGCATTTACCTGGATACCATTCAATCTCCGTTCTACAAAGTACCAAACATAAATGTGAAATTTAAGAGCAACTAAAAAGTTTTACCACAACGACAAGGAAATAGAAGCTCACCCTATTGCTTTCTCTAAAATAGGTTCATCATCATCAATCATGTGATATATTTTTGTCAAAACCAAGTTCTTGAAAAAAGGGTTGGTATCAAAGAAGAACTCAAGCTTAAAGCCCTTGGGATTATCAATCCTACACCACTTGATATCTTTAAGATATTTGAGGGCCTCTTCATCACGCTCTGAGATCTAAACAAGAGGCAACAAATCACACCAACTCCGATTAATACCCAAAAAGAGAAGAAAAAAGATGGGGCATGGGGATTGGGACAGGGAAAGTGTAGTGGATTATTCAATCTCTTACCTCCTCAGCCAATACTTCGTTATTCTTCATTGCATTGAGCCAAAAAGCAGGAACACCTTTCTCAGCTTTAGAAATGTCAGTTAAAGAAAAACATTAGGCTTGTATGTGTATAGTTTCCCAACAAAAGAGAGAAGAATTCGGCAATTTCCAAAAAAGTGAGCTACCTTCTGTAGACTTATCATCCTCAAGGTCCATTGTGGCTTCACTTCCTTCGACTGCTACAACACCATTTACAATTTCACACCTCTGCAACATGTCCGATCACATTACAAGTCAACCAACAAAGAATAACTATGTTGATCAAACAAATCAGCAATGCACATAAATTTAAACTTTTGACTACAAGAAATTATAACATACACGAGAAAATCATTTAAAAAAGCTAGCAATGCTGAAATACAATATACAGGTAATACCACGTAATGAGTGATATTCTCCATACCTTATCGTACAGTGGTCCATAAAGCTTCTGGTATTTAGCTTCAAGGGCTGCTCTCTCCTCAAAAAACTTTGCCTCCAACTCATCATGTTGGCTCTGCAATGGTCAAGCAAAGATTACACTTCAACACACCCAAGAAATCTACATACAAACATTTTGCAACCGTTTCATATCAAATGTTCAAGAGAGTCAAGGCCACAATATGGCACTAGACCCAACGAGGACATTTCCGTAATACCCATATAATCAGCAATTCAACATCGTTGGCATATGTTCGTGAACAGAAACTAAGCTAAAATGATCATTGTTATTGAGAACACCATCTTAACTGCATATGATGCTTTCAGAATTACACCCCCATGCATGTATTATTATCGCAATACTTTAAAAAAAAAAAAGATACAGGCATTCTGCATAAAGAGCAAAATAAAAAAGTGTAAAAACAATTTATTTATTTTTTGAGAAATGTGTAAAAATAAATTTTCATGTTAATAAAATGAAAACGATAATTATAGGCAAGAAAATAACAAACACAGAGGTTCATTTTTAACAATCCTGTGTCCAAAATCCATTATTCATAGGAAGCTTCATAAAACCAGTACCCAAATCAACTTCAATTTTTATGAAACAAAATGGCAGTGATGTTTCCTTTTGATATCTAAATTTAACCAGCCATGAAACATTGTTTTAGAAACTGAACAAAGTAATCCTTACTTTCCTCACTTGGCCAATCTCCCAGCACCACACCTAGCATCCTTAGCAAAAATGACTCAGCACCTTCAGGAAGCTATTTCGGGTATGAGTATCGGGTACGGATGCATGTCCAACCGTCACACCTTCATCTTAAGATATTGGGATATGTATCCAAAATTGGATATAGGTCCGGATACGGGGATCATTATGGACACACATATATTATTTAATATTCCTAGATAAGTTCTTATAAATTATGTATAATGTACTAGAAATTGAATAGGATTTAGAAAAAAAAAAATATATATATATATATATATATAATTTCCTCTCTCATCAATGTTAGAAGTTATAATTTTTCATTTTCTGAGGAATTAAAATTGTAAAAGCTAGAAAACATTTGTAAAACAAAATAAAGCATCAATTTTGAATCCTATCAGCAAGATCATTTACTGAGAGCAAACCTGAAGCTCTCTGAGAACATCAACTCGCTTCCGAATCTTCGGCGGCAGAGTCTCGAGAACATCGGATTGCTGCCCGGCTAAATTCTGAAGCTTATTCTGCAAAAAACCCCAACCCCAATCAATCAATAAAATAAAAAACAAAACAAAACAAAACCCTGGTTTCTATATCATCATCACATCAAAAACCTACCTTTAAGGCATTAACAAGACCAGCACGATCTTCTGCACTAAGAGCTACAACAATAACAAAAACGTAAATAGATTTCAACTTCAATTAAGCAGCATCATATATATATATAGAAAGAGAAACTGAGAGAGAGATTGAGAGAGTTAGGGCTGTAGGTATGAAATTACCGGCGGCGGCGGCAGGGAGGGAGTCGCCGAGATCGGACAAGTCGAGCTCATCTTTGTTGTTGCTAGACATTTTAGGGTAGACTGTATGAAACCCTAGAGAGAGAGAGAGAGAGAATATTCAATATACTGGTGAGGAGGAGTGTTTCGTTTGTGGCTCTAGGATTATATATATACTGGTGAGGAGAATATTTCTGCTTTTTCTATACAAAATATTTAAAAAATAAATTAAGGTTGTTGGCATCTTTGATATTAATATACTAGCATATGTGAATGCCCGGCATAAATAATGTTTGGTATAAATAATGTTGGAATTAAAATGTAGTTATAATATTTAGTATAAATAATGTCAATTAATTAATTAATTTAATGCATTTTCAACATTTATTTAATAATGGGGAACATGAATACATTAGAAATAGTATGCTGCTACCACACATAAGTCAGTTTTGTTTGAATAATTGTAGGCATCATTAAAATTTAGGAAAAATTAACCACAAAAAAAAAAAACTTAAAATTTAATATATTCATGTGGGGTCTATCTTTAGGAAGAAAAAAATTGTGTTGAAAGACAATTTGTCGGTAGGAAGAAGTAGCCATCAGTCTTTTGCGGGGTCTGTCTTTCACGTATTTTTTTGCGTTCCTATTGAAAAAAATAATAATATATCAACACATTTTGCATTCCTATTGAAAAAAAATAAAATAATATATCAACACAATTTGAATAGCACACAAAATAAATAAAGATGTGATAGTAATCAAGCATTTGAATGCGCAACACAATTAAGAAAACCGACCACTATCTCTTTTCTTAGTCTTTCACCATATCAACAGGGATGAAGAAATAGTCCATGAATTATGAGTGAAAATTTAAATTGGATTATAGAAATAAAATAAAATGAAACAAAAATAATGACCCATGAAAGACATACGGGTTGAAGAAAAAAAAAATAAATAAGAAAATGTTGAGACCCTAACCAATGTCAACCCCACAAACTAATGTCAAGACCCTCGCCTGGCAACACAAAAAAGAAAAACAAATATATATCAGTTTAAGGTTTAGAAACACCAACCCAAATACATAACATAACTTAACACCAATCCATATAAATTGAAAGATGCATAAATAAAAAAATGAAAAAAGAAACAGAACACAAAAAAAGAAAGAGAAATCAAATACATATCAATTTAAGGTTTAAAAACACAAATCCAACACAAACACAACAGTTTAAGGTTTAGAAAAACAAATACAAATCCAAATCTTAGAAACACAAACCCAAATTGATGGGCCTCTTTTCCTTTGATTGAAAAGAAACATAATGATTTTCAATGCTCTGTTCTAATGCTTTGTGTCTCTTAAGCTTTGTTTCTAACTTTTTCTGTGGTTCAATTGAATGCATACCTAATCACACAAAACCAAACAGAAATCTTAGAAACACAAACACAAATCGAAATCGAAATCTTAGAAACACAGCCTAATCAACAAAAATATATATAAAAAATAATAATAATAACACAAATCCAACACAATGAAACATTGAAAACCATTTGAAAAATCACTTAAGAATATCTTAAAAACCATTTAAAAACCATTTCATGAGGATCAATTATTATTTCAAACCCAAGGATTAGTTTGTATACCATACTATACGTATCTAATCCTATTTCTTCATTAACAACATAATCACCAAATCCTATCCGTTCATCATCATCACAAAAAAAAAAAAAACATCAAAAAATTAAAAATAAAACAGAGTTGTATATGCCTCTTCCAAGTACTTCTTCGACCTCTTTGCCACACTCTTCAATCTCTTCATCATGATCATCAATTTGGATAGATCAGAGCCTTTTATATGTACAAATTTTAGCTACAAAAATTTATTTTGCATAGATCAAGTCTTATACATGTATCAAGGCAGAGAAATCGGGCTCAACATATCTTGCCATTTCATCAAGGCAGAGAAATTGGGCTCTCTCTCGGTGAATCCAGTGGTCGTCTCTTACCCCACTTTTTGTCACTCGTTAAAATTATCTGATAAGTCCAACCCATTACATAGCGGTATTTCCTTATTATTGAAATTACATATCAGGTGCCATGTAAACTGAATTTACTAAATTTTTCACTTTCCATTTATCTCATTCATAATCTCCATTTCTTTCCCCAAATATACATTCTATCAAAAAAATGGAAAATTATAGAATACTCCAGGACTACTGAATAATCATCCAAAAAGAAAAATTATAGAATAACACATCTATTTTCAAGCTTTTCTAAGTATACAATCACCAAAATATTCCATGTTGTAATTAAAATGCGCAAGAAAAACAAACAAACAAATAATGGAAGAGTAAAGCTCATCAACTTGTTTCAAATAGATTGTGTCTTAGTTCATAGCACATTTCGAAAGTGTGTTCAAATTTTAACTGTTAACCAAGCTATAATATATAGAGCCAAGATTTATTCTTTGTGACAATGATGTTTGTTCACCAACCAGGATCTGGAATTAAGCTCAGCCAATGACTCCGGAGGAGTCGTAACAGCCTTCTATGTAAGTTCACATTTACAGTGCAAGAAACTCCTGCTAAAAAGGTGTCACTGATAACATAATGTAAATCATTTTTTTTTTCTTTCTTTTGGCAGTTGAAATCGGAAGATAGTGAATTGGATTTTGAGTTCTTGGGCAACAGAAAAGAGAAGCCCATCAGAGTCCAGACGAATGTCTTTTTAAAAGGAAAAGGGAGTAGAGAGCAGAGAATCCATATATGATTTGAAAACACAAAAACATCGAAATTGAAAATGATATCACACTCCTTAAATCACAATCTGTTAGAGTTCTAACTTATTTTGTTAATCGCCTTTCCCCCCCAATAGTTATTTTGTGATGAATATCCCATTCGAGTTTTCAAGAACAACAGATGCGATGAAGTTGGCTTCCCAACACAACCAATGCAACTAATGGCAACTATATGGGACGAAGATAGTTGGGCCACGAATGGTGGAAAAACTAAAATCATTTGGGCTCATGCACCGTTTATAAGTCACTTTCGGGGCTTTGCCATTGACGGATGCCCCTATGACAGCTCTCACAGAAAATCATTTGACGATAAGTGCAGTTTAAAACTATTGAATTCACAATATAATATTATGCTTAATCACTTTCTACTTCTTCTAATTCTCAACCTTCTCTCGGACCTAATACATTTTTCAGGACGACTATTCGGGCCTGTCTTTCTAGTTCTACATACACGAAATATTGTAGAATTGAGCTGCACCATGTACAAAAATATGCATACAAAAATATGCTTCATATGTATATTCTTCTCATTCATAGCATAAGAATCAACTGTGTCAGAACTTCATACAGTATTTCTTGAACACAACCATTTGCCACTATCTCACCATCACAACCCTTCCATCAAATTAAGCAAAGCAGAACACTACACAATAAACTTCAGAGCAAAACAAAATGTTCCCAGACAAAATTCAAAATAAGCATTATTTGCATTGGCTCTATAATAAAAAAATCACTAAAATGTATGGAAAGTTACTTCATTCAAAATAAGCCCATTAAAAAATTGCACCTCTGTAATAAATACCAATAATAAAATCATGGACCCAAAAAAAAAGAAAGAAAAAAATAAGATAAGGTCATTCAGGAAAAAACTTATGCAAATGTATTGCAACTTAGGCAATGAAAGCTTTAACAAAAACTTATTTTTTGACCCAAAAGAAAGAAAATTCAACAAAAACAGTAAAATAAAATAAAATAAAAACGTGTTTAACATATTGTCAAGTAAGTGAAGAGGGTTTTTGAATTTATATAATAAGAGAAAATATAAAATGTAAAATTCAAATATAAAATGACTTAAACAGGAAAATTCAAATAATGTTTATAAAAATGGAAAATTGACTGCAAAATAATGGAAAATGGAAAATTGTCAAATAATGCTTATACAAAATAATTTATTAAATAATGCAAAATTGACTGCAGCATCAAATTTAAGGAACAAATAATTTATGAAGTAGTTATTATGGCAATGAGACTATTGATATCAAATAGAAGACTAATTTAATCAAAGGTTCATTTGCAATTTCCCTAGCTAAGAATGTTAATGACATCTTTATCAAGTGCACTGAAAAGCCCAAATTTCCCTTTATCAGGAAAACAAGATCATATCTAAAAAAGCTCACATTCTGGCTAAACCAAGGGGGTTCAAAGAATTTAACACCCCCTGTAACTACCATTGTGCATGGTATGCAAATCATTGATCCACTGATAGTACTTGTGATACCCAACACCTAAAACCATCATTATCAGTACCTAATTATGTACCAATAACATTACCAAGCTCCAGCTTGTATTCTATGGAATCACAACTCCGATATGAAGAGTTGAAAGAGTAACCAGATGGATCAGCTGGTATAACTCCAGCCCATATCTGATTTGCTAATATAACATGAGGGTTCTCCAATCGAACAGGAAATTCTCTGACATGGAAAGCAAAGAAAAAATATTTTTTTTATCAACTTTGAAAGTCATGACGCAACCAAGTGATATAGCTAAGAATAATCCATGTAAAGCCAATGCAAATAAATTAAAAAAAAAAACCATTCTCCCGTATTCAAAAAATATAAAATAAAAAATTAAAAAATCTCAGCCATTCAAACAAAATGTAAAATTAAAAATAAAAAAAGAACCATTCTCCCTTATTCAAAAATAAATAAATAAAATCAGAGATGGGTATAGATGATTTACTGTCTTTGGGTCCATGAAAATCCACAGAGAACTTCTCCACCTTATAGTCACTCATCATCCTATTTCACAACAATCAAAACCCAACTATTAAAATAATAATAGAAGCCAGTTTTAGTGAATAATACAGAGTGAGCAAACCCAATATTTGTCCAAAGTAATATAGAGCATCCAATATTTGAATTTTGTTCATATATTTGTCCAAAGTAATACAGAGCATCCAACCTAATAATAAATTAATGGAAGAAGAAGAAGAAAAAAAAAAAAAACTGTTCTCCCTTATTAAAAAAATATAAAAATCAGAGATGGGTATAGATGATTTACAGGTTCTCTGCGATGGAGGACGGAGGTGCCGTAGTGGGTTGAGATCAGAGGCGACGCGACGGTGGAGATCAGATTATGCCCAAATAAGAATTAGCATGCAACAAATGCAACTTAACCTTCTGTTGGCTGCACATTTTGTGCGAGCCAGTGACAATTCGACGCGTGGCAAAGTAAGGGTAATATGGAGAGACCAGGTAGGTCTTCGATCCTGATCATACACGTGACAATCAATATTGGTTGTTATAAGATCTGAGTAGTAGCGGATCAACAAAGAGACGTATGGTGACGTGGCTTCAACGGTTGCTCACATTCAAATTCGAATATAGGGGGGAAGCCTAACTGCAAGTGAAGGCGTAGTGGAACTACTTATAAGGTAGCATGATCAGCGATTACGGAGGAGCAGTTCGACGGTTTGAAGTACAATTCGATGGTTATCTTCGGAAAGTATAAATAGTAGGAAGGACTTCAGAGAAAAGGGGAAAAAGATCTAAAGAATTACTTTACATATTCCAGTGTTATTTCCTGTCCTTTATACTTCTGTACTTTAAGTTCCTGCGCCGCACTTCATTTGTAGGAGTAGTTTTCGAGTATATTGCCGCTGTAATTCTCTACGGAACTAAGATCATTGTAAGTTTTTCATACTAATGAAATGCTTCAGTTTATTTAACTGTTCTTATGCTCAAGTTCTCTGAACTCAAGTTACCAGTAAGCCACCAGTAAAAGTCCTCTTTATTGAGGCCAAAAGAACCATAACACAATCGTCTGAATAATTGTTTGGCGATTATAATTCTGTAAGGACTGATTGATCCTTACTGGCACGCTCATAATTACAAAAGTAACCTTCGAAAGCCAAAAAGCCAACATATATTTTTGGCACGCCCGGTGGGACACTTTAAAAAATGGCTAGACGTAGGAGACAAGGAGAGAACGAACGATTGGAAGAAGGCGTGGAAGGAGAAGTGGAGACATCTAATCCAGAGGATAATGTGATAACACATCCTGTGGAGACTCCTATTTTATCAGAACCCATGGTCGAACAGACCAATACTTCAGAGCAAATACCATTTGTTCGTAATAGTGGACGAGACCAAGGGATTGGACCATCTAGTGTCCCATCTACCCAGCCGATCAACCCGTGGGGCGGCTTAGTAGATGCTATGGGACAGCAATTAATAAACACAATGGAAAGGTGGGCAGTATCCTTTTTGGATCGAATGAATAACCACCAACCAACAAATGTAAGACACATGGAGGAAGTAAATGTCCCTCAACAAAGATTGGCTAGACAGCCTATGCAAGCTAATGGACATTCCAATGGTCAAACCAGTAATCAGACTCATGAAAGATTACCACCTCAGTCTTGGTACGAACCCATTTCGAGGCCTGCGGCAGGCCAGAATGCCTCAATATTTAACAGTGAAGCCATGCAAATTGGTGGATCTGGCCCAGTACAAGAAAATGGCATAAGAATGGTTCCAAATCCAACATTCGAAGCCCTACCTGGTACTAGGGGGTACAATAATCCCTTATTCGAATTTATACATGGGGGGTTGGAAGGTTTCCCTACAAGTGGAAGGGATACAATACTTGTTCCAGCACCTTTCGTGGGTCCTTTCGTAGGACAGGCTCAAAGAGGTTACTTACACCCCCAACAGCAGCCTGTACCACAGGGACAGCCAGCCCCGAATGTACCACCTTATGGACCAAAGGGACAACAAGCACAAGTTTGTCCGCCAAATCCTGTGTTTGTTCCCCCAGTAGTGGTTCAGCAGGCACAAAATATGGTCCCTAGGGACCAAATTACTGAGATAGTTAGGGAGTTGTGTGGGCCAATGGCTCGGGGGGTGTAGACACCCCATTTTTGACCGACCTTAAGACTCAAACGTCACCGATTGAGCGCTTGGTGATATTGCATAATGTGCTTGTTCAGAAGTTTTAGAGTTGCGGCCGTGAGCCCTGCCTCCGGACTTCCGAACCCTTTTCTGTGCCTTGTCTCGGTTTGCGAGCCAGACTCGGTTTTCTCTGTTTCTTTTCCCGAGGGAAGGGAGAGGTCCCGTAGACAGTCTCTCAAATGTCCGTAGGCTACATTTGGTGGCCGTAGGCCATTTTGCCCATTTCGGAGTCCGGTTCCCGGTTTTCGGAGCCGTCAGGCCGTGTGCCTCGGTTCGGGACCGCTTAACCATCTCCTATTGCTCTGATTTTTGGCATACATCTTATTTCATCCCTTTGAGGGACACTGGGGGGCTGAGAAACCCACTTCGTGGCCGAACGCCACTTTCGGTGTTTAACAGCCCATTTTCGGGACCCCGAACTGCGTGTTTTGGCCCCGGAACGTTCGTTTTGCAACGGTTTTCGTTCATTTTTGGCAGGTACCTCTGTTTTATCACAGGGAAGGTCACTGAAGGGTGGGAGGCCAGCAATTGTTGCAGCAACCAGTTATTTCTCTTCCGGAGCCTCCCGGCGCCCGTTTTTCGCACTTCCGGGCTAATGTTGAATACCTTGGAGCTAGTGTTGCCAACTTTCAACCACATATCTGTGATGTACACACCTGAGAGACCCCTAAAAGTTCATGGCCGGCCAGTAAGTCAACTTGACCCTTTTGACCCCCTCTTTCCGAGCCATTGTTGAACCCCTTGGGCCCACTTTCTTGGAATTTCAACTACATGGTTGTGTTGTACACACATAGGACTACCTCCTCAATAGCTGGCCGGCCAGAAAATCACCTTGACCCTTTTGACCCCTAGCCGGCCGGCTAGGGGGTGTGGCCGGCCGGCCACCTCCAGTAAAAGTAATGGGCCGGCCGTGTTCTTTGCACTGTACACTTTACAGCTGTGGGGCATTGTCCCCCAGATATTTTCTGTATCCGGAGGATATTTTGTGGGGGAGTTTTGCCCTCCTTCTCCCCCACCTTTACACCCCATTTTGAACCCTTATAACCAGCTGGTGGCCTTCTTTGTAAGGGTTAGAAAATTTACTCTTCAAAGCTCCATAGCCAACACTATCTTCTTCCTTCTCAATTCTTCAAAAAACCCTAAGTCACTAACCATCATTCCTTCTACACCACCAAGCCCTACCACCACCATCTCATTTCCAGCAACAAGGAGGGATTCTTGAAGGCTAAAGAAGCTGCAAATCCATCCAAGAAGCAACAAAAGCTTGAATCTTCAAGGGTAAGTTACACTTTTAACCTTTTGAACCTTTTTCTTGATCTATTTCTAAACCCCACTTATTTTGGGTTTCAAGCTCCGGCCCTAACTGAAAAGGGCCATATTTTGAGCTCATCTTCACTTCTCATTAAGGGCTCAACCTTGTTTGAGCCCTCCGTAATATACTTGCTTCATTGATCATCTTGTATGTCATGTTTTTGCATGCTATTTTTGGCCCATGAGAAATCTGTTTTTGAGCATGTTATAAACTGATATAAGGCTTATTTTGAGCCCCTCTTCAATATTGGAGAAGGGCTCAACATTGTTTGGTGACTCCATGTGTCACTTGTAGTTATACCCCTCTTTTCTTCCCCTTTCTTACATGCAATGGCAGCCTACCATGCTTAGGTTTTTGGCCATTTTACAGTTCTGAAAAGGTCCTTGTTTTGGTCCATTCTTCATGTTTTGTTTAGGGTCTTTCATGTTTTGGGACCTCCATAAGCCACTTCATGTTATATCTCACTTTCGGTTCGTTTTCTCGCATGTTTTGTTAGCCTACCATGCTTAGGTTTTTGGCCATTTTACAGTTCTGAAAAAGTTCTTATTTTGGTCCATTCTACATAGTTTATCAAGGGTCTTTGGCTGTTTGGTGATTATTTTGCATACTTCATGTTATGGCACCGTTTGAGCCTTGTTTTGCATCATATTTTTAGCATATTTGTATACTGATTTTGAGGCTTCCATATACTATAAATGTTCATATTTTTGGTCCATATTCAGTGTTGTAGAAGGAAATTTTCCAGTTTGGGTTTTGTTTATATCACTTGCTTCATTACCTCTTGAAAATACCGTATTCTTGCATACTATTTTTCCCCTACCTATATTTGCTGTTTGGCCATGTTTATAACTGTGAAAGTGCATCTTTTGGGACTGTCTAGCTTCTGTCTTTGCATTACATGTCCATATTGTGCATGTTTGACATAGCTATAGGCCATTTCGGGTGCCTAATGTTGCATTTCGGGACGTTTCCTTGCATTTCATGTCATTTCGTTTCATTTCGGGACTGTTTTCCCCCATATTTTAGTGCTGAAATTCCATTAGTATGCTTGCATATCATTTTTGCCACATTTCATCACATTTTAGCATCGCCTCGGTTTGCGTGCCCGTGTGCACGCATTTCGAGGCACTCCATTTTTATCCGTCGGCATCCGATGTGAGTGTGGCTGAGGCTCTCTCATGTTGGTATAAGCCCATTTGTCATTTCCATGTCATTTTCATATCATTCTATCATCGCCTCGGTTTGCGTGCCCGTGTGCACGCATTTCGAGGCACCTCATTTTCTGCTATCGGCATCCGATGTGAGTGTGGCTGAGGCTCACTCATATTGGTATAAGCCCATTTGTCATTTCATCACATTTTATCATTGCCTCGGTTTGCGTGCCCGCGTGCACGCATTTCGAGGCACTCCATTTTTATCCGCCGGCATCCGATGTGAGTGTGGCTGAGGCTCACTCACGTTGGTATAAGCCCACTTGTCATTTCCATGTCATTACATTGCATTCCGCCATCGCCTCGGTTTGCGTGCCCGCGTGCACGCATTTCGAGACACATGTCATCGCCTCGGTTTGCGTGCCCGCGCGCACGCATTTCGAGACACATATCATCGCCTCGGTTTGCGTGCCCGCGTGCACGCATTTCGAGACACATATCATCGCCTCGGTTTGCATGCCCGCGTGCACGCATTTCGAGACACATATCATTGCCTCGGTTTGCGTGTCCGCGCGCACGCATTTCGAGACACATATCATCGCCTCGGTTTGCGTGCCCGCGTGCACGAATTTCGAGACACATACCATCGCCTCGGTTCGCGTGCCCGCGTGCACGCATTTCGAGACACATACCATCGCCTCGGTTTGCGTGCCCGTGTGCACGCATTTCGAGACACATATCATTTTCTCGGTTTGCGTGCCCGTGTTCACGCACTCCGAGGCATTTCATTTTCATAGTATTCTATCATTTTCTCGGTTTGCGTGCCCGTGTGCACGCATTTCGAGGCATCTCATTTTCATAGCTTTGAGTATGTTAGGATTGTATCTTAGTTGCATTTCATGCATATCATGCATATTGCATCATGTCCGGAATAGGAGTTAGCCCGGGCACGGGAAGCGAGGTACATTTCGTACTCCGAGTGACGGAATGTGTCTCAATTCCCCAGTCACCGACACTCCGGATTATCCATGATGGAGTTAGGTTTTAGCTGTAGTTTCATGTGCATTCATCCTATATTGAGTTGTGCATTTCGACTCCTCGGCCATCATGCCTCGGTTTGCGTGATTGGTGGCACGAGGATCGAGACATGCATATATCTGTGCAAATACATTGCTATGCCCCTTTCCTGCTCTCTGTTGCAGCAAAATCAGGAATCAGCAACTTTTTGGGGCTTGGCACGCATTTCAATAACAGGTGTAAACAGAGGCTAATTGGGGCATTCCGGTGGATTTCCGCGCAAGACAGTCCGGACATGCATCATCCACCAGAAGCAAGGCAGTCCCTGGCTTGCACGCCAGTTTATTTGCTTTCTAGTTAATTCATTAATTAATTAGAATTCTGTAAATATTTTGGACTGTAATATTCTTTTATTTTGGGGACTGTAATATTCGGACTGTATTATTTATTCGGACCCTCCGAGTGAGGGCACAACTGTAATAAGTGTGCGTGAGTGTGATGTATGTCTTCCAACCCCACGTCTTTCTCCCTTTTATTTACCAGCTTATGATGGTTAGATTAAGGCATATTTCAATTAGCATAAAGTATGACAGCATGTTTGCATCATTCATTTGTTTTGCATGCACCGGGCTCGGCGCATCATACTAACTGCATTGTACTTTCAATTCCAAAATTGAATACATGATAGCTGTAGCATTCCATACGCCATGTTTAAAATAGCCGAGCCTGCTATAGTTGCATTTTTGCATGTGTTGCATTAGGCATTTCTGTATATTTAGGATCATGCATGATTTCTAATAAACTTCTTTTTTTTTAGCTTGGAGTACTCGGTGAGTTTTACGCTTTAGCATCCTTGCATGCGTGTGAGTGACTGCCATGAATAGCATGCTTACCATGAGGCTATGTGCTTATATGATATAACTGCCTGAATGCCTGTGGGTGAAGGTTGGGTTATCTGAATTGGAATGAATCATCAAATGTTTTAAGCCTACCTGCGGGTAGCAAACCATTTTAAAAAACAAGCATGAAATGTTTTGTTCCAATTCAGGCGATCCAGTCTATACTTATATGCTGTGAGCATCACATAGTAACCTAGGCTAATAACCGGAATAAGAACTCACAATGTTTTCAAAAATTGATATCATGGTTAGTAGAGGCCGGTCTATGACCGGGCGAGCGGGGGTGCTCACGAAGTGACCTTCCCCAATCGTACCCAAGTTCCCGAGCCGAGGCAACTTTGGTGATGACGGACACGTGGCCTTTTGGCACCGAGTCAGGGTTTCCTAAATTTCCCAAAATAAAATATTTAGGTGGCAACTCTGTATCTGGAAAAGCAGTCCATGTTTGGCACTTCTTTCAAAAATCTGTTTTCTCAAAACGATTTGCCGGATTTGGACTCTTTGGTTCAGACTTAGAACCGTGACTACGAAAAGTCGAGTCCGAGCTGTAGCGAGGTCCCCCCGCGGGCTTGTTACAGGGGGTCCAAACTCCTGTGTATAGAAAACCATACCCAGAATGGGTCGATAGGGTACATGAATATCCAAAAGGTTTCAGGGTCCCAGATTTTGTCCTCTTTCATGGGAACGGAAACCAATCAACAGTAGAGCATATTGCTAGGTTTGCCGCTCAATGTGGTGAATTCACCAATCATGACTATATGAAATTGAGACTATTCCCGAATTCTTTAACTGGGGGGGCGTTTGTATGGTACGTTAATCTTCCACCTGGCTCCATCCAGACTTGGCAGCAAATGGAAGAGGCATTTCATGCCCAATTCTTCCAATCTGAGCCAGAAGTTTCCATGGCAGACTTGGCAAGATTGAGTCAAAGGCCTGAAGAGAAAGCTACTCAGTTTATTTCTAGATTTAAGAGGGCTCGAAATAAATGTAGAGTAATCTTGCCAGAAACGAAATTCGTAAGATTGGCTCAAAATGGCCTAGAGTTCAGGCTTCGAAAGAAGTTTGATTCAACAGAGTTTAGGGATTTAGTGGAACTGACTTATAAAGTATCTAGATATGAAGCATTACTAGAAGAGGAACAAGATCGAAATAATGCATCATATAGGACATACTACAAAGATCCTAATTATGAGATTGATGCAGCAGAGATTGTGGGAAAAGAGCCTATGATCTGTGAAGCATTAGTTCATAAAGATACGACAATTGACCAGCAGTTTAAAAAGAAAGATCTCCACAGGAAATATTTTTTCGATTTAACTAAGGCAGATAACATTTTTGATCATTTGCTTGCGGCCAACTTCCTTAAGTTACCAAAAGGTGTTAAAATTTCATCTCTTGATGAACTTAAAGGAAAAATATATTGTAAATGGCATAATTCTTGGTCTCACTCGACTAAAAACTGTGTTGTTTTTCGAGACAGGATCCAAGAACAAATTCGGAAAGGGAGTTTGAAGTTCCCAGCCAAAGCTGAAAAAGCCATGGGGATCGATAGCAATCCATTTCCAGAAATTGGAGAGGTGGCAGCCAATGTCATTATGTCAGACTTTCAGAACCTGTCTTTGAAAGAATTAGAGGAAGTCAATGTACAGATGCATGTGGCCAACCAGACAGCAACCAAAAAAGACCTTAGAAGTCCACCAGCTATGGGACGAGATTTCTCACATCAGAGGAAAGACTCTGATGAAGAAGCACTGGATGATGACTCCTTAGAGGCAGCCGTAATGCAACGAATGTGTCCCAGGTGCAGACTGAGTTATAAGTGGTTGAAAGGCCTTCCAGTCGATGGGAAGCAGTATTACAGGGATGTGCAGAGGCATCCCGAACCAACCAATGCTTATAATAAAAGGCCGTATCCGGCTAATGTTAGGCGGCAGCCATTGGTGGTTGAGCCTGCAGTTGATAGAATGCATGCTAAAGGCAAGAGGCCCTTATATGAGTCCAGATCACCTAACTATTACAGGTTGGACAGAAGACTGGAGAAGAGTTCAGGTTTTGGGATCAAAGCCAGGAATTGGCCCCTTGGGCCAGCTTCACGAAGGACGGAAAATGATCACCATCATCAAGAACCTGAATCAGGCTCAAAGCTTAGAGATAGGGCCAAACAATTGTCTTCACAGCCAGCCTCGAAGGTGACCTCGAAAGAAGAAAGAGGCAGTTCAACGTCTGGGTCAGTAAGTTCGTGGGTACCTGGAGTCCCAGATTGGTTTGTGATGCAAAACAAACCTAGAGAAATGCCTACCCAAAGGAATTTTGGAAATCAAAGTAGGATGGTTAAGCCTCCTTTGGTGACCCCCAACAACTGGGTATTGCTAAAACACCCAAGAACGAGGGAACCAGATATGGTCCCTGTTATTTCCAGATCACAAAGGAGGAAAATTCAGCGTAGGTACACCCAATACCAGAAAGACCTGAAAGAAAGTGGAGAGAGTTCTTCAATGATCCAGACTGGAGAAAAGAAGAATCGAAAGTCAGACCATAATTCAAAGCTAGTTACACAAAATGAGGTGGATCGCAGCAGAGAACAGTTGGCCAAGGTTCATTCTGAACCAAAAGTTAGAGAGAAGGAAAGTCTAGCAGGGTTGGAGAAAGCTCTGATGGAGAGTGGTAGCGAAACGGAAGAAGATATTGGCGTAAGCCAGAAGAAAGAAATGGTGGAAGAAGAAATGTTCGAAGCTTTCATGGCCGAGCAAACATTTCTGGTTGGAACCAGCCGAGGAAAATCATTCGAAGGGACCCGTTAGCAATGAAATACCAGAATGCATTATGCAGGATGTTTCTGAGGTAATTGACCAAGGTGACCAAGAGGGGAAACAGGTACAGCCAGCCATCCAGTTTGGCTCGTTTCCCCCGGTATCAGTGAACATGGTACACATACTGCCATAGGAATTCCAAGCTGGAGATGAGAATCAAGAGGGGCAGGAAGCTGATCCAATTCCGATCTCTAGTGAAGATTCACAAGCGAGTATGGTACAAGATAATTTCGAAATGGTTATCCCAATAGAAGCTGAATATGAGAGCGAGGAAGTGGTAAGCATTAACCTCTCGTATCCATTCGAATATCCCTCGAATTCCATGACGCAGCATGTTAAGCCTTTGTACATTAAGGCCTTCTTCGATGGGGTTCAGTTAAACCGAGTCTTGGTGGATAATGGAGCGGCGGTGAACTTATTACCAAAATCCTCCTTGAAGAAATTAGGGAAGAGGAATCCCAGGTTAATCCCAACCAGTATAACCATCGCTGGTTTTGCTGGAGACAAGCAGATGGCCTAGGGAATTCTACCCATCAACCTGAGTGTTGGAACCAAGGACTGCATGACGGCATTTTTCGTCATCGATAGCAATGCGAAGTACAATGCTTTACTTGGTACAGATTGGATCCACACTAATAAATGTGTGCCTTCCTCTTTGCATCAGAAAATGATAATGGCTCTAGGCAATGGGAGGACGGAGGAAATTAATGCAGATCCTCAACCTTTCATAGCCTGTGCAGATTTCGCAGAAGCCAAGTTGTATATTGATGGTGTGGCACCGCTCAGTATACTGATGGAATTCGATGGCTCAGCCGAAGTAACGGCTGATAAGGAAGTAGCACACCTGAAGCATTTAGTCCAGGAGAGTGCTGGTAAAGAGCTAGTGGTTAAAGATGACAATGATGCCTGGTTATAGGCAGCAAGATGAAGCACCAGAAGCCAGATCTTTGGCTTTGATCAAGTTTTCAATATTGGATATAAAGTCAATAGTCCAGAAAGTTCGAGAGCAAGAGAAAGAAGTCATGACGATTGGCTACAAGCGGGAGCAGCAACAAGCCAGAGTTTTGACCCTTGATAAATACTGTGCATTGGACATAGAAACAAAAGTCCAAGAAATACAGGAAGAAGAAACCTTGTGGACAGATTTTGTTTATAAGGAAGAGAATAAAGAGGAGGAATCAAAGAGCTTGGAAGCAGAACACAGTAAGAAGATTTCTGTGAAGTCAGAGAAGATCAAAGAAGGAGTTCCAGTAAGTACTCAGATACAAGACCCCTTAGAAGAAATAAATTTAGGGGAAGATTCTGTACAACAACCCATTTATATAAGTGCTTGGTTGAGTTCTCTTGATAGGGACCAGTTATTGGTTATTCTGAGAAGATATAAAGATTGTTTTGCATGGTCATACAATGAACTACCAGGATTGGATAGGTCATTAATGGAACATAGGCTTCCCATGAAGCCTAACTTCAAGCCATACAAACAAAAACCAAGAAGAATGGGTTCAGAGGTGATCCAGAAAGTCAAGGAAGAAATTCTTAGACTACTCAAAGCAGGCTTTATCAGAACAGCCAGGTATGTTGAGTGGCTATCTAATATTGTACCTGTGGTCAAGAAAAATGGCAAAATGAGGGTATGCATTGATTTTAGAAACCTAAATCTGGCAACTCCAAAAGATGAATATCCTATGCCTATAGTAGATCTGCTAGTGGATAGCTCGGCAGGACATCACATTTTATCAATGATGGATGGGCACTCAGGCTATAACCAAATCTGCATTGCGGAGGAAGATGTTCACAAGACAGCATTTAGATGCCCTGGGAATTCGAATGGGTTAAAATGCCGTTTGGCCTAAAGAATGCCGGGGCCACATATCAGAGGGCTATGAACACTATCTTTCATGACCTTATTGGTGGGTATTTAGAATGTTATATTGACGACATTGTGGTTAAATCCCAATCCATGGAGGAACATTTGTTTCACCTAGAGGCAACCTTTGAAAGAATGAGAAGGTTCAAATTGAAACTTAATCCTCTTAAGTGTGCTTTTGGCGTATCATCTGGAAATTTCTTGGGCTATGTAGTACACAAGAAAGGAATACAGATCGACCAGAATAAAGCCAAAGCCATCATTGAAGCCAGACCTCCATCAAGTAAGAAAGAATTACAAAAGTTCCTTGGACAGGTTAATTTTCTTCGAAGATTCATTTCTAATACTGCAGGGAAAAGTAAAATTTTTTCTCCTTTATTAAGGCTGAAAGATGAAGAGGAATTTGTGTGGACAACGGAGCATCAAAGTGCTTTCGATGGAATCAAAGCCTACTTGGCCAATCCTCCAGTACTGATGCCACCAAATGGCGTTAAGCCTTTGAAGTTGTACATAGCCGCAACAGAAGATTCATTGGGAGCTTTCTTGGCCCAAGACAATGAGGAAGGCAAGGAGCAAGCTGTTTATTACCTTAGTAGGTTTTTAAATTCTTGCGAATGTAAATATTCAGCTGTAGAAAAGCTTTGCCTTGCACTGTATTTTGCTGTAATGAAATTAAGATATTACCTTTTGCCTACAACTGTCTTGGTAATTGCAACCACAGATTTGGTTAAATACATGTTATCTAGACCAATGTTGAGGGGAAGAATTGGCAAGTGGGTATTAGTCTTGTCAGAATTTCACTTAGAATATGTGCCCCAAAGGGCAGTGAAAGGACAAGTTTTAGCCAATTTTTTGGCAGACCATCCATCTCAAACAGAGAGTCAAGAAATAATGGAACTCAGTATGGCTAGTGTCGAGCCATGGCAAATGTGGTTCGATGGATCGAAAGCCAATGGCCTAATTGGAATTGGTATAGTAATCAAGTCACCACAAGGAATAGAAACCACACATGGTTTCCGAATAGATGAAACTGCTTGTTCTAATAATCAAGCTGAATATAAAGCTTTAGTAGTGGGATTGGAAATTCTTATTGGATTACAAGTGCATGCAGTTGACATATTTGGAGATTCTCAATTGGTCGTTAACCAAGTAAAAGGGATTTTCAAGTGTCAAAGTATAAGTATGCTGCCATATTATGTCGTCGCATTACATTTGCTCTCTCAATTTGAAATAGTAAATGTAACTTATGTTCCGAGATTCTTGAATAATAGAGCTAATGATGTGGCACAGAAAGCTTCGAATTTCAAGAGTAAAGATGGTACCCATTGGGATGTAAGCCAAACGACATACCAAAAACCTATACCACCTTTAAGTAAGAGGAACATGGTCCTAGAAATCAATTATAATGATCTGCAGGAACAGGATTGGAGACATCCAATAATACAATACTTGGCTGGCCCATCCTCGAAAGCCAGCAGAAGAGTTAAATTGCAATCTGTGCAATACATCATATACAACAATGATCTCTACAAAAGAGGGGGAGATGGTCTATTGTTAGAATGTTTAGGGCCAAAAGAAGCATTAATAGCTATGGCTGAAGTTCACGAAGGTATCTGTGGTGCACATCAGCCTGGTGTAAAAATGAGATGGCTGCTTCGAAGACATTCCTATTATTGGCCGACTATCCTTAAAGATTGCATAGAATATGCAAAGGGCTGCCAGGCATGTCAAAAGCATGGTACAATAAGGCATGTGCCCATAACTGATCTACATGTAGTAGTAAAGCCTTGGCCATTCAGAGGATGGGCCATGGATATGATGGGGAAAATACACCCTCCCTCTTCGAAGCATCATTGTTTTATTTTGGTAGCCACTGATTATTTCACCAAATGGGTCGAAGCCAAACCATATAAAGCTGTAGATCAGACGGAGGTTATTGGGTTCATTAAAGATTTGATCCATAGATTTGGTATCCCACAAACGATAACGGTCGATAATGGGACTGTTTTTGATGGGAAAATGGTAAAGTCTTTTGTGGCTGAGTTTGGGATTAGCCTTGTGAATTCCACTCCATATTACGCATAAGCCAATGGTCAAGCTTAGTCATCTAACAAGTCCTTAAAAAAGGGAATACAAAAGGTTGTGGAAGATAATCCGAGAGATTGGCACAACTTATTGTTAGATGTATTGTGGGCTTATAGAACTTCCCCAACGTCAAGCACAGGAGTCACTCCTTATGCCTTAGTTTATGGGCATGATGCCGTGTTACCAGTGGAGATCAATGTTAAATCCTTAAGGGTAAGATGCCAAGACCAGTTGGATCCTGAACAGTACTATCAGAGTATGTGCTTGGAGTTAGAAGATATGGATGAAGCTAGAATTTTGGCATTAAATAGCATTCTCTTTCAGAAGAAGAAAACAGCCAAAAATTATAATAAGAAAGTCAAACACATTGGCTTCGATGAAGGTGATTTAGTGTGGAAGATAATACTCCCAATAGGGATTAGAAGCCATAGATTTGGCAAATGGTCACCTAACTGGGAAGGACCATATCAAATTCATAGAGTTTTGCCTTTTGGGGCACACCATTTGAAAGATTTGAGTGGTTATGTGCATCCCAAAAAGATTAATGGCAGATATTTAAAACCTTATTTTCCAACTATTTGGGAAACACAGGGAATAAAATAAACACTGAGTACAAGAACATAAGATAGTAAACAAGGGAATGTTTTATAAAGAGTCAAGTACATTATGCCACAAGTTGGCCCAAAAATCATTACAATGTTTTAGCTGTTTTTGTACAACAGATCTCCTATTGGTAAACGACGAAAACAGTTGAATAGCTGCAGCCATATCTTTCTTTTGATCAGCCAGTCCTTGATTGGTGATTTGCAGTTTGAGGTCAGTTCGGAGTAAAGCTTGATTCACTGCAGAAAGCTCCTCTTCGAGTTGAGCTTTCCTCTTCAGCAGTTGAGTTCGGAAGAGAGAGGCAGAGGAGTGTTGTTCCTTAAGCGTCGATACTTCAGTATGCACTTGAGAAACAAAACTTTGATCTCTAACTAATTTCTCGTCTGCGGCCTTGGCAGCATGACAGATGCTGATGTAAAAATCGACGGTAGCTGCTGCTTGAGATAGGTGGTTAGAGATATCCATACCAGACTGCTCAGCAAGTTTGCAGCATTGAAGAAACCCGTTTTTAATTGTAGGCCTTTGTAGAGCCTCGAAAGGAATCCTCGAAAAAGAAATTAGCAGGTCCAGACAGGTGTCCAAGTCTATCGAAGGCACAGAAGGTTGGCTGCTGGAGGAAGGAGAGCTCTCAAAAATTTCCAGCAAAGAATCAGCTAAAACTAATGGCTTAGCCTCCTCATCGAATGTCGGAGAAGTAGAAGTGATGTCAAAAAGACTAGCTAATCTTGCTTCAAAAATATCAATCTCATCAGTAGACATGAGGGGCGCAGAGAGAGTTGCCATGGGAGACACAGAAGATTGCATAGCGATAGGAGAAATGGGTGGAGCATCTTTAATGGTCTCCATGGTCGTAGTCACCAATGAATCAAGAGAAGGAGGGCTGGAACTAGGTAAAGGTGGTAAGTCACGAATTGGAGAGCTGTCAGCACCCATCAAAGACAAGGTAGCAGTTGGAATCTCCTTGGAAGGAGAAAGGGAGGCAAGACTCGATAAAGAAGTAAATTGAGGAAAGTCAAGAGTCAAGTAAGAAAGATAGGGAGTCAAACCAAGAGGAAGAGGTGCAGGAATGCTTGGCCTCAAGAAAAGTGTAGAAAATGTAGACCCTAAAAATGGAAGTATGGTCTGAGTAGTCCTTACATCCTGCATCTGATCTACCTCGAGTGAAACTGAGAGAGGTCTTATCGGAAATATGAACTCAGAAGTTACCGCTGCAAGAGGAAGAAATGTAAGGCAATGTTAAACCTTGATACCAAAGGCTAATAGAGGAAAAATCGCAGAAGCATAAATATTACCTGCTCCAGAAGTATCAGCGATAATGGGGGAACTACGAAGGGTGTAATCTCTGGCAGTCTGTTGTCTTCTTACAGTTTCCCTTTGTAGTATGTCAGCAGTGGCAGATTCATCTCTCAGAAATTGTTGCTGCCGTCTCTTCTCAGCTCTCTCGAAGACAATCATGGCTTTAGGATGTTCTTGCTCTATTGTCTTGACGGCTGCTTCATGAGTGGTATCTTTGACTGAGACAGGAGCGGAAGCAGACATCTTTTTTCTCTTCTCTATGACATTGGCGATTGTCTCAGAATCAGAATCTTCGACCATATCGGAAGGAGAGACAGTCACCTTTCTTTTCCTTTTCCTCTGTATTGGCAGGGTCTGCTTTTTCTCAATTTCTTTCTCAACTTTTCCCTCAAGTTCTTCAAGCTGCGATCTGGATTCCAAAGAGATGAATTCATCTTCTGACTCTCTGGCAGTTGCTTCATCCCTAACCGAGTCGGCTGAAAAGACGATCACCTTCTTCTTTCTTTTCAAAAATAACTCTTCCTCTTCATCTGATTCTTCCTTTTCTTCCCTTTGAATATTGGATGTTCCCTTCTCGAGTTCAAAGAGCCTCATTTTCTTTTGTAATTGACCACCTCCACAAAAGAAGAATTAAAGATAAGGCAAAATACATTATGAAAGACAAAAGGAGAAGAGACAAGGGTATACCTTTCTTCGAGGCAGCTCGAGTGACTCTGGGAGAAATTGAAGCAGCAAGAGCAGCAGGTGCTATAGCTGAAGCAGTGGAAGAAGTGACAACCCTAGTTTCTTTGGGCTTGGTCACATCTAACACCGTTAGCAGGCTTAAAGGTGAAATGGCCAAATAAATCTCCATGTTAGTCTCCCACCAGTTTTGGTACGTCTTCAACACGGTACCTTGAGGAATGAAAGGGGTGTACTCAAAGTTGGCTAAGTCATCTACAAATTTCAAAGTCGCCTCTTCTAGCCTGGATTTCCGGACTTTCAGATCCCTTCTGGTAAGGCTGAGGTTTGTGTTGCTACAGAGAGGTATTGGGACCCCTTGTGTGAGGCCAAATTGTCTAGCAAATTGAGCTGGACAGTAAGGTTCAGCAATGCATTTGTAGGCCTTTGGGTTCAAAGTCCCGATAAATAACTCTCTGGGAATCAGAATGGAAGCCCATATATCCTTGTGAATAGGTGAAGTACAGGACTGGTCACTTAAAAAATTTCTCAACCAAGTTGGACCAATGGAAGGTTCGAAGGGACGAAAGCGGTAAGTAGGAAGGGAGGCTGGAAGCTGGTGAAAGAAAGAGAAGTAAAAGGCAAAGGTAGAAGGGTAAATTGAAGCATTGGCCATCCTTATGTCATGAGTAAGAGGGTTTGGCTCGGAAAATTTAAGGCATTTGGATTGTAATTCAGTAAAATAGGCAAAGAGCCAAAACTGAAGGATCCAGAATGGCCCCCCTTGATTAGCATCTAAGGGTTTCTCACAGAAAAGGGAGTAGACTCTATATACGTGCCCTAGAACATGTGGGGCCAAGGCCACATTTTTCTGTAAAACAAAGGCTTTGGCAAGAGGGGCAAATTCAGGCATAATTCTCTGAGAAGAAGTGCAAAAGAGGAATTTGCAAAGCCAATACAGTAAGAAAGAAAAGAATTCCCTATCAGTCACAGGGCCCTCTCTTTTATTCTCAGCCCTCGCAAAATCACTATAAGATGAGTTAAGGGAGGGAAGAGAGAAAGGGACTGCTAAATCAGGATAATCTGGTCCAAAAGGGGTGCCAATGGGAGATAGTCCCAGTAAATGGCAAATATCAAGAACAGTAGGGGCCATCATCCCACATTTAAATTGAAAAAAGTTAAAAACAGGATTCCAAAAACATAGGGCAGCAGGAACAAGGAAAGGGTCTTCTGAAATAGTTACCCTAGATAGTCTGAGAGCATCGAGAAGGCAGAGTTCTTGAAGGTCCAGGGTCCTAGCAGGAATAACCCGATCATACCATTCTTGCCACTCTGGTCTCACTGTGGGCCAGCATCGGTGAGGGCGGTTTATCCTCCAGTTCCTCCAGTCAAGACCACCTTCATAGAGAAGACATTGGTTTTCCAGTCGGGGATACAGGGCTGGGAGCTCAGTATGGACCTCTTTGAATATGGGCCCAAGCACGTAGTCTAACTGCACATGGCGACGAGGGACAAAGATGCGTCCATCAATAGCGCTTTTCTCCCCAGCTTTGTACTTTTCGCATTCTGCATCAATAATCCTCTTCAGGGCCACAGATGGGCTCATACGCTCTACGACTGATACTGAAGGAGAAGCCATTGACGGTATGCTTTTCTCGACAATGAAACCAGGAAAGGAAGTAGAGAGAAATCGACGATCGGTAATGATAGGGGTTTGTGCGATTAGAAGAGCAAGTGATTTCAGAACACGAAACAAAAGGGTTTTTAAAGTCCTCGCTTTTGAAAATATATTACATGAGCTGTTAAGTATTAAAAGTACGAATACAAAAGCTTCCTTCAATATTGATGCTTTTGGAGGGAAAAACAAAGCCCAGTTGTTAAGACTAGCTTCGAAGTAAGATATTTTGCTTCGAAGCCGAGTTAAACGGCTTCGAAACAGAGAAGCCAGCTTCGAAGTAGGTTGCCATACCCAAAAAATAAAAATACTCGAGTGTTTATTTCACTTAAAAGAGTTTAAAGACCTGTTTTTAGGTTTTTTAACAAAGGTAATGTCCTTCGAAGAAAAACTTGAGATTCTTTAAGGATGGGATTTGGTGTTTGAAACATCAAAAGCAATAATGACAACGACTAGATGTTGATTATGGTCAAAACAGGCTTTAAGTGTAAGATTGCTAGATTCGAAGCACTGTTTCCAATTGAAAGTCAGCCAAAACTTTATTCCACAAATTGGAAAGGTTTACAATTGGCTCATTTAGTGTTTAATTTAAAACAATTAAGTCCAGATTCAAGGGATGAAATTGTTCGAAGTTCGAAGCTCTGAGTTGACTTTTAAAACACAAGTGAAAACACAAGTGAAGACAGGGTCAAACAAAGACAAATGAAAAAGAATTTTGTTTATATTAAGATCAGAGCGATTACATCAGCTGACCCTATCTCGGTATGAACTCGAGCTCATAAAAATAAGGAATGGAATAAATAACAAGATCATGAAATTTAGTCCAACAATGATCAATGAACTTTTGTTCTTTCCTTATTCTATCTTCTAAATTTTCTAGCATTGGTTGCATAAGTTGATGTGCTCTCACTTCATAGTAGAGCTCTTCAGCCTTTATTTTGAAGGCCACCTCTCTTAATCCTTGTTCCAATTCATCAATGTCTAAGTCATCCCAATACGTAGAATCTTTATTCTTGAAATCATTGAATTCTTCAATAAAGTTCTCTGCTTCGTACTGAGCATGAATTCGAAGGGACGAAAGTTGATCTAAAGATTGTGTAGTAGCCACAGAATTGCGATGCCAGTAAAGGAGCAATGGAAGTTGGTCCAGAAACATATGAAGTTCTGCCTGAGCAAGGGGATTAAGGACATGGCCCCTAGTCATGATATCACAAGCCCATCGAAGGTTCTTGAGAGGGACTTCGTCCTCGAGTACATTAAAAGGCAAGTGAGAGAAGGCTGCAAGCAGAAGTTGAGCCTGTTTCCGCTCAGCTGGGGTAGGAGGAGGCAGAGGTTTATAAGGTGGAAAGACATTCTCCATGGATAGGGCAATCTTCAGTTTCTCTGTCCAGGAAGGAATTGGTAGGGGAGAAGGTATGCACATTTCAATTTCGGGAGACGAAGAAGAAGGTGTGGACGCTTCTGTTTTCGAGGATGATACGGGAACAGAAGGAACAAAGGCATTAATATAATCAAGCTAGTCAGAAGAACAGATCTTCGCCTTCTGGGCTAAGAATGATGGGTTATACCCTTGTGCTTCTTCTGGGCGAGGGGCAGAGTGCACTATCTTTGTAGGCATGGAAGATGTATACCATGCTACAAGAACATTCTCCTCCAGACTACGCCGATGGTCAATGGGCACATAAGGATAAACAACTGAACTTCGAGTATAGGAAGGAAACTCTAAAGGGTCAGTGAACTCAACAAAATGGTGGTTGATTCGCTCATTCAAATCATAAGTCTCAGGTACTGACCAGCTTGTCCAGTCAGAACCTCTAGAAGAGGAAGAAGTTGCAGCTTTATCCCATGCAGAAATTTGCGAAGAAGAGTTGCTCAAATCCATATTTGCAATTTTCCGAATCAAAGGTTTGAGAGCAGATTGTTCGAACTGTAAAGGTAGGTCAGAGGGGAAAATTCTTATGTCTATGTTTGTAGCCTTCTGAATCGAAGGATTAAGAGCAATGTGTTCGTAATCCAAAGGTCGGTAATTTGTAAAGGCATCCATGACCTGAATATAGAAAGGTGGGTAAATGTGGCTAATAAATGCATGCTTTCGATGAGAAATAGCATCGACATATGACTCTTCGTATGCTTCATCACTGGAGGAAAGAATTAATTTGGCCATGAAATGTATCAGTCTGTTCGAATAATAAGACAGTGAAAGTACTTAAAGGATCAAGACGAGAGTATTAATACAGATGGTGTGTGACAGTTGCATTTTTGGGAAGATGCAAAACCCATGCACGTTCTAAGACGTGGGAAAAGGGACTCTGATCCACTAATATCACCAAGTCTTGGGTATATTAGTGCGGGGGGTAATGTTGGCTACACATTTTGTGCTAGCCAGTGACAATTCGACGCGTGGCAAAGTAAGGGTAATATGGGGAGACCAGGTAGGTCTTCGATCCTGATCATACACGTGGCAATCAATATTGGTTGTTATAAGATCTGAGTAGTAGCGGATCAACAAAGAGACGTACGGTGACGTGGCTTCAACGGTTGCTCACATTCAAATTCGAATATAGGGGGGAAGCCTAACTGCAAGTGAAGGCGTAGTGGAACTACTTACAAGGTAGCATGATCAGCGATTACGGAGGAGCAGTTCGACGGTTTGAAGTACAATTCGATGGTTATCTTCGGAAAGTATAAATAGCAGGAAGGACTTCAGAGAAAAGGGGAAAAAGATCTAAAGAATTACTTTACATATTCCAGTGTTATTTCCTGTTCTTTATATTTCTGTACTTTAAGTTCATGCGCTGCACTTCATTTGTAGGAGTAGTTTTTGAGTATATTGCCGCTGTAATTCTCTACGGAACTAAGATCATTGTAAGTTTTTCATACTAATGAAATGCTTCAGTTTATTTAACTGTTCTTATGCTCAAGTTCTCTGAAGTCAAGTTACTAGTAAGCCACTAGTAAAAGTCCTCTTTATTGAGGCCAAAAGAACCATAACACAATCGTCTGAATAATTGTTTGGCGATTATAATTCTGTAAGGACTGATTGATCCTTGCTGGCACGCTCATAATTACAAAAGTAACCTTCGAAAGCTAAAAATCCAACACCTTCATAAGTTCATATGACCACAAATGAGAGGAACTCACAAATAAATAAATACAGAGATAGACATAGAAATATCAGGATTGTACAGCTCTTTCTATTAATCAATTTGAGATTGGCAAGCTTAAATATAATTTTAAACCAAGCACACTACAAATATCAACAAGCCCAATCTAACATGATTAGAATTAGAACCTAGTTCAAATAATTTCATAAATGACCACAGTTCTAATAACTTCACAAACTACAATATCTTGGAACAATCAACTTTTGACCTTTTGTATAACTTTGTCCCAGCAAGGATACAATAAAGTTTGCTCACATGGTCGTAAAGACGATTATAGTTGGTCACGGAATCCAGTGGTTACCAACATTAACTTCTACACTTTATTAGTTACATCCGCAATTCAACAATATTTGTATGAACACGACAACTTTTTTCAAACATCGTACAAAAGATATAATAATAAAATTGAGACATCTTTAATCAAAACATAGTAAAACTGTTTATAAAGCAATAATTTAGCAACCAGAAAGGTTAAAGCTTGAACACAAATCACAACATTATAAATAAATTTCACCTCTCATCAATTGTTAACTGTGGGGCAGTAATTGATCCATTCTGTGAAACCAACTTGGGGTCATCCTCAACCGACTTTTGTAGGACTGGTTTCTCATATTCCCCCTCTTCTCCTCCTCTGTTCTTCTCACTGCAACTCATGTTCCAAGTTGCAACTCATGTGCCGTAGTTGCTGTCGGTGGAGATCGGAGGCGACGCGACAGTGGAAGCGGAGCGGCAGTGGAGAGGAGGGAGAGGAAGAGAGAGATCTCTGAGGACAGAGAGTTTGAGACCTGAAAAGTTGGAGAGGAGATCGGAAGCGGTACGATGGTGGAGACGATTCGACAGTGAAGAGAAGGGAGAGGAAGAAAGAGATCTCTAAGGACAAAATTTGAGACTTGAGAAGTTGGATGGAGAGAGAGAGAGAGAGAGAGAGAGAGGATTGTTTTGGGCGGGAATTGAAAATATTACAAAACATCTCAGCCCTCAATGGTTAAAAACAACTCATCTCAGCTCTTGATTCAAAATGTATCTCTCATACATTTTAAGACATTTTCAAAAAGCCTCTTGCCTCATTATATAGATTTTTTAATCTTTTTATTTTTTGATTTATATTATTATTATTTATTTATTTTTAAAAAAATATTCTTATTTAAATCATCCTAAACAACTCGTAAGATCTGGGAAATATCAAAAAAATGAAAAGTAAAAAAAATAATTACAAATTTATAAAAGCACAATACTTATTTATACAATTTAATATATACATTATTTGCATTTTTATGTGTTTATAATTATTTTTGGGCAAATTACAAACACCCCCTCGAGATTTGGTAAAAATACAGATTCCCCTCGAGGATTGAGAAATTACAAATTGCCCCCTGAGGGTCAAATTTTCATAACAAATTAGGGGAAATTAAGGGGGAATCTGTATAAAAATAAAAACTTCAGGGGGCAATTTGTTATGAAAATATAAATCTCAGGGGACGGGATGTAATTTCTCAAATCTCAGGGGGAATCTGTATTTTCACCAAATCTCGAGGGGGTGTTTGTAATTTGCCCATTATTTTTTTAATATTTCCCTAGTAAAAATAAATAAATAAATAAAATTAATTTTCAAAAATAATTTGTCAAACATTATTTCGGTATTTTAAAAACAAAAATTGAGTTGTCAACCAAATAAATGGTGTGGTTGTTTGAGAATTTCTAAATAAGTCATATTTTTTTTAATTTTTTTTTCTTTATCTTTAATAATCTTGTTTTGAAATTGTGTCAAGATTTTTTTGCTTCTTCAGTATTTTTAAAAAACGCAAAACACAAAACAAACCTTAAACACCTATGGCATGTTTGTTTCAACTTCTAACAAGTTAAAAAAAAAACTTCAGCTTCGGCTCCGACGTAGGTGCGGTGGGATTTCCTGCAGATATGCTGTAGGTGCTAAGGGGTAATACTTCCTGACGGATATATTGGAATAACTTATCTGCATATCCATTTTTTAGTATCAAAAAAAAATATATATATATATATATATAAAAGTTAAAACATTGCTCATGTTTCCCAATAATTAACTTATTTTATTTAGCTTGCTTTGGTTATTAATTCAATCTAATGAAAGCGTATGATCATAAAAAATAAATAAATCTCAACTTATTAGTTATTTGAACAAAATCTAACGTTTGCAAGTCTTATAAAAAAAATAGGAAGAATTACACATCAGTGAAAAAGACAAGAAATATTTTTAAAAATAGTAAATTTTTTTATAATTTTAATTACTAATATTTATTACTTTAATATTTTTTGTCATTCTACTAATATGTAATTCCCTCTAAAAAATAAGGGGGATTGGATCCTCTTGCTTCGATGGGTGATGTTAGGTAGTCCTAATTTTTGTGGCTCAACTTGGCTCAAATGATGTAGCGATGATGTGAAAAATTATTATTATTATAATTTATTTATTTATTTATTTGATTTTATTATTATTATTATTATTATTATTATTATTATTATTATTATTATTATTATTATTATTATTTATTTATACTAAACCTAGTTGTTCTTGATAATATACGATTTCTTCAGATATTTTGTCAACTCTTTTTCTAGTAATTTCTATATCTTTAACAGTACCAGTACTTAGTTGATTTTGTAAAAATTTACGTCATTTGTGACAATTTACTATTAATATTATTACTTGATTACGATCTAGCAACAGGTCTTGGATATAAAAATGGTGATAAAGACTCATAAAAAGGAAAAAGTTTTAAGTGTTTTGATTATAGGCCCACTATGCTTCCAAAATAAGAATAGTATCTAAAGATTTTGACCGTTACTTGAACGTAGTTGGCGTAGGGCTCTGGCGTTGGCAAGCTTCTAGTTTACAGAGGTAGCTACCCTTAACCTTTCCTTCCTTAGATTAGGCTCAGCACAGATCTGTTTCGTTTCCTACCTCAGACCGTAACTTCAGAAACTGCTTCTTTGGTATATCAACAACTTGATATACCGTAATAACACTCTCCTCTAAAAATGAAAAACTTTTTTTATTTATTAAACAAAGATTTACAAGGAAAGGGGTGCCTGTAGACTGCTGGATTGCTAGAGTATTGTTTGCTGCTCTAAGAAGGCCTGAGAACCAGACTTCTTTCTTAGTGTCAAGTATACTCCATGTAATTTGTCCCCTTTTTCTCTCCCTCAAGGCCTTTATATAGGCACCTTGTGGACTTCTAAGTCCGGATTTCAATCTATTCTGTACAATATTTTATTGTTACTAGAAGACAAATAAGAGACAGACAAGCAGGTGGCATGGTTACAAGAGACACCTGGTGAGGTAGTCAAATGGAAGTGTAGTCTTCAGCCCATGGTTTGCCAAACTGCCCATGGTTTTGTCAACCCATTGCATTGTCTAGATTCCACACCCCTTCATCACCCATGATATTACTAAGATCATAGTTCTTGTCATATTCTTCAAACATTTCATCACATTCGTCTAGATCTTGTTCCATAAAATATTTCTCCAGAATTTTACATCCTCTTTCAGATAAATATGTCCCTGATTCTACTTGTTCCAAATAATCATATACTGATTCATAAGGCAATCCGGGAACAATTAATTTTTCTGCCAAGGATGGTGTTATGGCAAACGTAGTTCTTTCATAATGAACTAATTTGAATCCAACCGTTGCTAATTCTGTAGTTTCGTGAGATATTAGGAAAAATCGTCTCGCCCTTGCTTCTGTTGGATCTAATATGAAAGGTTCGTCCCAATCACATTTGTAGGGAATTACATCTTTCTTATCTTTGACTTTTATCAGATAATGAGCTGCATTTAGACGCTCATCCTTTACCTCTGTCTGGGCAATTGTAAATGTGATGGGTGCCATGCTTGGATATTCTTCAAAGACTTTATAAATTCTTTTGAACATGAATTGTTGGAATTTGGTGAGTTGAGTGAACATAGTACTCTGTGGGTGAGGTGGAACTTCGAATGTATTGATTATTCCCAATTTCCATATTTGAACCAAAAGATCATTTGGGCTAATGACCTTGTCTGGATTTAATGAAACTTTTACATTCTATAATTGTACAATGTGGTTCATCCGTTGAAGTAGCACCACTGAGTTCCCAAATAGGTGACACATTCTTTATACCATTTCATAAATAACTTGATAAACGTACATTTTTTTAATTTTATCTTGGAGGTCAGCGAGGAGTTGAAGAAACGAATATAATACTTCTAGTCTTAAAAAGGTTTTTGCTACCAAATGGGTCGTTCTAATAAGCTCGTTCACAGAATGGCTCTTTTCTGCAGCCTGCATTTTTCTGATAATTTCAGCACTGTCTTGTGTCACCAAGTCCATCACTTCTTGAGTTTCTACCAGGAGTGTTTCTTTCTCTGGCGTTGTAAGTCTTGCGGATGAGGATGCCATCTGCAAGTTCTCGAGTTAGAGTATCTGCTAAACTATTTTTATCACCATTAATATGTTCTATATCAAAAGTAAATTGTTTTAACCAAAGTTGCCATCGTAAAAGCCTCCCTTGCGCTTTCATGTTAGATAAATTCTTATTTATGAAACCTAGTAGGCCTTTGTAGTTAGTTCTTATTAAAAACGGTTTTGGTGCCAAAAATATTAAAAAAATTTATATTCCTTTTACTATGGCTAATAATTCTCTTTCTATGGTAGAATAGTTACATTTAGCTTGATTAAAACTTCCACTATAATATCTACATAATTGATTATTTTCTTTTATTTTTAAAACTGCGCTCCAGTGATTGTTACTTGCATCAGTTTCTAGTAGTAGCTCATCATTTTCATTAGGAAGAGTGAGGGTAGGTAAATCTTTACATTTTTCTTTTAAGAATTTTACTAAGGTGGAGTCAGCTGAGTTCCAAGTCCAACTCTCATCCTTTTTTAGTTTCTTTTGTAAAAGTTTTCTTATTTTGGCTAAGTCTTTTATAAAATCTGAGGCATATGTTAAACATCGTAAAAATCTTTCTAATTGTTTTCTATCCGTGATTTTATCAAGAAATTTATTAATTTTTTCGAGAGCATGACTTTGCATTTTTATTGTTCCTCCTTTGATTTCAAGTCCTAAATGTTCTTTTTCTTTTTGTACATATACGCATTTCTTTTCACCTAATATTATTCCGTGTTTTTCACATTTTTCTATTATTATTTTAATATCTATTCTATGTTGTTCTATGGATCTGGAAAAAATTAAAATATCATCTATAGATACAAGACAAATATTATTCAATTCTTTAAAGATGTTATTCATTTTTCTTTGAAATATTTGAGGTGCATTTTTTAACCCGAATGATATTACAAGCCATTCATAATGTCTTTGTGGTGCACTAAAGGCTGTTAGTGGGATGCTATCTTTATCCATTTTTATCTGCCAGTATCTACTTTTACAGTCCATTTTGGAGAACCAGGAGGCGCCCTATATTCTGTTGAGAAAGACTTGTTTATTCGGAATAAAATAACCATCTCTTTTAGTATTATCATTTAATTTTTTATAATTTATTACCATTCTAGCATTTCCTTGTTTAATCTCAGTATGATTTCTAACCATAAATGCTGGACTACTATGTGGACTTTTACTATCTCTAATTAATCCTTTTCGCTTTAGATCTTCTATCTCTTTTCTGAATTCCTCTATATCATTATAAGTATATACCATTTGTTTTACTCTAATTATTTTATTAGGATCGATTAAGCCTATTTTAGCTATACTTTTATCTTTATGCCAAAATTTTAATGGATCTTCACTATATAAATTTTTACATATTTCTTCTTGTTCTTTTTGAATTTCTTCTTGAATACTAATTTCTTTAATACTTAGCGTAGTTTTGCGCCTAGTTGGAGAGATTAGCTCCTCACCACACTTGCTGCGTACGAAGTCAATATTGTGATGTGTAATAGCCGCTTTAGTTTTAAGACTTCAATTGGCTTATGATTATTTGTAAATATAACAGAGTGTAACGTTTGTGTGCAAGAGCTGTATAATCTTTGAAAATTATTGCCTATAATTACATTATGTGATGGTTGATCGGTTGCCCAAAGTTTAGGAATGATAAAGTTAACTGAATTAATTTGGATATCTAAATTTTCTATGGCATCAGTATGTATCATCGTACTATTGTTAGCTATTCAAATTGTTAATGGTGGATTTTGCTTTTTCCACATATATTTAGGAAAGAGTTTTCTTTTCCCAAAACATACTGAGCATCCACTATTTAAGTAAGCACATAGTTCGTAGGTATTAAATCCTTCTATGTGTATTTTTATTGGTATATATATATACTATTAACATTAGTGAATGATAATGACATTTTATTTTCTTTATTCTTTTTGTTATACCGTTTTACAAATGTATTGTATTCTTTTTGTGCTTCTTCTTCATCGTCTTTTGTCCATGCCATAAGATTCTTCTCATTTTCATATACTGGTACGCTGGTAGTTCTATAACCTATTATTCTTTTGCTAACTGAACTCCTTCCAGATTGTATACTAGAATTATCTATAGAGCGTCTTCCTGACGATATACTTACGTTATCCATTTCATCATTATTTTCTATTGTGTTAGAAGTTTCTATTTTAATATTTCCAGTATTATCGATTTTAATTATATTTTTTCTTTTTCTAATATTTTTAGGATTATTAAAACTTGCTATCCATAGATTTTCTAATTTGATCTCATTAGGATTTATTCTTTTGGGTGTAATTCTATCTATTGGTGTTCCATTGGTGGGTGCAAATTTATCTGTTTCTATAATTTTATGCTACATTTTAGGATCTATGGTATTATCTAACTTGTATATTATTTTCCAGAATATCCTTAATGGATAGGTGGTTTCATGCATATCGATTCCTACGGTTTTTATTTTTAGAGTTAAAAATTTATTTATGAATCCATCTTTTAAGTTAATATAATATCCTGGTCTACAATTAAAACCTAATGGTCCTCCACATAGATTACTTTTTATTCCACTGATTATGGATCTTCCAAAATTTCGTTGTCTAATATCACACAAAAATGCATATATATATATATATATATATATCTTGTCCTTTGTTAAATAACGGTGTTATTTGTATTTGTACGCTCCCTATATGCATATATTTATATTTATTATCTTTATTATTCTTTAATATATTTTCATAATTTATTAAATTTATTTCTCCTACCTCATATTCACAGTCCTTAATTTCAATATCTCCTTCCATCCTTTCACATATATATTTACTTTTTAATTTGAATATTGATTTCTGATATATTTCGTCCTTTCTTATTATTGGTAATATCTAATCTTTTTCTATTTCTTTTTCTTGAGAATTTTCTATGACAAATTGTTCTCATCTCAAATTTTCTATACTTGTTTTTTCTGTCATCATAAAATTTGATGCTTCCTAGGTGTTGCTATAGCCTTCGTCTTCTATTTCTATTTCTTCTTCAATTAATTCTGTTATTCATTTATTATTTTCTAAAGCTAATTCTAAAGCTGTTTCTTTTTCTAATTCCACATAATCCAGACTTCCTAAGACTTCTATTATTTTGTTATTCTTTTTATTTCTACATCGATTAGCAAAGTGGCCTATTTCTCCACATGTCTAACATTTACAGGTCTTTTTTTCCTTCTGGACAATAATTATTTTTTCTAAAAAAACCTTCTTCTTTTGTTGAAATTATAGGGTTTTTTTATAATATTTTCTTTTATATTTTTCTCCTCTTTGCTTATTAAAACTTTTTCTTTTATAAAATATTTAATTTATCTTATTATATGTTTTTCTTCTTGAAGGCTCACATCCCCATGAATTAGATGTTTGCTAGCAATATAAATATTATTTTTTCATTTTTCTTCTTTGCTTCATTTTCATGTATTCTTGCTCTATCCATTCTCTTAGATATTTAATTCTATGACCCAAGGTGTCACTTGTGGTATCTCCTAATTCTTTTAACCATTTTTCATATTTTTCTTCTATATTAACATTTATAGGATATGATAATTTATGAAAAAACATGGTTAAATGAATTTTATTTCTACCTATTTGATAATAATAATAGGAGTATTCACATATATAATTTTCTATATATACCATATTACATATTTCTATGTTACTGTGTGGGTAAAAATTTGGCCACACTGCCTGTTTAGTGATCAGCTGGAGAGCACAGGCAGAATAGATGGCTTTAGCAACTTGTAACAAAAAGAAAAAGCTCCGGCGGTGGTTCTTCCACCCGGGGGCACTCCGACGATCAAGTCAGTATATCTCTCAAAGATAATCAAGTGCTAAACTGAATACTCAAAACATAAATTACATACCTTAGACCCATGGGGGTGCCTCTCTTTTATAATATACTCAATCCAAGTCCCACTAGAAGTATGACTTCTATGAACTCCAATTTACTGCTTACTCTAGACTCTATAAGAGATAAAGATAAAAACTCCTTAAGAGCTTTATCCTTATCTTGGTTAAGTCCCCTCTTTGCCTTAGGACTCTTGTCCCTTATCTGCTTATCTCGGATTCCGATATCTTCGGAGATAACCTCGGCCTTGCCGAGATCACTTCGGCGTTACGACCAGGACACGTGGCACCTCGGCTGACACGTCGGCGTCACCATGCCACGTGTTGGTATTCAGAAAATACATCCCCACAACTGCCCCCTAGGTTCTATTACCTCAGAATTCTGAGGTGATGGAACCTATTCCGATATTTTGCCACTTCTTTTCTGAGTAATGGTTCAAAAACCGATTAGCCTAGATTATCCATTTTCAGCCGATGTGTTCTCTTCGGAGAACAAGGCTTCGATCGTACTCTCCCATGCGCATGAGCCGTCATGCATATCTAACCGTTCCTTTCACGTGTTTTGTCTTCATTGGAGCGTGTCAGGGACGCGCCTGAAGGCTGTCTGTTCGTTCGTCTGCGCCGTCTGACGCGTGCGTTGCTCTAGGCGCAATAATTGCCCTATTTTTGCCGCCGTTTCACGTTTTTGACAAAACTTTTCCTTTGCCTCTATTTTTCCCTTACTCTTTCATTCTGTCTTCTTGCTCTTTCTCTCTCTGAAAGCTCTTTCTTCTTCGAATTTGCCATCGCTTCAATCTTTCTTCTGGAACTGCTCTTAATCCCTCATTCTTGCGAAGCCTTCTTTGCTGTTGCAACCAATTTCTGAGCTCGGCGAACATTGCCCCGGCTTCACTTGTTCCGGTAAGATTCATTCCCTTCAATGTTAATTTCTCTTTCTGCGCTTTTGTCTGCCTGTTGCCATTACTGATCTTGTTCGAAGCCTTGGGTTTATTTGTATCTTGGATTTGTGGCTACACCTTAAACTTCTATACTTTTTTCACCATTCTTCTTGCCACTATTCTTGATTTTCTTTTTTTTCTGTATCTTTATTGTTTCTGAGAACTATACCTCTGTTCTTGAATCTGAAACTTCGTCTTTTTTTTTCTCTTTTTTGTATCTGCCCCAGATCTGTGCCTTCGATCTTGTTTTTTATAGTTCTTAGGTTTGGGTTTTGTGCGTAGAACCTTCAAATTAGGGAAAACTGAAACAAGCCCTATCAGTCCTTTCCTGGATCTTTGCCGAGGTTCTTGTAATCCTTCTCAAAAAACGCCCATCTTCTGAAATATATTTCTCTTAGCTTAAGCCGACATAATGGGTATGTGGAGGCATAGGGTAAATACCCTAACAAAACTAGAATACTTTAGGCAGGAATTCTCTATCCCAGCCGATGTTCATCTTAAACTAGCCGGGGATAATGATACCATCATGCCCACAGATCATACAATGCCTTTCCCTATAGTAGCTTTTACCGAATGTGGACTTCGGCTTCCACTTGATCCCCTGTTTCGCGAAGTTCTTTACTTCTATAGGCTGAACCCTATGCAACTTACTCTCAATTCCTATAGGGTAATTAACGGTATTATTGCTTTAGCTAGGCAAGAGAACCTTAGAATTACCCTGGCTGACCTTCAATACTGCTATACCATGTGCCCTCTTGACCTGAAGGATAGGGGTTTCGTTTATTACCTTAAACCGAGATCTACTCAGTACAAAATCGTAGCCGACCTCCCAGACTCCAACAAGGGGGCTGGAGATGATTTTCTCATTGCTTCTGGAAATTGGGAATTTGGCCCAGATGAAGATGTCCACCTCTACCCTCTTCCTCGAACAATTACAGAGGGCAAGAGTAAGAGCCCTGAGTCAACACTTAGTTGTTTTTATTTAAGTCTTTAATATATATATTTTTTTTGGTTTCTGACGTCTGTTTCTTTGTCCTGTGGATCTTCGTCAGCCACCGAAAAATTTTCGTCAATCCTTCTTCCCAGGAACAGATCTAAAAACACTTCTTAACCTTCCAATCCATAAACGAAAAGCCCCACTGTTACTAAACTTCATCCCTACATACAAATCCACTTTACCCGACGTCCCAAGAAAAAGGAAGAAGAGTCTTTCTCTACCCACAGCCACAACCTTAACTGCTTCTACATCCCGAACAGATCAAGAGTCCACATCTGACCCAGCCGATCTTCCATCAACTTCGGCCCCCTACTTAATACCAATTCCTGAACGTAAACGTCGACGAAGGCTTGTAAAGACTGCCGAGATGGTTCGTCCAAGGCCTGTCGTTCAAGACCTTCTCGCCGATCTTCCAACTGACGCCGAAGCCGCACCAACGCAATCAATGCTCCCACCCAAACCAAAGAGAGTTAAAAAGGCTCAGCCTAAAGCTAAGGCTACAGATGCCGAAGTTGAGGATGCTGTGCCTATTTCAAAGCTGGTAGAAAGCAAAAAATCAACCTCTGTTTCCACCAAGAGGTCAGCTGAGGGTCAACCCTCAGGGTCTACTCAATCAAAGAGGCCAAGGTCATCGTCTGCGACGACCTCGGCTTCAAAGAAGCCCGACGTCCCCTAGGCCCCTAATCTATCCCTGGAGGATAGGCCTATTATGGCTAGTGAAAGTGCTGACGACATTAACGTTGGTGTCGCCTTCAGCACTGCTCTTCTCCTTCGGAATGACTTGGAACGAAATGCTAAGCTTAGTGAGTATGAGAATTACGCTCTCATGCTCCAACACTCCGTTCAAGTAAGTATTTCTGTTTGTACTTGTGATTTTTTCTTCCGTTCTTTACTGAGAGTACTGTCTCACATTTCTGTTTTTTCTGCAGGCCATTCAGCATGCCCATTCATTTTCAATGCAATCTTTTGAAAATCGTCAAAGGTTGGTTGATATGAAAAGGGAAGCATCTTCCATGAAGAGAGAGATAAAGTCCCTTGAAGTAAAAATGAAAAAACTGGAGGATCAAGCCGAGACTGCAACTAAAGTTCAAACTTTAGCTCTTGAGAAGGCCGAAGCTGCTGAGGCCGTTAGAAAAGTTGCTGAGGCCGAGAAAAGAGAGGCCAAGGCTCAGAAGGCCCAAGCGGAGAAAGAACTCCAGCAAGCTCTGGCCACGAAAGAGGCCGAAGTCAAAGAGGCCGATGAAAAGGCCTACGCCCAAGGTATGGCTGACGTCGCAAAAGATTATAAGCTTCAAGTCAGGCAGGCATGCAACAGGGGATTTTCCCTAGGTTGGATGTCCCTGATAAAGAAGCTTGATCTCCCTGTTGACTCGCCCCTTCGGAATGCTGATGCCATCCCTTTGCCATTTCCCCCACCTCCACCTGAAGGTGAATCAGAATCTGATGCTGACGCCGAGGATGAAGATAAGGAAACCAATGAAGAAGCCTTGGTGAGAAAACCCAAGGATGCCGTCGTAGTCAAGTCCCCTCCTCCTACTGAGCAGGTTATGGACTTAACTTTGGATGAGGAGGGTGATGAGGCCAAGGAGGCAACCAAGGAAACTGCCACTGGGCATCTATCGTCCAATCTTCTCTTGATAGAAAGAAGTGTTGAGGAATCATTAGCAGAGATTGATGCTGAGATACAAGCGGATAAAGTGGCCGATGAGGTTCCACCAGAATCGTCCGAGGTCCCAGTCCCTGCAGTGGCGAACATTGAAGAAGCTTGAGAAAAAGGCCTTTTGTATTTTTTCCTTCTTTTTCTGTACTTTGCACTTTTGTACTTTTCTTAATTTCTGGTCAATGCAAAACTTCTTCTTATGGCCGACGTGGTTTTTTCAATATGTAATTGCAACTGTTCTTTTCTATGGTTGTTTTAATCTTGTGATGTTCTGTTGACTGGTTTCTGCATAGTCTTGTATTTAGAAGTTCTTTGCATGCTTCTTCATGTTGCTTCCTTTGTGCAATCTTCTCGGGGTGACATACCTCGGGTATAACTATAAAACTCAAACTTCGGCAAGATACCGACCTGCAAACTTTTCATGAATTTCAACAAGTATAAAACATATATTTTTGAATGTAAATTTTGCAAGTTTCTTCTCAAATAAGTATCAAACAGTGATCTTGATCTATCTTACTTGTAAATTGTTACAAATTTTCAACAAGTAGTAAACAATATACTTAGCCTTTATATCAACCTGCAAATTTCTGTATACCTCAGCGGGTGATCATATGTCGGCTTAACATAGACTTGTAAATTGCTACAAATTTCAACAAGTGTTAAGCATCCTCCCTAGGGTTTAAGCAACCCACACATTGCTATGAGAACTTAAGCAATAACCTCGGCGTATCTTCAACTTGTAAATCGCTACAAATTTCAACAAGTGAAGATAAGGAATCAGCTTAATTCTATCTTGTAAATTGCTACAAATTTCAACAAGTGAATTAAGGAATAATCTCGGCTTAACTTCAACTTGTAAATTGCTACAAATTTCAACAAGTGAAGATAAGGAATCAGCTTAATTCCAACTTGTAAATTGCTACAAATTTCAACAAGTGAATTAAGGAATAATCTCAGCTTAACTTCAACTTGTAAATTGCTACAAATTTCAACAAGTGAAGATAAGGAATCAGCTTAATTCCAACTTGTAAATTGCTACAAATTTCAACAAGTGAATTAAGGAATAATCTCAGCTTAACTTCAACTTGTAAATTGCTACAAATTTCAACAAGTGAAGATAAGGAATCAGCTTAATTCCAACTTGTAAATTGCTACAAATTTCAACAAGTGAATTAAGGAATAATCTCGGCTTAACTTCAACTTGTAAATCGCTACAAATTTCAACAAGTGAAGATAAGGAATCAGCTTAATTCCAACTTGTAAATTGCTACAAATTTCAACAAGTGAATTAAGGAATAATCTCGGCTTAACTTCAACTTGTAAATTGCTACAAATTTCAACAAGTGAAGATAAGGAATCAGCTTAATTCCAACTTGTAAATTGCTACAAATTTCAACAAGTGAATTAAGGAATAATCTCGGCTTAATTTTGCCTGAGCTTGACTTGGGTTCACATTAATTATGTCTTCAATACTCATCAATGCATAACTTTATCACTCATACATGTTGAAAGGATTCTGAAAAGACTTTATTGATAATATCGGCCAAACAATGATGTATCTCTAATGATAGAAAAATTTCAAATTACAAGTATTCCAAGGTCTGGGCAATGCTTTGCCCTCATTGTCCTCAAGCCGATAAGCTCCATTGCCTAATACTGAAGTAATTCTGTAGGGTCCTTCCCAGTTTGGGCCAAGCTTGCCCTCCCTGGGATCCTTCTTGTTCCCGACGACTTTTCTTAGGACTAGGTCGCCAACTTGAAAATCTCTTGGATTAACCTTCTTGTTGTAAGCTCTGGCAAGCTGTTGCTGGTATACTGCTAGCTGAATTGCAGCTTTCTCTCTTCATTCTTCCAACAAATCCAGGTGTCGGGCTAAGAGTATGTCATTGGTGCCATTCTCTACTCCCTGGGTTCTGATCCCTGGGATGCCGATCTCCAATGGGATGACTGCTTCTGTGCCATAGGCCATGGCAAAGGGGGATTCTCCCGTTGATCTTCTCGGCGTAGTCCGATATGCCCAAAGTACGTTGGGCAACTCGTCCACCCACTTTCCTTTTGCTGCCTGCAGCCTCTTCTTTATTCCATCCAGGATTACTTTGTTGGATGCCTCTGCTTGCCCATTGCTTTGAGGAAAACTTGGTGTTGAGAAATAATTCTTGATCTTGAATTTTGCACAGAAGTTTTTGATAAGTTTGCTGTCGAACTGTGTTCCGTTGTCGGCAACTATTGCTCTTGGAATCCCAAATCTTGTGATAATATTTCTCCATATAAAATTCTTGACGTCCACATCTCGGATTTTGGCAAGAGGTTCTGCCTCTATCCATTTTGTAAAGTAGTCTGTTGCTACCAGCAAGTATTTTCTCTGCCCAGTTGCCTGGGGAAGTTGTCCAACCAGATCCATGCCCCATTGGGCAAACGGCCAAGGGCTGGATACTGGGTTTAGGTCGGCAGCTGGCTGATGTATCAAAGGTGCAAATCTTTGACATTGTTCACACTTCTTTACATAGGCTTCGGCATCCTTTTGCATGTAGGGCCACCAATACCCCTGGGTAATGGCCCTGTGGGCTAACGATCTGCCCCCAGCATGGCTTCCACAAATTCCTTCATGAATCTCGTAAAGAAAATCTTCAACCTGCAAAGGGTGTACGCACCTTAAAAGTGGTCCAGTGAAGGACCTCCTGTAGAGATGGCCTTCTGCTGTTAGACTGAATCTGGCCGATTTCAGTCTAATTTTATGTGCTTCTTTATGGTCTTCTGGCAACCTCCCCTCTTTTAGGAATGCAATGATTGCATCCATCCAGCTTGGTCCCAAGTCTACGCACATTGCTTCTTGTTTGGTGCTTTGTTTGTCTATGCTCGGGGCCGACATGTAATCGATCATAATTGCCCTTGTTTTTCCAGTTTGAATTGAACTGGCCAGGTTAGCCAACGCGTCGGCGTGGGTGTTGTCATCTCGGCTAACTTGGAGTAATCTGCAGTTCTGAAATAGGGCTGCCAGTCGGACGACTTCCTTTGCATATGCCGACATTCTTTCGTCTCTGGCTGCAAATTCTCCTATTGACTGGTTAACAATGAGTTGTGAATCACAAAAAACAATTACCTCGTCTGCCTCTGCTGCTGCTGCTAGCTTTAGCCCTGCAATTAATGCTTCATATTCTGCTTCATTGTTGGAGGCTTTGAACCCCAGACGGATGGACTGTTCTACAATTTCTCCATCTGGAGATATCAGCAGTACTCCTGCTCCTGCTCCCTGGCGGTTCGAACTTCCATCGACGAATAGTCTGAATGAATCGCCGATGTAGATGCTGCATGGTCTGAGCTTTTCTTTCTCTTGCTTTTTTGTCTTTGACTGGGATTCTTTTTGCTTGTTGGGACAATGCTCATCTTGGCTCGGCGGAGCCCGATGTGCGATGGCTTCAGGTGTGAGTTCTGCGACGAAGTCGGCCAAAACTTGGCCTTTTATTGCTGTTCTCGGCCTAAATTCTAGGTCAAACTGGCCCAGTGTTACTGCCCATTTTGCTATCCTTCCTGTTAAGTCTCCTTGATGTAACAAGGACTTCAGTGGGTGCTCTGTTAGGACCACAATCTTGTGTGCCTGAAAGTAATGGCTCAATTTCTTTGAAGCCATTACCAAGGCTAGCATTAATTTTTCCAGTGGTAGGTATCTTGTTTCTGCGTCAGCCAAAGTCTTACTTACATAATAGACAGCCTTCTGCTCCCCTTTTTCCTCTCGGATTAGCACTGCACTAACTGCGTGTTCAGAGACTGCTAAGTATAAAAACAATTCCTCCCCTGGAACTGGGTTAGAAAGGACCGGGTTTGTGGTCAAGTACTTTTTTAGGTCGGCTAAGGCAGCTTCACATTCTTCTGTCCATAGGAAGTCTGTGGCTTTTTTCACCAGGTTAAAGAAGGGTCTGCACTTGTCTGAGCTTCTGCTGATGAATCTGTTTAGGGCTGCGGCCCTTCCAGTAAGCACTTGAACTTGTTTTGCCGATGTTGGACTTTGTAGTTCTAGGATGGCCTTGATTTGGTCTGGGCTGGCCTCAATGCCCTTTCTTGTTACCAGATATCCTAAAAATTTACCTGACCCAACTCCAAAGGCACACTTTGAGGCGTTGAGTCGGAGCCGATATCTTTTGAGTATGTCAAAGACCTCTTTTAGGTCGGCAAGGTGACCTTCTGATTTCTTGGTTTTTACGACCATGTCATCGATGTAAACTTCTACCGTTTTGCCAATCAGGTGTTTAAACATCTTTGTCACTAACCTCTGATAGGTCGCTCCTGCGTTTTTCAGCCCAAAAGGCATTACCTGGTAACAGTACAGGCCTTTCGGGGTGATGAACGCGGTCTTCTCCTCATCTGGAGGGTACATAGCAATCTGGTGGTACCCTCTGTATGCATCTAAAAAATTCATCCTTTCATGTCCCGAAGTGGCGTCTACCAGTTGGTCGATTTTGGGCAGAGAAAAGCTGTCTTTGGGGCAAGCTTTGTTGAGGCTGGTAAAGTCTACACAAACCCTCCACTTGCCATTCTTCTTTTTTACTACTACTGTGTTGGACAGCCATGTTGGGTACTGAACTTCTCGGATGGCCCTGGCTTCAAGGAGTCTGTCTACCTCTTCCTCTACTGCTTCGACGTGCATCAACGTCGGCCTTCTGGCTCGTTGAATCACAGGCTTTGCCGATCTGTCGACATTCAGACTGTGGCAGGTGACCTCGGGGTCAATGCCAGGCATTTCATAAGGTGTCTAGGCGAACGCCTCTATGTTTGCCCTTAAAAAATCTTCCAGTTCTTTTTCCTCTTCTCTAGCTAAGCCTGAGCCGAGAAGAAAAAATCGTTCTTCGTCGCCCTCCTGGACGAGGATTTTCTTTAGCGCCTCTTCGCTTTTCTCAGCTGGTTCTTTCCCGACGTCTTCTAGGACTTCCATGTCCTCATCTTCAACTTCTGCTTTCTTTGGCTCCCGTATACTACAGGTGGATTTTATTGCTGCCATGGAGCAAGTTTTGGCTTGTAGTTGATCCCCTCTAACTTCTTCAATCCCATGCTCTGTTGGGAACCGGAGTAGTTGATGCAACGTCGAGGGAACTGCCCCCATTGCATGCAACCACGGCCTTCCCAAGATGATGTTGTATGGTGAGGGTGTGTCAATTACCAGGAATTCCGTCCTGATCTTCTTAGTGCCGGCTTGTACTTCTAAGCTTGTTGCACCCAGTGGCCATGTCGGTGTTCCATTAAAGCCGACCATCGGGCCGCTTGATTGTTCTAGGTCATCGGGGTGAAGGCCTAGCTCTTTGTTACATCTGACATACATGATGTCACAGGAGCTGCCTTGATCTATTAGGATGCGTTTTACTTGGCACTCCCCAACCTGGAGGGATATTACCAAGGCATCATTATGCGGATGTTGGACCAGTTCTAAGTCGGCTTCAGTAAAGGCTATCATTGGCCCTTGGCATTCTTCTGGCCGATGTCTCTTTTCCCCGACTTGGTAGATATGTTGTAAATGTCTTACCCTCTGGGTTTCTCCTCTGACTTCGTTTTCGTTGACCCTTGAGTGGATCACATTAACCACCCTCGGTTCTCCTGCTTGTGGTAGCTGTGTAGGGGGAGGGGGTGCTGCTGGTGCTTGAGGCAACCTTGCCTGCTCTTCCCTTGTTCTGGCCTCATCGACCAGGTCCCTCAGAAGGCCTTGTCTTACCAGGTCCTCCAAGTGTGCTTTTAAGGCTCTGCAACCTTGAGTTGGATGCCCTTCTTCATTGTGGTAGGCACAACGTCTACCAACGTTCCTTCCCATGAATTCCCCCGGTGCTCTTGCCGGGGCCCTGAAATAAGGTTGATTTCGAATTCGATCTAAGATTTTATGGATTGGGATCCGGAATACCGTGGTTACCGCCTGTTTATTTCTTAATTCTATTTCTTGTTTGGTCGGCCCATTGTTGACTCGGCCTCGCTTTGGCGAGCCGTTTCCCTTTTCTTGTTTCACCTCTTTGTTTCCCGATGTATCTTCTTCGGCCCTGGCATATTTCTCAATTCTTGCCATGAGTTCCTCCATGCTTTTTGGCAATGTTTTTGCCAAAGACTTCCGTAGTGGGCAGTCATCTTTCAGGCCGTTCTTAAAAGACACGACTGCTACTTCCTGGTTGCATTCAGGTATTCGGTTGAACACCTCGTAGTACCTCTTCGCATAGGCCCTAAGGCCTTCTTCCTTGGTGATTCGTAGAGCCATCAAAGCATCAACCCTCAGGGGTTGCAGCTTGTTGGTCACGAACCTGGCCACAAACATCTCGGCCAAGCCTTCCCATGTCTTTATGCTTCCTTTTGGTAACTTATGGAACCAATCAGATGCAATTTCCCCAAAGGATGAGGGGAATACTTTGCAGAGCAACGGTTCGTTCCCGCTATATAATGCCATTGAATTTAGGTATAGCCCAACATGAAAGTTTGGATCTGACTTACCATCATAGATTTGAAACCTCGGCATACTGAATCTCTTGGGCGGTTCGAATTTGTCCAGTTCTACTGAGAAGGCTGTCTTCGGTTTTACTGGGGAGTTTACCTCAGCTTCTGCATTCTGCTGCCTCCTTTTGAGGTAGTCCCTTAGGTCTTCTTTGCTCCTCCCTGGAGCTCGGCTGTCTTTGGATTTTAGTCTTTTTGGTACACTGCTTTCGGCCTCGTGGTGGGTCCGTTTGGGTCTTTCTTTATGGGTTGTGTCAAAATGAAGTACTTGCCCCTGAACATGTCGATGTTCTTTGGGGTCTGGATTCTTCATGTGGTGTGTCCTTCGGGACTCTTCTTGCCTCGGCTTTTCCCGTCCGACTTATCTGGAAGGCCGGTGAGAATGCCTTCCGCTCCTGGTATGCTGATGGACCTCGGGGATTGTTTTTCTTCCACCATTCTGAGTGTTGGTCGCTGGCATCGGCGTATCTTGCAGCAGGTATGGTGGCTGCATAACATTATTCTGCATCATGAAGTTGACGACTGACTGAAGGTCCGCCAACTTGTTTGCTAGTTCTTTCACTTCCTCATCCCTCCGTAGGCACCTGTCCCTCCATACCTGGAGGTTATCTTCATTGTAGTACTTTCCTTGGTTTGTGTCGCCTTCTGGGATGACGTCGTTCTCTCTATGACCCTGGTCACGGGCTTCTGCATCGTGGTTGTCTCCTTCAATGTCAAGGTCAATTGGTCTGCCACTCTCAGTGGGGGCGTCATCCCCAATATTTTCCTGCTGTCCGTTACTGGCCATCTATTCTTCCTTCGTTCCCACAGACGGCGCCAAATTGTGTGGGTAAAAATTTGGCCACACTGCCCGTTTAGTGATCAGCTGGAGAGCACAGGCAGAATAGATGGCTTTAGCAACTTGTAACAGAAAGAAAAAGCTCCGGCGGTGATTCTTCCACCCGGGGGCACTCCGACGATCAAGTCAGTATATCTCTCAAAGATAATCAAGTGCTAAATTGAATACTCAAAACATAAATTACATACCTCAGACCCATGGGGGTGCCTCTCTTTTATAATATACTCAATCCAAGTCCCACTAGAAGTATGACTTCTATGAACTCCAATTTACTGCTTACTCTGGACTCTATAAGAGATAAAGATAAAAACTCCTTAAGAGCTTTATCCTTATCTTGGTTAAGTCCCCTCTTTGCCTTAGGACTCTTGTCCCTTATCTGCTTATCTCGGATTCTGATATCTTCGGAGATAACCTCGGCCTTGCCGAGATCACTTCGGTGTTACGACCAGGACACGTGGCACCTCGGCTGACACGTCGGCGTCACCATGCCACGTGTTGGTATTCAGAAAATACATCCCCACAGTTACTTAATTTCCTGACCCATTCTCTTTTTCTTTTATCTTCATCCCACTCTTTTCTTACGAATTCTTCTTCAATATATTTTATGAATATGTTTAACATACCTTCCGGGGTAGTTTCTGTTGTTAATTTTTCTTTGTCACTTTCTCTTAGATTGTCATACTAGCTTGCTACTATACCCGTAAGGCTATGTTCAATATGATTTAGAAAACTTTGCGCGCTCTAATTGCTGCTATGGATATTTAAGACATAGTGCATACCTTTCTTCCATTGTTTTATTACCTCACTTGTGTTTGTAGCATAATTAATATCTAATAAATATCTTGTATTACTTATTAGCTTTAATGGTACCTCTCGTAAGAATACTTCCTTCATAGGGGTAAAATCAGCATAATTTGATGTTCCTCTAGCAAAAGATCCTCCATTTAGATAATTATAATGTCTTGTTCTTCTTCTATATTCATAATTTCTCATATCATTTTCTAGCTATTGCCTGGTAAAATTTCTAAAATCTGGATGATTTGGATTAGGTGAGGCAGACGAGCTACTTCCATCTTGTTTTACTACTGCGCTATCCATATCATTAATGTTATTAGTTTCTTCTTCTAAGGCATTATCTTTTTCTATGTTTTTGAAATTTTCTAGTACATTATTTTCTTTTTCTTTTTCTGCGTCATAATTTTCCATTACTTGTTCTAATTCTTCTAGGGGAATGTGTTCCATTTCTCCCAAGCTGATTAATTCTAATTGTTTATGTCACGACCCATAGCGATCTCGATTTTTCCTTCCTTATTTACCGTATTCCGGACTCGGTTCCGTTGATAGTTGTGGTTGTCTATATTTCATTTCCGTCCTTTAATGCTTTGGATTGGAGTTTAGAAATGTCTTGGGCGTGTTTCGAACAGGTTGGTTGAGCTTTAGTCCCATTTCTTGTTGCCCAGATTTTTGGTGGTCCACTCGAGCGAATCCTTTCGCGCTTGAGCGGAGTTTGCACACCTTCAGTAGTTTGTTCGTTTGCAAAAGTTCTACAGATGTATTTTTCACGCTCGAGCAGATTTCCTTACGCTCGAGCGGGTGGCACTCGAGCGGGTATCCTTGCACTCGAGCGGGTGTTCAATGTCTGTAAAAATACTGGAAGAGTGTAATCTACGCTCGAGCGGGTTTCTCTTTGCGCTCGAGCGGGTGTGTTTTGCAATTGTGTCTTGACGCTCGAGCGGGTATTCTTGCACTCGAGTGGGTCCAGTTTTTGTGCTTGACGCTCGAGCGTCCTATTCTCCGCAGGAGCAGACTAGTCGTATATCAGATGGCAGCTGGGTGATTTTAAATCACTTTTCAACTCTCACTCTCTCTCTTACTTTTCAAAAACCAATTTTAAGAGCTTCTTTCACTACATTTCACCTTCTCTCTAAGGTTTGATCTAGTTCTAGTGTGTTTCTAGCCTTGTCCCTTTGTAAAAAGTGTGGAGCTTGTCTAGGGCTATTTATCAATTTTAAAATTTTGGGATTTGGAGCATTTCAAATTTCTCCACCTTCTTTCTTTGAGCTCCGACTTTGAGGTAGGGATAACTACTCATTTTTATGAGCTTTAACCTAAATGTTGAGCTTTTTGTATAAATGGTTTGATTTGGGAAGTTAGGGTTTGAGATGTGTTATATTGGAAAGAGGGGTTTTGTTCTTTTGATTCAAACATATGTGTTTTGGGTCTAAAAAGGAGGTTATTGATGTTGTTGATAATATTTGGACCTTTGGGTCAATGTTGAGAAAAAAGGAGGAAAATGCCATGTTTGGGTATATTTGGGACATTAGTTTAATTAATGACATTTATTATGGGAATATAAAATTGAATGGAAATAATGAAATTGACTCATTATAAGGTAGCATGGTGGAGTTGGATTCATTAATCACTCACCTCTGAAAATGTCGATAAATTATCTATTGATATAATTATTGTCTGTTTAGAAATAATTGCTTTGGGCTATCGGTGGAGGATAGTCTTGATTGTTGTAGACATTGTATGATGATTAGGAGAATTAAAACTAATCGGTTGTATGTCATTGATTATGATGAGTGGAATAATACATCAAATTTGTGTATTGATTGAACATGTATATGATAGATGCTTATATACATTGTGTTGTGTGGGAGGAGATAGGGGATGTACTCCACGGTTTAGGGAAAGATAGGGGATGGACTCCTAAACCGAATCTTCTTTAGGAGGAGATAGGGGATGGACTCCATTGATATAGCAAATATGTATATCTATTGAAGTGTTGATACAACGAATATGTGTATCTATTGTGAAGTATGGAAGTATTGTTGATATGAGCTATAGTCTCATTAAATTATTGGTCAGGTTCTGAGCCTTATTCATAAATTGAGAACTGGATAAGTAATGGAAAATGGAATGAAACATGGACATATTTGTCATGTAATTGAAATGAATTATGAATTGATTTATGTGAGTTAAACATTTATCAAATGTTCATGTTTTAGTTATTGCTCATATTATGTTTAGTATATCTCTACTGGGCGTTGGCTCACCCTATATGGGACATCATTTTCAGGTGCAGGTGCTATGCCACCTCCAAGGACGTAGCTTGGGAGGCTTGAGGCTGTTAGGCCCTTTTGTTGTTTTTGTTGTATTACATGTATATCAAGCCAAGGGCTTACTTTGTGTAGAGTTAGTACTCTTCTTTTGTAACCAAGTGTTGACTTGGAAAGTTGTAAGCCTATAGGGCATTTACTTTTGTTGTCAACATGTAATACCTTTTGTAAGAATACTCTGATGATTGTAATATGAAATCTCTTTTCTTTATCGTGAATGTATGATGTTATGGGTTTATTTTGAGGGTGTTACACGACCCAACCCCTAGGGGCATAGGGTTGGAATCGCAACTTACTAACTTATTTTATTTGTAGCAAATTAAACTGTGCAAGCGGAAATAAAAATAAGTAAACAAAAAATTTACTTCATTTTACTATTTAAGAAAAAGAAAATACATCTATAGGGCTTTAGTTATTTTATTAATTAGTGACCGGCCCCGAGTAGAACAAAAAGGAAGCAATAATAAAAAAAAGAAAGATAAAAAAAAAGTGGTTCAACAGCAATCCATGTGCAGGTTCCATTTTGTGGGGTTATGAGTTTTCCCTACATCTCCTCACCTGAAAGGGTAACAACTATAAGCACATAGCAGAGTGAGAAATATTATGCCAAGAGTATAGGGAATACAAAATAACCATGGATAGTTAGTTAAGTCAAAACATTTACATAACTCAATTTGGTAAATAAATCATTTAAATAGCGGAAACTGAAATACCGAATAAATAACCATAACCACGGTACAGAACAGAACAGAACAAAGGTCACTAAAATGACAATCAGAACAGAGGTCAATGGATTCATGACAAACAGAGGACCACGAAGTGGTCAAACAGAGGCCAATGGTTATTTAAGTCCCCTAAGGTGTGGGACTCCCGTAGTGGTACTTACAAAACATAATTGTTTATAAGGTCATAGTCAAATATTCTTTAAAATTTAAATAAACATATCCATGGGTTTCATTTTTAACGAATAGAGTTTAGAAAATAATCCACGTAACTGAAATATTAATATAGTTTATAATAATTTATAAAACATAACTTGTATAAAATAAATTATGGTAAGTTAAAACATACGTAAAATATATCATGGTAACTCAAGGTATAATATAACTCACCTTAAGATTGAGTCTTACTATTTCCTTTCTATTTTTCCTATCTTTTCGAAACTGTTCTTCCTCCTTTCGATCCTCTTTATTTCACTCTCTTGTTTCCCTCAGTTCTTTACCTCTGTCGTAGTTCTCCCCCCCAACTTCTTATATACATGCAAATTCATGAGGCCTCCATAGGGTGATTCATTGCCCCTAAAGATAGGTGACACAGATGGCATCCAACCATCTCTCCTCACAGATTATAATCTTACTAATTAATGGTGAGTAATTGATGAGCCTTATCTCCTCAGCAGACTTATTATTGTTATTTACTCTAACTTTTAAATTTATTTGTTTACTATTTTTTACTCTAATTTGATTCAACTAGTATTATAATTTTATATTTGTGTTAATTTAGTCTCAAATAATAATCCATAATTAATCTCATATTTGATAACTCAATGCCAAATCAGATTTATATATTTATTTATTTAATAATATATCATCACATACAACTATAATTATATTTAACTATAACTATTTATGTGGTATTTAATTCATTTAATTATATTTATACATGTTAATCTTTTCACATAAATTAGTGATTAACTTAGCCCTAAATAAATTTCCTCGTCACATATTTGATAACTGCAAGGACAAATAAATTTACATAACACGTATAGCTTATTTATTTTATTTCTTCTATAAATTTTACTTTATCGCATACATCCACAAAATTAATTCTTCTATTTTACTATTGTAGATTATTATTATTTTTTTATTAATAGTCGTGGTTGGTTGTGGTATTAATTAAATATTTTGGGGTGTCACATTACTCTCCTTCTAAATAGAAGTTTGTTCCTAAACTTGATGTACCTTAATTTTCGAAGAGGTGTGGGTATTTGGTTCGTATTTGACTCTCCGTTTCCCTCGTAGTTTCTTCGATACGATGATTTTGCCATAAGACCTTTACCAATGGTATGGTCTTGTTTCGGAGAACTTGATCACGACGATCGAGAATCTGCACTGGTTGCTCATCATAGTAGAGATCTTCTTGAACTTCCAGGTTCTCATAGTCGATGACATGTTTTGGATCTCGGAGGTACCGTCGAAGCATTGAAACGTGAAACGCATTGTGGACATTGGATAGTTCAGGAGGTAGTGCAAGGCGATAGGCTATGGGACCAATCCTCTCCAGTATCTCGAATGGCCCGATGTAACGTGGGTTTAGCTTTGCTCGCTTCCCGAATCGGATCACTCCTCTTATGGGTGAAATTTTGAGAAACACATGATCCCCTACTTGAAATTCCAAGTCCCGTCTCCGAGTATCTGCATAACTTTTCTGGCGGCTCTGAACAATGCGAATTCACTGTTAGATGAGTTGGATTTTCTCACTTGTGACTTACACGATCTCAAGGCCTAATAATTTCCTGTCCCCAACCTCCGACCAGCACAGAGGTGATCGACATCTCCTTCTATACAGAGCTTCGTACGGCGCCATTCCAATGCTTGCCTAATAGCTGTTGTTATAGGCGAATTCCACAAAAGGTAGGCGCTCATCCCAGTTACCTTTGAGGTCCAACACGCATACACGTAACATATCTTCCAACGTCTGGATTGTTCTTTCGGATTGTCCATCGGTTTGTGGATGATAAGCCATGCTGAACTTCAGTGTAGTTCCCAAAGCTTCTTGCAATTTATTCCAGAAGTGAGACACAAAGCGAGGGTCTCGGTTAGACACGATTGAAACTAGGATACCATGCAAACGAATAATCTCCTTGATATATAAAGTGGCAAACTTATTCAGAGGGTATATGATTTTGATTGGTAGAAAAAGCGCTGACTTCGTTAATCGGTCTACTATGACCCATATTGCATCATTCTTTGAAAGGGACTGTGGTAGCCCGACCACAAAGTCCATAGTAATGTGCAATTTCCATTCAGGAATAGGGAGTGGTTGCAGCAGTCCTGCAGGTCTGTAATATTCTATTTTAACACACTGACAATGCAGACATTTGGAAACATGGCTTGCTATATCTCTTTTCATTCCTGTCCACCAGTAGTATTCCTTCAGATCATGGTACATCTTTATGTTGCCAGGGTGGACTGCAAATCTCGAGTTATGAGCTTCTTCCAATATCTTCTTCTTGAGTTCCGGGATGTCGGGTACGCAAATTCGATTCCGAAATTTCAATATCCTATTGCTTATAACGAAATTAGGATCAGGTGTGTTTCCTTGTTCCTTGTACCTTTTCTTCAAAAGTTTATCTTCCCATTGGCGCGCTTTAATTTCTTCAATCAATGTAGGCTCCACGGTTACGTTGGCAAGCAACCCATTGGTCTTGCAAGAAACGAGAGTACATGCCAAACTTCTCGTCGTCTTTCGGCTCAGTGCGTCTGCCACCACGTTAGCTTTGCCCGAATAGTGATGGATCTCTACATCATAGTCTTTCATAAATTCTAGCCGCCGCCGCCGCCGTTACCTCATATTTTAGTTTCTTCTGTGTGAACAGATATTTAAGACTCTTCTGATTAGTGTAAATCTCACAGGTTGCATCGTAGAGATAATGACACTAGATTTTGAGAGCAAAGATCACCGCAGCCAATTCTAAATCATGAGTCGGGTAATTTTTCTCATGAGTCTTTAGTTGTTGTGACGCATAAGCAATGACTTTTCCATTTTGCATGAGAACGCAACCCAAACCATTGTATAAGGCATCACTATAGATTACGAACCCATCTACTCCGGTAGGGAGTGCTAGTATAGGGGCTGACACAAGTCGACTTTTTAATTCTTGAAAGCAACGCTCCTGTTTATCAGTCCATTCAAAGGGTGTGTTCTTCTGAGTTAGCTGGGTCAAGAGCGATGCTATTTTTGAGAAATCTTGCACGAAGCATCGATAATAGCCAACTAGACCCAAGAAACTTTAGATTTCTGACACATTAGTAGGTTGTGGCCAGTCCACGATTGCTGTAACTTTTTGGGGGTCAACCGAGATGCCATCTTTGTTAATGACGCGATCGAGAAAGTGTACACTAGTGATCCAAAATTTGCACTTCTTCAACTTGGCATAAAGTTTGTGATCACGTAGTGTTTGTAGAATCATTTGCAAGTGCTGCTCATGGGCCTCTAGTTACTTGGAATATATAAGGATGTCGTCAATGAAGACGATGACGAACTCATCAAGATAGGGTTTGAACACTCGGTTCATGAGGTCCATGAAGGCTGCTGGGGCATTTGTGACGCCAAAAGGCATGACAAGAAACTCGTAGTGCCCGTAACGGATTCCGAAGGCAGTCTTTTCGATGCTTTCCGCTTTAACTTTTAGTTGATGGTAACTAGAATGTAAGTCGATTTTGGAAAATACTTGGGCGCCTTGAAGTTGATTGAACAAGTCATCGATTCACGGCAGAGGATATCGATTCTTGATGGTGACCTTGTTCAGCTCCCGGTAATCGATGCATAATCTCATCGTGCCATCATTTTTTTTCACGAACAATACTAGAGCTCCCCAAGGTGAGGTACTAGGTTGAATAAAACCTTTGCCCAATAGTTCCTGGAGTTGAGTCTTCAGCTTTTTCAATTCTGTCATCAACATGCGAGAAGGAGCTTTTGATATTGGTTGTGTGCCATGCCAGGTTAGGTTTCAATGGTGAATTTGATCTCCCGATCAACTAGAATACCGGGTAGATCTTCAAGAAAAATATCCAAGAATTCTCGAACCACGGGGATTGCTTCAACGGTGGGGGCCTCTTTTTGTGTATCAATCACAAAACAAATATAACTACCACAACCCTTTCTTAGAAGTCGTTGAGCCGTCATGGAGGATATAATACAAGGAGGGTTAGAAACTCCAGCCCCATCAAATGCAAGTTCAGGTTGGGTTGGTAATCTGAGAGAGACTTTTTTGGCTTTACAATCGATAGAGGCGTGATTGGCAACCATCCAATCTATACCTATGATTACATCAAAGTTCCCAATGCGGAGGGGAATCAAGTCTACATATAAGGTTTTGCCTTTTAAGAATATAGTACAAGATCTGTACACATCAGTACTACAGGCAGACTTACTGGAAGGAAAAGACACAGACAATATATATCCTAATGGTTCGGGTGTTGATGCCAACTTGGCAGCAAAGTGTGGTGCAACAAAAGAATGAGTTGACCCTGAGTCAATGAGGACATGAGCTAAATGACCACAGACAGAAAGTGTACCTGACACAACATTTTCGGTAACTTTTGGTTTTCCAAGTACCAAGGCGAAAGCCCGACCTTGGCATTTTTGGTCCTTCTTCTCTCCTCCAGGTCCTGCGGGTCTACTGACTAGGCCAAAGGGGCTGGCTGTAGGATTAGTCAGCTTTGGACAATCCCTTAGCAAGTGGGTAACTTGTCTGCATTTAAAACATGCTCCCGTGTCTCGATGGCATTGTCCCCAATGAGCCCTCCCACAAGTGGGGCAAATTGGAACAGTGCCATCTCGGGGGTTGGTAGGACCTTGATGGCCTGAGCTGGTTGTGCCCATATTCACCTTTTTGGGAGGCACAACACCGGGTCTTTTATTATCTCTTTCCCAGAATCGTTTCTTGTGGCTTGGTTCCCCGGAACGCGAGGCTTTAATCCCCTTTTTTGCAATGTACGCCCGGTCCACCACTTCTGCATAGGTTGACAGTTTCAAGACCTCGAGCTTGTCTTTAATTCCAGCATCCAATCCTGCTTCAAATTTTCTTGCTTTTCGAGTTTCGGTGGGGATGACGTACGTTGCAAACCGAGTGAGTTATGTGAACTTTCTCTCATACTCGGCCACCGTCATGGTTCCTTATTTTAGATGTATGAATTCGGATGCCTTTTGTTCCCGCAATGAATCTGGAAAGTATTTTTCCTAGAATACTTCCAAGAATCTTGCCCAAGTCATAGTTTCTTCTTTGGCCAGAGTGAGAAGCCACCATTCCTGTGCATTGTCTTTGAAAGTGAAAGTGGCGAAAGTTAGCTTTTGTCTTTCGGTGCAGGGTAGAGCGCAAAAAATCTTTTCTATGTCTTTAACCCAAGTGTCTGCTACCATTAGGTCTGGGCCGCCGGTAAATGTGGTACGTTTCAGATTCTGGAATTGTTTTATGGTAATTGGCTTTTCTCACCGTTCTGGCATTCCATTATTGATATTAGTTTGCAAGGCTTGCAAAAATCTAGTAACCGCTCTTTCCATTATTCTTTCCATCGATTTAGTGCCACTGACTGATGACTCATTTCCGCTACCATTATTGGCCATTCTACAAAGTAATAAACGAGGCATTACATTCACAACACAACATATATATATATATATATATAAGCATGTGTAGAGCAATCTATATTTATATAAAATGCCAACTTTACATTTTTTTTTTTTAACAATTCATGAAAAATCTAGAAATTCCCAAGATGTTGATTTGTGATTATGTATCAATTTTAAGCAGTTTATAACAATCCCAATCAAACAATCAAGACAAATCGACACAATGATTTTACGTGGAAAAATCACAATTGGACACCTCCAATTGTGATAAAAAAAATCACGGGCAACAGCCACAAACAATCCACTAAGAAGATATAAAGGAATTACACAGGTATACTCTCAATTACCTAGCGAATCCACGCCCGAATTGAACCAACCTCTATGTGTCTCTTCCAACCCCGTCTTCACCTCGGAATTGTCTTGACGATGAGCCACTCCAGAATCCATCAAAGCTTCAGGCTCGAATTCTTCAGAATCCACCGAAGAACAGCTCTCTTTTTTGTGTAGAACAAACAAATAATCCTTTGATGTATACTCTTTAAACCATGAGTTGAATACTCAATCAAAACATCAAAGAAAACTAGCAAAATATCCCTAGATATAAACCTTAGAACCCAAAAAGAAGATCTGGAGAAGTTGGGAAAGTTTTTGGAGAAAACCAACTACTTATAGAAATCCAAAGTAATCCTAGTTTTGGAAGAAAATCAATTCTTTATAGAAATCCAAAGTAATCCTGGATTTGAAGAAAACCAATTCTTTATATAAATCCAAACTAATCCTGGATTTGACCCAACACGCAAATTTATAGAATCTGTGATCGCGCGGTCCGCTCGAGTGTGAGACTTCTTGCTCGAGCGAAGGCTTCAAAATTGTGTGATTCATATAGGCTTCACGCTCGAGCTGAAGTTTCCACGCTCGAGCGTCGAATCACACCATCCAGTACTTTTTCAGGCGAAGCAGAGATGCTGTGAGCTTGCAAACCCCGCTCGAGCGTCACTTTCCCCGCTCGAGCGAGACAACCAAAATTGGAAAATCTTTAAAACTAGATCCTGTTACAACCTTGGTTTTGATCCATGGAAATTGACAAAGGCACGATTCGGGTTGGATTCGCATCTAATAAACTCATAGCTTCACTGAAATAAAAGGTGCGAAAACAAATACAACTGAAAAGAGTTTTGTCAAACGAGGTTGCCAAGAATAAAACCTAACAATCTCCCCCTTTGGCAATGCCGTGACAAAACACACCTAACAAATAAAATCCTAAACACCTCAACCCATTACAGCCAACAAAACCCAACTTCTTTCTCAAGGTCATGATCTGCAAAACAGTTATTAGTGCCACAATCTCCAAAACAACTATTAGTTCCACAAGAGTATATGAAAAGCCAATAGACATATGACACGGTTATCTTGAAACATGAGATGGAAAACATGAATAGATGAAAACAAAGACTCATGAAAAACAACTCTCAAACAACAAAAGCAAGATCATAAACCGACCCAAGCAAAGATATGACGATGTGAATATCAGGGGCATGCAAAAAGGAAATAACAAGCAAATAGTGCATAGCAACATGCAAAACAACTAAAGCCAATCTCCCTTACAAACAAATCAAAGTGTTCATGCTAAACACCTCTTGCAATGAAAAACTAAACTCCCTTACCAACCCAAATCAAGATGAACCAAACTCTCCCTCACAAAAATCAACCACAAACACTGAAAACAGTGAACAAGAAGAAAAAGGCAAAAAATAATATGGTACAAGCAAGAAATCTTAGATTTGTACCTTAAAACACACAAGATTATCCAAGAAGCACAATTACTAGTAAACAAAATGTGCATAGTCTGTAGAAGATTCCTCATGAAAGAAAGTGATGCATTATGTGAAAAGCATAGATCCCATGATAAAAGTGTGTGTGTGACTCTTGGAGTTCGACAAACACTAGATTCAATCTTAGTAGTGATCTGAAAGTTGAACCTCTGGCAAGAGAATCTAAGCACAACTACGGAAAGTCAAACCACTAGGAATCAAGGGGTATTTGGTGAGTAAAGGTGGAGGCTCCCCCTCAATCAATGAATCTTTTTTTTTTTTTTTTCTTTCTTTTGCATATTTTTTCTTCTTCTCTTTCTTTTTCTTTTTCTTTTTCTTTTTCTTTTTCTTTTTCACAATCATTGGTGGCTGACACGCTCAAGAGTATGGAAACCGAACCAGAGAAGCATGGATATAATAAAGATGGCCTGATTGGTGACTCTGAGGTAGCCTTTTCCTCATGGCTGAACTACAAAGAATAGAGGAGAAAGCCGTGGAGGTGCAAAAAGATGAAAGGTGGTTAAGAGACTCAACATCACTCATGATATACTAGTATAGGTCAATTCCTCTAGAAAAGCAAAAGATTAATGACAGAAGTCCATAGAGAAAAAATAATCACTAAGGCGGAAGACTCCAAAATTTGCTAATCCAAGAGTGTGTACAGAATGAGACATACTAATAAAAAAACACACACTCCAAAACAAGCAATGACCACAAAAAGCACACATATATTAACATATAATGGATATTCTCATCAATTCCAATATGTACCAAGGACCACTCAAAAATTTCAAGTTTGCAAAACCATACTTTTTTTTTTTCAATTTTTTTTTTCTAACTAAAGCAAGACAAAAAAAAAAAAAAAAAGAACGAGCACACATGCAATGACAAAAACAAACACACAGAAACCCAAAAACTAAAATGACAAAACAAATTAACACAAGTCAAGTTTTCTCACCCAAACTGCTTTAGTACGAACAAAGTTGTGAGAATTGCAGTTCTTGGGTGGTGTCTTGACGTTGTGGTTCCTTTCGCTTTCAATGGGAACCCGTCTCGACTTGGTTTCCAACATTTTATTTTTAGGTCTAGGCAAAGACACTCTCCCATGCAACTTATAACAATAACGACGAATATGACCATGCATACCACAATGATGACAAATAAAAATAGGGTGTACCTTCTTTTCTTTTACCTTACCAACTCTAAGAAGTTTGAGAAGTCCATCCTTATGTTGAATTTTTTGTTCTCCCTTTCCTTGAGTTCTTGTATCATGAGATGTTGATGCACTCTGTTTTTTCTCTTTCTTCCCACCAAAGCCAATGCCACTCTTGTCAGAACAGATTTGTTGAGACCCAATGATATTGTCCAAAGTCTTTGATCCTTTGTTCCAAAGACCAATGGTAACCATGGCACACTTGAGTTCTTCCGCTTTCTCGATCATTAGTTCTTCCAAAGAAACTTGAGACATCTCGAGAGTTTCAATTTTTTCTTCATATGTTGCATAGATTTGTTGTAGCTCGTTCCTCTCTGTCTCACAAGTTAAGAGTTTTGCACAAACAGCTTGTCGATCATTTGCTATCTTGATGGCATCAATCCTAGCTTCAGAAATTTCCTCCTTTAGTTTGACATTCTCACTTTCACATGCTGTGAGTTTCATAGTGAGTTTGTCATTCAATTTGGATAACTTAAGAGATTCCTTATACAACTTTTCATAAGCTTGCTCTTCATCATCACTTCCCGAGGATTCATCATCAGTGGCATTCTCAACCGGGCTCTTCGGATATTCTGTTCATTCTTCAGTTTCAGAAGCCACCATGAAAGCAAGGAATTGTTTATGTCCCTCTTCACCTTGATCTTCATTGTCACTTTCATCTTTATCAGATTCTGATTCATCATCCCAAGTGATAGCGAGGGCTTTCTTCTTCTTTAACCGAGTGGGGCATTCTTGAGCAAAGTGGCCAAATCCTTGGCATTCATAGCATTAGAGTCTTTCAGAGTTCCCTTGTATCTTTCCTTTCTCCTTCTTGGCTATAGAATTAATTTTAAGTTTATCTTTACCTTTGGATTTATGAGTATGAGTAGATTCTAAAAGATTAGGATTCTTTTTCAAAAAAGATTTTTTAAATTGTTTAACAAAAGCAGTCGTAATCTTGGAATTTATCTCACAATCCTCATCAGAATCTTTTCTAACTCTATGAGCACTACTAAAAGTAATATCTTTTTGTTTCTTTTTGAAATTCCTATGTGCCTCATAAGTTTGGAGATTTCCAACCAACTGATCCAGCTTGAGGTTGTCAACATCTTGAGCCTCCTCCATAGCCATAACTTTTGGTTAGAACTGATCGGGCAAGGATCTCAAAATTTTTCCCACAACTTTGGATTCTGATATTTTTTCACCTAAATTGAAGCTGGAATTTACAATGTCACTCAACTTCGCATAAAATTCATCAAAGGTCTCACTATCTTTCATTGAAAGGTTTTTGAAACTAGATGTGAGCCTTTGAAGTTTTAAGCATTTCACCGAAGGAGTGTCCTCATGAATAGTTTGTAAGATATCTTAAGCCTCTTTTGCGACTTCACAATTGCAAATACGACTAAACTCTTCAGGTGTGACAGCGCAAAAGAGAGAATTGATAGCTTTACTATTCCAACTACTATTTTGGTAATCAATTGTGTCCCACTTTTCAATTGGTTTGGGGAAAGTTACTCCATCAATGGTAATTGTTGGTTCGGTCCACCCATTCATGATAGATTGCCAAACTTTTTCATCTATTGATTTCAAAAACGACCTCATCCAAACTTTCCAAAAAGAATAATTGGATCCGTCAAGTAGGGGTGGTCGAACCATAGAATTTCCCTCATGAATTAAATCCATTATCACAAATGAAACAAGATCTCACTCTAAAAGATTTAAAAAACACACGAGCAACCTGCTCTGATACCAATTGAAAAATCTAAAAATCCCCTAGATGTTGATTTGTGATTATGTATCAATTTTAAGCAGTATATAACAATCCCAATCAAACAATCAAGACAAATCGACACAACGATTTTACGTGGAAAAACCACAATTGGACACCTCCAATTGTGATAAAAAAAACCACGAGCAACAGCCACAAACAATCCACTAAGAAGATATAAAGGAATTACACATGTATACTCTCAATTACCTAGCGAATCCACGCCCGAATTGAACCAACCTCTATGTGTCTCTTCCAACCCTGTCTTCACCTCGGAATTGTCTTGACGATGAGCCACTTCGGAATCCACCAAAGCTTCAGGCTCAAATTCTTCAGAATCCACTGAAGAACAACTCTCTTTTTTGTGTAGAACAAACAAATAATCCTTTGATGTATACTCTTTAAACCATGAGTTGATTACTCAATCAAAACATCAAAGAAAACTAGCAAAATATCCCCAGATATAAACCTTAAAACCCAAAAAGAAGATCTGGAGAAGTTGGGAAAGTTTTGGAAGAAAACCAACTACTTATAGAAATCCAAAGTAATCATAGTTTTGGAAGAAAACCAATTCTTTATAGAAATTCAAAGTAATCCTGGATTTGAAGAAAACCAATTCCTTATAGAAATCCAAAGTAATCCTGGATTTGACCCAACACACGAATTATAGAATCTGTGTTCGTGCGGTCCGCTCGAGCGTGAGACTTCCTGCTTGAGCGGAGGCTTCAAAATTGTGTGATTCATATAGACTTCACGCTCGAGCTGAAGTTTCCACGCTCGAGCGTCGAATCACACCATCTAGTACTTTTTCAGGCGAAGCAGAGATGCTGTGAGCTTGCAACCTTCAAGTGAGGTGGGGGCGGGCGCAGGGTGCTCGGCTAAGATTTCATCTAAATTGATGGCCTGGAGCTCATCCCAAAATGCATCATCAAGATAAATCTCTGACATTCCTACAACACCAGAATAAACGTGAGATTTTACACAGAAAAACTAACGTCGCAGGTAAATATTTATTATTATTTTATTTTATTTTATTTTTATTTTACTATATTTTCTTAGTTATATAGTTTTATTTATAGCTTTTTAAACTTCCTGATCAAATTAAAATAGTTTTTCTTTTTTTTTTGAACTGTTGCTCTGATTCCATTTTTATCACGACCCAACCCTGGGGCTTAGGGTTAGAATCACAACTTACTAACTTATTTTATTTGTAACAAATTAAACTGCACAAGCGGAAATAAAAATAAGTAAACATAAAATTTACTTCATTTTACTATTTAAGAAAAAGAAAATACATCTATAGGGCTTTAGTTATTTTATTAATCGGTGACCGGCCCCGAGTAGAACAAAAAGGAAGTAATAATAAAAAAAAAAGAAAGATAAAAAAAATGATTCAACAACAATCCATGTACGAGTTTCATTTTGTGGGGTTATGAGTTTTCCCTACATCTCGTCACCTGAAAGGCTAACAGCTATAAGCACACAGCAGAGTGAGAAATATTATGCCAAGAGTATAGGGAATGCAAAATAACCATGGATAGTTAGTTAAGTAAAAACATTTACATAACTCAATTTGGTAAATAAATCATTTAAGTGGCAGAAACTGAAATACAAAATAAATAGCCATAACCACGGTACAGAACAGAACAGAACAGAGGTCACTGAAGTGACAATCAGAACAGAGGTCAATGGATCCATGACAAACAGAGGACTACGAAGTGGTCAAACAGAGGCCAATGGTTGTTTAAGTCCCCCAAGGCATGGGACTCCCGTTGTGGTACTTACAAAACATAATTGTTCATAAGGTCATAGTCAAATATTCTTTAAAATTTAAATAAACATATCTATGGGTTCCATTTTTAACAAATAGAGTCCAGAAAATAATCCACGTAACTGAAATATTAATATAGTTTATAATAATTTATAAAACATAACTTGTACAAAATAAACTATAGTAAGTTAAAACATACGTAAAATATATCATGGTAACTCACGGTATAATATAACTCACATTAAGATTGAGTCTTACTATTTCCTTTCTATTTTTCCTATCTTTTCGAAACTGTTCTTCCTCGTTTCAATCCTCTTTATTACACTCTTTTGTTTCCCTCAGTTCTTTACCTCTACTGTAGTTTCCTCCCCCCCCCCCCAAAACTTCTTATATACATGCAAATTCATGAGGCCTTCATAGGGTGATTCATTGCCCTTAAAGATAGGTGACACATATGGCATCCAACCATCTCTCATCACAGACTATAGTCTAAGATTATAATCTTACTAATTAATGGTGAATAATTGATGAGCCTTATCTTCTCAGCAGACTTATTATTATTATTTACTCTAACTTTTAAATTTATTTATCTACTATTTTTGACTCTAATTTGATTCAATTAGTATTATAATTTTATATTTGTATTAATTTAGTCTCAAATAATAATCTATAATTAATCTCATATTTGATAACTCAATACCAAATTAGATTTGTATATTTATTTATTTAATAATATATCATCACATACAACCATAATTATATTTAACTATAAATATTTATGTGGTATTTAATTCGTTTAATTATATTTATACATGTTAATCTTTTCACATAAATTAGTGATTAACTTAGCCTTAAATAAATTTCCTCGTCACATTTTTGATAACTGCAATGACAAATAAATTTACATAACACGTATAGCTTATTTATTTTATTTCTTCTATAAATTTTACTTTATCGCATACAATCACAAAATTAATTCTTCTATTTTACTATTATAGATTATTATTATTTTTTTATTAATAGTCGTGGTTGGTTGTGGTATTAATTAAATATTTTGGGATGTCACAGTTTATAGATATCTTCTTCTAATTCTATTATTTCATTATTTATTTCTTTTATTATTTCTTCATCCACCAGATCTAATAGTTCAGTTATTTGTAATATTATTTTTTATTTTATTGCATTATCATTTTCTTTTTCAACCATTCTTCTAATTGTTTTAAGCTATAATTACTTAACTCCATTTTTGTTTTGTAGATGAGATTAATTCGAAAGGCTCTTCTGGATTATTTCCTTTACATGGATAGGGATATAAATCTATTTCTTTTTGTTTTTCTTAAAAAAAGGCTACTTGTTTTTCCGAATCTTGTACAAAATGTCTAATTTCGTTTATTATTTCTAATTGATTAGTTCTAAGTTTTTCGTTAATTTCTTTTAATACACCTTAATTAAGGTATTATTTTGTTCTATTAGTATTTGTAAAGAAGTATTGTTATTTAAATTATCAGAATTTACTTCTTCACTATATTTAATACTCATGCAAGAGTTATTGGCAAGACCGAGAAACCGGGCTCTAATACCAATTTACAAATTTTTGCTGTATCTAATTTAATATTAACTCTTGTAATAATTTTTGTTGATAATTTACACTTGCCTTTTCTAAAGATATTTTATTTTTTATACTAGCAATTCTTTGGTTATAATTTATTAGAAATTGCCCAGAGGCAATAATCAAAAGAGAATTTAATCTATTTAACTCACTTTCTAATTTAGAAATATACTCTAAACTATTTTTTATTTCAGCTCTAAGTGTTGTAATTAAAATAATATAATTATAAAATTTTATTTATTTTTTTGTTTTATTTTATTTTATTTTATTTATTTATTTATTTAGTTCAATTTATAATTTTTTTGAAAGTTATTGATGACAAGTATTGCTAAGGTAGCTTTGATTTGATGATATGGATGTCCTAATAGGATTTGAGCCAAATTGTGGCCTGCAGTTTCGGGTTACAAGGAATTACTGTGCTTCCATGGTGCACCTATGCCATATGAAAATACATCAAGGCAACTAATTCTAATTTTGCATATCTTACTTGTAGGGTAACGAAAGCTCTCTTAAGCAGTGGGATTACTTAAGGGATTATTATAATGAAGGTAATAAATAAAAAAATATTTACAAGTAAATTCATTAAATATAAAGAATTTCTTTAACTCTGTCAGGGTTGTTAACAATTTCGCCGGTCCAAGCCCGAGTTAAAGAGGAGGGTTGTGTGTTAGGTAGCCGACAGCCAACACGTAAAAAGTTGCTCGAATCCCTTTTGACAATGAATCCTACTTTGAATAGTTTAAATGCTTGGTCATTCCCCTCAAGTGACGCGTTGTGCCTGCCTCGAAGTGTTTCGAAAAGTAAGCAAGGGGCGCCGTATCGACGCTTAGGTGTGGTGAAAAATGAGTAAAGGTTCTCGCGTTTTTCTAGACGAGCGCGGGTAAAGAAGCTAGTCCAAGACTATAGGTTTAGGTCAGCCACTTGGAATATAGGAACTTTAACTGGTAAGACGATGAAATTGGTAAATGTTATGATTAGGAGGAGAGTTAGTATAGCTTACGTACAAGAAACTACGTGAACGGGTGAGAAAGCTAGGGAAATTGAGGATACTGGTTTTAAACTGTATTATAGTGGTAAGGATAGACGCAGGAATGTGATAGGAATCATAATTGCCAAGGGTCTTGTGAAGAATGTAGTGGCAGTTATTTGGGAAGGAGATAGGATTATGTTAGTTAAACTAGTTATTGGAGGGAATGTAGTGAACGTTATTAGTGCATACGCCCCTCAGGTAGGATTAGATGATCAGACTAAGAGGGGTTTTTGGGAGCAACTGGATGAGATCTTACAGGAGATACTTGTAGAAGAGAACCTAGTTGTAGGTGGAGATTTTAATGGCCATGTAGAAATAGATAAACAGGGCTATACAAGGGTACATGGTGGATACGATTTTGGTGATAGAAATGAGGCTGAAGAGAGCATCTTAGATTTTGCGTTGGCTTCTAACTCGGTGGTGGCCAATACTATGTATAAGAAGAGAGAGAGGAGCATTTGATAACCTTTAAGAGTGGGTCAGTTAAGAGCTAAATAGATTACTTCTTAGTGAGAAAATTTGACCGCTTAAAATGTAATGATTGTAAGGTGATTCTTGGAGAGAGCTTGACCTCTCAACATAGGATTTTGGTATTAGATTTATGCTTTAGAAGACAATACCAAGCTAGGAGGAATGGTGGGTGTCGTAGGATGAGATGGTGGGACCTAAAAGGGGATAAACTAAAAATATTTAAGAATAGAATGGATAAGGAAGGTACTTGGGACTTGGAAGATGATGCTAACACTATGTGGAACTCGATGGCCAATTATATGAGGAGAATCTCAAGGGAAATGCTTGGAGAGTCAAAAGGAACGGGACCCAGCTCTAGGGAAACTTGATGGTGAAGGGAAGAGGTTCAAGCGATAGTTAAGGCAAAAAAATAGTGCTTTAAAAAGTGGCAGAAGGATAGAACTGAGGAAAACCTTAAGGGCTATGGATTGGCTAATAAGGAGGTCAAGAAGGTAGTGAGAGAGGCTAAGTTGAAAACTTATGATGACCTATACACTAGACTAGATAGTGAGGAGGGAGAGAAGAGGGTATACAAAATTGCTAAGATACAGTAGAGGAAAATAAGAGATTTTAAACAAGTTAAGTGCATCAAGAGTGAGGATTCTAAGGTACTGGTGAAAGATGAAGAGATTAAGGAAATATGAAAGAATTATTTTGAGAAACTATTAAATGAGGAACATGGAGGTATAACAATAGGGGAAGAAATAGCCAGTAATACGATAAACCAAGACTATAGGTTCTCTCACAAGATTAGGAACTTTGAAGTGGAGATTGCACTTAAGAAGATGAAATCAAATAAGGCTTTAGGACCCGATGATATCCTTATTGAAGCTTGGAAGTGTTTGGGTAAAAAAAGGGTTACTTGATTGACTAGGTTGTTTAGCAAAATTTTATTGACTAGGAACATGCCAGATGAGTGGATGAAGAGTATTTTAGTGCCAATTTATAAGAATAAATGAAATATCCAGAATTGCAATAACTATAGAGGAATCAAGCTAATGTGTCATATAATGAAAGTGTGGGAGAGGGTTGTCATGCCCCCAAATTATTACAGTAAATCCAATTCTTAAAATAGAATAATAATAGAAATGATCAAGTGCTCTTCTAATAGGACTTCTAGAAGCCCATAGACCTAATCAATATCTTAAGAACTAAATCCCATACCCATATAATCATATAATCATGTTATCACATAAACATACAATACATACTAACATTTCAACCAAGCGAAATAAACCCATTGTTATACTAATCACTTCCCACGTACTCAAAGTATTCAATTCGATATGCTCTGATACCTGTAGACACCCCATTTTTGACCGACCTTAAGACTCAGACGTCACCAGTTGAACGCTCGGTGATGTTGTATTTTGTGCTCGATCTGAGGTTTCAGGGTCTCAACTGAGAGCCTTGCCTCCGGACTTCGAGGCACTTTTGTGCTTTGCCTCGGTTTGCGAATCAGGTCCTGTTTTCTCTGTTTTCTCTTTCCGAAAGGAGGGAGAGGTCTCGTAGACCATCTCTCAGTGGCCGTAGGCTATGTTTCGTGGTCGTAGGCCATTTTTCCCATTTGGAGCCCGGTTTCCAATTTTCGGAGTCGTCGACCGTATGCCTCGGTTCGGGACCGCTTAACTACCTTCGCTTGCTCCGATTTTTGGCACACGCCTTATTTCCTCCCTTTAGAGAGACCACCTTCGCGCTCATACGCCACTTCCGGTGCCTAACAGCCTGCTTTCGGGGCCCCGAACCGCGCATTTTGGCCCCCGAACCTTTGTTTTGCATCCGTTTTGGTCCATTTTTGGTAGAGACCCTATTTTCATTGTTGGGAAGGTGGTAGGATGGTGGCCGGCCACCTTTTCCCCTGAAAAACTAGTTTTCTCATTTTCTCTCTGCAAAAGTCGATTTTTCTGACAGAAAGCTAGTTTTTCTCACTTTTGAACCACATTTTCTGGCTTTTCATACCACCGTTGTGATCTACTCATCTGGGAGGCCACCAATATGGTAGGCCGACCAGTTTTCTCTTCTTGACCCTTTTGAACCTTGCCTAAAAGCTAGCTTTTCTCTCGCCTGGGTCACATTTTCTGGTTTTTCTCTACATAGCTGTGTTGCACTCATCTGGGAGGCCACCCTTCTGGGGTGGCTGACTAGAAAATTTTGTTGACCCTTTTGACCCCTGGTCGGCCGACCAGGGGGGGTGGCCGGCCGGCCACTTGAACTGGCCGGCCTACTTCTTGCTTTTGCTTTTTCTGAGTGTAGTCCAGCTGTGCCAGCTGGAGGCCATTTGGTGTATCCTCCATACACGTGTATAGAGGATACTTGGGGACCTTTTTGGATATTTTGGAGCCTCTCCTCTATAAAGGAGAGGCTTGGCTTCATATCAAAGGGTTGAACAAAATTTACTAAGGCATATAACCTCCCTCCTCTATTTTCACTATTCCAAGCTCCAAAACCCTAATTTTCTTGGTCCATTTGCACTACAACCCTTAGCACCACACCTCCATCATCCATTCCAGCATCTTGGAAGTCATTTGCAGAGGTTGAAAGCTCACCAACTTGGTCCAAAAGCTACTGGAGGTCAGCTCTTCAAGGGTAAGTGTCTATTTCCCTTAAACTTGCATTTTTTTGCTTCATTACTTAGCTTCACTTTCAAGTATTTTTGGGCTTTGCCATAAACTATAAAGTGTCATATTTTGAGCTCTTCTTCAACTTTGTTTAAGGGAACTTTTCTGTTTGAGGTCATCTACTTCCCCTTACCCTCTATCTCTCTTTTAGGGCTATTTTTGCATCATACTTTAGCCTTACTTGTGAACATTTTAGAGATTTGTTATAAACTGGAAAAAGACTTGTTTTGACCTCCTCTTTAAGTTTGATTGAGGTTACTTTTCTGTTTGGAGTCATCTCGTACCTTGCATGCTTCATTCCTTCATATTTAGGGCTATGCATTAGAGCATTTGCATTGGACTTCTTTAGGCCTCTTAGCCACTGAAATCCAGGGGATTTTCAATGGATTTAATGAGGTTTTGAGCTTTGAAATCATAGAGGGGTGACCCTCTCACCCCTCATTTTCTTTACTAGCATCATTGGCTTTCCAAAGGGGTCTATTTTGCATGCATTGAAGTCACTTTTTGGGCCCAATTTTGTGAGTTTTAAGATCTTCCTTAGGTCTTTCCGGGGCCCTTTTGATCATATCTTATGTCTACAGTGCATGTGTAGAACAATTCCGTTCAAGGCCTATTGAGGGGGCTTTCATTGTATGCTATCTTAACTAATTTCAAGGCCAATTTTATGAGTTTTAGGGCTATCATAACTTGTTTCCAGAGTTGGTTTGGTCATGCTAAGTGTCTATCTTATATGTGCTTAACAACCCCTTGAATGGCCTTCCAAAGAAGCCCCTCATTTTTGCATGCATTGGCTGCATTTCAGTGATTATTTGGGCATATTTTGGCATGTTTTATTCACTGTATTTGGCTGGTTTGATGAGTTCTCATTTGCTTCATATACATGCCATGTAAACCATGCTTGCTAGCTAATGTTGCATGCTATTTTAGTCCATCATGTTAGCATCTTTTGGCCACGCTCTAAACTAGAAATGTGCATGTTTTGGGACTGCCTTGGCTCTATCTTTCGACTTCATGATCAAATAATGCTTATTTGTATACTTGTGGTTCAATGCATGTGCTTAGTATTGAGTTTCGAGGCTTATTCCAAGCATCGGGTGCCATATTTCCATGTTTCGGGATCATTTAGCATCATATTTTAGTGCGGGAAATTGCATGTTCATAGGCCATCTTTCATCCCTTGCCATGCTTTGGTAGAGTGGCATTTGATGCCTTAAGTTCGGTCTTCGGTATGCGTGCATGTGTGCACGCATTTCGGTTGTCTCATTTTCATCTAATGGCCGCTGATGTGAGTGTGGCTGAGGTCCACTCATGTTGGTGTAAGTCCATTATGCATTGTGTATACCTTTTTAATTCATAGTATTGCGTATGCTAGGTTGCCTGTTAGAGCTTTGTGTATGCCATGTTACATCGAGCATTGTGTATGTCATTTCATAGCATTGTGTATGCCATCTCATTTGCATTGTGTTTGGGATAGGAGTTAGCCCGAACACGGGAAACGAGGAACGTTTCGTACTCCGAGTGACGGAACGTGTCTCAAATCCCTGTCGCCGACACTCTGGATTACCCATGATGGAGTTTAGGTCTTGTTGTGTTTTCATGTGCATTCATCTCATATTGAGTCGTGCAAATTCGGCTCCTCGGCCATCATGAATCAATATGCGTGATTGGTGGTACGAGGATCGAGGACTACACTCCCTGAAGAGTAGTCATGCATACATATGTGAAATACTTTGCCATGCCCCTTTGTTGTTCTCTGTTGCAGTAAATCAGAAATTAGCGGCCTTCTGGAGCGTTGTGCAATATTCCGAAAATAATTGCAAACAGAGGCAAACCGGGGCATCGTAATGGATTTCTACGCAAGGCAACTTGAGCATGCATCATTCATCATTTGGAACAGAACTGAGGCGGTCCATAGATTTGCGTGCCAATTTACCTGCTTTTCTAGATTAATTTGTTAATTAATTAGGGTTTTGTATTTATTCAGACTGTACTATTTATTCGGATTGTATTATTCATTCGGACTGTATTATTCTTTCGAACCCTCCGAGCGAGGGCAATGTTGTAATAAGTGTGCGTGCGTGTGATGTATGTCTTCCAACCCCACGTCTTTCTCCCTTTTATTTACCAGCTTATGATGGTTAGATTAGGGCATGTTTCAATTAGCATACAGTATGATAGCATGTTTGCATTCATTCATTTGCCTTGCATGCACCGGGCTCGGCGCATCATACTAACTGCATTTGTATTTCAATTCCAAGTTGAATATGTGTTAGCTGTAGCATTTCATATGCCATCTTAGAATAGCCGAGCCTATCTTACCTGCATTTTGCATGTGTTGCATTAGGCATTTCTGTATAGTTAGGATCATGCATGGATTTCTAACATAGCTTTTGCTTTGGCTTGGAGTACTCAGTAAGTGTTTATGCTTTAGCATTCTTGCATGTGTGTGAGTGACTGCCATGATAGCATGCTTACCATGAGGCTAATTGCTTATGTGTTACAACTGCCTGAATGCCTGTGGTTGAAGGTTGGGTTATTTGGATTGGAACAATTCATCAATTGTGAGTTTTAAGCCCACTAGATAGTGGCAAATCATCTTGTTTTCTAAGCCCACCTGAGGGTGGGAAATCCACATTTTAGCCTACTTGCGGGTAGCACCATCAAACCATTTTCAAAATAAACAAACATGAAATGTTTTATTCTAATTCAGGCGATCCAGTCTATACTTGTATGCTGTGCGCATCACATAGTAAATCTAGGCTAATAACCGGAATAAGAACGCATAATATTTTCAAAACTAAAAATCATGGTTAGTAGAGGCCGATCTTTGATCGGGCGAGCGGGGGTGCTCACGAAGTGACCTTCCCCAATCGTACCCAAGTTCCCGAGCCGAGGCAACTTTGGTGATGACGGACACATGGCCTTAGGCAACGAGTCAGGGTTTCCTAAATTTCCCAAAGTAAAATATTTAGGCGGCGACTCTGTATCTGGTAAAGCAGTCCATGTTTGGCACTTCTTTCAAAAAATCTGTTTTCAAAAATGATTTGCCGGATTTGGACTCTTTGATGATTTCATCTGTCTTGCATTGCACTCTGCGAGATTAGATATAGGACCGAGACACAAATTGAGTCCGAACTGTAGTAAGGCCCAAGGGCGCGTCTACAATACCAAGTTGTCATGCCCCAAAATTATTACAGTAAATCCAATTATTAAAACAGAATAGTAATAAAAATGAGATGCTTTCATTCATCAGATTTCGTTTACAAAAGTTAACACATGCAATATAGATTCACAAATGTTCATCCTGAATCTACAACATGTGTTGCAATGATTAGAGAATTGAAACTGAACATATAGTCATATGCCCTATAGGCTTACATCTTTTCAAGTCATGGCTTAGTTACACAAAAATGAGCCTAGCTCTATACAATTTAAGCTCTTGGCTATACAAAAGAATAAAACAAAATAAAGAAGCTCTTGCTCCCTAAAAGTCCCTCCATGCTATTGCCTTGGCGGAGGCATGTCACCAGCACCTGAAAATGGTTTTCCCCAAATAGGGAGAACCAATGCCCAGTAGGAACAATCTAACACAATATATGAGATTTAACAATGATATAAGTACAATGTGCATATACAATGCTTGTGACAAAATATTTACATTTTATAAAGCCGCAAAGCACCAAAGTTCATATTTCAATTCATTTCAAGTTCATTTATTCTTCTCAATTCATGAGTCAATTTCATCATCTTCTAATAATCCAACTAAGACTACAACTCAGTAGTTTTCCAACTTAATACATTACCACACAAACACTTCAAATCTGTCATTTTATGAAAATTTCATCCGTGGGATTGGCACCCATGTATACACAAGGTTTTCGGGACTTTCACCCTGAACACTCCGACCAAGTTAATTTCATTGCAGTCCATCTCATATCTCCTCCCAAACAATGGAGTACATTCCTTTTCTCCATCCAAACAATCATACATATACAATGTATTTAAAATATAGTCATATTCAATGACAACCAATATTAGATTAGTTTCAATTTACCTAATCCCCATGCATTTTCTACAACAATCATATCTATCCTCCACCGATAGCCCAATATAGATATTTATACACAGATATACAATCTTCACAATAAATAAATTATTCAAACTTTCATGGATGAGAGACAACACGTGTTCAACTCCATCATTTATATCAATAATAATCCAATTCCACATTACCAATATCAACTTCAGTTATTTATACAAAATAACAATTTGACCCATTTAGGGCAAGACTCTCTTTTTTCCAAATATAAACCCAAGTGCCAAAATCAACAATTTTGTTAGAACACAATCTCATATTTAAACCCCATAACCATTTATTTCACATTCACTAAAAACCCCTCTTTTATTTCACACCCTAAACCCTAGGTTTGTTCAAACTACTCCCAAATCCTACCATTGTTACACAACGACAAATAACTAAGCTAAAAACCATATGAAAGCGTAGAAAATCCCTACCTCAAAGAAAGAAGACGAGCCAAATAAGAGAGAAACTTCAAAGATACCCAAATCCAACTCTATTCAAATAAAAATGGAGATCTTGAGATGGCCTACCCTTTTAACAAAGGGACTAGGATGAAGAAATCACTAAAACTAGGTAAAAATGTAGAGAGAGAGAGAGAGAAAGAGTTTTAGAGAGAGCGAGTCTTAGCTTTAGGTTTTAGGGAGAAAAATCTAAAAAAGTGATGTAAAAAGTCATTTTTGCGATTTGATATACGCACAGTCTACACGAGCGCAAGACTTGACGCTAGAGCATCAGACACAATAAGTTGTTCCGCTCGAGCGTAAGAAAGGCCGCTCGAGCGCCAAGACACAATAACCAAGACGCTCACTGCTCGAGTGCAAGAAGTGGCGCTCGAGCGTAGAAAACACACATCCAGTAGTTTTGTAGACAACAGACCAATGCTCAAGTGCAAGAAAGGCTTCTCGAGCGCCCACTCGTTCGAGTGTAGGAAACGCCGCTCAAGCATAGCGAACGCCGCTCGAGCGTAGAAATCACTCTCCTAGTAGTTTTGTAGACCTGTAAAAGTACTGAGTATTTACAAAGCCTGCTTGAGTGCATGAAGCGCCGCTCCAGCGGAGGACCAAAATTCTGGGCAACACAAGGTTTGAAAAACAAGCTACCAACCTGCCCAAACACAACCACAATAACCCAAAAACCAGTTTCAAAGAGATATAAGGGAAGAAAGAGGTAAACAACAATATAAAAACATTAAACCTGAGTCCGAAATACCACAAAAGTCGGGTCAAAATCGAGATCGCTATAAAGGTGATGGAACACCGATTGCAAAATATAACAGAGGTGTCAGAGAATTAATTTAGGTTTATGCCTGGCAGGTCAACAATGGAAGCAATCTATCTTTTGAGGAGAGTAATAGAAAAGTATAGAGAAAAAAAAAGAGACATTCATATAATATTTATCGACCTTAAGAAGGCATATGATAGAGTGCCACGTGATATAATATGGTGGGTGTTAGAGAAGAAAGAGGTGACAAAAGGTTATATTAATGTGATTAGGGACATGTATGAAGGGGTGGTGACCACTATTAGATCGCTTGCTGGAGAGACAAATGAATTTCTCATCACTGTGGGGTTATACCAAGGATCTGCCTTAAGTCCTTATCTTTTTGCTTTAGTTATGGATGAGCTGACGAGAAATATTCAGGATGACGTGCCATGGTGTATGCTTTTTGCAACGATATCGTGCTAGTGGATGAGACTAGAGAATGAGTAAACATAAAGTTGGAGATTTGGAGAAAAGCTCTTGAATCTAAAGGGTTTTGGATAAGCAGAACTAATGCAGAGTACATGGAGTGTAAATTTAGTAACAGTAACAAGGAATGCAGAAGAGAAGTGAAGATTGAGAACCAAGAATTGCCTAAGAGTGAACATTTTCGTTATTTAGGGTCGATTATCACAACAACGGGGGAGATTGATACGGATGTGGCCCATATGATTAAGGCGGGATGGTGTAAGTGGAGAAGTGTGTCTGGGGTACTGTGCGATAAATGAATACCCATTAGACTAAAAGGTAAGTTCTATAGAATGGCTATTAGATTGGCGATGTTGTATGGGACAGAGTGTTGGGCAACCAAAAAATAACATGTAGATAAGATGAGTGTGGCTGAGATGAGGATGCTAAGGTGGATGTGTGGCAAGATTAGACAAGACATAATTAGGAATGAGTGTATTCGGGAATGGGTAGGAGTAGCGTCGATAGAAGATAAGTTGAGAAAGAATCGATTGAGATGGTTTGGTCATATTCAATGGAGACCAACAAAGGCAGTAGTGAAGAGATGCGATGTTGTAACGGTAGATGGAACTGTTAGAGGATGGGGTAGGCCTAGATTAACGTTAGCTAGCGTTGTAAATAGAGATATGGATTTACTTAATTTGACTAATGAAATGGCTTTTGATAGGGCCGCATGGAGAAGAAGTATTCATATAGCTGACCTCATTTGATGGGACTTAAGGCTTGGTTTGGTTTGGTTTATAAAGAATTTCTTTATTAGTCTTGGGATTATATGGTCGTGCCTGAAAGCACAGTGAAAATATTATTGGAATGAAAATGTAATTGGAATGATTTTAAGATATTAAACAAACAGTAAAATGTAAGTCCCACAACACAGAAACATATAATAAAAATCAGACGAAATACGCCAGCCAGTGCTCTGTAATAGAAAAAATAAACAATAAATTAAGCACATCAGCCAATACTCTGCAATACAAAGAAAATATCAAATAACAAATTAAACACATCAACCAATATTCTACAATACAAAAAAAAAAAGAAAGAAAAAGAAAAGACAAATAACAAACTAAGCACACCAATTAGTGCTCCACAATAGAAAAAAAATAATAATAAATAAATAAAGCACACCAGCCGTGCTTTGCAATTCAAAAAAAATGACAAAAATTGTGCAATGAACAATTATTTTAAAAGATTAATACGTACACAATCCAATCCTATATTTAAAGCAACACCCTTCTTGCTAAAAATATATATATAAGCAAAATTTCAAATTCAATAAAAAAAAATATATGTGATTAGTTTTCTTTAAGATAATTCAAGAGCATATGAGAGGGATATTTATGATCTGGAATTGGGCCGGACGGGTTTGGGCCGAACAAGGGTTGGGCCGAGGTAGTACGGCCCTGTCTTGAGAGATCCTGCTCGGTTAATGCAAGGCGTGGTTTGACCGAGCTACATAGCTTCTTGGTATCGAAGCCTATCAAATGGGTTGTCTGGCGCCAGGAAAGACAAGACTGGACCGAGCTACATGTGTTTGCTCGGCAGTAAGGCCCACGACAAACAAGCGTAGCTGTCCCGAGCTCGGTGATACCGGAATATGCCCGAGCTCGGTTGAAGCAGAGCGCGGCAAGCGGGGCGCTCTGGCCAGCTATACAACACGGCCATCTACAGTCGAGATGATGCAGCCCGGCTGCCGAGCTCCCAGTAGAGTGGGCTGGCAGTCGGGTTAAGTGATGTTCAGCAAGATTTGTGCTGACAATTGGAATAGTAGCACCACGCGTCGAGAGACGAATGGGAGTGGATTTGGCGCGCAGAAGGTATATAAGTAAGTCTGCGCCCCCCATGCTGGGGAGATGACCATTTGGTGAGACATACACTAAACACTCAACACTCTCCCTTCCCTCTATCTATCTCCTGTGTGTGTGTTCTAACTTGATCGTCGGAGGGGTTTTCCGGCCACACATCGCCGGGTAGCTCACCGCTGTTGTGCTCGCAGGTTGATTGGACTGACAGGAGTTTGGAAGAAAGGAGTGTGGGCTTGCCTGAATATTTGTCTACCGTGAAAACAACTCCGGTAGCAACAGACAAGCGGTCAGCTGGCAAAGTGCACGCGGTCGGGCAGGAGGCCGGCCGATCCAGCGACCGCGCTGAGGACTCGGACCGTGGCACTAATCGCAAAAACCGCGGTAGGGGACGTCGGAATGACCGGGATGACTACCCCCGGGATGACGTAGCCGATGCTAACAGAAGGTTAAAAGCAAGGACAGGCATCACCACGGTCTTTAAGATTCCAATCTATCGCATACTTAGTGAAATCCGTGACGAGGAGTATGTCCGGTTTCCTGCTAAGTTAGGCGACGGACAGAAGGGCTTCAATCCGCGGTACCGTTGCACGTTTCACTGGGAGCGAGGCCATCGGACAGAGGATTGTTTGCCTTTGAGGCAACACTTGGAAGAGCTAGTTGCAGCCGGACACTTGGACCTTTACATTGATGGCGGCGTGAAGGCCAATCAAGCTCCGGTTGATCTGCGGGGACCGGATGACCGAGATGCGCCTCCCGAAGGGGTTATTAATGTCATCCACGACATAGTGGAACCGGCACGTGTATGCGAACTCCGAGGAATGATCAAGAAGGCATAACACATGAGGAAAGTTTTGTCAGTTGAGCCTGCAATCAAAAGGGGGAAGACCGAAGAGAAAGACGTGATCAGTTTCTCCTCAAGAGACCTAGAGCGCATTCAGACGCTGCACAACGATGCCCTAGTGGTAACACTCCGCGTCAAAGAATTCGATGTCAAACGGATCTTGATCGATCAGGGAAGCTCGGTCGAGATCATGTACTATGACGCTTTCAAACAGCTCAAGCTTCGGGATACAGATTTGGCCCCGGCAACTTCGCCACTGGTTGGCTTCAACTCACAACCGGAGTGGCCTTTGGGAAAGATTATCCTGCCGGTCAAAGCGGGATCCGTTGTCAAACAAGTGGAGTTCTGGGTGTTACAAGTGCCATCCACTTATAACTTGATCCTTGGAAGGGGATGGCATCACGCTATGCAAGCCGTAGCGTCGACCTATCACTAGGTAATGAGATTCCCCTCGGGTATGGGGGCAATCGAGGAAATTTGGGGCGATCAAGTCATGTCGAAGCAGTGCTTCGTGGCGGTCAACGGGAGCCGAGTTGCCAAAGGCTTCGTTCAAATGATTGAGGGACTGACAGACCAGGGAGTCCTTGACGATGTGGGCACCAAGGCCGAGGACAAAGCTGTCGGGGAATTGGTGGAAGTGCGCATTGATACCGAGCATCCAGACAAGTTCTTCTTGCTCGACTCAAGCCTTACAGCCCAAGAAAGAACCGACATGGTTGAGTTCTTGATGGCCAACATTGAAGTCTTCGCATGGACACCATACGACATGCCCGGTATCGATCCAAGCTTTATATGCCATCATCTCAATGTCTTCCCTGGGGCAAAGCCGATCATTCAACGCACAAGGAGATCGGCGCTGCATCACGCCGAGGTAGTTGGGGAGGAAGTGAAGAACTTGCTTGAGGCGCGAGCAATTCAGGAAGTGCACTACCCACGGTGGATTTCCAACACGGTCGTGGTGCCCAAGAAGAATGGGAAGTGACGAGTTTGCGTTGACTACAAGACCGTCAACCGAGCTTGTCCGAAAGACAGCTTCCCTCTGCCTAGAATAAACCAGCTTGTGGATTTGACGGCTGGACATAACAGGCTTAGTTTCTTGGACGCCTACCGCGGCTACCATCAGATTGCCATTCATGGGCCCGACCGAGAGGTCACCTCGTTTACTACACCAAGGGGGCTCTTCTGCTACCGAGTCATGCCTTTTGGTTTGAAGAACGCCAGGGCAACTTTTCAAAGGATGGTGACCAAGATGTTCGCTCCTCTGCTAGGCCGGACAATGAAGGCCTATATTGATGATATGGTGGTTAAGAGCCGGCATCAAGCAGACCATTTATCCGATTTGGCCGAGATGTTCACCATTCTCAAAAAGCACAAGCTACGCTTGAATGCATCTAAGTGCGTCTTCGACATGGGATCTGAAAATTTTTTGGGTTTCCTAGTCACGAACCGAGGTATCGAAACAGACCCTTCACAAATCCGAGCCTTGCAAGAATTGAAATAGCCTAGCTTGGCTAAGGACGTGCAGCATCTGGCCGGAATGGCCGCCGCGCTTAATCGATTTATAAGCCGGTCATTAGATCACTGCCGCCCTTTTTTTCAAGCCTTGAAATTAAAGTTCACATGGGATGAAGAGTATGATCGGGCTTTGGCCGAGCTCAAAGAGTATTTGTCTTCCGCGCTGTTGTTGGTCACACCAAAATCCGGAGAAGAACTTTACCTTTATCTGGCCGTATCGCAGCATGCAGTCAGTGCCGTGCTTGTCCGGTCGGAAGGAATCAAACATCTACCCATCTTCTACGTCAGGAAAACCTTGCTACCGGCAGAGTTGAGGTACTTGCCGCTGGAAAAACTTGCGTTAGCATTGATGATGGCTTCAAGGAAGTTGGCACACTATTTCCATGCCCATACAATCATCGTCTTGACCGAGTTCCCTCTCAAAGCTTTGTTCGAGCGGGCAGACTTCTCCGGTCGGATTCTTAAGTGGACGGTCGAATTGGGACAGTTTGATGTGAAGTTCCAGCCGCGCACAGCCATAAAAGCCCAGACTCTGACCGATTTCGTTGCTGAGTTCTCACCTGGAACTCATCCGGTATGCCCGATTGATATTGCCGAGGCAGATGAAGAGGTGAATGCAAGCTCCACCAAAATACCGCAGCTTGGCGGCATTGGCGACGCGGAAGTTGCGCGCCTCGCCGACGCCTCTTCAGTTAGTAAGATACTACAGCCTGGTGATGCGAGGACGGAGTTGGCTACCACTGACCAACCTGCTTTGTCCGACACCACCTCATCGAGGGGCGAAGAAATGGAACCGCTCAGCATAGAGCCTGCGGTCGGCATAATACCGCAACCTGGCGATTCGCCCACGGACTTAGGCATTGTGAATCAACTTGCTGAGTCCGACGCCGAATCACCAAGGGGGGCTGAAGTGGAACCGCTCGTCACGGGAGCGGAAGCTGAACAGCTAAGCAACCGTGACCCCATCAACCTTCAAGCTTCTCAGGACCCCTCAAAGTGTTGGAAGCTCTTTGTCGGCGAAATGTGAAAACTTTTTGTTAATGGCGCCTTGAATCGTCACGGTGCTGGGCTGGGTATAGTTCTGATTTCGCCAGACGGACTGACTATAGAACATTCTATCACCCTTGGCTTCCTAGCATCCAACAATGAGGCCGAGTACGAGGCTCTATTGGCCGGTCCCAAGAGCGCGCTTCAGATGCAATCATCTGAACTCATGGTTTATAGTGTTTCCCAACTTGTGGTTAACCAATTTTTTGGGGTTTATGAGGCAAAGGATGACAGAATGATGAAGTACCAAGCTCTGGTCAGAGACCACATCAAGCGATTTCAGGCGATCAGGGTCCAACAGATTGGCCGAGAAGAAAACGGCCGAGCAGATGAGTTGGCTGGCCTTGCTTCTATGGTCGACAGCGCCTCTCTTAACCCTATTTTCATTGAATTCCTTCTGAAGCCCAGAATTGAGGAAACCGGGCAGACAGAAGTACTCTGCCCCGAGCTAGGTCCTTCTTGGATGGATCCCATAATTCTCTTTCTTAGAGAACGGACCCTTGCGGTTTTGGCTCTCTCCATCCGGCGCTTTATACAAGAAGTCTTTCTCCGGTCCCTACCTGAAGTGTGTGCACCCGAGCAGTGTGAAAGCCTTCCTTTACGAAATTCACGAAGGCATCTGTAGCGGTCATATAGGGGGCAGGTCCTTGGCCTACTGAGCTATTTCGTAGGGTTATTGGTGGCCGTGCATGCAAGCCGACGCCCAGAAATATGTTCGTAAGTGTGAGAAATGCCAGAAGTTTGCCCACCAGATACACTAGCTGGCCAAGGAACTTCTTCTCCTCACTAGCCCTTGGCCCTTCGCGATATGGGGGCTAGATATAGTGGGGCCGCTACTAACCGCACCAGGCAACAGGAAGTTCTTCATCGCGGCCACGGACTATTTCACCAAATGGGTTGAAGCGGAGCCCTTGGCAACAATCAAGGAGAAAGACGTGAAACGGTTTGTCTGGCAGAATGTGGTCACACTGTTTGGCATCCCCAAAATTCTGATCTCTGATAACGGCACTCAATTTGACGGCCGCCTGTTTAGGGGGTTCTGTGAAGATCTAAAGATCGAATTCTACAACTCTACTCCGGCTTACCCACAGCCAATGGACAAGCCGAGGCATCGAACAATATCATACTTGATGGGTTGAAGAAACGGCTGGAAAAAGCCAAGGGAAAGTGGGCTGAAGAGCTCCCTAGCGTCCTTTGGGCATACCAGACAACCCCGCGGCGATCTACCGGGAAAACTCCATTTGCTTTGGCTTATGGCATGGAGGCAGTCATACCTTTGGAAGTCGGTATGCCCATCCTCAGACGTGAAGGTTTTGAACCCGAGCTGAACACCGAAGCCATTGCTCTTGAACTAGATCTAGTGGAAGAGCGTCGGGAAAAAGGCTCTCATCCATGTGGCTGCCTACCAACAAGAGCTCTCAAGGAAATACAATAAAACGGTGCACCCCAGACCGTTTAAAGTAGGCGATTGGGTCTTGAGGAAGGTCATGGGCAATACCCTGGTGCCAGGTGAAGGCAAACTAGGGGCAAATTGGGAAGGACCCTACAAGATCACCGGTCTGGTGGGCAAGGGGGCATATCACCTGGAGGACTTGAATGGTAGAAGAATACCCCGGCCATGGAATGCAGCCAACCTCAAGCTGTATTATTTCTAGCTTTAGCTCTCTTTTTGTGTAAAGCTTTAGCTTTCTTTTTGTGCAAAGGAATTTTTTGCCTTACATGTAATATTCATTTGTGTCAAATATATAGAACTCATCTTTGCCTTAGCATTTTTTAATGTTGCTTTAAGTTTTGAGATTCTCAACCGAGATGGTTTACTCCGGTTGAAAGAGTTGATGGTTTGGTCAACTTAGTTCTTCTCAATCGAGATGGTTTACTCCGGTTGAAAGAGTTGATGGTTTGGTCAACTTAGTTTTTCTCAACCGAGAGGATTTACTCCGGTTGAAAGAGTTGATGGTTTGGTCAACTTAGTTCTTCTCAACCGAGATGATTTACTCTGGTTGAAAGAGTTGATGGTTTGGTCAGCTTAGTTATTCTCAATCGAGATGTTTATTCCCGTTGAAAGAGTTGATGGTTTGCTCAACTCCGTTATTCTCAACCGAGATGTTTAACCGAGATGTTTACTCCGGTTGAAAGAATTGATGGTTTGCTCAACTCCGTTATTCTCAACCGAGATGTTTATTCCAGTTGAAAGAGTTGATGGTTTGTTCAACCCAGTTCTTCTCAACCGAGATGTTTATTCCGGTTGAAAGAATTGATGGTTTGCTCAATTTAGCTCTTCTCAACCGAGATGTTTATTCCGGTTAGATCACTTAATTAAAGTGGTTTGCCCGTCGAGATATCTTGTTCGGCTGAAGTTATGAGGCTTAAAACCAGCACAAACACTTGATGAAATTAAAGTTTTTTCATTGATGTAAAAGTAGTACAAAAGGAGGGGCAGAGAGCCCGGTTACATATGCAAAGCAAACAATGAAAGAAAAAGAGAACTACACTAGGGAGGAAAGATTGGAGAACTCATCCTCAGCTGCTTCCAGGTCGACTGTAGTTCACTTTTGGACACCGGCCTCAGTTTCTTCGGGCTGCTCCTGGCCGCTTCTCTCCTCGGTATTGACCTCGGTTTCTTTAGCAAGTTCTTCCTCGGCCTCAGCTTGCAATGCGTTGAAGACGTCGTTGGCATAAGGCACGAGGTAGACCAGTATGAAGGCAACCGGGGGAGTGGCAAACACATCGGTGTCAGGACCTTGACCGAGATGTTCGCAGGCTGACTTCTAGCCCGCTTTGAAGTAAATATCTTGAGTAGCGAAGACCTGCTTCTTATAGCTGTCCTCGGCTTCTTTGAAGCTGGCGTTGTTGGCATCTTCGCACTCCTTCTCCCTTGACGCCTTAAGTGCGTCCATCTCGGCTTGGAGCTCATCTCTCTTCTTCTTGGCCTCCTCAAGCTGGCCGAGCAACCTGTTGTTATCAGCATTGGCAATTTGAAGTGAGGATTTTGCTCGGCCGAGCTCGGTCTGCTGGCTTTGGACTTGGTCGGCAGTGTCATTCGCCATCTGCCGCAGTCGATGGATTCGCTCCATGACCAAGTGTTGCTTCTGGATGACCTGCAAGAAGGCAGTCTGATCAGAGAAGAAACCGTGCAAACACTTGGTAAAAATTTTAGTGAAAGATTGAGACTTACCCTGGCCATGGACTTAACAGAAGATTTCACCAACCGGGTGTCAGGAACGTGGTCGTTGCCGACCACGTCGCTCGGTAGGAGAAGGGCTTTGGAAAGGTCAAAGGCAAGTAGGTGCTCTTTGTCGCCCTTGATGGAAGCGGTTGCCGGAATGTCCTTTCCCCGGTGCTTCAACTGCGGTCGCCATGGTGGTGTTGGGTCGACAGTAACGGTGGGTTGCTCAGTGGTCAACTCGGCAATCAGCTCGGCGGATGGGTCTGCGCGGGGCCTTTTGTCAGCCCGGTGAGCTTCCTGTCTGGGTTGCCCAGCACCTAGAGATGCCAAGGCGACCACGGGGCCGCTGGATTGCCCGGCAGCTTGCGAGTGTGTGGTGATGCTCGGTATCTCGGCTGAGGTGGCTGTTAGGAGGTTCTTGATGCGGCTTCGTTTTGCCATCTCTTGTTCCTCGGTCAGCCGGATTAGTGGCACGTCTGGTAGAGATGGGCTCGGAGGAGGTGTTGGAGCACGGAGAAAGTCTGTAACTTTGCTCCGGCGTGGAGCTGAGTATCTGTAGGTTGGAGTGTAGCCGAGCAACTCGTTACAATCCCGGTGGCTGTAACGGAGCACGGTTCAGATGGCTTCAACGTTGGGATATTGGTAGTTGGATTGCAAGTCTTGAATTGCTGCAAAAGAAACAGGAAATATAATAAGTACAGAATGTTGAAGGCAGCGACTTAACCGAGCAAATTAGCGCGGCTTACATGTGGAACCAAAGTTCTTGCTGATGAACCAGCCCGGTACGTTGGCTGTTTCATAGTTGCCGGACACCCAGAAGAAGTCGTCATCGTGTAAGTCCTTGTCCGGGGTGCCGGTTACTATCTTCTCTTTACTCGGTCTTATCTTTAAATAATAGGCCAGGCCGTCGTCGGTGTGCCCGAGGGTGTATTGTCTAAGTATCTCGGCTAAACCTAAGTTTGTTCCTAGCCGGTTGTTTAGCTCGTGCATGCCATTGATTATTCGGTAGGTATTGGTCGAAACCTGGGTGGGTACTAGCTCGGTGCAGCGCAGAAATTCGGTCATCAGAGGGTTGACCGGGAAGCGGAGGCCTCCTTCAATTACTGACAGCACAGTGAAGGGGTATTGGTCAAGCCTACCCCAAGAGGTTGTTTCCATCTCGGCGAGCTCTATGTAGACGTCTGTCGGGATGCCGTATTCTTCCCTGAAGGCAGCCAAGGCAGCAGGCGTGTCCACAAGGAAGCGGAATTTTCCCATGTTTGATTGACTAATCTAGCTCGGCTGAGGTGGTTTGGTACAGGCTGGGAATTAATGGCTGCTCGGTCCTTGAGAGCCTCAGGATTGGTTTTTGGTCCCCTTGGGCTCTGCAGGAAAACGGAGGGTAATTATAAGTGGGAGCGCGGTCGCACAAAACGAGCTAGAGCTAAGCTCGGTCGTGGATTGTGCCAAACCACCTCGGTCGTAAATGTTAGCCAAGGAGCTCGGTCACCCGAGCGAACCAGAGATTAGCCTGGTCGAGCGGCCAAGTCCTTTTTGCTACCCCGGTTTCTACGAAGGTTGAGGCAAACAAGCTATTTGTTCGGTCGGAGTGATTTTTTGGATCAAAAGAAGACCTGGAGCCCGGTCCGCCTCAGGTCTTCAATGTTCATCAGAGAAAGTGAAGAACACCATGAACAGTTAAGGATTTGGGACGATTTTGGGTACCTATGTCCTAAAAATTGCGTGTTTAGTGCCCTAATGTGTGAAAATCTAAGTGAAATAACAGCAAAAGAGGAGTTGGGGGACATACCTTCGAAGGGTAGTGGCTGCTTCTTTGAACACAAGCTGAGGAATGGTAAGGGAGGAATGACACAAGCTCTGGGTCGTCGAAGAGAAATGATAAGTAAGAGAAATGAAATGAAGGAAGCTAGGCATGTAGATAAGGAAGAAAAAACAGCCAAAAATTTGAACGCCAACAGACGGCTGGGTTGGCCGCTCGAGGACCAATGGGAGATTGACACGTGTCCCCATTAATGATAGCGTCAGAGTTGAACAGACATGAAGGTCAGATGAGGCGATGACCGAGCAAGTCAAGAGATAGTATTTTGAAGACAGGCATGTCAGCTAGCCCGGTCATCGACTGGTGAACCGAGGAGCAGGGAGAGGTAACCCCGGTCAGAACGGGTAATCCCAGTCACGCTTGCGCGGACAGAATTAAGGGGCAATTGAGAGGGAGATTTATGATCTAGAATTGGGTCGGACGGGTTTGGGCCGAACAAGGGTTGGGCCGAGGTAGTACGGCCTTGTCTTGAGAGATCCTGCTCGGTTAATGCAAGGCATGGTTTGACCGAGCTACATAGCTTCTTGGTATCGAAGCCTGTCAAATGGGTTGTCCAGCGCCAAGAAAGACAAGGCTGGACCGAGCTACATGTGTTTGCTCGGCAATAAGGCCCACGACAAACAAGCGTAGCTATCCCGAGCTCGGCGATGCCAGGATATGCCCGAGCTCGGTCGAAGCAGAGCACGGCAAGCGGGGCGCTCTGGCCAGCTATACAACATGGCCATTTACAGCCGAGATGATGCAGCCTGGCTGCCGAGCTCCCAGTAGAGTGGGCTGGCAGTCGGGTTAGGTGATGTTCAGCAAGATTTGTGCTGACAATTGGAATAGTAGCACCACGTGTCGAGAGACGAATGAGAGTGGATTTGGCGCGCAGAAGGTATATAAGTAAGTCTGCGCCCCCCATGCTGGGGAGATGAACATTTGGTGAGACATACACTAAACACTCAACACTCTCCCTTCTCTCTATCTATCCCCTGTGTGTGTATTCTAACTTGATCGTCGGAGGGATTTTTCGGCCACACACCGTCGGGTAGCTCACCGCCGTTGTGCTCATAGGTCGATTGGACTGACAAGAGTTTGGAAGAAAGGAGTGCGGGCTTGCCTGAATATTTGCTCCCTACACAGCATATTAGGAAGAAAAAAGAAAAAAAGACTATATAACCCAATGAATAATTCAAATGAATATTATATAACGCACATCTAAACTTAGTTATAAATTGCACATAGATAAAGGGCTTTACAAAACTAAAATTCACATCGATAGGAAACTTTACAAAATCTAGATCGTATCTACCATATGTACGCTTTTCACAAAAATAAATATGATCTTCCCAATTGATATGAAGAGCTTTTTTTATCAGTTCTTTTACGTTCTCGCTGTGCACGTTGAGCCAACGCAGCTTTGGATATAACATTATTGTTATGTGCCTAAAAGATGAAGATTAGTTTCATAAGATACCTAAAATATGAATATTATCATCTAATGTTTTATACTTTTCTCTTCCCTTTTCATTTCTATTTATTTGCTTTATCTTAATTGCCTTATGATACTTTATCTTAATTCCCTTATGATATTTATTTAGAAAGTTTAAAAAATAATGTAAATAAGAAAATACGGCGTTTAAAAAATTCTATATAATTATATTGGGCCTACCTCTCTAACCCAGATGACATTAAAGTCACGTTCATCACAGATGACAACATTAACATTTTTTTCTTGAAGAAATTGAACCTATAAATACAAAAGAATTAGAGGGGGAAAAAAATGTGTACATGTAAGAAAATGAGTAAAAGGAGACGATATTACAGTTTGATGTAGGTCTCCATCCATTTGTAAATTATAAGAAAAGAGCATTTTGTTATAAGGAAATTACATTAAAAAAATGAAAAGAAAAGAAAATTGACTTCAACTTATAAGAAAGCGTGTTTGAATTTTTTCAAATAAATAAAAAGAAAACAACTCATGTGACCAAAAATAGTAATGTTGTTCATAATTGGAGGTTGAAGGTCAATGATGTCTCAACCTGAAAGTGTTTGGTTATGTAAATTTGACAAAGATAACTGTAAGAAGGCAAGAGGAGGTTTAATAATTGCCATAAAGAAAAATTAATCGACACAAACTGAACAACCTCCTAACATATTTTAGTTAACAACCTACTTTAAGAAGTTCGTTTATGCACGAATATCACAAACGAAGAAATTGAACTACCTAAAGGCACGGTGTAAATTATGTTAGGATCAAAATGTAGTTGTAATTTGTATGCATCATGTTGCAATTTGTAGAGTCTGTAGCATTTTTTGATTTTTGATAAAGACACTGAAAAAATATAAAGAAATATTATTCTTTTTTTAACAATTTTAGTGGCAAATCGAATAATAAAATATAAAAATTAATTTCAAAGAGAGGGTTACAATAAAGATGAGATGAGCAAGTACATAAACTAAATAATAGAGAAGAATAAGAGGTATATAAAGTACAAAATAAAAAGTATGCACGTGCGTAATGACACGATGTAAATAATATTGAGATCAAAATGTAGTTGAATACCTGATCAAAAAAAAAATGTAGTTGAATACAAATGTAATTTATCGAAAATATAACAAAAACTAAAGACATTGAGAAATATAAAGGAATATATTGTTTTTAAAACCCACTCTGCAATTTTGTTGGTACCACACACTCTACATAACTCACTTAAAGATAACAACCCTTATGCACGGGTATATTTATTTGTTGTTTAATCATTAATATTTCGTTTTCATTATTCATTCATTACTTTACAATAAATAAAAAAATATACACCATACATGAAAAAATAGAATTCAAAATTAAACAACAAACTATCAATACTTTATAATAAATAAATAAATAATTAATAAACACCAAATGAAGCGCATCGGTTAGTGCTATGCAATCTCGAAAAATATTATTCAAAATTAAACAACAAACATTGCATACTAGGCAGTGCCCTACAATTTCAAAAAATTAAAATTAAAAATAAATACCAAATAACACACCAGCTAGTGCTTTGCAAAATAATAAACAATGCACACCAACCAGTGCTTTGCAATATCAAAAAATTACTAAACATCAAATGAAGCACACCAGCCAGTACTCTGCAATCCAGAAAAATAGAATTCAAAATCTATATAACAAACAATGCATACCAGCCAGTCCTCTACAATACTAAAAAACTAAATTCAAAATAAATAGTAAACAATGCACACCAGCCAGTGCTAAGCAATCTCAAAAAGATAAAAATAAAAATTAAATTGACTTCAAGCAAGTGACTCCATCCTATTGTCAAGTGAATATCATATTTAGTACAATTCTCTACATGAGAAGCCCAAAATCATAAAGAAATAACAAGTAGGATGAACAAATTAGAGATTAAAATCCCTTATTTATGTATGCAATGACAAATTAGATCGATAGTGCGTATAGTTGGGAAAAAAAGTAAAAATAGAAATTACCATAGAACTTATTCTAGGTTAGCGTCCTCAGTTGATCTCACTCCACTTGTCTGCAAAATTGAACCGTTGTAATGACGTATTAGTAGTGGACAACATACACTATCACACAAGGGTTTCTCTTTTTAATAGACAATGGCATTGTCAAATGAGAAAAAAATACCAACGAAAATAAGTAAGCTTAACAATGTATCAATCAGAAAGTCGATCAATATGGGTCCATTACCGCCATGGGTCTTTTCAATAATAGCAACTAATGCTTTCTATGACATCCTGAATGTTTAATTAAATACCGCATAAATATTTATAGTTATATATTATTATGGTTGTATGTGGTAATATATTATTAATAAAATAAAATAAAATAAAACAAATAAATAAATAAATAAATAATAATAACAATTATATGGAATAAGAATAATAGTAGGAAATAATGATAATAATAAGCATACTAATATGATAAGGCCAACAACAATTAATTAGCAATTAAATTAGGTCGATTTGTAAATCTCTCTAGGAGAGAAGGATGTGCGCCACCAATGCCATCTAGCCTATAGGGGGAGTGAGTCACCAATTTTTAGGCATCATGGGCTTGTGTATATAAAAGGGTGTGTTGGGGGCTGCGAAATGAGGAAATGAATGAAGGGAAAAGAAGGAAAAAAGAAAAGAAAAAGAGAGACGGAAAGGAGGAAGAAAATAGTCTCAAGAAGCCAGCATAAATAGGAGGGAAATAGTAAGACTCAATATTAAGGTGAGTTATATTATCCTTAAGTCACTATAATATATTTTACGTATGCTTTGGGTTACCATAAATTATTTTATGCAATCTACGGTTTATAAATTATATTAATATTTTGATTACATTAATTATTTTCTGAACTGTATTTGCTTAAATTGAAACCCATTGATATGTTTGTTTAACTTTTAAAAATTATTTGACAAGAGTTTTATAAACAATTATTTTATGTAAGTACTACCATGGGAGTCCCATGCCTTGAGGGACTTAAATAATTATTGGCCTCTATTTGGCCACTTTGTCGTCCTCTGTTTGTCATGGATCCATTGACATCTGTTCTGACTGTCACTCCAGTGACCTCTGTTCTGTTGTGTTCTATATCGTGGTGTGGGGATATATTTTCTGAATACCAACACGTGGCAAGGTGACGCCGACGTGTTAGCCGAGGTGCCACGTGTCCTGGTCATGATGCCGAGGTGATCTCAGCAAGGCCGAGGTTATCTCCGAAGATATCGGAATCCAAGATAAGTAGATAAGGGACAAGAGTCCTAGAATGAAAAGGAAACTCAACCTGAATAAGGGACAAGAGTCCTAGAATGAGAGAAGACTTTAGTTTGTATTAAGATAAGACTCTTAGAGAGTTTATCCTAATCTTACTAGGAGTCCAAGATTAGCAGTAATCCTGAGTCCATAGAAGTTAGGCTTCTATTGGGACTAGGTTTATGTTGGCTATAAAAAAGAGGCACCCCCATGGGTCTAAGGTATGCTTTTGATACTCAAGCTTGTGAGTTTTAACACTTGATTTATCTTTGAGAGATATACTGACTTGATCGTCGGAGTGCCCCCGGGTGGACGAACCACCGCCGGAATCTTCTCTTTCTGTTACAGGTCAACCAGGTGCCATCTATTCTGCTGGTACTCTCTAGCTGGTTACTAAGCGGGCAGTGTGGTCAAAAAATCACCCACACAATTTGGCGTCGTCTGTGGGAAAGAAAGAAGAATAGATGGCCAATAAAAGAAAGAAGAATAGATGACCAATAAAAAAAAGAAGGATAGATGGCCAATGATAGACAGAAGGATCAGACTGGAGACAACGTTCCTGCTGGGAATAGGAGATCTATCAACCTCGACATTGAAGGGGACAACAGCAACACAGAAACTCGTGACTAGAGTCACGGAGTGAAAGACGCTGGCCAGGAAGGTGACGCGCCAAAGACAACAGATCGAAGCAGATACTACAACGAAGATGACCTCCAGGTATGGAAGGATAGATACCTGCGGAGGAACGAAGACCCTTCCAGAAGGGATGCAAAGACAGGGGGCATGAGCGCTCCCAAGGAGATAACATTCAAGTATAGAAGAACTCATCCTGAGTGAGCAGATCTCGGATTCCAGATCCTGGATCCCGAATCCGAGAAGATATGATCTCAGCCTAGACAAGTAGGCCTGAGAAGACGAGAGCTCAACCTAAGTGAGTAGATCTTGGGTTCCAGATCTCGGGTTCCAGATCTCGGATCCTAGAAGACATGATCTCAGCCTAGATGAGTAGGTCTAAGAAGAGAAGATCTCAACCTGAGTGAGCAGATCCAAGATTCTAGCAGAACAAGATCTCGGCACTCAGGTCCGAAAAGAGAAGAGCTCAGTGAGCAAATCTCAGATCCCAGAAGATAAAAAAGAAAACACACAAGGTTGGACTGCAGTTAGCCAAGTTGAAGACCTTTTATAAGGTTCGCAAAGAAGTATGTGGAAGCCATGTAGGGGGCAGAGAGAAGAAGAATATGTTTACCACTTGTTGAAATTTGTAGCAATTTACAAGTTGAAGTTAAGCCGAGATTATTGTTTATCTTCACTTGTTGAAATTTGTAGCAATTTACAAGTTGAAGTTAAACCGAAGTAATGGTTAACACTTATTGAAATTTGTAGCAATTTACAAGTTGAAGTTAAACCGAAGTAATGCTTAACGCTTGTTGAAATTTGTAGCAATTTACAAGTTGAAGTTAAGCCGAGATTATTGTTTATCTTCACTTGTTGAAATTTGTAACAATTTACAAGTTGAAGTTAAACCGAAGTAATGCTTAACTCTTGTTGAAATTTGTAGCAATTTACAAGTTGAAGTTGAGCCGAGATTATTGTTTATCTTCACTTGTTGAAATTTGTAGCAATTTACAAGTTGAAGTTAAACCGAAGTAATGGTTAACGCTTGTTGAAATTTGTAGCAATTTACAAGTTGAAGTTGAGCTGAGATTATTGTTTATCTTCACTTGTTGAAATTCTGTGTGAATTTACAAGTTGAAGTTAAACCAAAGTAATGCTTAACGCTTGTTGAAATTTGTAGCAATTTACAAGTTGAAGTTAAGCCGAGAATATTGTTTATCTTCACTTGTTGAAATTTGTAGCAATTTACAAGTTAAAGTTAAACCGAAGTAATGCTTAACACTTGTTGAAATTTGTAGCAATTTACAAGTTGAAGTTAAGCCGAGATCATTGTTTACCTTCACTTGTTGAAATTTGTAGCACTTTACAAGTTGAAATTAAGCCGAGATCATTGTTTATCTTCACTTGTTGAAATTTGTAGCAATTTACAAGTTGAAGTTAAGCCGAGATAATTGTTTATCTTCACTTGTTGAAATTTGTAGTAATTTACAAGTTGAAGTTAAACCGAAGTAATGCTTAACACTTGTTGAAATTTGTAGCAATTTACAAGTTGAAGTTAAGCCGAGATCATTGTTTACCTTCACTTGTTGAAATTTGTAGCAATTTACAAGTTGAAGTTAAGCCGAGATCATTGTTTACCTTCGCTTGTTGAAATTTGTAGCAATTTACAAGTTGGTTAAATCGATATGATGTTTACCGCTTGTTGAAATTTGTAGCAATTTACAAGTTGATTAAACCGAGATGATGTTTAACACTTGTTGAAATTTGTAGCAATTTACAAGTTGAAGTTAAGCCGATATATATTGTTTAACACTTGTGGAAATTTGTAGCAATTTGCAAGTAGATCATTGTTTAGCACTTGTTATAACTTAAGAAAAGTTTACAAAGTTGAGATTAAACTAGTATATGTTTATCCTTGTTGAAATTTGTAAGCAATTTACAGAACAAGTACTTGCCGAAGTAAAACGTCAGGTGGCATAACCGAGGTGTGTCACCCCGAGAAGATTGCACAAAGAAGGAAAAGTACATAAGATATGCAAAATATTCTAAGTATAGAATCATGCGAGAGCAGTTAGAAGAAGATCAAGACAAAATTCATGGTAATTGACACGCCCTCGCCATACAATATCGTCTTGGGATGGCCATGGTTGCATGCAATGGGGGCAGTTCCCTCAACATTGCACCAACTACTGCGGTTCCCAACAGAACATGGGATTGAAGAAGTCAGAAGGGATCAACTGCAGGCGGAGAATTGCTCCATGGCAGCAATGAAATCCACCTACAGTATTCGAGAACCAGAGAAAGCAGAAATTGAAAACGAGGATATAGAGGTCCTAGATGATGTCAGCAAGGAGCCAGCCGAGAAGAGTGAAGAGGCACTGAGGAAAATCCTCATCCAGGAGGGGGATGAAGAACGCCTCTTTCTTCTCGGCTCAGGCTTAGCCGAAGAAGAAGAAAGGGAATTGGAAGTTTTTTTGAGAACAAACATTGAGGTATTGTCTTGGACACCTTACGAAATGCCTGGCATTGACCCCAAGATCACTTGCCACCAACTGAACGTCGACAGGTCGGCCAAACCTGTAAATCCAACGAGCAAAAGAACCGACGTTGATACACGTCAAAGCAGTAGAGGAAGAAGTAGACAGACTTCTGGAGAACAGGGCCATTCAAGAAGTCAATTACCCGACATGGCTATCAAATACAGTGGAAGAAGGAATGATAATCAAGGAGCAAGGAATGTTAACATCGGCCAACAACAGACATTTTTCAGAAGCAAAAAAGGTTGCATATGCAAAGAAAACAAAAGTACAAAGATGAAGACCCTAAGAACTAGGGACTAGGATAAGAACGTCGGACTAATCTACTACAATGGTTGACGGTGGTTTAGCATTGGCAGTCAGTTGGGAGAGCTTCTCTACCATTATCTCGGCAATAATTTCAAGAAGGAAACAAAACTACTCGGCATCAATGGCAGGATATAGAAGACAGTTGGGAAGACTTCTTAGCAGCCTTCTCAGCCTCGAGCTCAGCATCGATCTCCCGAAGAGTTTGATCAAGGCTCTTCTCGGCGATTGGCACCTCGGAGTTTGAAGGCAAGGATTGAAAGCGAGAATCTGGAAAAAGACACAGAAAATAGAAACAAGAATGTAATTCGTAATCAAGAATGGTAATGAAGCTATCAGGAAATCAAGACAAAAAGATTGCACAAGTGTGTCAAACCAAGAACAGTGGCAGAAATCAACAGATGTGTGAATAGTGTGTATTCAAGAAGATAATTTGGAAACAACGGGTAAAACAGCAATGGTGATTAACAATGAAGCAGAGATTCTTGGAAAGCAACAAGAAATAAAATCAGGAGGAACAGTGGCTTACCAGAAAGAGGGAAGCCGGAATGAAAATTGTCGAAGTCTGACGACAATGACAGAATGACGTAAGCTTCACCGAAGGAGAGGAACGAAGACAGTTGCAGAAGCTTGAAAGCTTGGAACAATGACGGATTTAAGAAAAAAATCTAGAAAGAGAAAAAGCCAGAGGATTGAATGAAAAAAGAGAAAAATAGTCAAGAAGACGACAAAGTTCAAGAATAAAGCCAAGTGCACAGGCACTAAGTAAGTATGTGAAGAACAAGAAAGTAATGACCCAAACACGATGCTAGCAACAGAAAGCGGATATGACAAGAACAGTGCCAGGCATTCAAACAATTCAAAACTTGAAGAGAGACGAAAATAGAAGGCAACAGATGGCAAGTAAATAGATTCAGAAGAGTTATGAAAGATCGAGCTTAATAGCAAGTAAAGAGTTTATAAACTTACCAAGTGAAATGAATGCCGATATGAAAATCGCCGGAGTCAAATAGATGACTGAAAATCGGGAACTCACCAGAGGTGTGAGTGAAGCAGTTGCAAAGCTCTTGGAGTTTACGAATTAATAGAACCAGAACCTCGGCTAGGAGGTACGATTTCAAGCAGCTTGGAAAGCATGAAACTTGATTCTTGACACCAGTGGACAGTAAAACTTTGAGGTCGGCGTGTTTGATCTCGGACAGAGGGGCACAGATGAACGAACAGTGTAGGTTCCATCACCTCAGAATGCCGAGGTAATAGAACCTAGGGGGCAGTTGTGGGGATATATTTTTTGAGTACCAACACGTGGCAAGGTGACGCCGACCTGTCAGCCGAGGTGCCACATGTCCTAGTCATGACGCCGAGGTGATCTCGGCAAGGCCGAGGTTATCTATGAAGATATCGGAATCCGAGATAAGTAGATAAGGGACAAGAGTCCTAGAATGAAAAGGGAACTCAACCTGGATGAGGGACAAGAGTCCTAGAATGAGAGAAGACTTCAGTTTGTATTAAGATAAGACTCTTAGAGAGTTTATCCTAATCTTACTGGGAGTCCAAGATTAGCAGTAATCCTGAGTCCATAGAAGTTAGGCTTCTATTGGGACTAGATTTATGTTGGCTATAAAAGAGAGGCACCCCCATGGGTCTAAGGTATGCTTTTGATACTCAAGCTTATTAGTTTTAGCACTTGATTTATCTTTGAGAGATATACTGACTTGATCGTCGAAGTGCCCCCGGGTGGACGAACCACCGCCGGAATCTTCTCTTTCTGTTACAGGTCAGCCAGGTGCCATCTATTCTGCCAGTACTCTCTAGCTGGTTACTAAGGTGGCAGTGTGGTCAGAAAATCACCCACACACGTGGTTATGGTTATTTAGTTACATAATTTCTGTATTTTAGTTTTTGCCACCTTAAATAATTTGTTTATTTAAATTAAGTTATTCTAACTAACTATCCATGGTTATTTTGTTTTCCCTATACTCTTGGCATAATATTTCTCACTTTTTTGTGTGCTTATAGCTATTACCCTTTCAGGTGACGAGATGTAAGGAAGACTCGTAACCTCATGTAGTGGAACCCGTACAAGAATTTGATGCTGATCCATTATTTTGTTTTTTTTTTTCTTTCATTTTCTTCCGTTTGTTTTTTTACTGAGGGCTGGTCACTGGATAATAGAATAATAAAAACCCTATAGATGTATTTTCTTTTATCAAAATAGTAGAATAAAGTAAAATTTTTGTTTAATTATTTTCTTACTTCCATTTTGCCTCCGCCTGCGTCATTTAATTTATTAAGATTAGAATTAATTAGTAAGTTACGATTCTAGCCCTAAGCCCCTGGGGTTGGGTCGTGACACTTTCCCTTCAGTGAAACCAACTAAAATCTGAGTGTGCGAGTTTCAAATTCAATTTTGAAGATCTCAATTTCTTAACATTCTCCTAGATTAAGAAATAGAAAGGGAAAAAAAAAAAAAAAAAGTAGCCCTTCACATAAAAATAGGAAAAGAATATATATATATATATATATATATTTGTAATCCCATACATATTAAAGTGGGAAATGAGCTCAAGTCTCAAGTATAAACTAAATATTTAAAGGGAAAAATTTTATTGAAGGGAAGGGCCAAAAAAACTCCTATCTTTCATTCATAGTTCCAATCATTTTCCTTTTCCCTCCACAAATCACTCTCCAAATCCAAGATTGAAGCACAAACAAAAGAAATAATAAATTCAAACACCCTTCTTTTGTAATCAAGGGTGTTTTTAGTCATATGCAATCGATAAAATCAATAGTCCAGTTGTCCAAAAACTTAAAAATCCAAACACAACTTCTATTAAATATGTTATAATTTAATATCATTTTCCCTAGTGTGACTTGATGACCAATTAGCACAAATCAGGTGCCTTGTTTTATGATGTAGAGCTATCCTATATTGCATCAAAACAATAATCAATCAAAGCACTAACCAAAAAAGAGTTTACATTCAATAAAATCCAAACAAAAAGCTAAGAGGTAACGCAAACTATTTATGCATGGGAATGCTAAAATCTTCAAAATCTAAGATCTTAAACAAACATTAGTAGTACACTATCCTCTTGTTTCTTCACTGAATCCTATTAAAAGAAATAGGGTAATTACACTAACAATCCCTACAATTTGGGTTTTGTGTCACTTTGGTCCCTAACTTTTTAATTGTGACACCTTTGATCTTGAATTTTTAATCTTATTCCAAATAAGGATAATTGAAGATGCCAAAGTTGTCAATTTGATAAAATACAAACTAATTTGACAAAAATAAATGTCAAAAAATTATTTTTGAATTTTTAAAAATTATTTCTACCTATTAAAGATAAAATTATGTAAAATTAATAAATTTTTTAGATATTTATTTATTTATTTTTACCAAAATAATTTTTATTATGTGTTTGGATGATGATCATGTAATGGGTGATTTCTTTATTTTCATTAAATTAGTTTCTATTTTTTCGAAAGTCAAATATGGCGACAACTTTGATATCATTATTAAACCAATCCATTAAATCAAAAAATCTAAAACTAAAAACATTTAATATATTAAATATATCGATTACACATTAAAAACCTAACAATCACCCATTACATGATCATCATTCAAACACAAAATAAAAATTAATTTCATAAAATAAATAAATGTCTAAAAGATTGATCAATTTTACATAATTTTATCTTTGGTGGGTAGAAATTGTTTTTAAAAATTCAAAAATATTTTTTTGACATTTATTTTTGTCAAATTAGTTTATATTTTATCAAATTGACAACTTTGTCCTTGAAATTGAGCAATGGTATCTTCAACTGTCCTTATTTGGAACTGGATTCAAAATTCAGAGTCAAATGTGTCATAATTGAAAAGTCATGGACCAAAGTAATACGAGCCCCAAACTATAGAGACTGTTAGTGTAATTCACCTAAAGAAATAAGATCCGAAATTACGAATGCATTTAAACTAATAAAAAATGAACATAACAAAGAAAATTCATGAACATCAAATCATCCATCTTGTTGTACCCCTGGGTCAATATCCACATACAGGAAAAAAAAATCTCCCATATACAGGAACAAATCAGGTAATTCATGCCTAAACTGATGAGCATGACAAATCTGGTAAAAAAAATTCTTATTTTGTTGATGACATGAACAATCTCGTAGTCCATAGCGTAACTCATATTACACCTAATCCTACATTCCTAAACATGTATAGAAAGGATAACAAACTATGTGGTTTAGATTTAATTGAGACAAAATGTTAAAAAAAAAAAAACATAAAATATAATTTAGTTGATTTCTTAAATTATTCATTCATTCTTGCTCCCTTTACCCCACCCACCCCAATTTGATTTTAATAAACCCAAATAATGCTAATTGTAAGAAAAAAAAATTAAAAAAACATACTTATAAATTTCCTACAAAACCAACCAAAGAAATAACCACAAAATAACAATGATCAATCATTGCTTAAGTAGGAATACAGACCAAATACTTACCACAATGTTTTGATATGGAAGGTCTTAAGAAAGTTCTCAAGCTGGCTAATGTGAGCCTATTAAGCATTGTGTTTGCTTAAAAAAAATTTTTATTTTTTGAGGACATGACAAATCTTGTAGTCCGGCGTAACTCATATTGCACTTAATCCTATATTCCTAAACATGTATGAATAGACAAGATAACAAACAAAGTGAATATTAAATGAAACTAAGTGAATATTGTTTTGTGTCGTATACATGGTAGGATAACAAACTGAGTGAATATTTATATACAAATTAAACAAATAGAAATTAAGGCTCTATTTCTTTCTGTAAAAAAAAAAAAGCCATCAAATGGTTCAATAACTAGAAATGAACCTCTCTATATCTCATAATGGCTCATCAATTTTCATCTCTCTAACCCATTTTCGTCAATTTGATAAATTATGACCCACTTCAATTTAAAATATAAAATTTAGTAAATAATAATTTGAATTTGAATACATAAAGATATCCAGTTAAACTAACCTGGAACAATAAAACTCTCAACAACCAATCAGAGAATTTTAAGAAAATAGAAATTTTTTTGCTAATGAGATTAATTAAAGCTTGAACAGTATGATACCACAAATTCAAACCAATTAAGTCATGAATTTAAAAATCAATTAATTTAAAAAAATTAACTCATGAATTTTATAATTCTATTAAGAGCCTATTCGTTGAAATAGTTAAATGAAATGTGGATTAGATTTAACTGATACAAAATGTGTATATATATATATATAATAAACCCAAATATTGATAATTGTAAGAAAAAATAAAATAAAAAATTTACTTATAAATTTCCTACACAACCAACCAAAGAAATAATCACAGAATAACAATGATCAATCATTACTTAAGTAAGAATACAAATCAAATACTTACCACAATATTTCAATATGGAAAGTCTTAAGGAAGTCATCAGTTGCCTACTATGAGCCTATTAAGCATTTTGTTTGCTTAAAAGAATTCTTATTTTTTGAGGACATGACAAATCTCGTAGTGCATGGCGTAACTCATATTACACCTAATCCTACGTTCCTAAACATGTATGAATAGAAAGGATAACAAACTAAGTGAATATTAAATGAAATTGAGTGAATATTGTTTTGTATCGTATACATGGCAGGATAACAAAGTGAGTGAATATTTATATACAAATTAAACAATATAGAAATTAAGGCTCTATTTCTTTCTATGAAAAAAAAAAGCACCGTTAAATGGTTCAACAATTAGAAAACTAACCTCTTTTGCTAATGAGATTAATTAAAGCTTGAACAGTATGATACCTCAAATTCAAACCAATTAAGTCATTAATTTAAAAAATTAACTCATGAATTTTATAATTTTGTTAAGAGCCTATTCGTTAAAATAGAAAAATGAAATATAGATTAGATTTAACTGAGACAAAATGTAATATATATACATATATAATATAGTTGATTTATTAAATCATTCTTTCTTTCTTGCTCCCCCTACCCCATCCAACCCAATTTGATTTTAATAAATCCAAATAATAATAATTGTAAGAAAAAAATGAAAAAACCATACTTATAAATTTCCTACACAACCAACCAAAGAAATAATCACAGAATAACAATGATCAATCATTGCTTAAGTAAGAATACAAATCATATATTTACCATAATGTTTCGATATGGAAAGTCTTAAGAAAGTCCTCAAGCTAGCTAATGTGAGCCTGTTAAGCATTGTGTTTGCTTTAAAAAATTCTTAATTTTTGAGGACATAACAAATCTCGTAGACCATGACGTAACTCATATTACATCTAATCCTACATTCCTAAACATGTATCAATAAAAAGGATAACGAATTGAGTGAATATTAAATGAAACTGAGTGAATATTGTTTTGTGTCGTATGCATGGCAGGATAACAAACTGAGTGAATATTTATATACAAATTAAACAACATGGAAATTAAGGCTCTGTTTCTCTCTGTAAAAAAAAGCCTCGTCAAATGGTTCAACAATTAGAAACTAAACTCTCTGTATCTCATAATGATTCATCAATTTTCATCTCTCTCTAACCCATTTTCGTCAATTTGATAAATTATGACCCACTTCAATTTCAAACATCAAATTTAGTAAATAATAATTTGAGTCTGAACACATAAAGATATCCAGTTAAACTAACCTAGAACAATGAAATTCTCAACAACCAATCAGAGAATTCTAAGAAAATAAAAAGACTTTTGCGAATGAGATTAATTAAAGCTTGAACAGTATGATACCACAAATTCAAACCAATTAAGTCATGAATTTAAAAATCAGTTAATTTAAAAAATTAACTCATGAATTCTATAATTCTATAATTCTGTTAAGAGCCTATTCGTTGAAATAGAAAAATGAAATGTGGTTTAGATTTAACTAAGACAAAATGTAAAATTTTATATATATATATATAGTTGATTTATTAAATCATTCATTCTTTCTTGCCCCCCCCCCTTACCCCACCCATCCCAATTTGATTTTAATAAACCAAAATAATGATAGTTGTAAGAAAAAAACTAAAAGAACCATACTTATAAATTTCCTACACAACCAACCAAAGAAATAAGTAAGAATACAAATCAAATACTTACTACAATGTTTCGATATGAAAGGTTTTAAGGAAGTCCTCAAGCTGCCTAATGTGAGCCTATTAAACAAACACAATGCTTCAGATTATTGGTTTGAATTCGTAGAAATTAACGAACCTTCTGAAAATTAATCAAACACAGTGCCTAATTTTAATTAACAAACTTGCTGGAAATTAAAGATTAACAAACTTCAAAAGATATCCAAAAATTAGAGTCAAGATTATTGAAAGAAATCTGCTAGAAATATAATTGTTTGACCCAAAAAAATTAATACTAAAAGAAAAAGAATTAGACACCTCAAAAAAATACTACCAAATTTAGAAGATATTGGTTTGAATTTGTGGAAATTAACAAACCTGCTGGAAATTAAGCAAACACAATGCTTCAGATTAAGCAAACACAATGCCTAATGGAAATTAACAAACCTACTGGAGATTAGAGTAAAGATTATTGAAACAAACTTGCTGGAAATATACTTGCTTGACCCAAAACAATTAATACTCAAGAAAAAGAATTAGACATCTCAAAAAAATACTACCAGATTCAAAAGATACTCAAAAAAATATACTTGGTTTAAAGGTAGAAATACTCAAAAAAAATATACTTGCTGGAAAGATATACTTGCTGGACCCAAAAAAATTAGACACCTCCAAAAAAAATTAGATACTTGCTGGAAAGAAAAAGATACATGGGTTAAAGATAGAAAAAGATTGGTTTGCTCACCTGAACAATATTTATACCAGATTCTTCCTGTTGCAGTGGCTCCATTCGATCGGCATTGTTGATAAAGATTAAGATGGCGGAGAGAGAGAGGAAGGAAGAGAGAAGATGAAGAGAATAATAGAAGGTTCAAGGTTGGGTCTCCAGTAAGGGTTGGGCTCCGACAGGGAATTGAAGAAGAGCATAAGAATGGGCTCCGATGGGGAGAGAGAGAGAGACAGAGAGAGAGAGGGTCTGTGTTCAAGATTTGAAATTTGAAAGAGAGAGACAGATAGATTTTGAGATGAGAGAAGTACCTGTGAGAGAGAGATATTTTGGAACTTACATTTTGGACCATTAGATTTTGATGGTAATTGATCTCAATCATTGAAATGTTCAAATAGGACAAATGAGAGTAAGATACTTTCAGCTATTGGATTGAATCAATCTAATGGTCCACATTTTGACACATATACATTTTGAGCCCTTGAATTCAAACCAAGCCTTCCATTGTTATGTAGATTTATAAAATGGACAAAAATAAGGATAAATTTGATATTTTCTTCATGGACTCCCTTCCCAACCACATGGCAATTGCCATTGTCACCCCTCCCTACCGGTTACAACCTTGTCAACCCTAACAAATGGTGAAGCAAACATCCTCTTCATCTTGTAGTTTCTTTACAACAGTTGTGAAATATTAAATTTCTCTTTAACCCACCCAACAATCAATATGCATATATTCCATTTATGGTAAGACCGACATGGATGAGAAGATATAACCGTTAAATTAACCGAAAAAAGTTACTTATTATGAAGTAGAAATGGTGTTTAAGCTTATGTTTTTTATTATTATTATCTTTTATCATACTAGAAACTGTACACAAATATGTCATTTGTAAGGTTGACAACTCCATTTATAAAAAAAAATTAAATCAAAAGAATGTTTGACAAATTATTTTTGAAAGTTGCTTTAGTTTTTTTTTATTCAGGTTAAAAAATAAAAAAAATTACAAGAAAATGGAAACAATTCCAAAATATTACAATTTAGTGGGAATATTTAAAAAAAAAGAAAAAGAAAATTGCAACATATACAGAAATGTAAAATAACTACCTAAATAACTTATTTCTTCCCTCTTTCTCTCTTGCAACTCCAACTCGTCAGCAACCCCAATCCCATTACCTTTGGCGCCGATAGCCCCTCGCTACTTCTCTCCACTAGTGCCCTTATCCTCATCCACTTTTCCAATCTCTCCATCAACCTTTGAAACCCACATCGATACCTTCATCTCCTGTCCCATCCCTTCTCATAGCTCCCTTTCATCGCAACAACTGCAATTTAAATTACTTTTCTTGCGTTTTTAGCAACAAAATCACAAATTAATGTATTCTAATTTATCTATCAAATCATTTTTAATAGATAATATATCGAATTCATTCAAAAAAAATTTTTTTTGACATTGTTGACGGAAAGTGAGATTTGATTAATATTTTTTTTTTCAAATTGACCCAACAAAATATATAAAGTTAAATTATAGACTCTTGCCGTTGCTACAAGATTTTTTTTTTTTTTTTTTTTTTTTGAGGCCCTTTCGAGTGGGCCTTAACCAATATAAAAAATATAAAAATTTGCGCCTCAATGTTGACTAGGCCTTATAATATAATGGACTAATGGATTTGGGGTCAGATTTTGAGAAAAGTTATTTTGTGGGCTTTGTGGGCTTTTTTGGAAAGTTGGTTTGTGAGCTTTTTTGGCTAAAATAGCCACAAACAATAAAATAGATTTTTTAGCTTAATAAGACAAAATAACACATTCAACCCATAATTATTATATTATTTTTCTCACAAAAAAGACAAAAAATTAAAAAAAACCAAAAGTCCTTCCCAAACCAAGCTTTTTAGCCCCAGGCTAAAATAGCCAAAAAAGTTAAAAAGCCAACCCACTTCCCAAACGGAGTTTTAATTTGTTTGGTTCTGATTTTTAAAAAATAGTTTTCAGAAAATTTTACTATTTATTTTTTCGTATTTTAATATTTTAATCAATTTTTTTTTTTAATTTTAGACCCACCTAACATAAATTCATTTGAAAAGTATCATATTTGTGAAATTTTTTTTAAAAAGATACAATAAATGTAAAAATTACAAAAAAAAAGAAAATTAATTACATTTTTCGTATTTTTGTATATTTATTAATTTTTTCAAATATTTTTTCAAAAATATTTTATTATTTAGATACATTTAAGTAAGATACATTTAAAAAAGTAAAAAAAATTTACTTAAATTTTTTAAAATATTCACTAACAATAAAAAAATAAAAAAAAACAAAATATTCAATTTTCAAAAACTGATTTAAAAAATTAAAACCAAATAATTGGTATAGAATATAACCACATAGTATCCACCAATTATTTTTCTTATTTTGGAGGCTCAAAACACAAACCTTACTCGCCTCAGTCCAAGACTGGCACTAGCTGGCGGTGGGGTAGTTGTTGGGGTTACTAGATAGAGAAAGATGAAGACGGAGGGGGGGGGGGGGGGGGAATTGAAAAGAGAAGGGGTATTATTGTCGTATTTTTTGGATAAAAATTACATAGCTTTTTCATTAATTTCAAATTTTGAAAAAACACACTATGAAATTAACCCTGTTTTGTTTTCAATTTTTAAAGATAGTTTTTTAAATTTTCAATTCATATTTTTAATGATTTTTTAAATATTTTAATTATGGTTTTTAATTTTTAGATTCACCTAATTTTAATATATCTAAGAAGTAAAAAATTTATTGAATATAACAAAATACAAAAATATATTGAATTTTCATATTGGTTTTGTATTTGGTGATTTTTTTATAATTTTTTTTTCACAAATATTAGTCTTATAGTTTTTAATTGTATTTAGATTAGATGTATTTAAAAAATAAAAAAATTACGTGAAATATTAAAAAAAATCATTACAAACAGAAAAATACGTAAAAATAAAAAAAAAAAAATCATTTTTTTAAACAATAGATACAATTTTCTGGAACCAAACATGATATATTTTGATTTTCCTTTCATTTTATTACAATTTATTCATGAAAATGATCCAGTTACGTTTTCCAAAACACGAATTTTATTTTATTTTAATTTTTTAAAATTTTAAATTAACAAAAAGAGAAATATTCTCCTCACTTGTATGTAGGGGTGCGCGTGGTGCGGTTTGAGTGATTTGAAAGCAAAATTATAAATCGAATGGTGGGTTAATGAATTAGTTGATTGACAAATTGCGATTTAAACGGTTTTTTAAAGATTTAAGAATATTCTAACTAATTGTCATACATCTACATGATATATAACTGTGACGCCCCAAATTTTTTTCTTGAAACGTCATAAGATTTAATAACAATAACTTGTTAGATAAAATTTTAACTATTAATTAAGAAATTTCAAATTTTTACATAGTTAAAGTCCAACAACAAAATAAAAGTACAAGTTCACACACAACGTCACAACATAGTTAAATAATAATACAAGAAATAACAGGATTTTATTTTGATAAAATCTTTACTCTAAGTTAGCCAAAGTTCGATATTAGCAGCAGCTCCAATTTCAGCCTCAATCCCTTCTTCGACATAGTCTGGCACGAAACGCCAGGGCAACAAAATATATGCCATGAGTTTTGCAACACAGTAAGAAAGCATAACCAACCTACGATTCTTTTTAAGAGAAATAATGAGATTATAAACACGAGATAATAATATAATCGTAAACATAAATTACAACCATTAAAATACTTCAAATACTTTTAATAACTTAGGTGACTTTTGAAATTTCACCAAAGAGATTTAACTTACCAACCACTAAATCATGGCTACGGTTAATTTGGAAACTCCCCCTTGGTCAAATATTCAAGAACTACCAAAGATGCCCACGCCCGGAGTTATATACCCAAGCCGTGACATCCGTGGTCTGCCCCAAGGGAACGGTCTGCCAGGGGTATGTAACTTCCCTGCGTGTTACCCGCACATCGACCCTTATTCCAAAACCAAATACCGATGAGGGATCAAATAATCCCCGTGCCAACTTAGGGTTTCACGACACAATTTACTTAAAAGTTATTAAAAACCAGGGCTCACCCTGAATACCCGGTATTAACCCTCTGTCAGTAACTTTATATATATACCATTAATCATTTCGGTTAATTTATATATTAAACACAAATTATTCAATTCTCAATCACCAATAATGTTATACCAACTAAAACAAAACTCTCAACATTATACATGTCACACCAAAATAATTCAACGTATAAAAGTTAATAGACAATTAATTTAAATCATGGTATGAACATAATAACTTAGATACAAGAAATAAACCATAAATACACCTATGCACAAATTTTTGATTTACCAAATTAGACTTAGCATAATATTAAATAAATCACAACACACCCATACATGGATTACTAATTTGTAATAGTTGATGGATTAGACCAACACAATATTGAAATGATGATTTTATCCTGTCCAGAAAATTTTAGATTGTAACTTAGGTATTAAAAATTATAAATAAATTATTTACACAATCCTAAAATTCATGCAATTGAACAGAATACTCAATAGGGGTGTTTACGTCACTTTTCAGAAAGAATTTCAGAAAAATAAGATGCAAATAATCCTGTAAAATTTTCAGCAATTTTTATGACACAAATTTGTCACATTTCCTTACATTAATTCCATGATTAAATTTATAAATAAAATCTATAATCTAAAAATTTATCATGAAACTAGACTTCTCAAATTTCATCTTTTAGTTAGAAATTACCAGATTTGGCTTAGTATAGAATTTTAAATAAATTTTCAAATACATAGTAAAATCTGTCTCACAGTTTCCGATTTAGTTAAAAATTTGTATAAATTCGTAAAAAGCTCAAAAATTGTTTCCAAAATTCCTAGATGAACTAGACATCATTATCAACAACTTTTTAGAAGAAATCATCTCGAAATTTTGAGTATAAAATTGTCTAAAAATTCGGGTAAACATGTTGGTAGATTCAAAACAGATTATTCTCAACACAGTTTCAGATTTAGTAAAAATATTTGTATAAATTTGTAGAAAGCTAAAAAATTGTTGCCAAAATTCCTGGATGAACTAGACATCATTATCAACAACTTTTTAGAAGAAATCATCTCGAAATTTTGAGTATAAAATTGTCTAAAAATTCGGGCAAACATGTTGGCAGATTCAAAACAGATTATTCTCAACACGGTTTAGACAATTTATCATATATACTGAAAATTTCAAATATATAAAAAAAAAATGAGAGGATTGAGAGAGTTTTCTTACTTAATAGTAGGATTTAAATGGGTGATGAAGTGGTAGAAAAATTTTGCTTCATTAACCTTCCCCTCTTCTTTTCCTTCTACTGAATCTCTCCTCACCCGTATATACTCCTTCTTTTGTTTGTATGTGTCCATGAACTAAGTCTACCTATGATATTGTGTGAGTGATTTTCTGATCACACTGCCCAACTCAGTATTCAGTTGGAGAGAACAGGCAGAATAGATGACACCTAGCTGACCTGCAACAGAAAGAGAAGATTCTGGCGGTGGTTCGTCCACCAGGGGGCACTCCGACGATTAAGTCCGTATATCTCTCAAAGATAATCAATAGTGCTAAACTCACTATTCAGAATATAAATTGCATACCTTAGACCCATGGGGGTGCCTCTCTTTTATAATTAACTCAATCCTTGTCCCACTAGAAGCCTAACTTCAATGGACTCTTGCTCAGTGCTTATCCTAGACTCTCCAAGAGATAAAGATGAACTCCCTAAGAGTTTTATCCTCATCCATGCCATAGTCCTTCCTTATTCTAGGACTCTCGTCCCTTATCCACTTATCTCGGATTCCGATATCTTCGAAGATAACCTCAGCCTTGCCGAGATAACCTTGGCGTCATGACCTGGACACGTGGCACCTTGGCTGACACGTTAGCATCACCTTGGCCACGTGTTGGTACTCAGAAAATATATCCCCACAACTGCCCCCTAGGTTCTATTAGCTCGGCATTCTAAGGTGATGAAACCTATATCGGTACTTCCTGTCAGTACATCGGTTTAAGCCGAGCTCATTACTATAGGCCGGCATGTCTTCTTAAAGATCAAGATTTCCAAGAACTTCTTCACGCGCATGAGCTGTCATGCATAACAACTTAACCATTTTTAGCCACGCGTCTTTTTCTTACTGGATCGTACCTGATACGCGTCTGTAAATCGAATCATTCTCACGTGCGCCGTCTGGCGCATACGTTCTTCTAGGCACATTTATGACCCTTTTGCCGCTGTTTCTGTTTTATCAAAACTTCTTTCTTTCCATTGTTTCTTTATCAAAACTTCTCACTTTTCATTGTTTCTGAAGTTCTCTCTCTCTCTAGCTTTCCATCTCCTCCATTGTTTCCAAGCTTTCAAGCTCTGCTACCACCGTTGTTCCCCTCTTCCGGCGAGACGCTTGCTATTCTTCTTCGCTGCTACCGTTCGTCTGACCTCGGCAAACTCAACACCGGCCTTCCTCTTTCTGGTAAGCCATTGTTTCTCCTGGTTTCAGTTTCTTGTTACCTTACTGAACTTTCTGTTTTACCTGTTGTCTTTGCAATCTTGTTCATACTTCTGATATTTCATCTTGCATTTTGTATTCCACCATATATTTGAACTTGTTTGCTTCATGATTCTGTTTTTACCCAAATCATCTTCTTGAATATACACTGTTCACACACCAGTTGATTTCTGCCACTGTTCTTGGCCTGATACTCTTTGTTCTTGGTTCTAAAGCCCATCCCTGTTTTTCTGTTTTCCAGATCCGTGCATCCAATCTTCGTTTCCATAGATCTAAGTTTGGGTTTTGCTTGTAGACCTTGATTTTTAGGAAAAACTGAAACTATTTCCACAAATTCTTACCCAGCACATAATTTTGGGTCTTTTGCCGAGATCCCAATATCCCTCTAAAACACTTTTCATTATGAAATCCAGCTCCTCTCAGCTAAGCAGATATCATGGGTATGTGGAAACATAGGGTAGACACCCCGACAAAACTAGAATACTTTAGGCGAGAGTTTTTTATCCCTGCCAACGTCAATCTGAGGTTGGCTGGGGATGACGACTCAATCATGCCCACCACTGATTCTATGCCCTTCCCTGTAGTGGCCTTTATTGAGTGCGGACTTCGGTTAAACATCCTTTTTCGTGAAATACTTCATTACTATAAGCTGAACCCTATGCAACTTGCCATCAATTTCTATCGAGTTGTCAACGGTATAATTGCCTTAGCTAAACAAGAAAATGCTAGGATTACCTTAGCCGACATCTAATATTGTTACACCGTGTGTGGCCTCAAAAAAGATACGGGCTATATTTACTACCTTAAGCCGAGGTCCATTGAATACAAAATCGTAGCCGACCTCCCAGACTCCAACAAGGGAGTTGGAGACGATTACTTCATTACCTCGAGGAACTGGGAATTCGCTCCAGACGAGGACCTCCATCTCTACCCTCTTTCTCGATCAGTTTTTGTAGAGGGCAATGGTAAGAGCCCTGTATCCATATTTACTTGTTTGCTTCAAAGTCTTTGATACTCTCATTTGTTTCTAATGTCTGTTCTGCTTGCAGCTCTTCCTCAGCCACCAAAGGGTTTCCGTTAGTCTTTCTTTCCCAGCAAAGACTTGAGGAGACTTTTGGATCTGCCAGTTCTCAAGTGGAAGGCCCCTCTGCTTCTCAATTTCATTTCGACGTATAAGTTGGCTCTTCTCGACATCCCAAAAAAGAAGAAGAAAAGCCTTTCTCCACCTTCTGCCACAACTCCATAAGTCGCGTCCACATCTCGGACAGACCAAGGATTAACCTCTGATCCAGCCGAGCAGCCCTCAACCTCGGCTCCTTATCTGATCCCAATATCTCAGCGTCAATGTCGGCGATGAACTGTTTTTGCTGCTGAAATGGGCCGCCAGAAAACTGTTGCCAAAGATCTCCTAGCCAGTATTGCATCGACCATTGACGCTCCACCAGCATAATCCTAGCAACCTTTGAAGCCGAAAAGAATAAAGAAGGCTTAACCGAAGGCGAAGGTGACTCAGGTTGATACTGAGGATACTTTGCCAATTTCTAAATTGACTGAAAGCGATAAGTCTCAATCCGCTGCTGGGAAGAGGTGTTCTGAGGCCCAACCATCTGAATCCCCAAAATCAAAGAAGCCGAGGTCATCATCTGCAACCACCTCGAGGTCCTAAAAACATGATGCCTCCTTGGCCCCCAACATCACTCTAAAAGATAAGCCAGTTATGGCCAACGATAGTGCTGATGACAACAACGTCGGCGTAGCCCTCAGTACCGCTCTGCTTCTCCCCGGCGATCTCGACCGAAACGCCGAGTTGAGCGAGTATGAAAACTACGCTTTGATGCTTCGACGCTCCGTTCAAGTAAGTGTCTTTATCTGTCAACTTTTTCTTTCTTTCTGTTTATTCCATACTTGTAATTTTTTCTAACAACTTCTGTTCTGTTTACTTTCAGGCCATCCAGCATGCTCATTTGTTCTTAGTACAATCTTTTGAGAATCGGAAGAGGCTGGCCGAAATGAAGAGGGAGGTCTCCAGTCTTTAAAAGGCCAACAAAGGTTTGCAGTCAAAAATGAAAAAGTTGGAAGACCAGGCCGAGGCTTCCATCAAGGCCCAAAATGATGCTGAAGAAAAGGCAAAATCTGTTGAGGCCATCAAGAAGGTGCTTGAGGCTGAAAAGAAGGATGCCAAGGAAAAGATGGCCCAGGCCCAAAAGGAACTGCAAAACGCTTTGGCCACCAAAGATGCTGAGCTAAATGAGGTCGATAAAAAGGGTTACAACGAAGGGGTGGTCGATGTTACGGCGGATTACGAAAAGCAAGTGAAGCAGCATGTAACAAAGGTTTCACCCTTGGCTAGATGACCTTGCTGAAAAGGCTTGATGTCCCCGAGGACTCCCCCCTTAGGAATTCCGATGTCCTTCCTCTGCCATTCCCCCCAACTCTAAGCCAACCCGCCGACGACGACTCTGAGTCCGAGGAGGAAGTTTTGGTAAGGAAGCCCAAGGAAGCTGCTGGGGCCAAGTCACCTACTCTAAATGAGCAAGTCCTGGACTTGACTCAAGATGAGGAGGTTGAGGAGGTTCCCAAGAATGCTGTGCTTCAAAAGACGATATCGGACGTGCCCCTTGCCGACAAGAGCCTTGATCAGACCCTTCAAGAGATTGATGCTGAGCTTGCGGCCGAGAAGGTAGCCGAGATGTCCTTCCAGCAGTCTTCTGAGATCCAGACCCAGCCAGCTAATGATGCTGAGGAATCATAGTTTTGATGTCTTTTTCCTTTGTTTTTTTGTACTTTTGCTTTTCTTCTTTTTGGAACAATGTAAGCTCTTTGTATGGCCGATGTGCTTTCTATGAATACAACTTCATTCTTTCTTGAATGCTTGTATGTTTGCCTTCCCTTTATAGCTCTTGTATGACTTTCATACTTAGAATAATGTTGTGTCTTCAAAAGTGCTCTTTAGTTTTGTGCAACCTTCTCAGGGTGAAATACCTCAGCAATACAAACTGATAATTTATCTCGGCAAGTACCCAAGTACCTTTCTAAACATAACCTTGGTTTCATAAAATTTCAACAAGTGTTTTACCTTAGTCTAACTTCAACTTATAAACTTTTCATAAGTTTCAACAAGTGTTAAACATCATCTCGGTTTAGCTTCAACTTGTAAACTTTTCTCAAGTTTCAACAAGTGTTAAACATCATTTTCGGTTTAACTTCAACTTGTAAACTTTTCTCGAGTTTCAATAAGTGTTAAACATCATTTCGGTTTAACTTCAACTTGTAAACTTTTCTCAAGTTTCAACAAATGTTAAACATCATTTCTTCTCTCTGCCGCCTAATGTGAACCTAAGTTCCACTTGGGGTCTCATTATGCACGTATTCCGAAGCAACGTTATGTATCTTCATCAGTCACAAATATAAAAGAATTCTACTAAAATTTTATTCATTACGTCGGCAAATAACAAGGAAATTCTAATGATAGAAAAACTTTAGATTACAAGTATTCCAGGGTCTTGGCAACTCTTTGCCCTCACTATCTTCTAGCCGATATGCCCCGTTGCCCAATACCGAAGTGATTCTGTAGGGTCCTTCCCAGTTTGGGCCAAGCTTGCCCTCCCTGGGATTCTTCTTGTTGCCGACGACTTTCCTCAAGACTTGGTCGCCGATTTGGAACTTCCTTGGGTTGACTCTTTTATTATAAGCTCTGGCAAGCTGCTGCTGGTAGGCTGCGAGCTGAATTGCAGCTTTCTCTCTTCTTTCTTCTAGTAAATCCAGATCTCGGGCTAAGAGTACATCATTAGTCCCATTTGCTACTCTCTGGGTTCTGATCCCAGAGATGCCAACTTCAAGCGGAATGACAGTTTCTGTGCCATAAGTCATGGTAAAGGGGGATTCCCCTGTTGCTCTTCTCGACGTAGTCCGATATGCCCAGAGCACACTTGGTAGTTCATGCACCCACTTTCTTTTGCTGTATGCAAGCTCTTCTTTATCCCATCTAGGATAACTTTGTTGGATACTTCTGCTTGACCATTGCTTTGAGGAAAGCTTGGGGTTGAAAAGTAGTTCTTAATCTTGAACTTTGCGCAGAAGTTCTTAATTAGCTTGCTGTCAAATTGTGTTCCATTGTTAGCAACTATTGCTCTCGGAATTCCAAATCTAGTGATGATGTTCCTCCATAAGAAGTTCTTCACGTCTACATCTCGGATCTTGGCTAGGAGCTCAATTTCTATCCATTTTGTGAAGTAATCTGTTACTACTAGCAGGTACTTTCTTTGTCCAATCGCTTGGGGCAGTTGCCCAATGAGATCTATGCCCCATTGGGCAAACGACCAAGGACTGGATACTGGGTTAAGGTCTGCTGCTGGCTGGTGCATCAGTGGTACAAAACTTTGGTATTTTTCACACTTCTTGACACAGGCTTCTGCGTCCTTTTGCATGTAGGGCCACCAATACCCCTGGGTAATGGCCCTATGGGCTAGTGATCTGCCCTCGGTGTGGCTTCCACAGATTCCTTCATGTGTTTCATGTAAAAAATCTTCAACTTGTGATGGGTGTACACACCTTAAAAGGGGTCCAATGAAAGATCTTCTGTAGAGATATCCTTCTGCTGTTAGACTGAATCTTGCCGATTTCAATCTGATCTTGTGTGCCTCCTTGTGGTCATCTGGCAACTTTCTTTCTTTCAGGAATGCAACAATTGCATCCATCCAGCTTGGTCTCATGTCCACACACATTGCTTCATGCTCTGTGGTCAGTGGTTCGATGCTCGGGCCTGACAAGTATTCGACCATTATTGTCCTTGCTTTTCCAAGTTGTATTGCACTGGCCAGATTGGCTAGTGCATCGGCGTCGCTGTTATCACCTCGGCTAACCTGATGCAGTCGGCAATTATGAAACAAAGCTACTAACCTGTTGACTTCTTTTGCATAAACTGACATCCTTTCATCTCGGACTGCAAACTCGCCCGTTGTCTGGTTGACTATGAGCTGGGAGTCACAGAAGACTATTACTTCATCTGCTTCTGCTGCAACCGCCAGCTTTAATCCCGCAATCAATGCTTTATACCCTGCTTTATTGTTTGAGGCCTTAAACCCCAATTGAATGGACTGTTCCAATACTTCTCCATCTGGAGATACTAGTACTACTCCTACCCCTGCTCCTTGTCGGTTTGAGCTCCCATCGACAAATAGTCGAAAGGAGTCGCTGATGTAAATGTTGCAGGGTCTGATTTTTTCCTTTTTTCTTTGTTCTGTTGCATTTGGCTGGGCTTCTCCTTACTTGCTTGGACATCGTTCACCTCGGCTCAACGGAGCCCGATGTGCGATGGATTCTGGTGTGAACTCGGCCACGAAGTCGGCCAAAACTTGGCCTTTGATTGCTGTTCTGGGTCTGTATTCCATGTCATACTGTCCCAAGACCACTGCCCATCTGGCTATTCTTTCTGTCAAGTCTCCTTGTTGTAGCATAGACTTCAAGGGGTGTTCTGTTAGCACCACAATTTTATGGGCCTGGAAGTAATGGTTCAGTCTCTTTGAAGCCATCGCTAAAGCCAGTGCCAATTTCTCTAAGGGTAGATACCTTGTTCTGCATCGGCTAAGGTTTTGCTTACATAGTAAATAGCCCTTTGCTCCCCTTTTTCTTCTCGGATTACCACTGCGCTTACTGCGTGTTCTGAGACCGCTAAGTACAAAATAACTCCTCCCCAGGTTCTGGATTTGAAAGAACTGAAGCTGTGGTTAAATACTTCTTCAGGTCGGCCAGGGCGGCCTCGCATTCTTCTGTCCATAAAAAATTTGTGGCTTTCTTCACTAAGTTGAAGAAAGGTTTGCACTTGTTTGAGCTTCTACTTATAAACCTATTCAGGGCTGCAGCCCTTCCAATCAACATTTGTACCTGTTTTGCCGACGTCGGGCTCTTCAATTCCAGGATGGCCTTAATCTGATCTGGGCTGGCCTCTATGCCCTTTCTAGTTACCAAATATCCTAAAAACTTACCAGATCCCACACCAAATGCACACTTTGCTGCATTGAGTCGAAGCCGATATGTTTTAAGGATGTCAAAGACTGCTTTCAGGTCGACCAGATGACCTTTAGGTTCCTTGGTCTTCACGACCATGTCATCGATGTAAACTTCCACCGTTCTGCCAATCAGGTGTTTGAACATCTTGGTTACCAGTCTTTGGTAAGTTGCTCCTGCGTTTTTCAACCCGAAAGGTATCACTCTGTAGCAGTACAGCCCTTTGGGAGTGATAAACGCAGTCTTCTCTTCATCTGGGGGGTACATTGCTATCTGATGGTACCCTCTGTATGCATCCAGGAAGCTCATCCTTCCATGCCCCGAAGTGGCGTCTACCAGCTGGTCAATCTTGGGTAGAGGAAAACTGTCTTTGGGACAGGCCTTGTTCAAGCTGGTAAAGTCCACGCAAACCCTCTATTTACCATTCTTCTTTTTCAATACTACTGTGTTTGATAGCCATGTCGGGTAATCTACCTCTCAAATAGCCCTGGCCTCGAGAATTCTGTCTACTTCCTCCTCTACTGCTTCGACGTGTATCAACGTCAGTCTTCATGCTCGTTGGATTACTGGTTTTGCAAACCTATCAACATTCAGTTTATGGCAAGCGACCTCAGGGTCAATGCCAGGCATCTCGTAAGGCGTCCAAGCAAACACCTCAATATTTGCTCTCAAGAAAGCTTCCATCTCTCTTTCTTCTTCTTCGGCTAGGCCTGAGCCGAGAAGAAAGAAGCGCTCTTCATCCCCCTCTTGGACGAGGATTTTATTCAGTGTTTCTTTACTCTTTTCGACCGGCTCCTTGTCGACATCTTCTAGGACCTCCACGTCCTCATCTTCAATCTCTACTTTCTCTGGTTTTCGAATGCTGCAGGTGGATTTCATTGCTGTCATGGAGCAATTCTTTGCCTGCAGCTGATCTCCTCTGACCTCCTCAATCCCATACTCCGTTGGGAACCGCAATAGTTGATGCAAAGTTGAGGGAACAGCCCTCATTGCATGCAACCATGGCCTTCCCAAAATGATGTTGTATGGGGAGGGTGTGTCAATTATGGTGAACTCTATTGTTATCTTCTTGGTGCCTGCCTGCACCTCCAAATTGGTTGTTCCCAGTGGCCATGTTGGCGTTCCATTGAACCCGACCATTGGGCTATTGGACTGCTTCATGTCGTCTGGGTGAAAGCCAAGCTCCTTGTAACATCGGACATACATCATGTCATAAGAGTTGCCTTGGTCAATCAGGATGCGCTTTACTTGGCATTCCCCAACCTGGAGGGATACTACCAAGGCATCGTTATGCGGATGCTATACCATCTCAAGGTTGGCTTTAGAAAAGGACACTACTAGTCCTTGGTACTCCTCTGCCCGATGTCTCTTCTCCCCGACTTGGTAGACATGCTGTAAGTGCTTCACTTTCTGGGTCTCCCCCCGAATCTCGTTTTCGTTGACCTTCGAGTGAATTACATTAATTACCCAAGGTCCTCCTACTTGTGGTTGCTATGCTGGGGGAGATGGAGCTGTTGTCGCCTGAGGCAATCTTGTCTGTTCTTCTCTTGTTCTGGCCTCATCAACAAGGTCTCTCAGATGGCCTTGTCTCACCAGGTCTTTCCAAATGTGTTTTCAGGGCTCTACAGCCCTGAGTCATATGCCCGTTTTCATTGTGATAAGCACAATGCCTGCCAAGGTTTCTTCCCATGCATTCTCCTGGTGCCTTTGATGGTGTTCTGAAATAGGGTTGATTCCGAATTTGATCCAAGACTTTGTGAATTAGGATTCGGAACACAGTTGTCACTGCCTGTGTTGCCCTCAGTTTTATCTCCTGCTTGCTGGATCCGTTGTTACCTTAGCCTCGCTTCGGGAGCCGTTTCCCTTTTCTTGCTTTGCCTCCTTGGTCCCCGATGTATCTTCTTCGGCTCTAGCGTACTTCTCGATCCTCACTATGGGTTCTTCTATACTTTTTGGCAATGTCTTTGCCAAAGACTTTCGTAGTGGATAGTTGTCTTTTAGGCCGTTCTTGAAAGATACAACAGCCACCTCTTGATTACACTCTGGTATTCGGTTGAATACCTCATAGTACCGTTTTGCATAGGCCCTAAGGCCTTCATCCCTATTGATCTTCAGAGCCATTAGTGCGTCCACCCTCAATGGCTGCAGCTTGTTTGTCACGAACCTGGCCACAAACATCTCGGTCAGGCCTTTCCAGTCTTTACACTTCCCTTTGGTAATTTGTGGAACCAATCTGATGCAATCTCCCCAAAAGATGAGGGGAACACTTTGCAGAGCAATGGCTCGTTTCCACTGTACAATGCCATTGAATTCAGGTATAATCCAACATGAAAGTTGGGGTCCGACTCACCATCATATATTTGGAACCTTGGCATACTGAATCTCTTCGGAGCCTCAAATTTGTCTAGCTCCACCGAGAATGGTGTTCTCGGCTTTTCAGGGGAAGTTACCTCGGCATCAGCATTCTGCTGCTTCCTCTTGAGGTAATCTCTCAAGTCTTCTTTGCTCCGTCCAGGAGCTCGGCTATCTCTTGACTTCAGTCTTTTCAGTATACTACTCTCAGCTTCATGGTGGGTCCTTTTCGATTTTTCTCTGTGAGTTGTGTCGAAGCAGAGCGCCTACCCCTGAAATGTCGATGTTCTTTGGGGTCTGCCTCCTTCGCGCGATGCATTCTCCGTGATTCTTCTCTTCTCAACTCTCCTCATCTGATCTCCCTTGAAGGCCAGTGAGAGTGTTTTTCACTCCTGGTATGCTAAGGGGCTATTGGGACTTGCTTCTGCCCTCCCTTCTGGGCATTGGCTGCTGGGATCGGCGTCTCCTGCAGCAGGTATGGTGGCTGCATGACATTGTTTTGCATCATAAAATTGACGACCGATTGTAGGTCTGCCAATTTGTTTGCCATCTCTTTTACCTCTTCGTTCCTCCGCAAGAATCTATCATTCCATACCTGAAGGTCATCCTCATTGTAGTACCCACTTCGATCTGGCTTCTTTGGTACATCGCCATCCTGGCCGACGTCTTTCTTGTTGTGATTCTGGTCACGAGTTTCTGCGTTGCGGTTGTCTTCTTCGATGTCAAGGTCGATAGGTCTACCACTCCCAGCAGGAGTGTCATCCCCAATCTTTTTCTTCTGTCCATCACTGGCCATCTATTCTTCTTTCTTTCCCACAGATGGCGCCAAATTGTGTGAGTGATTTTCCGATTACACTGCCCAACTCAGTATTCAGTTGGAGAGAACTGGCAGAATAGATGACACCCAGCTGACTTGCAACAGAAAGAGAAGATTCCGGCAGTGGTTCATCCACCCGGGGGCACTTCGGCATTCAAGTCAGTATATCTCTCAAAGATAATCAATAGTGCTAAACTCACTATTCAGAATATAAATTGCATACCTTAGACCCATGGGGGTGCCTCTCTTTTATAATTAACTCAATCCCTGTCCCACTAGAAGCCTAGCTTCAATGGACTCTTGCTCAGTGCTTATCCTAGACTCTCTAAGAGATAAAGATAAACACCCTAAGAGCTTTATCCTTATCCATGCCATAGTCCTTCCTTATTCTAGGACTCTCGTCCCTTATCCGCTTATCTCGGATTCCGATATCTTCGGAGATAACCTCAGCCTTGCCGAGATAACCTTGGCGTCATGACCTAGACACGTGGCACCTCGACTGACACGTCGGCTTCACCTTGGCCACGTGTTGGTACTCAGAAAATATATCCCCACAGATATATATAGGCAGATCCCTCTCTCTCTCTTTTCATGATGTTATTCCCTGCCATAAACTTCACTTTACCCAAAAGCCATCATTTGGTGGAATTCACCAAGCCAACATGCAAGTTAGCATGTGGCATACCCTTGCCACCGAATCTGATTCTCCTATATATATATATATATATTAATGTAAATTTATAACAATAATTATTGAACATCAATACCTTATTATTCTTAATAAGGTCTTTGTTAGTGATAAAATTTGGTTAATTTAAAACTATTTTTTTTTTCACTATTGTATATTTTAGGTAGGTTCTGAATAACATTAATTAATTTATTTATTTATTTATTTTCTTTTAAGAATAAATTTAAATATAGGTTTTCACAATCTACCCTCCTAAAAAAAGAAATTTTGTCCTCGAAATTAATTTTTACCTTTAGACTCGACAAGTTGAGGGTAATTGGCACGTATCATATCTTCTCGCTCCCACGTTGACTCTTCCGTCCCACGATGTCTCTAGAGAACTTGAACCAACGGTATAGTTTTACCTCGTAATTTCTTCTCGCGACGATCTAAAATCTTGATCGGCTTTTCTTCAAATGTCACGTCTTCATCGAGATTAATTTCCTCCCAATTAATGATGTGAGAAGAGTGTGGCTCGTATTTCCGTAACGTAGAGACGTGGAAAACATTATGTATACCATCCAGTTGAGGTGGTAGAGCCAAACGGTATGCTACTTCTCCTATTTTGTCCAAGATTTCGAAAGGCCCAATGAAGCGAGGTGACAACTTTCCCTTCTTTCCAAAACGAACAACTTTTTGACGAGGCTGTATTTTCAGAAACACATGATCTCCAACTTTAAATGCTAAAGGTCTTATTCTTTGATCTGCATAGCTTTTCTGCCTACTCTGAGCTGTCTCAAGTCTTTGCCGAATTAGTTTCACCTTCTCGGTAGTTTCTTGAACTAACTCTGGCCCTAAAAGAGGTGCTTCTCCGACTTCTGTCCAACATATTGGTGATCGGCAAGGCCATCCGTACAAAGCTTCATACGGTGCCGTACCAATACTTGCTTGAAAACTGTTATTATAAGAGAATTCGACTAGTGGTAAGTGTTTCTCCCAACTACCCTTAAAGTCCATCACACAAGCTCGAAGCATGTCTTCTAAAGTCTGAATTATTCTTTCTGATTAACCGTCAGTTTGAGGGTGAAAAGCTGTGCTAAAACACAACTTTGTACCCAAGGCTTTTTGCAGACTTTGCCAGAATTGTGACGTAAAACGAGAATCACGATCTGACACTATTGAGACTGGTACTTTGTGCAATCTAATGATTTCTCGAATAAATAATCGACTTAAAGATTCGAGTGTGCCTACTGGTCCTATTGGTAGGAAATGTGACGTCTTAGTTAATCGATAAACCACCACCCAAATGGCATCATGGCCTTGCGGCGACCGGGGTAATCCCGTTATAAAATCCATTGTTATGTGTTCCTATTTCCACTTAGGTATTGGCAGAGGTTGGAGTTTCCCTGCTGGCTTTTGATGTTCTGCCTTCACTTGCTGACACGTCAAGCACTTAGATACAAATTGAGCAACGTCCTTCTTCATTCCACTCCACCAATACTGTCGCTTAAGATCCTGGTACATCTTATTTCCTCCCGGATGAACCGCAAAAACCGAATGGTGAAATTCTTTAAGTACTTCGTCTCTTAATTGTTCGATGTTTGGCACAAAAATTCTACCTAAATACCTTAAACTACCATCTTGGTGGAGCGTCCAATCTGGGGAAGATTCCCCGGACACTAATCGGGCCTTGATAAAGTCCGCCTCCTGATCAAATCTTTGGGCTTCCAACACTTTGGTAAGAAGTTGGGGTGTGGTAACTATTGTAAACAACCTACCATTCCCATCCTGAGTCTCTGGTTGTAACTTAAACCCATTCACAGTGCTTACCATTTCCCATTCTTTAATTGATATGTTGGCTACAATCTCTCTTGTCTTTCGACTTAGTGCATCTGCTACAACATTAGCCTTCCTGAAATGATAAGACAAGGTGAATTGGTAATCTTCAAGGTACTCCATCCAGCGTCTTTGCCTCATGTTCAAATCTCTTTGTGTGAACAAGTACTTCAAGCTTTTGTGATCGGTAAATATCTCAAATTTTTCACTATAAAGGTAATGTCGCCAATTCTTAAGTGCATAGACCACAGCCGCCAACTCCAGATCGTGAGTAGGATAATTTTTCTCATGATTCTTTAATTGTCTTGATCCGTAAACTACTACCTTCCCATTTTGCATTGACACACTACCTAACCCTTCTTTAGAGGCATCACAATAAACAGTGTACCCAGCGTCACGTTCTTGAAATGACTACTCACACGCTTCGTCTCATTCAAACTTTACTCCTTTTTGTGTTAGGCGTGTCATCGGCTTGGCTAATTTGGAGAAATCCTGAATGAATCTCCTATAATAACTTGCTAATCCCAAGAAACTACGAATCTCAAACGTATTCTTAGGTTGTTTCCACCCCAGTACTGCTTCTACTTTAGCAGAATCCACTGATATTCCTGATTCAGACACAACATGACCTAAGAATTTTACTTCCTTCAACCAAAATTCACATTTGCTAGCTTTAGCATACAATTGGTTCGCTATTAGAATTTGCAAAACGGTTCTCAAATGTTGCTCGTGGTCTTCCTCCGATCTTAAGTATATCAAAATATTGTCAATGAATACTACCACAAATTGGTCCAAATAGGGTGTAAAGATTTTGTTCATTAAACTCATGAATACCCTAGGCGCATTCGTCAAACCAAATGGCATTATCACAAACTCATAGTGGCCATAACGGGTTCGAAACGCAGTTTTGGGTATATCTCCTCCTTTGACATGAAGTTGGTGATATCCCGACCTAAGGTCAATTTTGGAAAAACATTTTAAGCCTCTTAATTGATCGAACAAGTCATCAATTCTGGGTAGGGGATATCGATTTTTAATGGTGACTCGATTTAGTTATCGGTAATCGATGCACAATCTTAAGGTTCCATCTTTCTTCTTCGCGAATAATGCTGGCGCTTCCCAAGGAGACGTACTTGGTCTGATGAACTTTTTATTCAACAGTTCTTGCAACTACTCCTTCAATTCTTCAAGTTCAGCTGGCGCCATACGATATGGTGCTATTGAAATCGGTGAAGTCCCAGGTTGAAGCTCAATCGTGAAATCTACGTCTCGTTTTAGGGGTAATCCTGGTAATTCATCAGGGAAAACATCAGCGTATTCGCACACCACATGGGGTAATCCTGGATCCTTTTGATTTTCATCTTCCAAAATTAGGCTTGCCAACCATCCGATTAGTTGATCATGCCATCGCGACTTGCGACACGTTGGAGTTAGAGAATCCTGTCTATCTCCTTTAAATTGAACTTTCGTGCCGTTAAGGGGGGATGCTGTCACTGTCTTACAGTAACAATGGCTCGATGAACTGACAACCAGTCCATTCCTATGATGACGTCAAAATCAGACATATCCATAACTCCTAGATCCCAGATCAAATATGTACTGGAGATTCCTAGCTCACAAGATTTACATACTAGATTTACTCGAGTTTGACCTCCTAAGGGTAAAGCGACACTCATAGTTATCTCTAACGCTTTTGGTTCTAAACCCAAACTTGTCACACAGTAATCACTATTTGGTGTGAGTAGCGGGGCCTTGGTGTGAGTAGACGTGGCCATCTCCTGTCCACCCACGTGTCACGATCGTGGTGGTTTTGCTTGGATATAAAGCAAAGGTGCACAGAATTCCGCGTGAATGAACAGTAATGGGTGGGAATTCAAATTTTAAATTCCGAATCTCCGTATTTACAGCTGTCTATATATCTGGGTGCAGCCTCAGATATTGTCGGTGGAGAGAGATAAGAGAGATATGCTTTTGCAGTTAGAGAGTTATTACACTGAGGTGATTTTCTGGTACCTTGTTTCGTCCCTCCTTTTCTTTCTGCCATTTTTGTCGATTTATTTGGCATACAATGTTGTACTCCTTAGAAGAGTTTCTTGAGAATTACAGGCAGTTCACTCAAATGTGTGTAGATCATTTTTTGACGTGGCAACTAGGACTGTGGGAAGAGAGCCGGCGGAGAGCTCCGGTGAAGTTTGTTCCGGTGTACGAAGAGCAGAGGGAAAAAATATCAAAGCTAAGGTGTCTGAATAGAAAGGTTAGCAGAGGTAACAGATCCTGTAGAAGTGTTTGTATAAAAGATTTGGAGTTATTTATAAAAAATGGAAGGAATAGGAAACAGCCATTACCGAACCCCCCTTGCGTACCGGAGGTCAAGAACACCGGCGGCCAGTGGATATAGGCGTAGTTACCGTAGTCCACCTTTTAAGACCCAGTATGTTCGCAGATGGTACGTTCAAAATATTCCCCGACTTATTAAGAAGACTAAGAGAGGAGTAAGGAAATTATAGCTATGCGATGAACAATTAAGGGACGTTAAATTTGATAATAAATGCGTGACGAGATTACTTAATGGTATTGAGTTGGGTAATAAGAGATCTGACCGTCAATCAGACAAGATCGTGGTTAAGGGTATCAAATTCATTGGTAATGTTCAATTGGGACAGGATGCTAAGGACGAAGCTGTGGTCCACCACGTGTTGTTTTTTGTCATCAGTGATAATAGACTAACACAGTAATGGGCGGGAATTCCTTCGAAAAACAGAGACGAACTCTGGAGGGGAATACTTGGCAAAGCAGAAACGAAGGAACAATTCTTTGCTCTCTGTAAAGAAAGACGTCCCACCGATTACGTCACAAAATACCCCCAATTAAAAACATTTTCCAAGGATTATTACAAAAGAGAGAGGCCCTCATATACTAGCCCTTTTAATTCATTTCCTTTCTTAAATGAAGAAGTAAAAAATGGGCAGAAAATAATATTTTGTTTGTAAGTCGAAATTGCGTTCAGTACGAGTTATGTCAAAATTGCTGTCTCTCCGTTTGGAGGCAAGACGATTTCCTTAGATTAGGGATACACAAAAATAATGTAAACAATTTATATACTGACGAAGAACTCTCCTCCTCCTCTAATAACAGGAACCAGAGCAGAGGCCCATCCGCCCAATTTCCCTCTACCTCGAAGGACCCTCAAGAACAGGCAAAATCGCCTGGGCCAGAAGCCTCGGAAGCCTCGGACGACACAATTACTTCTCTGACAGAATAAGCTTCAAGGACTTCGACCAAGACGCCGTCTACAACGTCATAGACGACATCAAATACTCGACAGTCCCTACCGAATTAATGAAGAATTTAGTAGGCTGCCAGAGAGATTTCCATGTATTTGTTAAGTTCCAACCAGATCTCACTATTAGAGGAGGAATTCCTTGTATTTTATTAACAAATAGGGACAGTAGTTGGTTAGATGCAATGTCCCCAAAAATGAGAGAATGGTTTGATGTTAATGTAACCACTGTCATGATTAATGAAAAATTTTATTAATTTTATTTATGAAACCACTCAAAATTTTATTTACATACTACATTTCCCTTATCATCAACTATTACATCTTGAGTCACATCACTATTTTTTACACTGATGATTACATTTCGTAAAACATTAGAAAATTCTGCTGCATCTATAACAACTGATCCTCTACGATCAACTTCCTCTTTGCTAACACCAACCTCTGAAATCGACGGACCAGGATCAACATCGCTAGTGTCATCACCACCTCTGCGTACATCAATCTCTGACAAACTCAGACGACCTCTACGTTCATGAATAACTGAACCACTTTCCCCAAAACCTCCTAACAACAAATCTCTTCGCCTCTCCGGTAAACCAACAGACTTAGGTCGTGTCAGAATCGGAATGGCCTTCGTTGGAGGACAATGCCAGACATCAACATTATCATTAGTATATTTTTTAGATAACACAACAATAGAGGGGGCCCTCATTTGCGAATCTTCTGGCATGTCACTCGTAGAATACTTCAGATACCCCTTCATTTTACAATACGTAACCCCCCTCTTAATATTGGAATTTTCAAGTCGATACTTCACCATCCATGGCACCTGTTTGTCGTTAATTGAACAACAACCATTCCCATAATAGACTAACTCGCATTGACAATCTACTGGGAAAATAAAACCATGCCTGCAAACTGTCATTACCGTCTAACCTCCGATCATAAACATTTATTCTGACCAACCCACTAGCATTGGGTGCGCAAAGGGGGGAATATTTTATCAATATTTTATCAACCTTAATACTTTTTTGTTTGTATCTTAACCTCAATTGAGAAAATAAATTAGGCAGTGCAAGTTCAATACAACTGAAATCATTTACCAAAACATCTTCAATAACCCTAGTTTTTATATCTTCCACCTTCATTAACCTGAACATTAAAAATAAAAATACATCAAATTACAATTCTAAACAGTTTTAAAGTACATTTGACTCCTTAAAGTAATTTTGCATTCTTTTCCACTAACAGTAGCAGCCACTAAATATATGGCACCCTTTTGAATGCTTCCAATATTTCCCAACAGCGTATCTTTGTAGTCCGTCCAAACATCAACTGGGAAAAACCGGTTTACAACTTCTATCCCATGACGAATGTACTCTTTGTCCTTGCCACCAACGAGCTTGAATCACATTTTCTTTAGCATCCGAAAACAGTCAGACTGGTCAGGATCAACAATCCAGGTCTCAGGATTACCCACGCCAAAAGTGGATATAAAAGAATGTGAAGCTCCAGAATCAAACAATACTTTAACCTAAGAATTCATAAGGATTAACATACCTTGAATTACTGATGGGTTATCAACATCTTCTTCTTCTTGGAGAGCATACATTCTTCCTACTGCCTGTTGGTTAGTCCCTCTTGGTTTCTTTCCATTTCCAACTCCTTGTGGTTGTGTTCTTGATCGGCCTGCATTCCTAGAGGCTTGTGGCTGCCCCTTGTTGGCCTGAGTATTTTGAGTAGGCTTAGAACCTTGCCCTGGCTGGCATTTGTTGTATTTTTGTGTTCCTCGCTGATCCGTAAAATACTCCCCACCCTAAGGACACTTACTTCAACGATGCCCTTGCTGACCACATTTGAAACACTTTCCTTTCCACTCATTTACAAAGTTTCCTCCTTGCTGGTTTCCTCGATTCTGTCTTTGTTGCTGCTGTAACCCTTCGACATAAGGTGCTGGCGCAATATGGTTTCTGGTGTTGCGGACTGGGCCTCCTCTGCGTGGTTGGTTGTTGTTCCTTGATCGCTGATTTTGAATGCGTTTGGAATTCGCTAACTCCTATTCCACAATTAAAGCTCGATCCACTATTTGAGCATAGGTGGAAAGTTACACTGCGATCAATCTTCCTCTAATGTCTGTGTCCAAGCCCCATTCAAATCGCCTAACCTTATCCTCTTCATTTGCTACTATGGCTGAAACGTATCGTGAAAAAGCTTCAAAACGGTTCGCATATTGAGCGACTGACATTTTTCCTTGTTTCAGTTGGAGGAACTTTTGAATCATTTCTTGTCTTAGCGAGTTAGGAAAATACTTTTCCATGAACAGGTCTTCAAACTGTCTCCAAGTTAATGTCTCTACTTGTCGAGTACTTTTGACCATTTCCCACCAATGATCTGCTTCCCCTTCCATTTGAAATGCTGCCATGGTCACTCTATCTTGTTCATTTCGGATGTCGGAAGTATCTAGCAACTTCTTAATTTGTCTTAACCAAGCTTCAGCTTCATGGGGGTTTGATCCACTAAGGAATTTGTGGGGACGTAGCTTTTGAAATTTTGCTATCATTCCCGATTTGTTTTGATCTTGGTTTTGGGGTGGTATATTGCCTACCCTATCAGCAATCGCACGTATAATTTGAGCGACATCGTCGTCAGGCACTCTATCACCATTGGCGTTATTATTTCTTGTTCGTCCAGCCATTCTGCATGATGGGATTTTCTTGTGATTTATTCATTTATTTATTTGTTATTATTATATGTTACTATATTTATGTGCAAAAAAAAAAAAAAAAAAAATTCATTAATTATACTAGATAAGCTACAACCAGCAAAATACACGCAAACAAAGGAAAAGATTAAATAACATACTACGGGCAAAAGATAGGTCCTACAATCCAAGTTAATTCCTACACTCACAATTCTAAACTAGGCAATTTTACATGTGAGCATATAAAACAATCGGTTAGCCTAGTTTATAATTCCTTTAAGACCCCTTAAAATAGCCAAGGAAAGTCTCTCCACACAAGGGCTTCCGGCTCCCAGGTGGCTTGGAAAAGCCCCATGAATCGCCACAGCACTCTCACGAAGATAGCAGTTTCGCACACACGATGCCCTAGCAGCTGCACCGGCTCCTCCCGATAGGTCCTCTAGTCCTTGAAGTCCACCGACCCATCTTTTCTCACAATTCTGCTTGGGTCGGGCATGATACACTGAAGGCTCCAAAAGTCAAAAAAGTCGCCCACTCTATCGGTGAAACCATCTGGGAAGGGGCCTAATTGGTACACTCATGGAGTCTTTTGTCTTAGAATCTGGACAGGTCCGATATAGGTACCCACCCAACTCTCAGCTTTCCAAGCACAACCTCCTAGGGGATAAAGTCTGACATATACAAAAGAGCCAATCTGCAACCCGTTTCGCACATCCCAACCCTAAAACGTGGCTTCTACACCTCCAGTGCCCTTCTCGGTATTGCCTTCTATAGACTCATCTTCAGTGTCTAACTCAATCACAATAACCTCCAGGGGGTTGTATATTGGTACAACTTCAGACTCAAGTTCAGGCTCAAGTTCAGGATCAGGTTCAGGGTCAAGCTTAGGCTTAGATTCATAGTCTTCTATAGGCATCTCCACTTCTTCACTTGGGTCAGATTCTATGGATTCATAGTCTTCTATAGGCATCTCCACTTCTTCATTTGGGTAAGATTCTATGTCATAGTTTTCCACCGAATTTTCCTCGTTAGAGCTAATGTCTGATGACCCTGACATCCTACAAATAAAAGGTTCTAACTTAGTTAAGTCACTGAAAATTACAAATTAACGTAAGGTTTTCTTAAATGTAAAAATAATAAATTACTACCCATGGCTCAAAGGTTCAATCCTAAGCTCTGATACCAAACTGTGACGCCCCAAATTTTTTTCTTGAAACGTCATAAGATTTAAATAACAATAACTTGCTAGATAAAATTTTAACTACTAATTAGGAAATTTCAAATTCTTACATAGTCAAAGTCCAACAACAAAATAAACCTACAAGTTCACACACAACGTCACAACATAGTTAAACACTAATACAAGAAATAACATGATTTTATTTTTATAAAATCTTGACTCTAAGTTAGCCAAGGTTCGATATTAGCAATAACTCCAATTTCAGCTTCAGTCCCTTCTTCGACATAATCTGGCATGAAACGCCAGGGCAACAAAATATATGCCATGAGTTTTGCAACACAGTAAGAAAACATAACCAATCTACCATTCTTTTTGAGAGAAAATAATGAGATTATAAACACGAGATAATAATATAATCGTAAACATAAATTACAACCATTAAAATACTTCAAATAATTTTAATAACTTAGGTGACCTTTGAAATTTTGCCAAAGATGTTTAACTTACCAACCACTAAGTCATGGCCACGGTTAATTTGGAAACCCCCCCTTGGTCAAATATTTAAGAACTACCAAAGATGCCCACACTCGGAGTTATATACCCAAACCGTGACATCCGTGGTCTGCCCCAAGGGAACGGTCTGCCAGGGGTACGTAACTTCTCTGTGTGCCACCCGCACATCCATCCTTATTCCAAAACCAAATACTGTCCACGTGCCAACTTAGGGTTTTGCGACACAATTTACTTAAAAGTTATTAAAAACCAGGGCTCACCCTGAATATCCGGTATTAACCCTCTATCAGTAACTTTATATGTATACCATTAATCATTTCGGTTAATTTATATATTAAACACAAATTATTTAATTCTCAATCACCAATAATGTTATACCAACTAAAACAAAACTCCCAACAATATACATGTCACACCAAAAATAATTCAACATATAAAAGTTAATAGACAATTAATTTAAACCATGGTATGAACATAATAACTTAGATACAAGAAATAAACCATAATTATACCCATGCACAAATTTTTGGTTTACCAAATTAGACTTAGCATAATATTAAATAAATCACAACACACCCATACATGGATTACTAATTTATAATAGTTGATGGATTAGACCAACACAATATTGAAATGATGATTTTATCCTGTCCAGAAAATTTTAGATTGTAACTTAGGTGTTAAAAATTATAAATAAATTATTTACAAAATCCTAAAATTCATGCAATTGAACAGAATACTCAATAGGGGTGTTTAGGTCACTTTTCAGAAAGAATTTCAGAAAAATAAGATGTAAATAATCTTGTAAAATTTTCAGTAATTTTTATGACACAGATTTGTCACATTTCCTTACATTAATTCCATGCATAAATTTATAGATCAAATCCATAATCTAAAAATTTATCATGAAACTAGACTTTTCAAATTTCTTCTTTTAGTTAGAAATTATCAGATTTGGCTTAGTATAGAATTTTAAATAAATTTTCAAATACATAGTAAAATCTATCTCACACTTTCAGATTTAGTTAAAAATTTGTATAAATTCGTAAAAAACTCAAAAATTGTTTCCAAAATTCCTGGATGAACTAGACATCATTATCAACAACTTTGTAGAAGAAATCATCTCGAAAGTTTGAGTATAAAATTGTCTAAAAATTTGGGTAAATATGCTGGCAGATTCAAAACAGATTATTCTCAACACAGTTTCAGATTTAGTAAAAATATTTGTATAAATTCGTAGAAAGCTCAAAAATTGTTTCCAAAATTCTTGGATGAACTAGACATCATTATCAACAACTTTGTAGTAGAAATCATCTCGAAATTTTGAGTATAAAATTGTCTAAAAATTCGGATCAATATGCTAGTAGATTCAAAACAGATTATTCTCAACACCGTTTCAGATTTAGTAAAAATATTTGTATAAATTCATAGAAAGCTCAAAAATTATTGTCAAAATTTCTGGATGAACTAAATATCATTATCAACAACTTTGTAGAAGAAATCATCTCGAAATTTTGAGTATAAAATTGTCTAAAAATTCGGGCAAACATGTTGGCAGATTCAAAACAGATTATTCTCAACATGGTTTAGACAATTTATCATATATACTGAAAATTTCAAATATATAAAAAAAAAATGAGAGGATTGAGGGGGTTTTCTTACTTAATAATAGGATTCAAATGGGTGATAAAGTGGTAGAAAAATTTTGCTTCCTTAACCTTCCCCTCTTCTTTTCCTTCTACTGAATCTCTCCTCACCCGTATATAATCCTACTTTTGTTTGTATGTGTCCATGAACTAAGTCTACTTATGATATATATAGGCAGATCTCTCTCTCTCTCTTTCTCTTTCTCTCTCTCTTTTCATGATGTTATTTCCTGCCATAAACTTCACTCTACCCAAAAGCCATAATTTGGTGGAATTTACCAAGCCAACATGCAAGTTAACATGTGGCATACCCTTGCCACCGAATCTGATTCTCCTATATATATATATATATATTTTAATATAAATTTATAACAATAATTATTGAACATCAATATCTTATTATTCTTAATAAGGTCTTTGTTAGTGATAGAATTTGGTTAATTTAAAACTAATTTTTTTTATATTATTCCATATTTTAGGTAGGTTCTGAATAACATTAATTTATTTATTTATTTATTTATTTTCTTTTAAGAATAAATTTAAATATGGGTTTTCACAATAACATTAGTTTGTATAATATTTTTTGAGATATATAACACAAATTAATCTTACATAATATGTTTCATATATATAATCACTAATTTGAAATAAATTTCATATCTTAAATATTTCTCACATTCATTTTTACATTGATGTTTCATTGGAAGTTAAAATATATGTATGTATATATATATATATATATATTAACTATAATGGAGTGGAGCAGTTCGATTGGTGGATTCTAAATTTTAAAATTTAAACTAGGGCTGGGCATAGGGTTATCTAACCCTCAAAAACCGCTGAACCCGATCCGAACTGTATACAAATGGACGGTTTTAAGTGTAGAGTAGAGTTGGATGTGGTTTGAATTATTCTTTCATTGCGAGTTGCGGGTGAATTATGGATTTCGTCCGTCTGCACTAAACATTTTTTTTAGACCATCTCCAACGGTTCAGCAAACCTGGCATCAAATTTGAAATTTGGTGAAAAATGTACTTTTTGGAGCTCCAACGGTTTCACTAAATTGGTATCAAAATGAGAATTGAATAAAAAAATCATCAAACTGATAATAGAATACAAGTTTCACCAAATTACTGTGTGTGACCGTTGGAGAAAACCAACCGATCGACCGGTTTTCCTTTCAAATAGTGGGTTCAAACCGGTCAAAAAAGGTTCAAATAGGAAGAAAAAAAAAAATTGCTCATACCGGTACCGGTCGACCTTTCCCTTTTGATGCATCGTTGGAGCAAGTCATATCAAATTGGGAAAATTAGCTTTGTAAACATAAATTTCAGAACATAAACCTTACACTTTGGAGCATTTATCATGTGTATTATCAAGAAATCAAGACAAAATGACATACCTGAATCCATTGATGAACGGTTAAACGGAAGCGTGATTATCAATGAACTCTTTGTTATTGATTATGTTATTGCCTTCTAATCCTTTCCCCTTTGGTGCCTTATGTTTCTCCTTGAGAGGATTTAGGAAAAAATGGCAGTGTTCTTATTTTCCGCTTGGGAAGGAAAAGGGACCATAACCTTTCAAAGGTTGTAATTGGTTTTCAAAACTGAAAGGTTGTGGAAGTTCAAAAGGAATGAAAACCAACTTTAACCATTATTGGTTTTAATTTCTATTTATTGGTTTTCAAAACTGAAAGGTTGTGGAAGTTCAAAAGGAATGAAAACCAACTTTAACCAATATGTTTTAATTTCTATTTCTGCCCCTCATAGAAATAGAATTATACAACTAGTATCTACACATTAGGTCCATAACACATATACCCTTAAGCCTATTAACTAAATTGAATCACTTAAATTGTAGGCTTTTTATAAATGATAACACCACATTTAATTATGTGGTCCCATTGAGACATTATCTAATAGTCTCCCACTGGACCACATATGTATCCTGAAAAATGTGCTTAACTTTAGTGAGCTCAGAAATTTGTTATCATAACTTGAGGGTATCCAAACAATCTTGTCCATTAACTATATTAATATAGGATCAAAACGGTCTTCGTTACATCAATCGTAACTCGACCCACCAATGGTCACGTATACTAATACAGCTAAATGACATAGATCAATCATGGATACGTAGCATGGAAATTACATGTGATGTGATCCATACATGCCTATTTCCAACTGGTCCTACTTAACTTTATTGAGATCAATACTTCACAATACGTAACAGAGCGTAATAAACTGAATATTTCATTTCTGCAGAAATTAATCTAGTTACATAGATAAAACTCAAGGCTAACATAAAACAGTAATATAAATACAAACTCTCACTAAACCAGAATGTTCTCAAATAGAACAACACCCATCTGAGCAGTGTGCTCATGAAAGACCTTGGGTGGTAGTCCCTTCGTAAGTGGATCCGCTATCATGGAGTTTGTCCCAATGTGCTCTATGGAAATCTGTCCACTCTACACTCTTTCTTTTACAACTAGGAACTTGATATCAATATGCTTTGATTTTGTCGAGCTCCTGTTGTTATTGGAATATAAAACTACAGACTTATTGTCACAATATAACTTAAGTGGTCTTGCAGTGCCTTCCAAAATACGCAACCCAGTGACAAAATTCCGCAGCCATATCCCTTGGTTTGATGCCTCATAACATGCTACAAATTCTGCGGCCATGGTGGATGAAGCTATGAGCGTCTGCTTTGCAGACCTCCAAGAAATTGCTCCGCCAGCTAACAGATAAATATAGCCTGATGTGGATTTCCTACTGTCTTGGCATCCAGCAAAATCGGAGTCGGAATATCCAATGACCTCTAACTTATCCGATCTCCTATATGTGAGCATATATTCCTTTGTTCTCTGTAAATATCGCATAACACGCTTGACTGCTTTCCAATGATCCATGCCAGGATTACTTAAATATCTGCCTAACATGCCAACTATAAACGCAATATCCGGACGCGTACATACTTGAGCATACATTAGACTCCCTACAGCCGAGGGATAAGGAATCTTCTGCATTTCTTGAATTTCAAGACTGTTCTTCGGGCATTGGCTGAGACTAAACTTGTCTCCCTTAGCAACCGGGGTTTCACCTGATTTACAATTTTGCATGCCAAATCTATTGAGTACTTTTTCGATATAGCTCCTTTGTGATAATCCCAGAATACCCCGAGAACGATCTCAGAGTATTTCGATTCCTAATACAAAGGAAGCATCACCAAGATCTTTCATTTCAAAATTCTTAGATAGAAATTTCTTGGTGTCATGCAATAAGTTTATATCGTTTGTGGCAAGCAATATGTCGTCAACATATAAAACCAAAAATATGTGTTTACTCCCACTGAACTTGTGATACACACATTCATCAACAATATTAGTTTCAAAACCATACGAAGTGAGAATTTGATGAAATTTAAAGTACCACTGACGAGAAGCTTGTTTGAGTCCATAGATGGATTTAGTCAATTTGCAAACCATATTCTTTGGGTCTCCTGACACAAAGTTTTCTGGCTGCACCATATAAATTGTTTCTTTAATGTCACCATTAAGAAAAGCTATTTTGACATCCATCTGATGCAACTCAAGATCAAAATATGCAACAAGCGCCATAATTGTCCTAAAAGAATCTTTCGAAGAAACTGGAGAGAAAGTTTCTTTAAAGTCAATTCCTTCTTTTTGAGTAAAGCCTTTGGCTACAAGACGTGTCTTATACCTCTCCACATTACCATTTGAATCCCTTTTGGTTTTAAATATCCATTTACAACCTACGGGCTTCGCACCAACTGGTAATGAGACAAGTTCCCAAACTTTATTGTCTTGCATAGACTTATATTCTTCATTCATGGCTTCTATCCACTTATGAGAGTTGGAACTTTCCATGGCTTGACAAAAGTTGATTGGATCATCTTTCGACATTCTATTTTCTACCTCATGTTCCTGGAGATATACAATATAATCATCTGAAAATGCAAATCTCCTTTCTCTGGTGGATCGCCTTAATGGCACAGATTCTTGAGGTTGAGGTTGTAGAGTTTGTTCCTCAAGAACAATTACCTCATCTTGAATGGGGGTTTGAACTATATTATCTTGAACAACATTGTCTGGTTGAGGATCTGAAATTACTTCTCGAGCAATGACAGGTATAGGAACCTGTGATTGGTCAAAAGTAGTAGTAGGAAGTGGGATTACTCCTGCTTCCTCCTCAAAGACAATGTCTCTAACTGGATTTCTCCCCCCAAACTCAACATCCTCAAAAAATGTTGCAATTACCTCATGTTCACATTAAGTTACCAAACAGATAATCTCTAAATAAATTAATTTAATGACAACATCTCAAGATACCTAGCACAACATTAATACCAAGCCTTTGGGTAGTGATATTAACTGTAAGTGGTATTCTTGTTGTAATGATCAAACATTGACAATAAGTTATGTCAAATAACAAATCTATTTTTTGCTGGATTTATTATTCACATTAGGTTTTCTTGACAATTGGCACATGTTTATCACCACAAAATGTGTGTGTAATTCTGCCAAGTCTTAATCATGTCTTTGGACCGATAAATACCCGTATGAGATACACAGACATGAACTTCAAAACATTCCATATAAAACAATCTAGACAAGAGAGATCACTTTTGTGACATCTTGTTTGAATTGACTTATATTGAGAGTGTTAGAAAATTAAATTTCTATAGACGTTGTATGAAATTATATTAAATTTAAAGATTTCTAAATTTGTGACCCCGTATATGTTATATAATCTGCAGCAATTCCAATTATATATATACATATATAAATAGAATTGACGGGTCCAAAAACAAATAGTTTTTTTTTTTTTTATGATGTTCAAAATTAAACCGATCAAATCGCAAGATATATCTATATATATATATATATAAATACATGATGTTCATCCATTTGAGAGAAAAAAAAAACTGCCCACCGAATCATTTTACAATTCCAGAAAACAGATTGCCATTTTCACAGAACAAAACAGGAAAAAATAGAATTTACATCCATAAGAAAATTCAGAATCTGATTCCAGGAAACTAAATAGAATGAATAAAGCATATCAATTCTGATAAGACACATGATATGCATGCTTTGATACCAATTGTAAACATAAATTTCAGAACATAAACCTTACACTTTGGATCATTTACCATGTGTATTATCAAGAAATCAAGACAAAATGACATACCTGAATCCATTGATGAACGGTTAAACGGAAGCGTGATTATCAATGAACTCTTTGTTATTGATTATGTTATTGCCTTCTAATCCTTTCCCCTTTGGTGCCTTATGTTTCTCCTTGAGAGGATTTAGAAAAAAATGGCAGTGTTCTTATTTTCCGCTTGGGAAGGAAAAGGGACCATAACCTTTTAAAGGTTGTAATTGGTTTTCAAAACTGAAAGGTTGTGGAAGTTCAAAAGGAATGAAAACCAACTTTAACCATTATTGGTTTTAATTTCTATTTATTGGTTTTCAAAACTGAAAGGTTGTGGAAGTTCAAAAGGAATGAAAACCAACTTTAACCAATATGTTTTAATTTCTATTTCTGCCCCTCATAGAAATAGAAATTATACAACTAGTATCTACACATTAGGTCCATAACACATATACCCTTAAGCCTATTAACTAAATTGAATCACTTAAATTGTAGGCTTCTTATAAATGATAACACCACATTTAATTATGTGGTCCCATTGAGACATTATCTAACATTTTTTACTCAAATTTAGTGAAAAATTTGGTTAACCGTTGGAGATGCTCTTATATTATTATTTAAGAACCTGGGTGCTTTCGGCCATGAGTGCTTTAAAAGCTTTCCTCACTATTGACTTAGACCATCTCTAACGGTTCAGCAAACCTGGCATCAGATTTGAAATTTGGTGAAAAATGTACTTTTTTGAGCTCCAACGGTTTCACCAAATTGGTATCAAAATGAGAATTGATCAAAAAAATCATTAAACTGATAACAGAATACAGGTTTCACCAAATTACTGTGCGTGACCGTTGGAGAAGACCAATCGGTCGACTGGTTTTCCTTTCAAATAGTGGGTTCAAACAAGTAAAAAAAAAAAAAAATTGCTCTTATCGGTCAACCGGCCGGTCGATTAATCGGTCGACTCTTCCCTTTTGATGCACCGTTGGAGCAAGCCATATCAAATTGGAAAAATTAGCTTTTTTTTACTCAAATTTAGTGAAAAATTTGGTTAACTGTTGGAGATGCTCTTACCTATTGTCCCTTTTAGCCAATTCTTATAGAATGTTAGCTTGTAAAACTCTTTCACTGTGTATACATATATATACATAATATATATATATATATATTATTTGCAGTTGCTGTGTAGGATATTTTATATATTAGTTCTTATTTAATTTTTATTATAATTTTTTCTAATTCAATTTTAATGTTAGTTTGAATGTTTTGCTTGTGTTAGAAATTAATTTTGTTGTGTTTTTAATATTATAAGTTTTAATTAATTAATTATTGATATTCTAAAGTAGGAAAAAAACAAGTCCAAGTTTACTTTTTCAAAGAATAAGTACAATTCGTATATTCTAAAGTAGGAAAAAAACAATTTCAGGGGTGGTTTGAGATGATCTAAATAAGTGTATTTTTTGATTTTTTATAAAAAAATATACAAAAAAAAGAAAAGTGATGTGATAAAAAAAAGATAAAAAAATAAAAAATATGTACTTATTAATACATCCCAATCAATTTTTTAAAAAATAAGAACAATGCGTAAACCGCCTCCATATCTGCTAATCGTATCATTATAACTTACAACTCACACTACGGATACGTTCAAATCGCAAACCAAACCGTCCAAAAAAAAATTTGCGATCATCTATAAAACCACAACAACCTTGCTGCAGACCTCCAGTGAGGTGACGAGCCCTCACTGGCTGAAATTCAAAAAATAAAAAAAAAAAATAAAATAATTTTTTTTTGATCCAATCATAAGGTGCTACCTCAGTGGGGATCGACCCCAGTGGGGTCCAAGCATTTTTCAAACCACAATTAGAAAAATATGAATTGATGCAAATAGGCGAGATTTTAACGAATTAAACAGCATTATACACAATCCTACTTGTATATATTCCTAGAGCCTCCTTAGGTTACGACGGGAGAAAGGGAGAGAGGAGCCGACGCCGACTCTCGCGTTATCTAGCCCAAAACCCTCTTCTCTCTCTCTCTCTCTATCTAGGGTTTCATAAAATCCCTCATAAAATGAGCAACAAAGATCAGCTCGACTTGTCCGATCTCGGCGCCGCCCTCCCCGCCGCCGCCGCCGGTAATTTCAAACCCACCACGTCAATCTCTCTTTCCTCTCTCTACCTGTACAATCTATTTACATGGTTGTGCTTAATCGAAGCTGTAATCTATTTTCATTTTTGTTATTGTTTGTAGCACTTAGTGCAGAGGATCGTGCTGGTCTTGTTAATGCCCTAAAGGTTTGTTTCCGATGTGTTTATTTAGAAATTAGGGTTTTTTTTTTTTAAAATTGATTGATTGGGTATTTTTTATTTTTGTTGCAGAATAAGCTTCAGAATTTGGCTGGGCAGCACTCCGATGTTCTCGAGACTCTGCCCCCGAAGATTCGGAAGCGAGTTGATGTTCTCAGAGAACTTCAGGTTTGGTTTGAATATTTTTGATCTTACTGATAAGATTCAAAATTGATGTTGTATTTTGTTTTACAGATGTTTTCTTGTTTCAAGTCTTGGTCTAGTTAGTAATATTCTTGGGTTGAGTTGGGTTAAGTACACATATGGCAATTACTGAGACTTTCCTGTGGTTTCTGAAATTACACTGCCTTCACTGTCAAATTGTCGATAACCCTTGCAATATAAAAACTTAAAAGGGAAAATTACACACACACACACACACACACACACACACACACACACACAAAAAGGACTCTATAACAAAATAAAATTTTAAATTTGTCAATTTAAAATTTTAAACTTTTGATTGAATATAAACCTTTACCTATTTATTTTAAGTAAAATCAACCTAAAAGGTATTTTAATCATTAAACCCAATGGAAACGGTATGTTAGGTTTAGATTGGGTTTAGTGACTAATTTTTTCCTTCCTAATTTGACAAAAGTGAAACCTTATGGTTTATTTTGATATAATGGTTATACCCTAGATTTTTTTTATAAAAAATAATATAAAAATTGTTGTCATTAAGTGTGGAGGTCCCTGTAAGTCATTATGCAACATGCAGGTCTCTATAACTCACAATGCAATAGTGTGACCAGCTTAGAATTTTCAATTTTTATTCTCTTCCTATTTCATCATGTATGGGTTTCGAACGTCTTGAGATATGTACTATTGATTTGTACATGAGAATGTTACAATAGACTGAATGGAGTTCCTGTTTTTGTTAATCTTGAAAAAGTTTTATTATTCATTTTTTCACTTGAAATTCTAGAGAGGTACTTCGACTTCGAGAATCACTTCCATGACAGAACCAGCTTTTAGAATAGTGGAACTAGGAAAAGTGGCTAGAGTTTATACTTTGTCGAGAATAAGCCTTGACATTTAGGAATGAATGAGCTTGTACTGCATTTCTATTTTGAACTGAGAATATGCACAAATTATGTAGCTCAGTTTCTATTCAGGAATGTGTCAATAATGTTGAATTGCTGATTATATGGATATTTATGGGAATGTCCTCGTTGGGTCTTTTGACATATTGTGGCCTTCATTCTCTTGAACATTTGATATATAAAGGGTTTCAAAATGTGTGTATGTAGATTTCTTGGGTGTGTTGAAGTGTAATGTTTTGCTGTACCATGACATGTTATAAATTTTCAGAGCCAACATGATGAGTTGGAGGCGAAGTTTTTTGAGGAGAGAGCAGCCCTTGAAGCTAAATACCAGAAGCTTTATGGACCACTATACGATAAGGTATGGAGAATTTGGTTCATTAAATGACCTGTGTATTGTTGTTCAACATTCTTGTTTTTTTTAATGATTTTCCCAAGTACGATATAATTTCTTGTAATTAAAAGTTCAAATTTATGTGAATTGCCTATTTGTTTGGTCAACATAGTTATTCTTTGTTGCTTGACTTGTAATGTGATTGGACATGTTGCAGAGGTTTGAAATTGTAAATGGCGTTGTAGAAGTTGAAGGAGTTACAAGTGAAGCCACAATGGACCTCGAGGATGATAAGTCTACAGAAGGTAACTCACTTTTTTAGAAATTGTTGGATTCTCCTTGTCTCTTTTGTTGGGAAACTATACACGTTAAAGTCTGATTTTTTTCACTGATGTGTCTAAAGCTGAGAAAGGTGTTCCTGATTTTTGGGTCAATGCAATGAAGCATAACGAAGTATTAGCTGAGGAGGTAAGAGATATTACAATCAACCACTCTTTTCCCCTTCCTATCCCCATGCCCTACCTTTTTTTTTTTATAAATCGTTTTGGCTATTAATCTAAGTTGAGTGTGATTTGTTGCCCCTTGTTTAGATCTCAGAGCGCGATGAAGAGGCCCTCAAATATCTTAGAGATATCAAATGGTGTAGGATTGATAATCCCAAGGGCTTTAAGCTTGAGTTCTTCTTTGATACCAACCCTTTTTTCAAGAACTTGGTTTTGACAAAAACATATCACATGATTGATGATGATGAACCTATTTTAGAGAAAGCAATAGGGTAAGCTTCTATTTTTTTGTCCTTAAACTTTATAGTTGCTCTAAAATCTCACATTTTTGTTTGGTGCTTTGTAGAATGGAGATTGAATGGTATCCAGGTAAATGCTTGACTCAGAAGATCCTGAAGAAGAAGCCGAAGAAGGGGTCCAAGCATGCAAAACCTATTACAAAGACTGAAAAATGTGAAAGTTTCTTCAACTTCTTCAGCCCTCCTGAGGTTCCTGAGGATGATGATGATATTGATGAAGATACTGTATGTTTAGCAGCTTTATTCACACCAGAATACTTGTTGAATCCATTGTGAATTATAATCTGGTTTCTTTTCTAATTGATTCAATTCGATTGATTTACAGGCAGAAGAACTTCAGAACCAAATGGAGCAAGACTATGACATTGGGTGAGTCACCCATTCTGTTTTCACTTTTCAGTTCTGGATGTTGCATACAATAAATGAATGTGATCAAAATTTTAAGGATTGTGTTAAATTGGTTATTAGTTTTTAAGAATGGGGAAAGTGGGTCTTAGTAGGACAAGATTTTGGGAGGAATGTGGTTCTGTTAACTCCCTCCTGATCTTTTTTTCTCCTTTGGTATGTGCGTGGTGAGGGAATCATGCCTAATTTTTGTATAGATTAATCTTTTAAAGAGGATCCTTTTACTTTTGACTATAATGGAAAATGGCAGTGGGAAATTTGTGAGATTGGGTTTCTTGAAAAGATCAATTGATATATAAAAGATTATGGAGACACTCTTTCACAACTTATGTCAAGCGAATTAATATGATGCTTGGGTTGATATATGCAGTTCAACCATTCGGGACAAAATTATCCCCCATGCTGTCTCATGGTTTACGGGGGAGGCAGTTCAGGGGGATGACCTTGAAGACATAGATGACGATGATGATGAAGATGATAATGATGATGAAGAAAATGAGGATGAGGAAGATGAAGATGAAGATGAGGACGAAGATGAGGACGCTGACGAAGATGAAGATAAGTCCAAATTACTCACGAAGAAGGTAACATGTACAAAATTTTAAACAAAAGCCAAAGTTGCCTCCTTCCCAGTGTTGATTTTCAATTTCTGAACATACTAATACTTTATTTCCCTGTTTCTTGTGGGCTGTTTGATTGGGATTTTCAAGCAGTCATCTGGACCAAAGGTGAGAGATGTTATAACTACTTAATTTGGTTTTTTACTCTGCACAAAATGTAAATATTTTGAACGGTGTGTGCTTTTGGATGACATCTGTTTTTGCTGTGAATTATAGAAGAGTATGCGAGCACTAGCTAAGGAAGGTCAGCAGGGTGAGCGTCCGCCAGAATGCAAGCAACAGTAGTAGGTATCAGATTGCAGACATCATCTCCGTCTGGGAACACAGTGGGGTATGTTGTCCTGAGATTTTGAGAGTTTTGGGCCTTTGATTTCTCCCCTTGTCTGTTAAAGTTGTCTGGTTCTCTCTCTCATTTTTTCTTGTGAGGAACAGGTCTATATTTTGTTGGGTATCTTGGGATTTCGTGGGCTGGGGCTGTTGTGTATTTTATTCGGAAACTAGCGGAGCATGTCTTTGATTTGGTCTACAATGATTTTAGTTTTTATGTTTCTTTTTTGTTTACTTTCATGAGTAATTAGGAAACAGAATCGAATTTAGTTTCATGGGTTGGGATTTTTGTTTTTATTGTTTTCCCGGTTACGACATAGTTGATCCATTCGGTGCAAATTTTTACTTTTATTTTGCTAAATACTTGATTTATATTTTGGTCATAATCTTCTTTATGTTATGGGATTTAATGTAAATTTGATATATAAATTTTTCCTTGAATTCAAATTGAAGTTTTTCAAATGCGGGAAAAACTAATCTCAAACTCGATGGTTTAATTTCGAATTCAGTTTGGTTCATACTTGTTTGACTAATTTTGATCAAGTTGAATTGAAAAACCCAGACTGGGCAGGGCTTGTGTCTTGTTGTTTGTGAAGTAGCATAAGTAACATTTTGTGCTGTGGTTTTAAATTTTATGAAGATATGTTTGATATTCTTATTTTATCCCATTCTTTTCCTACTAATATCTAACAATTCTTAAAAAATAATAAATCTCAAACCATGGATTGAGGTTCATTTACATTCTCTACCCTAGAGATCATACAATTCATAATTAAAGTTGTACAATTTTTTTTTGGCAAAGTCAAAATATGAGAGAACACTGAGCATGAGGTGGAATAGACTTGAGTAAGTGGGGGTGTAACAATGAAGTCTTGCTTTAGAGAAGGAAGTTTTCCTTCCACCATCTCATTCTACTCCGCATTTGCTGTAAAGATGTATTATTTTTTATATATATAAAATATGTATTATTTTTTTAAGGATAAATTATAAATATATTTTTTTGAGATTTGTTTAAAATAAAAATTGCTTGCTATGGTTTTGAAAATTTCATCTCGCCTCCTGTTGTTTTGAATTTTATAACAATTGGCTTATTATACTAATAAATCAAGTCAATTAATAATTTTTAACGATATTAAAAATTTATTTCAATTAATAATGTAGATAATTTTATTATTGTATAAAAGAGTAATTAAAAATTTTATTTTGGATTAATTACATTTTATCCCTTTGTAATTTATCTCAAAAACACATTATTCCTTTTAAGTTTAGGAATATACACAAACTCTTCATGATTTGGGGTAAAATGTAAAACTAAAAACTGTTATAAATAACAGCGCGTGTAACTCAACACTGATTAAAATGCATGGTAACAATGTTAAGGGTAATTTTATTTATATACGCCTAATTAGTTTAGGACATATCTTTTCTCAATTAAACACACTTATTAATTTATTTATTAATTAATTTTTTCAATTCACATATTAAAAATTATAATTATATCTTTCACTTAAATATTATTAAACCCATAGCATTTACCCTTCCTTTCCATATACTTTTGATTTACCCAACTCAAATATTATTAAACACATAGCATTTACCCTTCCATATACTTTTGATTTACCCAACTCAAATATTATTAAACACATAGCATTTACCCTTCCTTTCCATATACTTTTGATTTACCCAACTTGTAAAGACAAGCTAGCATGGTTTTAATATACAACTGTAGAAATATCTACCTGAGCCACCATCTTCCTCAATAGTCCCTTAACTAGAAGTTCACTATCCGTACACACCAGAACATTGCCCAATCCCCAAGATTCCAACTATTGCAGCGGCTTTTTTTGGGGTTTAATTTTTAGGAATATATATATATATATATATATATTAGGGTTTAATTCCAGCCATTGCTGCGCCAGAAATTGTAGAAATATATATATTAGGGTTTAATTTTTTTAAATCAAAAAGTATATATAGAGATTTTTTTGTTCTTAAAAAATGTATACAGAGAATTTTTCTATATAATATTATGACTGTTGTTGGATGTTTATTATGGTCATTTTTATATAGGATATAATTGTCCTTAAATTAATATTTTATTAAGTGTGTGCCTTGAGTTAATTAAGTGTGTGAAAATAAAATTTTTCTAATGTTAAAGATATAATTTGAAATCAAAATTACTGTAATATCCTCATTTCCTTATTTCCTTACCAACAACTTATTATGTTACCCATCATCACCAAGAACTCAACCCAGAGCCACCATTGTTCTAACACCACTGCTACGCACCTCATGGCCGCATCCCCTCTCATCGAAGCACTACCATTACCACCTCTTATGATTTCCTATTGATTTGGTAAAGGTTGCTACGATCGCCAAAGTTCTCGAATTCAAACAAATTTGTGTCTGTTCGAACTTTCATGTCAAAACCTATAAATACCTCACCCATCTGAGAGTCGAATTGAATTCTAATTACAACAAAAATAATTTTGAAATTAGAGTTGATTTAGAGTCAAATTCTTCAGAATTTTGTTCTGTTTTCAAGTTCCTTTTTCTTCATCATTTTCAATATTGCATAAACTGTCTGTAAGTTCTTAAATTTTGTTTTGTGTACAAATTGTAATTTGTTAAATTATTTTCGAATCATTTAATGTTTTTTAGACCAAACAGAATACCCCCATATCATCCATATATTTCTAACAGTATTTAGTCAAGGTTTCATAATGCAAACAACAAAATAATTTGACAAAATTTATAGCATTAATAGTGTACGGGGAGAAAATATTCGCCGCTCTCCGTAGTCCTTGTATCCAAGCCCCGTGTGACGTTGCTTAACCTGAGAACAGAAAGACGGTGAGCTGTCCGACGGTGTGCTGCCGAATAAACCCTCTGGCGTTCAAGTTAGCACAGTCAGAGAAGAAGAGAGAAGGCAGAGCACTTTCTAGAGAGAGAGAGTATGTCAAAAATAGTTTACCTTTAACGGTACATGCTCTTCCTTTTCAAGGCTGGCCATGCAGCCTCAGAGATTGTGGGCGCATTACCTCTGCTGTCCTTCTCTAGATAGGCAGCTGTGTTCCCCTCTACATTTCTTACACGTGTAGAGACCAAAACCTCCAAACAATATTTGTTGAACCGCCAAACGGTATTGACGTATACCAGGAGTGGGTTTCCTTCTTCTCATCATTGGTCCATGTGGCATATTAAACCGAGCTATTACTTGGTGAGACATAAACATTATGATAGATAGCCACTATTGAGCAAAACAAAACCGGTCCATCAGAATCGACCAGATATGGGGTGTGCCGCTCGGCATCTCGGCCTTATATCGCGGCCTCATGGATTGTCTGTTTTTACTACCGTAGTCCGAACCATCTACAGCTCGGCTCCACCGTGAGCTTGTTCGGCCAAGTCTGGCCCAACACCATAATTCGCGTGGGTCAAACTCGGTTTGGCATCGTGTTCTGTCTCAGCTCGGCCAAATACATCTCAGACAATCCTAACCTAGCTGTAGATGTGCTCGAAAGTCTCGGGCTTCGTGTGCGAAATGGCGCGAAATCCCGGTTTGTTCATTAGCTTACTACAGTTCGAACTCAATGTTGCGGTTTTGAATCTAATTTCGCAAAATGCAATGCAAGATTGATAAATCACCAAAGAGTCCAAATCCGACAAATCGTTTTGGAAAACTGATTTTTATAAAGAAGTGCCAAACATAGACTGCTTTGCCAAATACAGAGTCGCCACCTAAATATTTTTGTTTTGGAAAATTTAGGAAACCTTGACTCGTGCCTAAGGCCACGTGTCCGTCATCACCAAAGTTGCCTCGGCTCGGGAACTTAGGTACAAGATGGGAAGGTCATGCAATAAGCACCCCCGCTCGTCCGATCAAAGATCGGCCTGTACTAAGCATGATATATTGTTTTGAAAACATATGTGTTCTTATTCTGGTTATTAGCTAGAATTACTATGCGATGCGCACAACACACAAGTATAGACTAGATCGCCTAAGTTGGAACAAAACATCTCATGCTTGTTTGAAAATGGTTTAAAGGTGCTACTCGCAAGTAGGCTAAGACGTGGATTTGCCACCCTCAAGTGGGCTTAAGAAAACATGATTTTGTCACTCTCAAGTGGGCTTAAAACTGGCATTTCGATGAATTGTTCCAATTCAAGTAATCCAACCTTCACCCACAGGCATTCAGACAGTTATATCGCATAAACAGTTAGCCTCATGGTAAGCATGCTATCATGTTAACACTCACACTCATGCAAGATGCTAAAGCATAAAAGCTTACCTAGTACTCCGAGCCAAAACAATAGCTAGTTAGTAATCAATGCATGATCCTAGCTATGTTAAGGTGTCTAATGCAACACATGCAAAATGCAACTACAAATAGACTTGGCTATTCTAAAATGGCATATGAAATGCAACTTGATAATCTGTATTCAAGTAGGAATTGAAATATAATGCAGTTAGTATGATGCGCTGAGCCCGGTGCATGCAATATAAGTGAATGATGCAAACATGTATAGCATAAGGATGCTAATTGAATATGACCTAGAACTAACCATCAAAAGTAGGTAAATAAAAGAGAGAAAGACGTGGGGTTGGAAGACATTCACACACGCACGCACACTTATTACACAATTGTGCCTTCTTGACGGAGGGTCCAAATGAATAATACAAACCAACTAATTAACTAACTAACAAGCTAATTAATTATTACACAACTCTTAACTAATTAAGGAAATTAATTAAGCTACAAAGCAGTTAAAGCGGCCTCGAGAAGAGGGACATATGCATGCTTGGTCGGCTTTGCTCGGAAATCCGTTGCCATGCCCCATGTTGCCTCTATTTGCACCTCTGAGAACTGTGAAAAATATATGTGATGCCTCTGAACCACTTCATGGCCATGCTGAGAGGCCATCGGCCAAAGGAAAGGTTTCATCGACCACTTATGAAGCTATCGGCCAAACACTTTTAGCCGATCGACCATCTCTTTCTGTAAAATGCTCCTTTTCCTGCAGCAGAGGACAAACAGAGGTATGTCAATACATTTGCAAGACAATGTTTGCAACTACACCCCTTATCATGTTTAAGACTCAAAGGCGTGTAGTGCTCGACCCTCGGGCCACCAATCACGCATTTCGATGCATGATGGCCAAAGGAGACAAGTGTGCAATTCAATATGGAATGAATGCACAAAAACACATGAATGCCTCACACTCTATCATGTTGGATCAAGAGTGTCGGCGACCGAGGATTGAGGCACATTTCGTCACTTCAAGTACGAAACGTCCCTTGTTCCTCGTATTTGGTTTGACAACCCAAACCAAACACAATGCAATGCGTATAACATAGGCATGCCAAATGCAATATAATAAGCATGTAAAAAGAATGCAATGAAACCTAATCATGCAAATATGCAATGCAACCTTAAACAAGTAGGTGACAATACGCAGACTAACAAGTATGCAAAATGCAACCTAAACATACAAACGTGCATGGTATGCAAAGATGGATAAGCATGCAACATGGAAACTAGCAAGCATGCAACAACATACAAAGATGGACTTAAACTAAAGATGGATAGACCTCAGCCATACCCAAAATCAGTGGCCATAATGATATGGAAATGATGTAATGAAATGCAAAATAAGCATACATGCCAATTGGCCTACAAACAAGGCAACAAGACACCAACTCTTAAGAACACTTAAAGAGTGAAAAGTGTGGGCACGCGAAAAGTATTATAAGCTTTGAAATCATGCATGGAATGGTGCCAAACCATCCAAGCTACACAAGTATGGCATGCAAGAGGCTCAAAACTTGAAGATAGCAAATGGACTTACACTAGGCTATGTAAAACATGAAGCCAATGGCCTAAGCAAACCAAAACAGTCCTAAAGCGTACCAAGGTGAGTCTAAAACATGCATGGACCAAGGCCAAAACAAGTCAACATGAAAGGCCAAAAGCATGAAGCATGCAAGGCTACAAAGGGGTGTTGCACTACACCTATCAAGACCAAACATGGCATGAATTAACCAATGAAAATCAGAGTTATGACATGTCAAAATAAGCCCAAAAATCCACTTAGATGGCATCCCAAAGACCCAAATATGATGGCATGCACAATGATCCAATCATGAGGCATAAACACCAACTCTTCAAAGCTTTGAAAGGATGACAAGTGCAAGTGTATGGCTACACTACATGGACTGAAGTCACATTTCAAATGATGCCAAATCATGTAAATGGTCCAAGTAATGCATGCTAATGACTTGGACACTCAAAGCTAACAAGCTAGAATGTATGGTAGCTATACAAAGCAACGCATGTATGATCACAACAACATGAAACAGAGCTTTAGCATGCTGAAATATGAATAAAAGCTCCTTTGGGTCGAGCCAAAATCATGCTAAAACCATAGCTTACAACACAAAGCATGTTAAGGCAATAGAGAGAATTACACTACAAGTGTATGGTGCATGCAAGAGACCATTAAACCAACCTTAGACAGAGGTGTAGCATAGCAAAATAACACCAAATACTTGTTGAAATGTAGCCAAAACAAGCTAAGTAAACATGCTACTATTATGAGCCATCAATACAAGCAAATGAGAGACAAGGAGAGAGGGGTTGTAGACACTCCATTTTTGACCGTCCTCAAGACTTGGACGTCATCGTTTGAACACTCGATGATCATCCATGTTCATGTTCGTTTTGAGTTCCTGGAGGTCTCGGTCGCGCGCCTTGCCTCAAGATCTCTTAACTTGCCTGTTCTGTGCTTGGTTTTGCACCAAGGACTTGTGTTTTGTACTTTTGAGGGCGGGAAGAGGCATGTTAGCCGTCCCTGAAACCCACCGGCCGTGGCATGATGCCACCGGCCTTGCCATTTTGCTACCGACCAAATGTTTGGTCGGTCGGCATTTATTTTTGTGTATCGACTCTTTGTGTGGGTTGACCGACCATTTATTTGGCCGATTGACTTCTTTTCTGGCCGGTACCACATTGTTGCCTCTTGCAGGCATGGTGCATGCCAGCTGTGCCAGCTGGGATGCACAGAGCCTCCCCCCACACACGCGTGTGGCTGTTTTGGCCCCTTTGCCCTTTTTTTTGATCCAAACTTCTTTTAGAAGATTGCACCCTTTGCTCAAGCTTCTTGAGGAAGCTTGACCTTTTGTCTTAGCTTCCTCAAGAAGCTTGGACCTTTGGGATAGCTTCTCTTAGAAGCTTGGTCCCTTTGACCCTTTCATTTAGCTTCTTTAAGAAGTTTCAAGCCTTTGCCTTGTCTATATAAGGAGACATCTTTTCTCCATTTGAGAGGTTCAGCAAAACCAGACCTTGTATGATATATATTTCATATATATCACTCTCTCTCTCTATATATCTCCCTCTCTCTCTTCATTTGTGTGTGTTAGAGAGCCAAAAAGTGTAGTTTGTTCTTAGTTTTGCACTAGAACACCTACTATTACACCATACTTCGACTTGGGAGGTGTTGAGAGGTTGTTCTTGGAGTTTTGAGCTGGTTTTGATCATAAGGAAGAGGCTGAGGTTGCTATTCTTCAAGTGTTCTTCAAGGGTAACACTATTTGCTTTATATTCTCTAATCTTGCACTAGTTTTTAACCCACTTTGCATGCTGTTTTAGACTTTGTGTATAACTTGAAAAAGTCTTGTATTTGCATGCTTAAGATCTTTTATTAAGGTCATTTTGTTGTTTGAGGTCGACCTCCCCCTCTTAGGTCTTGTTTGGCTCTTTTTGTGCTCTCTTTGTTAAGCTTTGAATACTATTGTGTTTTGGCCTTCTCACCACTGAAATCCAGTGGATTTTCAGTGGTGATGAAGAGGGTTTGAGGTCTTGCATAGGGGAGGGGCACCCCTCTCCCTTTGTCTCTCTTTTGTTTGCATTTTTGGCTTATAAGGGTAGCATGCATGCTTAGTTGCTTTTGGCTTCATTTCAGAGGTGTTTGGGTGTTATTGGGTCATATTACATCTCTGTTTTTGATTGGATTCATGCCCCTTTGCATGCATAATATACTTGATTTGCATTCCTCCTCTTTGCCTAGAAATGCATCTTGCCTTTAAGACCATCATGCATGCATGTTCTTGCCTAACTTTGTGAAGTTCTTGGTCATATTTCATCATGCTTGAGGTCTGTTAGGCACTGATTTGATCATATTTGCCATGTTTGGTATAACCTCTTTGCATTTCGGCTTGTGAGCCTTTAGTGTGTGAGTCATGAGCATGCTTGAGTTGGGTTGTTTTAGTGATTTGGAATCATTTCTCATGCCATTTCAGTTCCTAATCCATGCGTGTATGCTTGCATTCATCATCCCTTTCATGCCTTGAAGTGTTGTTCTTTTTTGCCTTGAAATAGGTCTTAAATGCATGCCTCTTGGTTTGTGTCCCTTAGCTGCCATATCAATGGGTTTTGGAGGTCCTTTTTGCATGCTAAAACTTTGTTTTGTATTGAAAAGTTCATGCCATGTTTGCTTGGGGTAGATGTCGAGTAATGCCCTCTTTTGTGTCCTTGAATGCCTTCTATCTTACACACATCCCCTAGCATGTTTTGGCATCATTCTTCGCATGCTTTTCAGAGTTTAACATGAGTGTTTAATGTCCATGTATATCACCTTTGAGTGTTCTTGAGAGTAGCCTTCCATGCTTGGGTTTTTGGCTTATTGGTGTGCATGTTTGCATGAGCACTTGTCCATCATTTTTGGCACTTTTGGCCACTGTTTTGGGGTATGGCTGAGGCCTCCCATTTTAGTTTAAGACCACCCTTATATATAGTTGCATACTTAGCATGTTACATGTTGCATTCCATTAGTTGCATGCTTGCATTATGTCTTGTTTGCATGTTTGCATATTATTTAGTTAGTTGCATCACATAGTCTTGTTGCATGCTTGATATGTTCATGTTTAGCTTGCATGAATAGGTAGCATGGCATTGCATTAGGTGCATTACTTTGCATTGTATATGGCATACATCGCATTATATTTTGCTTTGTTTGGGGTGTCAAACCAAGTATGAGGATTGAGAAGTGTTCGTACTTGAAGTGACGAAACACGTTTCAATTCTCGGTCGCCAATGCCCTTGATCTCAACATGATAGGGCATTGGCACTCATTTGTTTTGTTGAATGCATTTACATTGATTGGCAAACTTGGTGTCTTAGGCCATCATGCATTAGAATGCGTGATTGGTGGCTCGAGTACCAAGGGCCACACTCCCTTGAATCCATAACATGATTGGAAGAGTGGCCATGCACACATTTGCTTGAAAATTTCATGCCATACACTGCTTGCCCTCTGCTGCTGTCAACTGCAGGATTCTGTAGGAATAAATGGCCGACCGGCCATCTCTAGTGCCGACTGGCCAGCAGTGTCTAGCCGATGACACCATCTTTGGTCGATAAGCCTGTTCCCATGGCTGGTGACCTTTTGTTCTGGCCAGTGGCACTCCACAGCACTCAGAAGGAAGCTCAAGGCAATTCTGGGGACTTTCATAATTTTCAGAGGGGTGAGGCAATGTAAATAGAGGCAACAGTGGCATGGTACCGGGTTTTCGGGCAAGGCAGATCGAGCATGCATCATCCACGCATCCCGAGGCAGGGCTGCGGCCACCTTCCTTCTGCATTTAATTTGTTAAATAATTAGAAGTTCTGTAATAATTAATTTAGTAGTATTCCTTTGGTTGTGTAATATTTATTCGGACCCTCCGAGCGAGGGCAATTGTGTAATAAGTGTGTGTGAGTGTGTGTATGTTTTCCAACCCCCACTTATTTCTTCCCTTTTATTTATTAGCTTTCGATGGTTAGTATTAGGACATATTTAAATTAGCATACCTTATGTTATGCATGCGTGCATTCATACATTTGTCTTGCATGCACCGGGCTCGGCGCATCATGCTAACTGCATTGTATTTCAATTCCAAATTGAATACGTGTTATCTGTTGCATTTCACATGCCATGTTTAGGATAGCCGAGCCTGTCTAGATTGTATCTTTGCATGTGTTGCATTAGCCATTTTAAACATGAACTAGGATCATGCATATGATTACTAACTAGTTTCTGTTTTGGCTTGAAGTACTCGGTAAGCATTTATGTTTTAGCATCCTTGCATGAGTGTGAGTGTTGCCATGATAGCATGCTTACCATGAGGCTATATGCTTACGTGTTATAACTACCTAAATGCCTGTGGGTGAAGGCTGGGTTACTTAAATTGGAACAATGCATTGAATGCAAGTTTTAAGCCCACTTGAGAGTGGCAAAATTCATGTCTTAAGCCTACTTGCGAGTAGCACCATCAAACCATTTTTAAATAAACAAACATGACATGTTTCGTTCCAATTTAGGCGACTTAGTCTATACTTGTTTGCTGTGCGCATCACGTAGTAAATCTAGGCTAATAACCGGAATAAGAACGCATAATATTTTCAAAACTAGATATCATGGTTAGTAAAGGTCGATCTTCGGATCGGGCGAGAGGGAGTACTCATAGCTGACCTTCCCCAATCGTACCCAAGTTCCCGAGCCGAGGCAACTTTGGTGATGACAGACACGTGACCTTAGGCAAACGAGTCAGGGTTTCCTAAATTCCCCCAAAATAAAATATTTAGGTGGTGACTCTGTATCTGGCAAAGCAGTCCATGTTTGACACTTCTTTACAAAAATTTGTTTTCCAAAACGATTTGCCGGATTTGGACTTTTTGATGATTTATCAATCTCACATTGCACATTGTGATATCAGATTAAGAACCGACACAAATCGAGTCCGAACTGTAGCATGGGGCCCAAGGGTGCGTCTACAGGGGTGTCCCTCTCCTATTCAAGACTCTAACACTACCTTTCCACCACTAAAAATACTCTGGATTTCAGTGGTAGAAAAGTCATGCAAAGGCAAGAACAAGGGCCAAAATGGATGACTCAAAACAAGGCCAAACAAGGCGTAAGAGGGGATAGACAACCCCAACCAAAAAGTGACCTTAAACATTCATCTCAAGCACACAAAAACAAAAATTTTTGCAGTTTATAGTCAAGCTTAAAACAATATGCAAATAGGTCTAAAAGCTTAAGCAAGAATGGGGAATTAAAAGGTAGTTTACTCACCCTTGAAGAACACCTTCAAGAACACCACTCCAGCAACCTTTCTAAGTTCAAACCAACCCAAGAACACCAAAACTAACTCCTAAGGATCTCAGCAACCAAAGGATGGTGTTCTACTAGGTGCTCTAGTGTAAAAGTATGAAGAAAATACACTTTAAGGCACAAACACACACAAATATAAAGAGAGAGGGAGATATATATATATATATATAGAGAGAGAGAGAGATGTATATCTTCTATATCAATTTTGTTGAACCTCTGGAAAGGGAGGAGAGGCTCCCTTCTTATAGAATTTCAAATCTCAAGCTTGTTTAACAAGCTTGAGTCTTGAAACAAATCCCTCCATACACGTGTATGGAGGATGGGAATTGTGCATACTAGCTGACAGAGCTGGCAGAAAATATCTGTAAAAAGAAGATGGAAAGGTCTCGGCTCAAAAATATGGTCGATCGACCAAAGAAAGTACTGATCAACCAAAGAAAGTGCCGATCGGCCACCACTTTTGGGCGATGGCAAGAAAACAAGGCCGATGACATCATGCCTTGACCGATGGGTTGAGGGGATGGCCAACAAGCCACCCTCTTCCCTCAGAAGCAAAACCACAAGTCCTTGGTCCACAACCAAGCACAAAACAGACAAGTTGAGAGATCCTAAGGCAAGGCGCGCAGCCGAGACCTTCGGGAGCTCAAAACGAACACGAGCATGGATGATCATCGAGTATTCAAACAATGACGTCCAAGTCTTGAGGACGGTCAAAAATGGGGTGTCTACACTAGCGTTCCACCATATTCAGTGCGGATCCAATTCGGCCGCACAACGCCCCAAGCTCTTCTTTTGAGGCCCAACACCATATTCCATGCTGGTGTAGATCGGCCCATTGTTCGGCGCAAATCTCCCTCTCAATTGCCCCTTAATCCCATTTGAGTCGAGCGTGATTGGGATTATTATTCCGACCGAGCTATCTGCTTTGACCGAGCTATCTACTTTGGTCGGTCATTGAGGCTTGCGCCAGTTGTCTTGTCATCAATCAATCAACCGTACTGACAGACCATCTTTTCAATGCCACGTGGCCTTATTGGTTCTATGCAACCCTACAACTATCCCATTGTCTCCGAATTCAGAAAAGTTGGCGTTTTTTCACCATTATTCACATATACGAAAGGTTTCCCCCTTATCACTGTTCATCTCCTTTGTGCAAAACCTTAAACCCTCGAGCTTCTGCCGCTGCTACCATCGTTGTTGCTGCCATCGCTTCTGTTCGGGCCGTTTTCACCATTTTTCATTCTTACGAATGCCACAGTGAAGGTCTTGATTTGTTGCCGTCGATTGGGCCTTGATTTGGCATCCAAACTCGTAAGTTCTCGTCACTTTCATTTCTTTTTCATCGTTTTTCTTCATGTTTTTCATTTTTCTTCATTTGGGACTATTGATATGTCGTCGATGCCCCTTCCTTGGGGTAAAACTAGTGGATATTCGTAGAAATTAGGCAAACTGGAACCAAAAACACGGATGAGGCCACCGTGCCCCTCATTCTCCTTAGTTTCAGCATGTGAACTTCGTATATAGGATGAACAGACAAGTCCTGGACAAAACCGAACAAAATCCCACTTTTAGATCCAAAAATACAATTGGGTCGAGCTAAAACGAGTTTGTGGTTTTGCCAAGGGGCGGTGACCGTACTGGAAACTTGTAGGAACATTTAGTCGAGATGAACATCCAGAGATTAGGATGAAGGCCCAAAATTGACCTAACATCTTAGGCTCTAACACTGAGCTGAAATTTGAACTGAGTTGAGATTAGAGGGTGGCAAAACTTTTGTAGCTGAGTTAGGCGCATTTTGATAGCCGTGCACTTGATGCTGTGCTAATACTTGTACTTATTTTTCTAATAATGCAGAACAAACTAGGACCGACCAGGCTCATTCTACATCACTATCGGTGAGGCTCAAAGACAGAGCAAACAATCACCTGAGTCGCTCAATTTTCCTGAGCTATTGCCAATTTTACCTTACAAAATTAGACCGAGATGAATGAAAAAATACCAATTTATGGTTAGCATGCCCGGAGCCATAGCAAAGTTCTGAAGGAAGTACGACATCCTAGATAACGTCCATATTGAATTGGCGAAGAAACGAGATATAACATGGGGTAAATTAGACGTCTGCCTCTTCACCGTGGTGTCAATAGTAGAGGGTGGCCTTCTCTTCTTGGTTCAGCCTCTAGTTTGGGAATTTTTGAGGCAGACTAGATTGTGCCCAACCCAAGTCTCTAACAACACATACAAAATAATAAATAACGTAGCCGCTTTGAACTAGATCCTAGGTTTGAACCTTAGCCTTGCCAACATATTCCTTCAATACGTTTTTAATAAAAATAAAAGAGGCTTCTGCTGGTACTTGAAGGTTAGAAAGGGTCGGGCAAAGCTCAAAGAGGGCAATTCGGATAAAGAGTTGAATGACGACGATTTTTTGTGGGTGTTTGGAAATTATGAAGACACCGAAGCTCCTATATCGGGCTGGTATATACGTAAAAATTTTGGGAGCGCTGGTGAGCATTATATCACGGTTTAATTTTTTGAATTTCAATTGTCATTATCGATCTAACCCTTGCTTCACTTTTGCAGATTACAAACTCTTGGCGGATGATTACTCCAACGCTAACCGAGAGGCAATAAGGGTTGCTCTGTGGCACCTGGCTGAGGAACGTGAGGCACAAAAATTGCTCGGCTTCGAACCAAGTTACCGGCATATTGCGCCGCGTAAGAGCAGGGTCATTAATTTCCTTCATGTCTCCTCTCCAGAACTAGATCCAAATCTCCTACTGATCAGACTAGTTCCCTTAACTGCCGAGCAGGAGATGGCCAAGATCCGCGTTATCAAATCGATGATTACTGGCGAGCCAGGCGACTCCCAGCCAGTAGAAACAGTCGGGAGCCACTCCTCTACGCCAGCTGTGCAATACAGAAGACCAGTGCTAGCCCTTGCCAATGAACAAACTGCTGGTCGGTCGAAGAAAAGGCCAAGGTAGGCACAGACCGAGCAACGCTTGGTTGACAAAGATTTAGCCGAGCTGCCATCGGCTGATTAGGGAGAGCAGACTGAGTAATCCACTCACTCCACTGCCTCTCCAGTTTGGTCACCTGAGCTAAAGTACAAGGGCCGAGCAGTGATGGTGGTGGATTCAGTGTATGTGGATAAAGACCATTCGCTGGAGGGTTTACTTTTTCCAGCGGACATGAAGAAGCACGAGGAACTGTTCGACCTGAAAGTCCTTCGGTCAGCGGCCAAGTCAATTGTTCTGGTAAGCAATCAAGTTGTTGTATTTGAAGTTTTTGCTCGGCTTCCATTACTAACTTTTGTCATAATGCAGGCTGCGCAGAAAAATTGCCTTGCTCATGAACGCATGGTTTGCGGGAGGCCATCGCGAACAATAAAGCGAAAATGGTTGAGCTGGGGAAGTTGAAGGTTGTTTATGAGTCAGTGGTAGCCGAGCGGGAGCAACTGGTCGAGAAGCTGGCTAGGGCTGAGGAAGACAAGAAGAAATTCTTGCAGGCTAACAAGGCTAGATACATCGCCAAGCTACGTAAGCTCCGTGATGAACACAAGGCCGAGCTACAGAGGTAAGTTGACAATGCTGAAGACTGAGGCTACGCTGAGGATGAGAAAACTTACGAACGACAGCTTGAAGCGATGAAGGACATCTTTTTCCAGTGCGGTTGGAAAGCTGCCGTGGAAAAACTTAGCCTAGCGCAAGATTCTGATGTATTCAAGATCCACCAACTGCTTTCATCCCGGCCCACATGCAATCGTATGCTAACGCCGTGCAACAGAAATTGATCAAGGTAGCATAGGCGGCTAGCGTAGCTGAGGCTGCACTCCTCCCATCGGCCAATGAGAGTCGATAGCCGGTCCATGAAGAAGAAGACTCGCCTGGCGGCGAGGAGGCCGGGCTGGGATCGGATCTGAGCCCATCATCGAAAAGGAGCCTGCGGTGAACACAACCGAAGAAGAACAAACCGAGTAGGAGGAAATCGTGGACGCATATTAGGCCCTTTTGTATTTTCCTTTTTTTGGTGTTTTTTTTTTTTTTTTTTTGATGTAATTGGGCTGTGAACCCCACCATTTGTAGCCCAATTTCAGCTTGAATAAAATGAATGAACTTTTTGCTTCGCTATGCATTTGTCTTTCTGTTTTCTTCAGCTTGTTCAAATGATTGTAATTGTTACTTTCGATGCGGTTGAGATAAACATTGCTCGGTTTTACTATATCAAGCAAAATTTGCATGCAACCGAGATGAAAATCTGCTCACAGTGTTCCAAGGTGTAATGATTTCTGTACATAAAGGTAGAATTCCTTTTCAAAATTATGGAAGCCCCGAGCAAAAATTCAGCTCGATTTAAGGTAAAATTAATCTATGAGCTTTCGAAGGCAGGCAAAACTAGCTCAGAGTAATGAGCGAACTCAGTTTGGTATCACCTCAAAAGTCGTTCTCCCAGGCGAGCAAAATCCACTCAAGGTAACGAGCAATGTCAGCTCGGTTCCCAACCTTAAGTTGGACAAAACACATCTGTTTGAGCGGGTGAGCAAAGTCAGCTTAGAACAAGCAGTCGTAGTTGGGGAAAACACCAACTGTTGGACGGGTGAGCAAAGTCAACTCAGAACAAGCAGTCACAGTTGGGGAAAACACCAACCGTTTAAGCAGTAGGCAAAGTCAGCCCAGATTGAACTGAGTTAGTTCGGTCTAAAATTGTGAGTTAGCCAAAACATCAACTGATGTGGGGGTGACCAGTTTTTTTTTTTTTTTTTTTTTTTTTTTTTTTTTTTTCACAATGAGCAAAAATCAGCTCAGCTAGAGTGGATCTAAGTTAGGTCGGGTTCATGCCTTAGGTATTTCTTAAGACAACTTTCTGTATGGCGAGCCGTTGAAACTGAAGGTGAAATGCCCCTAGTATCCAGCAGCTCAAATACAACACTTCTAATATACACAAACAATGATACGTAGACAAAATCACCGGGTTCTTTCCATTAAGCGTTAAACATTACTTACAATGCAAATAAGCCAAATTTGAATACAAAAGAAGAAAGATTACATGTCAGAAGTAAAAAAGTTTGAGATTGGCTGTATTCCATGGTCTTGGGATAACTTTGCCATCCAAATCCTCCAGATGGCATGCCCCTCTACTAGCAAGGCTGGTTATCTTATATGGCCCTTCCCAATTTGCTCTTAACTTGCCTTCTCTAGGAATCACTGTGTTGCCCATCACCTTCCTCAAGAGCCAGTCTCCAAACTTAAATAGCCTTGGATGCACGGTCTCGTTGTATTTCTTGGAAAGCTCTTGTTGGTAGGCTGCAACGTGAATTAGTGCTCATTTCTTTCTTTCTTCAGCTAGGTCCAGTTCTAGGGCTATAGCTTCATTGTTTAAGTCTAGCTCAAAATTTTCAGATCAGATAGTTGGCATGCTGATTTCCAATGGTAGGACTGCCTTCATGCCATAAGCCAAGGCAAATGGAGTTTCCCTGGTTGAGCGCCTTGGTGTAGTGCGGTATGCCCAGAGCACATTGGGGAGTTCCTCAGCCCACCTCCCTTTAGTTTTCTCTAGTCGCTTCTTCAGCCCATCCAAGATAGTCTTGTTTGAGGCTTTGGTTTAACCATTTGATTGAGGCTAGACCGGTGTAAAGTTGTAAAACTCAATCTTTAACTCCTCGCAAAATCCGCGGAAGAATTTCCTTTCGAACTATGTGCCATTATTCGAAATAAGGGCCTTAGGGATGCCGAAACGAGTGATGACATTCTACCTGAAGAACTTCTTTACATTTTTCTCCTTGACGGTAGCTAACGGTTCGACTTCCACTCATTTGGTGAAGTAATCAGTAGCGGTGATGAAGAACTTGAGGTTGCCCGGAACTGTTAGGAGTAGTCCCACAATGTCCAGCCCTCAAAGTGCAAATAGCCATGGGCTAGTCATGGGGAGCAATTCTCTGGCCAACTAGTGGATCTGGTGAGCAAAATTTTGGTACTTCTCACACCTGCTGACATACTTCTATGCATTGGATTGCATGCATGGCCACCAATAGCCTTGGAAAATTGCTCAGCATGCCAACGATCTGCCCTTAATATGGTTGCCATACATGCCTTCATGAATTTCAAAAAGGAAAGCGTCAACCTTGCTGGGGTGGACACATTTAAGGTACGGCCTAGTAAAGGACTTTTTGTACGAGGCCTTAGATGGAGAGAGCCAAAACCGCTCTGACTTGGCCCTTATCTCGTTGGCTTCCTTCTTTCCGGCAGACAGGACTCGGTCTCTTAGGAAGGTGACGATGGGATCCATCCAGGATGATCCCAGGTCGGTGCAAAGCACTTCGGATGCCTCTGGTTCCCCATTGCTAGGTCTGGGTAAGAACTCAATCATCAACGGATTGGGAAAGGCGGTTTGCATAGACGCCAAGCCGACCAGTTCGTCTGCCTTACTATTTTCTTTGCGGCCTATTTGTTCTATCCTTATCGCGGTGAATTTCTTAATCTCAACGTGTATCAACGCTTGATACTTAGCCATCATTTCATCATTGGCCTCATACTTTCTCGAGACCTGGTTAACCACCAGTTTAGAGTCTCCGAATACCATAAGCTCTGATGTTTTCATCCGTAGAGCACTCTTCAAACCGGCGATGAGGGCTTCATACTCTGCCTCGTTGTTTGATGCTGGGAATTTGAGTGTGATGGCATGTTCGATGATTAGTCCGTCTAGTGAGGTTAACACCACCCTTAGCCCAGCTTCATGTCTATTGGAGGCTACATCAACGAAAAGCTTCCACATCTCTCCAATGAACAACTTCTAGCAGTCTGAGGGGTTTTGAGTGTTTCTCAAATCCAAGGCACTGGTCGGTTCTGTGCGCAACTTATTCGCATGATCACTAGTTTGGTCGGTTGGCAAGTCAACCTACTTTTGCTTTACTAGCCTAATGTTGTCTTGCCGTTCTATTGCTTGTTCCTCACCCCCTTTTTGTGTAGACAAAACCGTGCATTGTGCCAAATCCGCACTAGCCAAATCAATAGGACAAACAGGGTGAGTGCTAGGGGCAACTTCCGCCACAAAGTAGGCAAGGGCTTGAGCCTCGATAGTTGTGTGCGGCTGGAACTTGATGTCATACTGCCCCAACTCTTCAGCCCACTTCAAAATTCTGTTAATAAAATCCACTTTCTCGAAGAGCACCTTAAGTGAGAATTTAGTTAGCACTACTATAGTGTGGGCGTGGAAATAGTGTGGCAATTTTCTAGAGGCCATCACAAGGGCTAGGGCCAATTTTTTAAGCAGCAGATATCTTGATTCGGTTGGGAGTAGTGTATTACTGACATAAAAGATAAAGAGGTGTTGAATCCCCTCAGCTTGGACGAGAACCGCACTTAGAGCATGCTGAGACACCGCCAAGTATAGATAGAGCTCTTCGCCTAGCCGTGGTGTGACTAGGATTAGGGCGAAAGAAGGATATGTCTTCAGGTCTGCCAAAGCACGATCACATTCTGCATCTCAACAAAACTTGGCTTTTAAAGTCTTAAAAAAAGGCCTGCAACGATCTGATGACCGGTGATAAATCTATTTAGCGCAGTTGCCATTCCGGTAAGATGTTGCACGTCCTTTGTGGAATTTGGTCATTCCAGCCCTTGGATTACCTAAATCTATGAAGGGTTGACCTCAATTCCTCGGTTGGTAACTAGAAAGCCCCAAAATTTTCTAGTTCCTACTCCGAAAGTACACTTAGATGCATTCAATCGCATTTTGTGTTGTTTGAGGATGGCGAACATTTTAGCTAGGTCGGTGAGGTACTTAGACTTGTCTTTACTCTTCACCACTATGTCGTCAATGTAAGCCTCCATAGTGCGGCCCAACAGAGGGGCAAACATTTTGGTCCACCATTCTTTGAAAGGTTGCCCAACGTTCTTGAGGCCAAATGACATGACCTTGTAGCATTACAAGCCTCTTGGAGTGGAAAGCTATCCTTTGGGCAGGCACGGCTGACCGTTTTGTAATCGACGCACATCCACCATTTTTTGTTCTTCTTCAGCATCACCACTGTGTTGGAAATCCATCTAGGATATTGTACCTCTTCTATCGCCCTAGTTTCCAGCAAGTTTTTGACCACCTTTGCCACAACCTTGGCACGGTGTAAGGCTGAGCGCCGAGTTCTTTGAATGACCGGCCGTGTGTTGGGAAAGACATTCAACTAGTGGCAAATGTAGTTAGGGTTGACGCCATGCATATCGTAAGGCATCCACGCAAAGAATTTAATGTTGGAGACCAGGAAGTTGACATAATCCATCCGCTCGGTGCTAGACAATGATGAACCCAAGAGAAAGGATTTGCTCAGATCGTCCTCATCAATCCGAACCTCCACCAAGTCTTCAACTGATTTCTCTTCGACTTTTCTTCCCACATCTTCCAGGACTTCCTTTCCTTCTGGCCTTTCTATCATTTGGACAAAGCCTCTGGTGGCTCGGCTGCTAGTTACTACGACGAAGTATTGTTTTGCCATCACTTGGTCCCCTTAAACCTCTTCGATTTGCCCGGCTGGAATGGGAAAGCGCATAACCTGGTGATAAGTCGACGCTACTGCTTGTATGGTGTGCAACCAGCCCCTCTCTAAGATCAGGTTGTAGGTTGATGGGACTTTTAGCACCCAAAACTCCACTTGCTTCGTGACTGATCCAGCCTTGATCAGCAATATGATCTTTCCGATCAGCCATTCTGGTTGAGAGTTGAAGCTGACCAGATGAGATGTTGCGAGGGCCAAGTCTTGTCCTCCAATTTCATCTACTTGAATGTGTCATAGTACATAATCTCGACAGAACTGCCCTGGTCGATCAAAATTCACTTGATGTCAAAATCCTTGACACGAAGCATTACTACCAAGGCGTCGTTGTGTAGGGTTTGAATTCTCTCTAAGTTCTTACTTGAGAAGGTCAAGATATCTTTTACCTCTATTTTTCTTTTCTTCATGGCGGGCTGGATAGAGAGCATTTCCCTCATGTGCTCGGCCCTCTTGATCATCCCCTTGAGCTCGCAAACTCGCGCTGGTTTGATGATACCATGAATAACATTAATGACTACTTGGGGTGCCGCGTCTAAGATATCAAGGCCATTTGGTTTAGCTTGTCCTTGTGGAGCGGCCCTTATGTCTCCATCTATGTACTGATCCAGATTCCCAGCCACAACTAGCTCTTCTAAATATTGTTTCAGCGGCACACAGTCCTCCATTCGGTGCTCCCTTTCTTTGTGGAAGGTGCAACGGTACCTTGAGTTAAAGCCTCTTTACGTATCTCCCAATTTCGCCGGCCAACGCACGTATGGCTCACCTTGGATTTCACTAAGGATGCAATAAATTTGGATCTTAAAGACTGTGGTGATACCGGTTCGTGCTTTCAACTTTCTCTTGGCATCTTTCTCTTCATTGCGAGGAGCGTTAGCTCGGTCATTCCCACGACCTTTGTTTCTGTCATTGCAGTTTGAACCGCATTGTTGTTCTCTAGCTCGGTTATTGGGGCTGTTATCCTCCTGCCCCACCAAGTGAACCTTCCCAGTACACGTCTGTCCGCCACAACTGGATTTGCCTTCTCAGTTGTGGTGGCGGTGGTGACATCATCCTCAACTCGGATGTGCTCGTTGATTCACTGCATTAGGGACTCCATGGTTATGGGCTGATGCATCTGAACGAGTCTCGCAACCTATGCCCGACTAGTAGGCCTTGCTTGTATTGGGCGATCGCCAAATTGGTGGCACAATCGAGGATCTCATTGTAGGTCTCCTAATACTTGGCATTGTATGCCTTCAAAGAACAACCCGACTCTATCTTGATACTCAAGAGGTGTTCGACCTCCTTCGGTGTTTGAGTATTGGTCTTGAATTTGGTGACAAAGGCTTTCACTAGTTGTTGCCCCCCTCGATACTCCCCTCCGGCAGCCTTTCAAACCACTTCAAGTCCAGTTCTCCCAAACATGCTGGGAATATGAGACACATCAAGGCGTCGTTGTGCCGGTGGCCAACTATTACTTGTCGGTAATGACTAATGTGCATGTACGGATCCGTCTTGCCGTCATACAACGTGAGCTTAGGTTGGTGGAATCCGGCAGGGAGCAGTGTGCTCTCAATCTCTGGAGACAGTGGGATAGCGGTAAGTCTTGCCAGCTCTTTCTCTATCGATGTTGGAGCCATCATTCTAAGCGCCAGCATGGCTACCTTCTCACTGTAACGGATTTGAGGGCTCAGCCTTTGCAACGTCGGCACTCTTTGGGCCTCTCTGCGGCGTGCCTGCTCCTCTAACATATCCCTCAGGTCCTCTGAACGGGCGGAGTAAGAGTATCTCGATGTCATCAACGAATGCGAGGGACGATAGCTGCTGTCGTGTGTGTAGGATCTCTCCACTGGTGGGTTAGAATCGCCAACTCCATAGCTTTTGGTAATAGAGAGCGAGGGTGTCTCCTGTTGGTGATGACTGTCGGAGTGATGGGGTTGGGTACGCTCATTATGGTCGCCCACTCCAGCAACACCCTCCCTTTGATTTGTCACTTCAACGTTTCCATCTCAGCTGCTATCTTCCGAATGAGGGCGTCCTGGTCTTTGAGTTTGTGCTCCAGGCGCTAAGCATGCGATTCTCCTCGCTGTCGGCGACTCTCAGGGCTCTTTGAATGGTCAGTGTTCCTCACGCGTCCCTGGGCTGTCCTCTAGAGGAGGTCACTAGGCTAGCCATAGGTGGGATGGTGGGAGGTCCATCTCTTCTTCGGACCAACTCTGGTGTGATGTCGTCGACGACGGACAGGGGTGTTTTGTCGTTTTTTTCCATGGAAAGCAGTTGAAAAGCTTAGAGAGCAAGGTTTGTCTGTCAATGACTTCCTACAGATGATGCCAATTATACAAGGAAGAAATATTCACCACTTTCCGTACTCCTTGTATCCAAGCCCCGTGTGACGTCGCTTAACCTGAGAACAGAAAGATGGTGAGCTGCCAGGCGGTGTGTTGTCGGATAAACCCTCCAACGATCAAGTTAGCACACTCAGAGAAAAAGATAGAAGGCAGAGTATTTTCTAGAGAGAGAGAGAGTATGTCAAAAATAGCTTATCTCTAATGGTGTATGCTCCTCCTTTTCAAGGCTGGCCATGCAGCCTCAGAGATTGTGGCGCACTACTTTTGCTGTCCTTCTTTGGACAAGTGACTATACTCCCCTTTACATTTCTTACATGTGTAGAGACCAAAACCTCCAAACAGTATTTGTCGAACCGCCAAACAGTATTGACGTATACCAGGAGTGGATTTCCTTCTTCTCATCATTGGTTTATGTGGCATATTGAACTGAACATTACTTGGTGAGACATAAACATTATGACGGATAGCCACTGCCGAGCAAAACAAAACCGGTCCATCAGAACCGACCAGACGCGAGGGGCGCTGCTTGGTATCTCGATCTCATACTGCGGCCTCATGGATCGTCTATCTTCACCACCATAGTTCGAACTGTCTACAGCTCGGCTTTGCCGTGAGCCTATTCGGCCAAGTCTGGCCCAACACCATAATCCGCGTAGGTCAAACTCGATCTGGCATCGTGTTTCGTGTCAGCTCGACCAAATACATCTCAGACAATCCTAACCAATCGTTCCACCATATTCAGTGTCGATCCAATTCGGCCTCACAACGCCCCAAGCTCTCCTTTTAAGACCCAACACCATATTCTGTGCTGGTGTAGCTTGGCTCATTGTTCAGAGCAAATCTCCCTCTCAGATAGGTTTACCAGATGGAGAAAAAAAATTATATGTACAAACAAATATATATATATATATATATATATATATATATATATAAAACACAGGTTAGTGGTGATGGCTACTTTGGAGTGGATGTCTTGGGTGAGAAGAGAAACAGTGTTAAAGTGTAACGACCCCACCACATAAAATAATTAACATTTAATTAATTAAGGAGATTTGAATTTTAATTGCTTATTATTCTTATCTAATTTGGGATTTACGAAAATTGTGGAGACTGATTCGTATATGATTCTGTTGAGAATTTATTTTGGAATTAGAAATTGAAAGCCTAAATGGCTCAAGAGAGTATAATTGGTGAATTGAAATATTTTAATTTCGAGTATCGGACCATATAGGAGTTTAATTAAATATTCGATTCAGATTTGTAAAATTGAGATTTAATTGATTGGGTTCGAATTGGAGTTAATGAAGTTATGAGGATTGAGAATTAAGATTATTAGGAATAAAATTTATTTATGAGGTACTCAATTGAGTATGTAATTTATTGACGAAGATTTTGAGTTTGATCTGAAATTAAAGGCCTTAATGATTCGAGAAACCAAAATTGATGATAGCAATAAGTTTGATTTGATATTTGGAGCCCATTGGGACCTTGATTAAAAATCTGATTCAAATTGATAAATTTAATTATAAACCTTAATTGAAGTCAATTGGACTAGTTAAATTATGTGGTACTTGTGCTTAGTTATGATTAATTAAATTTTGATTAATCAAGATTAATTAAAATTAAGAGGTGATTAATTAAACTAATGCGTAATTAGTGACTAATCTACTCATACTCAAATTAATTAAAATGAAATGTATATTGAAGTAAATTCTAGAACCTTTAAATCCTATATTTTGTTTTGTTCAACCATTCATTTGTGAAGGAACCATTCTGGACGTAGAGAGAGAGAGAGAGAGAGAGAGAGAGAGAGAGAGAGACTTTGTGCTGCAACTCAATCAAAGAGTCAAGGAAAGAAGAATACAACAAAGAAAGTAAAGAGAGAGAGAGAAGCTCAAGGATTCCACAAATTAAAGCCTTAAGTAAGAAATCTAAGCTAAAATCTTGTAGGAAACTCATCTAAAGGTTGAATTCATGAAGTAATTGGGATTAATTACATGAAATTTAAAGGAAATGTCAAGAAGATGATGAATAGTAAATTAAGTTCATATCCAGTGTTGCATGTCTTATGTTTCATCATTTTTGAACTTGGTTTTGAAGGTCTTACATACAAAAGAATATATATCTTTCATATTTTCAGAAAAATTCATGGCTCACATGTTAATTTTATGTTTTGAAAATCAAGTAGAAATAGAATCCAATTGTATGTAATTTTACATATAATGAAAAAAAAAAAAGAATTAAGGTCAAGAACTAAGAAATTAATTTAGAAAGTTTATCAAGTGAGTTTAATTTGTGTTATTTCTCATAAATTTGGACTTCATCTTTACAAGCATCAATGAATTTTTGACAGATTTGAAGAATTAATTTCATGTTTGGGTATAAGAAGAACAAGTTTTGGTGAATTATAAATTCATGAATATTTTGAGCTTAATTTTGAATTAAAGGAATTTTGATGTAAATGGTTTGATGTTGATCCTAATTTCACACGTGCAAATACTTTTTTAAGAGTTTTATAACTTTAATTTCATAATTTAAAGGAATAGAAAAAAGTTAGAAATCAATTTTATGTGACTAGAAAGAAATTGACAAGAAAATGAAGAATTGAAGTTAATCTCAAGTTTATGACAGTTAATTTAGAAATTAATTATTTTAAATTTGATTTTGAAAGTTATAGTTAAATTAAATTGCATGCAATTTTATTGTGCATTTGATTTTGAAGAAGAATTTTAGAAACCATGAGTTCATGGGTCTTGATTCAAATAAATAAATTAATATTTATGTTTCATGATTTTGAGTTTAGATTTTAAAGTGTTGACACATGAAACTTTTTGTATTGAATTTTATTTTAGAAATTCATGAGTCTTATGTTTAATTTCATACTTATTCTTCAAAGGAAAAGAAGTTTGAAAATATTTGATTGCATGGAGTTTGATTCAAGTTTTGACAACTTGATAAGGTTAAGCAAATGATTTATAAATAAATAAGTATTTATGTTTTATAAGGTATTTTCAAGGTTTTGATCAAGATATGTGGGTTTAAAGATTGAAAAATACATTTGGAAACCATTGTTGAGAAATGCGGAATTTTGGAATTTTACAGACTGCTCAAGTGGACTAATTACCGCTCAAGTCCACATTAAAGGTTTCCAGTATTTTTGTAGTATTTTACAGACTGCTCGAGCGACTGAAGGTTCGCTCGAGCGAATAACTATTTTCAGCATATTTTGAAAAATTGCATCTAGTTTATATTTTTATTCTTATCTCTTCCCAAGCATTCTAGACATGATTTATGACTCAATAAAGATTAATAAGCTACCAATTAACATAAATTAGTTAGTTAAAGAATGAATCATTAATCTAGTAATAATTGTTTAAGAAGCCAAGTAAAAGATCGGTTTATTTGGAAAAGAAAGACTTAGTAATGAAAGAATATGTGAAATAAGAACCCGGTTCATTTGAGTAAGAAAGAATACGCATAGTAGAATTTTGGATTACTCATGTAACGCCCTCAAAATAATGACATTAAACCCAACAATATAAACCTACATTTATATACAAAAGATCCACATTCTTTAATTCATCAGAGTAGTTCTTACAACAGCATTACAAGTTAACAACACTAATAAATACCCTACGGGCTTACAGCTTTCCAAGTCAACGCTTGGTTACAAAAAAATAGAGTACTAACTCAAATGCACATTAAGCCCTTGGCTTGAATTTACACGTAATACGTCCAAAAGGAAATAAGACAACAAAAGTCTGTCCGTCTCTAGCCTCCCAAGCTATGTCCTTGGAGGTGGCATGCTACCTGTACCTGAAAATGATGTTCCCATATAGGATGAGCCACAACCCAGCAGAAATATACTAAACCAACTATGAACAATGACTAAGTGATTAGCAACTGATAGATGGTCAACACTGACACTTCCATTTACATCTTATTACAATTCCATGACGGTTAAGTCTAGGTTACAATTCACCTTCCATTTCTTATTCAACTTTGGGTTTGAAAACAAGGTTCAATACTCTGGCCAAAACATTTGATGGGATTATAGTTCATCACTAGAACATTTTCGAAATTCAAGGTGGATACATATTTTGGTGTTGTATCAATAGCACATAAACTACTTCCATTTTTCACAAACGATGATATACATTTTAGTGCTATATCAAATCAAACAAACTTTTCAATAGATAAGCGTATAAGCTATATCAATACTTCAACAGATAAGCATATGAGCTATATCGATACTACAACAGATAAGCATATGAGCTGCATCAACATTCCAATAGATAAGCATATGAGCTGTATCAACACTTCAATAGATAAGCGTATGAGCTGTATTAACACTTCAATAGATAAGCATATGAGCTGTATCATCACTACGATGGGAGAGCATATGAGCTGAATCCCCGGGTTCATCCCTCATCTTCCCTTAACCATTAACCGGTTTAGAGGTACATTCCCCATCTTCCCCTAAACCGTGGAGTACATCCCCCATCTCTTCCCATACACAAGTAAGGCATATAAACACAGAATCACATACGCAATCAATCAATACATAAAATTAATGTATTCTATCAACCGTCTACACATAATGCATATAAACACATTGGTCACATGCACAATCCACAGATACATAAAGTTAATGTATTCTATCAACCGTCATACTCTATGACACATCGAATTGATTAGTTTTAGTTTGCCTAATCATCATGCATTGTCTACAACAATCAACACTACCCTCCACCGGTAGCCCAAAGCAATTATTTCTAAGCAGGAAATAAATGCACAAATAGGTAATATATCAACATTCTCAATTCAACTCCTCGTTTTCTTCAATTAATTATATGCATTAATTAATTAAACCAATTAGGATAAACTACCATAATTCACAAAACAACCCTAAGGTTCCATTTCCATCGATGTCCCAACATTAATCTCATTTCTCTATGCCTAACATGCATATAGGTTTATATATTTAAAGCCCCAACTTTTGTAAAATTGCACAAAGGCCCAAACTTTCTCAAAATTCCCCAACAACCCCCGACATATCAAAATGCAAAAATTCAAAGACAAAGCTCATAAAGAGGAGTAGGATATCCCTACCTCAAATGATGGGACCCAACGAAGGAGGTGAAGAAACAGAAATGCTCCAAATCCCGAAATTTTCAGATTAAAAGATAGCCCTCGACGATCAACACAACTTTTGTAAAGGCCCAAGGTGAGAAAACAACTCTTACTAGATCAATCCTAAGAGAGAAGTTAGGGTTTTAGTGAGAGGAACTCTCAAAATAGCTTTTTGGAAAAGTAAGAGAGAGAAAGGATGTTGAAAAGTGAACAAAAAGGTCGGATCTCGGCTTTATATAAAAGTCGCCCCGCTCGAGCGTCACTCACAGATCCCCGCTTGAGCGTCCAATTCCCCGCTCGAGCGGCAGATGCACGCTCCCAGAACTTTTACGGACATGGTTCCCGCTCGAGCGTCAAACTCCCCGCTCGAGCGTCAGACACAAACTCCAGCTCGAGCGGCCAATCCTCCGCTCGAGCGTCTACCACTGCAGACGAAATACTAGATGGGTGATTTCCCCGCTCGAGCGCCAACACCCCCGCTCGAGCGGACAAGCAACAATAGAGTCCCGCTCGAGCGTCAAAAGCGCCGCTCGAGCGGAGAGACCAAAAAAAACTGGGCAAAGATTTTATGTTTTAAAACACAACCAACTATTTCCCAACTTGCCCAACACGACCCAAAGCTCGAACACAAAGAGAAAGGGATAGAAAGAGGATAAGACAACAGCACCCTTACGAAACCGAATCCGGATTATAGTTAAACACGAAAGGGAAAACCGAGATCGCTATAACTCAGACAGAAAAAGACAAGAGAAGTCAAGTTTGATTAAGGAAGTGATATTGTGTTTCAATGTGTATACATTATGTGCTTGTGTAGGTCACGCATTATCGTTTTCCTGATCTATCTAATTTGTCAAATCTGTCCGATTTGCTTCTGGAGCTATTTGTGAGTAATAATTCTGTAAAGTTATATTTAATTTTAATTATTTTCTGATGATAGGAAATGATTAGTTTTTTGAAATGTTATGATTTGTATGAATGAATGATTGTCCAAGTTTCTGAAATGTATTCGTGGCATCCTTAGCATCATATGATATGTGTCCCTTTATGAGTCATCAGAATGCCTTTATGACCGTCCCTTTATGGGTCATTGGAATGCCTTTATGGCCATTCCTTTATGGGTCATCAAAATGCTTTTATGGCTGTTCCTTTATGGGTCATCGGAAATGTCTCTGTACACATGAGTCATCGGAATGCCTTTATGGCCGTCCCAAATATGGGTCATCAGATTTGTTAGTGCTAATGGATGTACCACGTATGATCATATGTAAAATCTGAATATGAATATGAATATGGACATGTATACGAATCTGTTTTTGATTTAAAATCTGAATATGTATAAGACTCTGTTTCTGATAAGAATCTGTTTCTGATATAAACTCTGATTTTTGACTCTGTGATGAACATCATTCATTAAAACTCTTTACTTTGTTATTATTCATTGGGTTCCAACTCACTGTATTATTTATGTATGTAGGTGATTAGACACGTGGCCAGGCTCAGAGGCGTCTGCTTGGAATCTATTTTTGTCAGCCAACCTATGTGCCTCCCGTGGAAGTTCCAGCTATGTCAAGTGATTATGACTATGTGATTAAGTTTAAGTTTTGTTTTCTTGTTTGGTTAAGCAAGTCTTTGTTTATTTTGTAAATAGGGTTAAGTCATTTTTTTGTCTAATTTGTATATATATGATAACGTAAGGATGATGTGTAAAGATGTATATAAAATTTTAAATTTTTTCTGTCTCATATAAGTCTGCATAGCTCAATGGACGTTGTTAATTTGTTATTTGTTTCCGCTAGCTCCTAATATTATGTTAATCTGTCTCAGAGGCCTTCGGTAATTCTTGGATTAATGATCGATTATGATGCTAAACCTCTAGGGGCGAGTTTATCGTGACATAAAGGACTTGGAATGTTGTCGTGAGCACTGAGCAATTGGTGCCTTGTAGTGGCTGTGAGAAGATAATGTAGTGTTGTTGGAAGGGGTGGGTAGGTAGCCAAATTTGAGAGAGAGAAAGTTATGGTAGTAGTGGCATAGGTAGGAAAATTGAAAATAAAAATAAGGGTAATATTGGCTTTATGCAAAAATCATTAGCAGAGTCAAATTTTGCACCTTACCTCAAAACACAATGAGGTTATGTGTGTATTTTAAACTTGAAAGGGTAATGTGTTTTTAAGCTAAATCACAAAGGGATAAAATGTAATTAATCTTTTTATTTTTTTAGTTAATTTTGTTAATTAAAAAATTATATTAAGAGAATATTTGTGATTTTTTAAATCCCAAACAACAATTCGTATTTTAAGTAAATTTTATAAAGGGTATTTATAATTTTCCCTTTTTTCTAACATCCATTTATTATAACAAAATTTTATTTTAACTCTCATCATTTATCAATTATTTCTATGTTATTTCTCACTGTTAGAATTGCAAATCATAGGATTGCAAAATTAAGCCTTCCTTACTCGATCCCTGCAACTCTGATGTTGTGTTTGGTTAGGGGATTTAAGGAGAAATTTGGAAAGAGAAATAGGAAAAAAAGGTAAAATGTGAATAAAATATACTTATATTTCATCTAGTTTCATATACATTTTCTCTTTCCCTTTCTAAATCCCTCCCCAAATCTTCCAACCAAACACAACGTAATCGTGTTGTCCCTGCCACACTGTCGTGTGATTTTTTCCATCAGATTATGCTATAAACACAAAATTATACACAAAGAGGAAAACAAAACATGAGTCAATTTTATAGGACCAAGCTTCACTCTAATTCACTTTGTGAATTGGACAGTATTATTAAGCTCATGGGATTCATTACATATACTATTTTGATAATCTGAACCGTTCAATATGTAGAGTTTATCGACTACTTTATTCTTGCAAAAAATCACTTTGATCGGTTATCAATACTCCTTTGATCGGATCATATTTTTGTCAATTGTAAATATGATTTTAACAATAAATTGTTAACAAAAATATATTCTGATTATGGGGTTATTGATATCCGATCAATGTAATTTTTTTTGAGGATGAAGTATTCGATGAGTTCTACATATTAAACAGCTTGGATCATTAAAATGGAACATATGATGAGCTTCACGAATCTAATAATATGTAGTCCACAAAATGAACTGGAGAGAAACTTGACTCATTTTATATGCATTATTTGTTGATCAAGCTTCATTCTTAAAAGGAAAAATTATTTATAAGTCCTATTAGGGAGACTTATGCTACACATGGCCCTACTAAAAAACTTATGTTCCCATAAGTCCTGTGGGAAGTTTGTTGACACATTTACCCTCAATATTAGTTGTTAATATTATAAATAATAGTAAAATCATATATAGGAAATTGAATGTTACCATAGAACATATCTATATAAACGTAACGTAACGTGACACCTACATAAACGTAATATAGGAAATTGCATGTTACCATAGATCATATCTACATAAACGTAGCATAATGTGACACTTACATAAACGTAACGTAACGCGACACCTATGATCTATAGGAAATTGAATGTTACCATAGATCATATCTACATAAGCTTAACGTAACGTGACACCTACATAAACGTAACGTGACACCTATGATCTATGGCAACATTCAATTTCTTATAGGAAATTGAATGTTGCCATAAATCATATTTATATGAAACGTAACGTAACACCAACATAAACCAACAACATTTTCACATTCAATTTAAAAAATAAAAACTCATTAAGTTTGCGAAACGTAACGTGACACGTTATGTTACGTTTATGTAGGTATCACGTTATGTTTATGTAGGTGTCACGTTATATTACGTTTATATAGGTGTCACGTTACGTTACGTTTATGTAGGTATCACGTTACGTTACATTTATATAAGTGTCACGTCACGTTACGTTTATGTAGGATCTTGTGGAATACATTATTATCTAAATAGGACTTGAGACTCTATAAGAAATTATACAGGACTTAGCCTACCATAAATGTCTGAAAAAGGACTTACAAATAAGTCTCCCTTCTTAAAAACAGTTTGAAAAAAAAAAAAAAAAACTTCATTCTTAAATAGTTATATCCTTTGATCTGCATTATATGTTTGATTATGTGATCAGCTTTTGTGCTCTCTCATTATTATTATTATTATTATTATTATTATTATTATTTGATCAATGCTCTTTCATTTGGTTGACAAATTATTTCTGGAATTTGTTTTGTTTTTTTTTATTACAAAAAAAGTAAATTATAAATACATTTTATAAGATTTGCTTAAAATATAAATTGCAACATGTAGTTTAAGAAATTATATCCCACTCATTGAAGTTTATAATTGTATAACAAATTTCTTATTTTAATAATAAGTTATTAAAGTCAATTAATATTTTTTAATCATATCATAAATATATTTCAATTAATAATTTTGATAATTTCATCGTTAAATAGGAGAGTAGTTGAAAATTTCATTTTTTTTGTTAATTCTGCTAAATAAAATTTTTTGACAATTAGATATTTGTAATTTTTAGAATCGCATAGACAATCATAATTTAAACAAATTTAAAGGGATGCATTTATAATTCATCCAAAAATAAGTTTTGTTTCTCAAAACACGGAAAAAAAAAGAAGCTCGTATGTTTGGTTGGTTTGGTTTGGTTTTGAGAAATTTATATTAATTTTTTTTTGAAAAAAAGTATTTTTTTATATAGTTTTATTTTTTTTAAAGGAAAATAATTTATAAATTTTTCAAAAATATACTATATTTTTTATATTTACGTTTTGGTTATTGTTTGTAGCTCTTAGCCCCCGTTTGTTTTCAGAGGTAGAATGGAGGGGATTGATAGTGAAGGGATTAATAATGAGGGGATTGATAGTGAGGAGATTAAGTAAAATTGTGTTTGTTTTGATGAAAGTTGTTAGTGTGGAGATTGTTAAATTATTTTTATATAAAATAAATATAAAATAATAAAACAAATAAAAAAAATACAAAAACATTAAACATTAATGTTTTAAAAAAATGCCCAACATGTAAAAAATTTTAAAAAAATAAAAATAAAATAAAAAATTTTCAAAAAAAATAAAATAAATAAAATAATGATTTTTACTTAACAAAAAATACAAAAAATTAAATATTAATGATAAAAAAAAATTCCGACATGTAAAAAATAAAATAAAAAATAAATAAAAATAAAAAATTTCTAGTCCACCGAACTATTTTTCTAATACTAAGTCCTATAGGCCTATCCTAATCCCCTTCCCATGGGGATTCGTAGTTCGGAGGGGATTAAATCCCCTCCCCATTAGTGCCGGCCCTGGGTATTGGCCAACAAAGCCATGCCTTAGGGCCCCTCAAGATAGACCTAAAAAAGGGGCCCCTTTTATTATGGTATAGTGTAATATATTAGGTATGTTTTAAGTTAAAAATAAAATTAAAGAGAAAATACAAATTAACTTAAAATAAATTGACCCATTAAAAAATTAAAAGGCCCATTCAAAAAATTAACATTGTAATCTACTAAAAATAGATCCAAAAAAGGGTCCTCCTATTATAGTTTATTGTAATATATTAGGTATATTTTAAATCTAAAAAAAAATTAAGGAAGACCCAAACTAACTTAAAATAAATTAACCTATTAAAAAATTGAAAGGCGCATTTAAAATAATTAGCATTGTTATTCATTGAAAATGATTCTGCAAAAAAATAGATTATGCAAGTATGATTAATTTATTTGCTTCTAAAAATGCAAGAAGAGCGAGGATCAAACGATACTTATTAATTGTTGTAATGTAATACTAAGTATTTTTTGTAATTTTGACACAAATTTTGCCTTTTATCTTCATTTTTTTTTTCATTCAATGAAAAAAAAAATGTGAAGGGCCCCAAAATTTTATTAGTTGATTATTGGCTTTGGGTCCCAGAAATCTCAGGGCCGGGCCTGCTCTCCATCTCTCAAAACAAATATGATATTAGTGGGTTCTACCTCACTATGAATCCCAATCCCCTCCCTATAACCCAAAACAAACGAGGCCTTAGAGTGAAGGATCATGGTGGTCTTGTTGTTAATCTTAAAAGGTAGGCTTGTGATAGTGATGGGTTTGTATATAAATTAGGGTTTTGTTTTGTTTTGTTTTGTTTTTTTTTTATTGATTGATTGTGGTTTTTTTTTTTGGTAGAATAAGCTTCGGAATTTGGAAGGGCAGCCCTCCGATGGTCTCGAGACTCTGCTGTCGAAGGTTCGAAAGTGAGTTGATGTTTTCAGATAACTGCAGGTTTGTTCAGTTTAGGAATGAATTAGTACTTCATTTTCATTTTGAATTGCGCAAACGACTTACTAAAGTTGCTAAGAGGTTGCTAAGTGAGGAACGTTTAAATTATTTTGTTCAGTTTCTAAAACCATGTTTCATAAGACCATTTCCAACATATCACCTATTGTTTCATCAAATTTAAATTTGATGAAAAAATGTCCTTTTTGCTACTCCAATCGTTTCATCAGATGAGTATCAAATTGAGGATATGATAAATCTTTCATTGGAATTTTTATCATTTCACTGTTTATAGAGGTTGAACAGCAAGTCATTTTTACCACCGGACGACCGGCCAGATGTCCGGCCGGTTGTCCCCCAAATGACTTCCTCCTTGCAAAATATTGTGAAAAAATTACACTAGACGGTTGATCGGCCAGACATCCGCTCTGTCGTCCGCCCAGTCAATCGACGTTTTAATAAAAGCTCAAAATCCTCCATTAGAGTGCGTGATATTAGATGGAATTTTTACTCAAAAGAAAACATCACTAAGGGTTGTTTGGGAACAACCTAAATAAGTGTACTTACTTGGGCCACATCACCTCTTTATTTTTTTGCATATTTTTTCGTAAAAAGTCAGAAAGTGCACTAAGGTCTCATTTGGCATGTGGAAGTTTTAGCCTAAAAGTCAAAAAATTACAAAAAAAATCAAAAACTTATAACCTATATCAAAAAGTAAAAGATTTAATTTTCTCTCTACTTTTTTGCACATCTTTTCGTAAAAAATTAAAAAGTCATTTTAAATATACTAGTTTTTTAACTTCATATTTTAGCCAAAAAGTCAAAAAGTTACTAAAATAACCTATTCCCAAATGAGGCCTAAATAAGTGAACCCCAAACAACCCCTAAAAATTTTGTTCGATTAAAATTGAACCTAAGATGCTGGTGCTGGTTTTATGAAGCTTCCGGTGAATAATGGATTTTGGACACAGGAATGTTGTTGAAATGAACCTCTGTGCTTGTTATTTTGTTACCTACGAATATCAATTTCATTTTATTAAAATGAAAATTGATTTTTACACTTTTTTCTGCTCTTGATGCAGAATGCCTGTTTCTTTTCTTAAGTATTGCCAATTTTCCATAATAATACATGATGATGGTGTAATTCTGAAAGCATTACATGCAGTTAAGATGGTGCTCTCAATAAGGGTGATTACTGTAGCTTAGTTTTTATTCTCGGACATGTGTCAGTGATGTTGAATTGCCGATTATATGGGTATTTATGGGAATGTTCTTGTGGGGTCTTGCGCCATATTGTCGCTGGGTCTTGCGTCATATTGTGGTCTTGATTCTCTTGAACATTTCATATAAATGGTTGCCCGATGTAGGTTGATTTCTTGGGCATGTTGAAGTGTAATGCTTTGCTGTATCATGACATGTTATAAGTTTATAGAGCCAACACCGTGGGTTGGAGGCAAAGTATTTTGAGGAGAGAGCAGCCCTTGAAGCTAAATACCAGAAGTTTTATGGACCACTATACAATAAGGTATGGAGAATTTGGTTCATTAAAAGTTGTACGACCTGTGTATCGTAGTTCAACATTGCTTGTTTTTTTTAATGATTTTCCCAAGTACGATATAATTTCTTGTAATTAAAAATTCAAATTTATGTGAATTGCCTATTTGTTTGGTCAACATAGTTATTCTTTGTTGTTTGACTTGTAATGTGATTGGACATGTTGCAGAGGTGTGAAATTGTAAATGGTGTTGTAGAAGTTGAAGGAGTTACAAGTGAAGCCACAATGGACCTCGAGGATGATAAGACTACAGAAGGTAGCTCTGTTTTTTGGAAATTGCCGAATTCTTCTTCTTTTTCTTTTGTTGGGAAACTATACATGTACAAGTCTGATGTTTTTCTTTGACAGACATGTCTAATGCCGAGAAAGGTGTTCCTGATTTTTGGGTCAATGCAATGAAGAATAGCGAAGTATTAGCTGAGGAGGTGAGAGATAGAACAATCCAACACTCTTTCTCCATCCTATGTCCTACCTTTCTTTTTCTCTTTTTGGGTATTAATCTGAGTTGGGTGTGATTTATTGCCCCTTGTTTAGATCTCAGAGCGTGATGAAGAGGCCCTCAAATATCTTAAAGATATCAAGTGGTTTAGGATTGATAATCCCAAGGGCTTTAAGCTCGAGTTCTTTTATAGCAATCTGTGTGAGTGATTTTCTGACCACACTGCCCGCTTAGTAACCAGCTGGAGAGCACCAGCAGAATAGATGGCACATGGCTGACCTGCAACAGAAAGAGAAGATTCCGGCGGTGGTTCGTCCACCCGGGGGCACTCCGATGATCAAATCAGTATATCTCTCAAAGATAAATCAAGTGCTAAACTCACAAGCTTGAGTATCAAAAGCATACCTTAGACCCATGGGGGTGCCTCTATTTTATAGTCAACATAAACCTAGTCTCAATAGAAGCCTAACTTCTATGGACTCAGGATTACTGCTAATCTTGGACTCTCAGTAAGATTAGGATAAACTCTCTAAGAGTCTTATCTTAATACAAACTGAAGTCTTCTCTCATTCTAGGACTCTTGCCCCTCATCCGCTTATCTCGAATTCTGATATCTTAGAAGGTAACTTCGGCCTATCCGAGATGACCTCGGCATAACAACCAGGACAGGTGGCACCTTAGCTGACACGTCGGCGTCACCTTGGCCACGTGTTGGTACTCAGAAAATATATCCCCACAACTACCCCCTAGGTTCTATTACCTCGGCATTCTAAGGTGATGGAACCTACACTGTTCGTTCATTTGTGCCCCTCTGTCCGAGATCAAACTCGCCGACCTTAAAGTTCCCTAGACTTTACTGTCCACTTCTGTCAAGTATCAAGCTTCATGCTTTCCAAGCTGCTCGAGATCACACCTCCTAGCCGAGGTTCTTGTTCAATTAATTCGTAAACTCCAAGAGCTTTGCAACTGCTCCACTCATATTATTCGGTGGGTTCCCGACTTCCAGTCATCTATTTGACTCCAGCGATCTTCATATCGGCGTTCATTTCTCTTGGTAGGTTCATAAACTCTTTTATTAAGCTCAATCTTTCATAACTCTTCTGAATCCATTTACTTGCCCTCTGTTGTCTTCTATTTTCATCTGTTTTCAAGTTTTAAATTGTTTGAACGCCTGGCACTGTTCTTGCGATATCCGCTTTCTGTTGCTAGCATCGTGTCTGGGTCATTACTTTCTTGTTCTTCACATACTTACTTAGTGCCTGTGCACTTGGCTTTATTCTTGAACTTTGTCATCTTCTTAAATACACACTGTTCACACATCTATTGATTTCTGCCACTGTTTTTGGCTTGACACACCTGTGCAATCTTTTTGTCTTGATTTCCTGATAGCTTCATCACCATTTTTGATTACAAATTACATTCTTGTTTCTGTTTTCTGTGTCTTTTTCTAGATTCTTGCTTTCAATCCTTGCCTTCAAACTCCGAGGTGCCAATCGCCGAGAAGAGCTTTGATCAAACTCTTCGGGAGATCGATGCTGAGCTCGAGGCCGAGAAGGCTGCTGAGAAGTCTTCCCAACTGTCTTCTATATCCTGCCATTGATGCCGAGTAGTTTTGTTTCCTTCTTTTACTCCTTGTACCTTGTACCTTGTACTTTGTCCTTTTTTCTATGCTTTTAATCCGGCAGACGTGCCATTTTTGTAGTCTGAATAATTTATTTTTCAATATTCAGGCGGAAGTGCCTTCTTTATTCTTTAAATGCATTTCTCTAATTTCTTCTTTGAATGAATGTCTTCTTTTTTCTGCTCTTGTATGATTCTACACTTAGAATAATTTGCATGTCTTCAAAGTACACCTTGACTGTGCAATCTCTTCGGGTAAAATACCTCTGTCACAACTTCTAATCTTGCTCATCTCGGCCTTGTCCTAACACTTGAAAATATTGTAACAAATACTTTCACAAGTGTTGCTTAGGACTTGTCACTTTCTCAATGTCTTCTATCAAGACTTCAGTTTTCCATATTTCAAGTTTTGACAACCTGGTAGTCTCGGCAAGTACGCAGATATTGCTTGAGCCTGACTTTAACTTGTAAATTTTTCTCAAAAATTTTCAACAAGTGTTTTAACCCTCATCTTTTATCATAACCTCGGCTTAACTTCAGCTTGTAAATTTTTCTCAAAATTTCAACAAGTGTTAAACCATCTTCCTTTCGATACGACCTCGGTTTTAACTATAACTTGTAAATTCAAACAGAATTTCAACAAGTGTTAAATATGACATCGGTTTAACTTCAACTTGTAAATTCACACATAATTTCAACAAGTGTTAAAAATCATCTCGGTTTAACTTCAACTTGTAAATTCACACAGAATTTCAACAAGTGTTAAATATCACATCGGTTTAACTTCAACTTGTAAATTCACACAGAATTTCAACAAGTGTTAAATATGACCTTGGTTTAACGTCAACTTGTAAATTCACACAGAATTTCAACAAGTGTTAAACATTATCTCGGTTTAACTTCAACTTGTAAATTCACACAGAATTTCAACAAGTGTTGAACAGTGATTTCGGTTTAACTTCAACTTGTAAATTGTCCACAAATTTCAACAAGTGTTAAACAATGAACTCGGTTTAACTTCAACTTGTAAATTGTCCACAAATTTCAGCAAGTGTTAAACAATGATTTCGGTTTAACTTCAACTTGTAAATTGTCCACAAATTTCAACAAGTGTTAAACAATGATCTCTGTTTAACTTCAACTTGTAAATTGTCCACAAATTTCAGCAAGTGTTAAACAATGATTTCAGTTTAACTTCAACTTGTAAATTGTCCACAAATTTCAACAAGTGTTAAACAATGATTTCGGTTTAACTTCAACTTGTAAATTGTGCACAAATTTCAACAAGTGTTAAACAATGATCTCGGTTTAACTTCAACTTGTAAATTGTCCACAAATTTCAACAAGTGTTAAACAATGATTTCAGTTTAACTTCAACTTGTAAATTGTCCACAAATTTCAACAAGTGTTAAACAATGATGTCGATTTAACTTCAACTTGTAAATTGTCCACAAATTTCAATAAGTGTTAAACAATGATCTTGGTTTAACTTCAACTTGTAAATTGTTCACAAATTTCAACAAGTGTTAAACAATGATCTCGATTTAACTTCAACTTGTAAATTCACACAGAATTTCAACAAGTGTTAAACATCTTTGTCTTCTCTCTGCCCCCTGCATGGCTTTCACATGCTCTTTTGTGGACCTTATAAAAGGTCTTCAACCTGGCTAACTGCAGTCTGACCTTGTATGTTTTCTTTTTATCTTCTGGGATCTGAGATCTGCTCACTGAGCTCTTCTCTTCTCGGGCTTAAGTGCCGAGGTCTTGTCTGCTGGAATCTTGGATCTGCTCTCTCAGGTTGAGCTCTTCTCTTCTCTGACCTACTCATCTAGGCCGAGATCATGCCTTCTGGGATCCGAGATCCAGGATTTGGAATCCGGGATCTGCTCACTTAGGCTGAGCTCTTGTCTTCTCGGACCTACTTATTTAAGCCGAGATCTTGTTTTCTGGGATTCGGGATCCAGGATCTGGAATCCGGGATCTGCTCACTTGGGCTGAGCTCTTCTATACTTGAATGTCATCTCCTTGGGAGCACTCATGCCCTCTGTCTTTGCGTCCCTTCTGGAAGGGTCTTCACTCCGTTTATGTCGACACATTCTCCATCTTTGCTAAACTCGTCGTTTTCGATACGTTGTTCTTGTATAGTGATAGCTATTTATTCTCCTTTCTTTCCCACAGACGGCGCCAAATTGTGTGAGTGATTTTCTGACCACACTACCCGCTTAGTAACCAGCTGGAGAGCACCGGCAGAATAGATGGCACCTGGCTGACCTGCAATAGAAAGAGAAGATTCCGGCGGTGGTTCGTCCACCCGGGGGTACTCCGACGATCAAGTCAGTATATCTCTCAAAGATAAATCAAGTGCTAAACTCACAAGCTTGAGTGTCAAAAGCATATCTTAGACCCATGGGGGTGCCTCTCTTTTGTAGCCAACATAAACCTAGTCCCAATAGAAGCCTAACTTCTATGGACTCGGGATTACTGCTAATCTTGGACTCTCAGTAAGATTAGGATAAACTCTCTAAGAGTCTTATCTTAATACAAACTGAAGTCTTCTCTCATTCTAGGACTCTTGCCCCTCATTCGCTTATCTCAGATTCCGATATCTTCGAAGGTAACTTCGGCCTATCCAAGATGATCTCGGCATAACAACCAGGACAGGTGGCACCTCGGCTGACATGTCGGCGTCACTTTGACCACGTGTTGGTACTCAAAAAATATATCCCCACACAATCCTTTTTTCAAGAACTTTGTTTTGACAAAAACATATCACATGATTGATGATAATGAACCTATTTTAGAGAAATTAATAGGGCAAACTTCTATTTCATTGTCCCTGTGGTGAAACTTTTTAGTTCTTAAAATTCACATTTATGTTTGGTACTTTGTAGAACGGAGATTGAATGGTATCCAAGTAAATGCTTAACTCGGACGATCCTTAAGAAGAAGCTGAAGAAGGGATCTAAGAATGCAAAACCTATTACAAAGACTGAAAAATGTGAAAGTTTCAACTTCTTCAGCCCTCCCGAGGTTCCTGTGGATGATGATGACATTGATGTAGATATTGTACGCTTAGCAACTTTGTACATGTTGAAATCTGGAATGTTGGAATATGGAATATTGTATATTTTAATTTAGGAATTTAATTTTAGGGTTTGATTGTGGAATTATTTAATTCCTTTTTCATGTATCTTATATTGATTATATATAGACATGGTCTCACCCAAATTAGGGTAAACCAATATTTTATAACTCTCTTCTGTACACACCAAAATACTTGTTGAAGCCATTGTGAATTATAATCTGGTTTCTCCTCTAATCCATTGGTACGATTGATTAACAGACGGAAGAACTTCATAACCAAATGGAGCTAGACTATGACATTGGGTGAGTCACCCATTCTGTTTTCACTTTTCAGTTCTGAATATTGCATAAATGATTAAATGTGATCTGATGTTTAAGAATTTATGTTAAATTGGTAATTAGGTTTTAAGAATTGGAAAGTGGAGCTTAATAGTACAAGATTTTGTAAGGAGGCTGTTCTAGTAATTCCCTCATCGGTTTTTCTCATTTTGTTTGCGCATGGAGAGGGAATCATGGTTAATCTTTGTCTTTATGATTAGTCTTTCAAAGAGGATCCTCGTAATAAATCCGGAGTTTTGACTATAATGGAGAATGGCAATGGAAATTTTGTAAAATCTGGTTTGTTGGAAAGATCAATTGATATATAAATGATTATGGAAGACACTTTTCACAACTTATGTGTAGCAAAGTGATACTATGCATGTGTTGATATGTGCAGTTCAACAATTCGGGACAAAATTATCCCCCATGCTGTCTCGTGGTTTACCAGGGAGACTTTTCAGGGGGATGACCTTGAAGACATACATGATGATGATGATGATGAGGATGGCAATGAGGATGGCGATGATGATGATGAGGATGGCGATGATGAAGATGATGAAGAAGACGCAGATCAAGATGAAGAGAAAGCCAAAATCAGCACTAAGAAGGTGACACTTGCAAATTCTAAACAAAAGCTAAAATCTCCTCCCTCCCAATTTTGATTTTCAATTTCAGAATATACCTAATACTTCATTTTCCCTTTTTCCCGTGGGTTGTTTGTTTGATTGGAATTATCTAGCAGTCATCTGGACTGAAGGTGAGATGATATTACCACAAATTTCTGTTACTCTGAACAAAATATAAAGATTTTCAATGGGCCATGCTTTTAGGTTACATCTGGTTTGCTGTGAATTACAGAAGAGTTTGCTTGCACTACCTAGGGAAGGTCAGCAGAGTGAGCATCTGCCTGAATGCAAGCAGCAGTAGTAGGTACCAGATTGCAGATAGCATCTTCGTTTGGGAACACAGGGTGGGGTGATGTTGTCTTGCGTTTTTGAGAGTTTTGGGCCTTCGATTATTCCCCTTGTCTATTAAAGCTGTCAGGTTCTCTCTCTCTCTCTGTCTCATTTTTTCTTGTGAGGAACATTTATATTTGTTGGGTATCTTGGGATTTCATGGGTTGGGATTGTTGTGAATTTTAATTGGAAACTAGTCGAGCATGTCTATGATTTGTTCTACAATGATTTTAGTTATTATGTTTCCTATCTTTTGCATATTTCGTGAGAAATTAGGAGACATAATGGAACAGTTGCCTGAGAGAATCTGGACAAGCTGATTGATGATATGGTTATTGGTGCTTTTGAAGAACACAAAAAAAACCTAAATGAAAAATAACAATCTAAATGATACCTAAAAATGTTGGTGCGTAGTAGGTCTAAAAGCATCTCCAATGCACTACTGCTATATTGGCATGCTATTGTTAAATTATAGAACTGCTACAATGCCAAAATTTCAAATTATAGCAAACAAATGTTATATTTGGACAAGAATCACTTTTCCCTCCACATTCACTATTTCCAGTATTGGCGCCACACGATTAAATTTTAGGAGTTTCCAGTATCAACTCTAATATCGTCATCACAGATTCACAGCTCAATTTCATGCGTTGACACCCCAACTCAATTTCACGAGTTTTGAGTGTCAACACTAGCATCGACACCACACACATGAAATGGAAACGTGCGGTGTCGACACTAGTGTCCACGTTACACAGTGTCAACAAAAATAATAGCTAAAAAGATTTTTTTGAATTTGATTTTTATTTTTAGCTTCCACAAAAAGATAAAATCATATAAAAATTATAATAAATTTTTTACTTTTGTTCATATTATTTTACCTAATTAGTTAGTACTTTTTTGATATTTTTTTCCTCCACTTTTTCCCTCTCTCAGATTTGCATATATGAATACATATATATACGTATCTTCATATATATGTTCTTGTGTATATGTGTGTATAGTAAATATTTTATTCTTTTAATTATTTTTTTATTGAATAATGCTTGGGACCCCCCTTTGCCACGTGGTGGGTGGTGATTGGAGGAGCAGGAAAAAAAAAAAAAAAGAAAAAGAAAAAGTAACCAATGAGAGAGAGAGGGGGTCAAAGGGGGTGGGGGAAAAGGGGGATGAATCATTGTTGTTTTTTATTTTTATTTTGAATAATGCTTGAGACCCCCTTTTGGGGGTCACCCCTCACCCCCTTTGCCACGCGACGGGTGGTGATTGGAGGAGCAGGAAAAAAAAGAAAAAGAAAAAGAAAATGTAACCAATGAGAGAGAGAGGGGGTCAAAGGGGGTGGACGGAAAAGGGGGATAAATCATTTTTGTTTTATTTTTAAGGAAGAGATGAATATCGGTTGGTTGATAAATTGGCAAGTTTGGAAATTTGCCAAATCTTGGCACAAGGTATAACAATGCTAAAATTTGACAGCTGCATTTGTGCTCTGCTTTTCAGCCAAGCTGTTTTAAAAAGTTATTTTAGACTGTTTAGTTAAATTTATTTCAAACAGTTTCTAATTCTAACAGCCTATTTTAACTCAAAAAAATTGATTCTGAGAAACTGCTCACCCCTTGTTTCTGATTATCAGCTTCTGGTGTAGATATATTAATTTATGGTTATACTCTTAGATTTTTTTATTTTTTATTTTTTTAAAAATAGAAAAAGACCCAAATGGACTATAGATTATTATTATTATTTTTATGAAAAATATAGACAAGTATTAAATAACAAAAAATAAAAATTAATTGAAAAAGTTATTTCACAGCTTATTTAACAAATACTACTCAACAACTTAAATTTATAATCCAACAGTTACATCAAACAGATTAACAACTTCTGATTAAAGTCATAATTTATAATCTGTTAAGTTATAATCTGTAAACTGTTTTAACAGTTACACCAAACGGGACCATTATGGCAATGGTAGCTGAAATGGCTGCTGCATTAGAGAGGCTATAAGTGAAGTAGATTTGTTTTTGGGAGTGACTCTCAAGAGAATAATTTATTAAAAATAAAATAAGAGGATAAAGAGATATAAGAGAAACACTGTTTATTTAATTTATGCATTGACAGACAAGATCATCATAATTTATTATTGGGATGAATCAACATATGTAGTAAGTTACCCATGCAAATCCTCAAATCTTGAATCAATCTTCCTTCTTTGTTTCTTTCCATCAATTCACTTCAAAGAAGTCGTTGAATATGTTAAGACGGAGGACTTAACCACATTGCTTGATCTTTTACTTTAGTTTTTGTGAAATTGTGGATTTTCTGTCAATTGACTCCTATTGTTCTGCCTCAAATCAGAATTTTACTAACAAAATGAGACAATTGTATTGGAGATACTCTTAGGGGTGGTTTGAGATGATCTAAATAAGTACACTCTTTTGACTTTTTATGAAATATGTGTTGGGTTTTAAGTGATGTGGTAGAGAAGTGATGTGACTTAAATAAGATAATGTGATTTAAATAGGATAGTGACTTTTTAACTTTTTGACTTTTTTAAGTTTTGACAAACAAAGCCTAAGTCAAACAGATTTGCTTTTGGAGAGTGACTTTCAAGAGAATAATGTATTTAAAAAAAAAAAATAATATGATGACAGAGATATAAGACCATCTCCAACGCTGAACCAAACCCAGCATCAGATTTAAATTTTGATGAAAAACCCATTTTTTCACGCTCCAACGGTTGCACCAAAGTCATACCAAAATGAGAATTCAGCAAACAAGACATCAAACTGAGATCAAGACACAGATTTTACCAAATCACTGTTACTGACCGTTGAAAATGCTACACCGGTCGACCAACCGGTTGCCCGGCCGGTTGACCAACCGGTCAACCAGTAAAAGATTCAAACAGTTCAGAAAAAATAGTTCAAACCGTTAAAAAAAAAAAAAAAAAATTTTTTTTGCCTAACCGGTCAACCGGCCGGTTGACCGGCCGGTCGACCACCCCGGTTGTCCTGAAAAAAGTTCAGAAAGTTCAAAAAAAGTTCAGACAATTCGCAAAAAAAAAAAAAAAAAAAAATTTTTTTGGCCTAACCGGTCAACCGGCCGGTCGACCACCCGGTTGTCCCGGGATAGATTTGGTGAAGGTGAACCGTTGGAGCCTGAAGTATCAAATTCAGGAAATGGCCATTTTTGAACTCAGAATTGGTGAAATTTTTGATTCACGGTTGGAGATGCTCTAAGAGAAAAACATTGTTTAGTTAATTTATGCATTGACAGACAATATCATCATAATTTACTATTTGGGCGAATCAACATAAGTAGTAGAACCTTAAGTTATTCATGCAAATCCTCAAATCTTGAATCAATCTTCCTTCTTTGTTTCACATTCTGCTAGCTTTCTTCATGCTCCAAGCACGCAATTTCTTTGTTTCAATTGATGTGAGCTTTGCTCATGCTCCAAGCACTCAATTTTGAGATGCTTACACTCCCTTTTCCATTATTGAAGGCATATAAGTGGGCCTGATTAGAAATAGACATTGTTGGGTAAACCCTAGCAGTGATGCAAACTTCCTTCTCCACCAAAGCTCTCTCCACTATTGAGTAACCTATCTGCCAAAAAAAAAAAACAAGAAAGTCACAAAACATTAGCTAAATTGGACCCTATGTGTGTATATATATTGTGAAAAGATATTAAGCTGAATTTTGAATAGAGGAAGGTGTTTTCTTTACTTCTTCTCAATTGAGTTGGAGTTTAATGTAAAATTGTGCGAATTGTTAGTGGGTCTCATAGCATTGTGAGACCTATTAATATCACACATAATTTAGTTTATTTTTTTGTTAATTAACACTGAGATTGTATTTGAATTAAAAATTTATAAAAGATTTGTGAGATTTTTGAGTGATAAATTTCAACATTCAAATATAACATATGCTATATAGCTTTGACCTTTGAACTGAGAAGTTATACGATTAAATCAACTCACCAATCCCCTATTTACCAAAGAAATATCGAAACATAGGAAGACTGAAGAAAAATAAAATAAAATAAAATTACCAAGCTCCTCAATGATAATTGCTCTTGGATAGGTTGTACATTAAAAAATGCTCCATTAGTTGTCTTATCAGTGTTTTGATTTAACGATGACTTGTTAAATATTCAATAAAAAAGTTAAAATATCTAAAATTAGGTTAGGTGAGAGAGGCAAGAAGACATCTGTCTCCAAATTATTGTTTTTCTGTTTTAGTATACTCATTATTAAATCATGTCTTGTGATTTTTATATAATTCAATAATTGAGAAAGTATGTTGAAATCAAGAAGAGAAGAATTCAAGAATAGAAAATCATTGACAGGGAGACGAGATGGAAACCTGCTTTGATCACCGCACATAAGCACCGCATGATTATTGTTTTGAGTTTTGAAAATTCTAAAAAATACAGCCGTATACTCTTTTAAGTCCTTTGAAGCCAACACCTTTAATCCAAATGGTCCAAGCCCACCTTTAATGGATGCATCTTTTTGGCTGCACAACAATTGTGGGTTGGTCGAACTTGGATCCGTCACTTCTGCTTTTTCTATTTCTAGTACTGAAAGTGATATTTCCACATTCGCCTGTAAAAAAACATAATCAAGAAAAAAAAAAGGGCAAGTAATTATTTTTTGTTTGATCAACAGAAGACAACTTTATTGATGAAGAAAGTATAACATACAAAACTTACATCAACAAAGAGAGAACAACAAAAAGCACAAGACCCTAAATTGGTGAGAAACCAATAGAGGAAACAAAGAGAATAGAAAAAAGAAAGAGCAAAGGACAGAGCAGTATTAGGGGATCCTGATACACTTCATCCATTTGGGAATCCTAATACACATTCAACCAACCCCTACAGCCAGACCAGCAGCAGTATAGAAGCAACATACCAGCAGCATACTTTCTTGATTGAAACCTGGCTACACACAGCATAATAGCAGACTTCCTTGATTCATACTTCACCAATAAGACCACCAGCAGAGCACATTGCGCAAAACTGCAGCTGCCACACACCCTTGCTTCAAGGCATCAGAAAGTGAACAAACAGACAAGGCTCTCTAAACAGTCCTAAAAGGCACCAACAAGTCACAAAACTGCAGCTGCACCACACACTAGCTTCAGGGCACCATCTAAACACAGCTAAACAACATCAGGTCCAGCTCAGCTAGTGAAAACAGCCAGTAGACCTTCTAAACAGAGCAGGCAGGCAGCATACAGAGCAGACCATCAGACCAACCAGATCATCAAGCAAGGATTGAACCTCTGATACCAACCAGTAGATTTGATCCAGATTAGTGACCACCAGCAGAGCACATTTCACACAACTGCAGCTTATGCCAAACATCATCTCACTCCAAGCCAACACAGAACCTAAAACCAGCCCCTCTATCATATACTAACCATTTCCAAGCCGAATCTCCTGAATGTTGCAGATAATCTGCTGCACTGAGTAACAGCAATCCTGAGTGTAAAATTTGGCCCACAATGCAATCCTTGTCTTGATTAATTCACACAGCTCCTCCAAGTGCATTTGACTTTCACAGAAAACTTTCTCATTCCTGAATTTCCATAACGACCACAAAACCGCAAATGGTATAATTCGCCAGATCATATTCAGATTATTTCTCCACTTGAAGCCCCTCCACCAATTAAGAATCCCTTCCACTGTTTGTGGAATTACCCAAGTCAATCCCCACCACTGCATCAGATCACACCAAATTCTCCAAGCAAACGGGCACCATATAAGGAGATGAAATACAGATTCAAGCCCTTCATGACAAAACACACACATAGCAGAGGCTTCCGGCTCCAACACACCAATCCTCTGTAGAAAACTAGCTATTTTTAGTCTCCCCTTCCATACTAGCCAAACTAGAAATAGAACCTTTGGGGGAGAGAAATTATTCCATATTAACTTTGTTACCACTAGTCGAGATGAAGGCACAACCAAAGAATATAGAGATAAGACAGAAAACTCAGCAGATGGAGATGCCAACCACCCAAGACGATCCTCCCTATCCGAGAGGCTAACCAAATTCTGATCCAAAAAGGTACTCAACCTTCTAAGCTCATCATTCTCCCAACCCAATAACCTTCTTCTAAACCTAAAAATCCACCTAGGTGAGGCTTCATTCCTCTGTAACACCATTCTCAGAGACACCTCCTTTTCAGTTGAGAGACTATACAGCCTAAGAAACTCATTCTTAACACAGCAAGCCCCCATCCAGTAATCAGTCCAAAACTGAATTCTAATCCCATTTCCCACCACCACCCGACTATTGTCCAGGAAAACACTCAAAAGCTGTGGGTTAGATTGACCTATATTAATAATACCATTCCAGATTTTTGAATAAGAGCCAGAGAAGGAAGTACTAGGCAACCAATTTCCACCCACTGACCCATACTTACTACACAAAACTCTTTTCCACAAAGTATTTGATTCAGCCCCAAACCTCCACCACCATTTAGTCAACAAGCACTCATTAACCATCTTGACTCTTCTAATACCCAAACCCCCATTCTCTTTACTTTTGGTTGCTTCCAGCCAACTGACCAGGTGAACTTTTCTCTTCAAATCAGACCCTCCCCAGAGAAAATTTGCTTGAATCGTTTCTATAACCTTAGCCACAGATACAGGGATCTTGAAAATAGATAAATAATAGGTAGGCAGACTAGATAACACAGATTTTATAAGTACCAACCTCCCACCAAAAGATAGGAATCGCCTCCTCCAAGAAGCTAATCTAACTCTGCATTTTTCGATGACTGGTTTCCATGTTTTTTTTAACCTGGGACTAGCTCCCAAAGGCAGACCAAGATACATTATCGGAAGCTTCTGGCTTGCACAGTTAAGTCTAAAGGCAAACTCCTTCACCTCTTCATCAGACACACCAATTCCACAAAGGGAACTCTTATGAAAATTAATCTTCAACCCTGAAACCAGTTCAAAACACCTCAGAATTCGTTTAATTACCATGACCTCCGCCATATTGGCTTCACAGAAAATTATTGTATCATCTGCAAATTGGAGATGTGAAACCACCACTTTATCTTTGCCCACTACAGCTCCCTTAACCAACCCCAAAGATTTGGCTCGATCCATTAGCATATTCAGACCTTCAGCTACCAAATTGAAAAGGAATGGAGACAACGGATCACCTTGCCTAAGGCCTTTTTCAAGAATGAACTCAACCGTAGGGGAACCATTCACTAACACAGACACTCTGGCCGATGTTAAACACTCATTGATCCACCATCTCCACCTAGCCCCGAACCCAAAATTTTCCATCATAGATACGAGACACTCCCAACTAACAGAGTCATATGCATTTTGAAAATCCAACTTGAGGATCAACCCTTTTCTCCGACTCCCCTTCCACCAATCAACAATCTCATTCGCAATGAGTACACCATCAAAAATGTTTCTACCTCCCAAAAACGCTGATTGAACCTCTCCAACCACCTTAGGCATCACCTTCTTGATTCTATTAGACAAAACCTTAGCTACAATCTTGTATAGAGACCCAATGAGACTAATCGGTCTAAAATCTGATAAACTAGAAGGGCATTCAATTTTTGGGATCAAAGTGATAAAAGAATTATTCACACCAGCCCCCAATTTCCCATTTTCATAAAATTCTTTGAAAAATTGAAGGACATCAGACTTCAAACAATCCCAACACTTCTGAAAGAACATCAGATTAAACCCATCAGGACCGGGAGACTTATTCCCATCACAACTCCTAATAGCACTCCACACCTCATCTTTAGAAAAATCTGCTTCCAGAATTCCAGCCACTTGATCCTGACCAATAGATTTAAATTGACCCATCAACTTTGGCCTATTCCTCCAATTTTCAGAGAATAAGCCTTTAAAATGCTTTAACACCTCATGCTTCACCAAAATGGGATCCTCAAAGAGTACCCCTTCCATTGTAATTGAATTCAACAAATTTCGATTCTGTCTAGAGGATGTAATGATATGAAAATACCTTGTATTCTTATCCCCCTTCAAGCTCCAGTCTAGTCTAGACTTCTGAAGCCAAAGCCACTCGTCCCTCTTCCTAAGAGACCGCACCTCCTTTTTGACCTCCCTTCATCTGACAATCTCAGCCTCTGACAAGTCTCTAGCCTCAGCCACCAGATCAAGCTCATGAAGCTCCACCTCTACTTTTTTGAGGGAGTAGGAAACATTGCCAAACACTTCATCATTCCACTTTTTCAATTCCATCTTGAGATATCTAAGTTTTGTAGTGATGACAAACCCCGCCCACCCAGAGACATTTGAAGCCTCCCACACTTGCTTGACCACATCTAGAAATTTAGGGTGTAACGACCAAGCATTTAAGAACCTAAATGGCTTTGGCCCCCAATCCCTTTCATCCTCCATCAATACCAATGGACAATGGTCAGACACACCCCTTGGAAGACCCCACAGCTTAAAATTAAACCTACTCAACCACTCAGGCGCTAGAAGAACTCTGTCAATTCTACTCCAACTACCCTTATCTTCTGAATTACTCCAAGAGAATTGCCTGCCATGCATTGGGACATCATACAAGGCTAACCCTTCAATAAACTTGTTAAACTCTACCATCCCTCTATCCCTTCTTAAACACCCTTTTCTATCCCCTAAATTTCTAATTTCATTAAAATCCCCTCCTACACACCAAGGTTCTGGAAATCCTAGATTGAGACTAGTAATAACTTTCCACACTTGCCTCCTACTTACTGCATCATTTGGCGCATAGACATTAACCAAAACACACCTAAAATCTGGAAGTAATGTACCTGACAGTAAGAGAAACCTTCTTGAACCACAACACTGAGATAATGAGAACACTGAAGGCTTCCACACGCACAGCAGCCCACCAGCCGAACCATCCGCATTAACAACCATATATTCCAATTCATCAACATGCCAAATCGACCGAACCAAATCGTCTGACATACCTTCTTTCTTAGTCTCTTGAAAAAAGGCAAAATCAATTTTTCTCTCTTTAAGTAGAGACCTGATTCTTCTTCTCTTTTCCGGCCTTCCAAACCCCCTAATATTCCAAGACAGCAACTTCATTGGAAACCTCAAAGGAAACACCTAAATCACCCATGAAAACCGTCTAAACTAAGACAGTTTCATCCCTTTGAGTTGCCCTCTCCACATCATTTTTTTCCAGCTCCATAATTCTGTGAACTACTTCCTTTTCCTTCCCTTTAAAACTGATGCCCAAAGATTTACCCACCTCCACTGTCTTCCGTGCTTCCTGAAGGACTTGGTCATCACCCTTCTCTGCCACACAAGCCGAGCTTGACCGAGATAAAACAGCCGCAGCAACTCTGAATGCAGGTCCTTTATGCCACACTCCTATAGCAGATGGTCCGCCAATTCGACCTCCCTTTCCCTCTTTCTGAGCTAACTTACCACTCTCTCCCTTCAACCTGGGCGCAAGAGCTTTTTCCTTCCCTACTAGCTTGCAATGTTGAGATTTCATCACTCTCCGATCCACATTCTGGCCCACATTCTGGCCTATATCCATCAAGCCCACACTCACAACTTCTGGGTTGGGCCTAGACACAACCTTATTATTTTGGGCCTCCTCTAACAATACTTGAATTCGAATCCCAGGCCTCTCAATTCCAGATCCACTTATACTTTTCATAAACCCAGGAGTCACAATTTCCTCATCCTCTCCCTTCCTCTCATTACTCCCCCTCTTGTTTACCGTTGCAATAACAGTATCTTTTCCACTGTTGCATGCTTCTGCCACTTTTAAATTTCCCATACTTGGAATGATTGTTTCTCCCACTATCGACTGAGATGAATCGTCCACCTCCCACTCACCTGACCCTTGTATACCATGCGCCCCAACATCCTTTTGCAAAGCTGCCATGCCATTCCTCTTCTGGACGGTCTGCTCACCAATATCTGCCATTGCAAATTGCAACTCTCCTTCCACCTCAGCCACCTCCTCTGCTACTCGCTCACCATTACTGCCATACATGTTCTCCATATTGTTTGAGCTACATCTTTCATGAAGAGAGCACTTACAAGCTTTTGTAATAACTTTAGATACCCTAACTTGTTCCTCACATACTCTAACTGGATAATTTCTGCCAGAACACCTCACCTGAACAACTGAATTAATATACCCCATACAAGAGGTAACAATTTTAATTCTGCCACATTTGAAAGATAACTGGTTAGTAGTCTCCTCATCCAACCTGATTACCTCACCCCACAATCTCCCAATCTTGTTAAAGGTGTCTGAACTCCATAAATTAAGTGGAACTCCATAATAGCTCAACCAAACTCCACGTTCTTGCTCTATGTGCCCGAACTTCTTTCACTCTGAAACTAATTCGCACAATTCATGCAAGCAATCCTTTAATATTGATGCATTTTCCTTCATATCATCAGATGATTTAAATGACACCACTGCCATTCTTCCTCCCCCCCTCCTAACCAGAATTTCTGCTGATCCTTTTTCCATGATTGCTTTTTGGAAGTTTGAAAATGAGTAATAGCTTTTCAACTTAACAATAAGGCTATCATATAGCCATCCATTACCTGCCTCATGGGCTACCACCGAGGGACCCACACTTTCCTTGCTGGCTCCCAGCTGCACTGCTTCTGCATATGACCGATAGCCTATGTTTGTTTGAACTTTTTGGCCCATTTGCCACCGAGATCCTCCCTCCTCTCTTCCAGATCCATTCCCTGGTTGCCCATCTTGACGTCCTCTGCCACCTGATGCTTTCTTTTCAAACTCTGCTCTCTTAACTCTCAAGGCTTTATCATCACACCACAACCCATTAGCTTTTTGGATTGCCACTTCAGCAGCAACAGGACAATCGTTCCTGACAAAACCATACCTGGACCGCGTAGATTTCCTTAACTTATTTGGAATGAATACATCTCGAACAATTCCAAACTTCATGAACAGGTCATTGAGCCCCTTCGAGCTCAAGGATGAGGGAATATTGTCAACAAAGATTGTATGAATACCAGCTCGGCCTCCATCATGGCTCTGCGAGTGCTTACTGTTAAAACCTACCACTACCACTACCACTACCACCTACTACACCTACTCCACCCACTTCACCTACTCCACTTACTCCACCCACTTCATCTACATCTCCTATATAAGGAGCCTCTCATGTTTGTAATTTACACAATATACATCAATCAATAATACAATCAATATCTATACAATTCTCTATTTCTCTTTATACATTAAATTTCTACATGGTATCAGAGCAGGTTTAGAACCTAGTATTTTCGCTTCCCCGGCGGGCGGCAACCTCACCTTAGCCGCCCGCCGGACCTCAACCTATTCCGCTGTCATCTCTATCAATACATATAGCTTCTAGTTCGCCGCCACCAGAGGCGACTTCTCTACATACAAAGATCAACCATTCTCATCTCTCTCTAGCTGGGTCTCTCTCCACAGACACACAGTAGCCACACACACACACAACATGCATAAACTCTCTCTGAGATGAAGAGGGCAACCTCTCTCTCTCGGCAACTCTCTCTTCGGTTTCTCTCTACACCACCTTCTCAACCTTTTCTTTCTACTACTGTTTAGTTCAGTCTCTAAAGGGAGAGAAAAACACAGTTCTAGAAAAAAAAAAAAAACAGAGCAACAATGGAGGGTAAGGAAGAGGATGTGAAGCTTGGAGCTAACAAGTTCACGGAGAGACAACCAATAGGCACAGCAGCTCAGACAGACAAGGACTACAAGGAGCCACCACCAGCTCCCTTGTTTGAGCCAGGGGAGTTGAAATCATGGTCCTTTTACAGGGCTGGGATTGCAGAGTTCATGGCCACTTTCCTCTTCTTATACATCACTCTTTTGACTGTCATGGGTGTTGTTAGGGCACCTACCAAGTGTGCCTCTGTGGGTATTCAAGGGATTGCTTGGGCTTTTGGTGGTATGATCTTTGCCCTTGTCTACTGCACTGCTGGTATCTCAGGAGGACATATTAACCCAGCAGTGACCTTTGGATTGTTTCTGGCAAGGAAGTTGTCCCTAACAAGGGCTGTTTTCTACATAGTGATGCAGTGCCTTGGTGCCATATGTGGTGCTGGTGTTGTCAAGGGCTTCCAGCCATCCATCTATCAAGCCAATAATGGTGGGGCCAATTTTGTGGCACATGGTTAGAACCTTTTCAGAGGACTACAATGATTTGAATGTTGAGCCTTCGTTTGGAGAGACCAATCTCGACTTTGAAGGCAGAGAGAGGAGCACTAAGGAAAGCACACCCATTCTTCTTTTATTTATTTAATCACACTCACCAAGTTTGTTTCACTCTCATTATCACATCCATACACATCGGTATCATGTTGTCTTCAACTTTCTTTTATTTATCATTTTAAAATACACCCTTATCATGTTGTTCCCCACCTTCTTTATTATATATATATATATATATATCTTTTTATTATATTCTATTACTCAAACTCTTCCCCATTTGATTTTAAAATCACTTATTTTTTATTTATTTTTCCCAAATCACTTTTTCTCCTTTTTAAATAACCCCACTTTATTTTGAAACAATCACACTGATATTTTTCATATAATCCATCTATAAATATTTTTTTATCTATTTTCTTTCTCCCTTGTTTTCTTTCATTTTATTTTTATTTTTTCAACACAACACTCCCAAAATATAAAAAAAAAAAAACACACACACACACACACAAAACAACCACATCCACAGGTAGGATTTTTTCTTCTCTACTCTGCCGCCGGTCTCTTCTTCTTGCCTTCGTCCTGGACGGCCCTTGCCGGTGTTGCCTCCGTGTTTCCCACTCCACTGGGCACGATCACTACTCCCTGCTCCTCCACTGCAGCATATGGCGGACCTCCAAATCGGAACATAACGGTGGCCTTCCGCTTCAGCTCCTTGTTTTCCGCCTTTAGCACACTTATCTCTGCTCGCGCATCCTTATACATGCGTTGAAGCAGAGCCAGTTGGGCGTTTAACTGCTACACCTCATTTGTCCTACTCTGAAGCCGGTGCGACAAGTTTGTGACCGCCGTCATGGTTTCCACACATGACTTCAATGTATACTGATTAGCTTCAATATCCGTTTGCACTGTCGTTTTTTGCTCCACAGACCGCATAGGAAAGTTCAACGGAGCAAACCCTGGGGCGCTTGGTTGAGGTTCAAGGGCCACCGCACTAGTTATCTCTCTTGTGGACTCGTTGAGGTCGGGAAAGAGAGTGAGCAGGCCACGGGACGAAGAGGCCATGTTCTGGGTAGCTGAACGGGAAGAAGAGGCCATGTTTTTGGGTTGCTGAGTGTTTCAGCGAAGCAGCGATTTCCGACTGGTACTTTCAGAGAAGGATTGGTTACAGAGTGTTTACAGAGTATTTCAGAATGCAAATGTTCGGCGGTTTCAGACTGGTTTCCACAGCCTCTGCCTCAACCTTGGTTAAATAGCCAAGGCAGACACGCGCATCATGCGCCGCTCGGCGCTCGACGACAACATGGGCGCGCCTTTTGATGGCACGCCTTTTTATGGATTGGGCACGCCTTTTGATGGCACGCCTTTTGAAAGATTGGGCACACCTTTTGAGGGTGTGACTTTTTAGGGGTCCGACAAGACTCTGTAAACTGTCCCGACATTGATTCCGGTTAGCTCCTTCATGGGTCCGACAAGACTCTGTAAACTGTCCCGACATTGATTCCGGTTAGTTTCTACAAGGGTCCAGCAAGACTCCGTAAACTGTCACAACAACTGTCACAACATTGTCTGCTACAACGGTCCAACATGACCCCATAAACTGTCTTCTACATCGGTCTGACACAACCATCCAGTGTCCTCTACAACGTTCTGACACCACCATACAGTGTCTTCACCATCGGTCTGACACGACCATACAGTGTCTCCTATCCTCTTTTCTTTTATGTATTCGTCTATTTTCTTGTTTTGTTACTCTCTCCAAACTCAAGTTAGTTAGTTCCTATCCCCCTTGACTTTGCGGGGGGCTGTTAAAACCTACCACTACCACTACCACCTATTACACCTACTCCCCCCACTTCACCTACTCCACCTACTCCACCCACTTCATCTACATCTCCTATATAAGGAGCCTCTCATAATTTACACAATATACATCAATGAATAATACAATCAATATCTATACAATTCTCTATTTCTCTTTATACATTACCCACTTCATCTACATCTCCTATATAAGGAGCCTCTCATATTTGTAATTTACACAATATACATCAATCAATAATACAATCAATATCTATACAATTCTCTATTTCTCTTTATACATTAAATTTCTACACTTACCCTTGCCATATAGCACCGGTTTCCACCCTCCTCCTGCCATCTACAACCTTCTTCGACTGGAGAGATTAGCCTATGTTTGTTTGTTGTTGTTTCTTTAAGGGCATGTAATTATAATAGTAGCATAAATGAACTACGACTCTTTACTGGTCAAAGAAATAACGCTATATTTATTATTTTTTATATCACATTTAGGAATATTTTAGAAAGATAGTTAAAAGTCATATTTTAATTTTTAATTTATTTTGAATCATATCATCTCTTAGGTTTCGTTTGGGAACAGGTTAATTTAGTAACTTTTTGGCTATTTGGCTAAAAAGGTAGGTAAAAAAAATTTGTATGTTTGAGATGACTTTTTGGCTAATTGCGAAAAGATGTGTAAAAAGTAGAGAGAAAAGAGAATCTTTGACTTTTTGGTATGAGTTGTTGGCTTTTTGGCTAATTTAGTAACTTTTTGGCTAATTGGCTAAAAAAGTAAGTCTCCAAACGGGGCCTTATATTTTTTATAAGACTTTTGAAAAGAAGTCAAATTTTTTTTTTTAAAAATTAACTTTTAATTATTTTCTCAAAACAACTCTTAATGATGATAAATGTATCATATCTAATAAATGTATCACAGCTAAAGTTCAGAATATGAATTTTGGTGCTTTAATACAATATTAATGACATGGTAAGGAGAAAAAAAAAATTAAGACTAGAACATCATATCACAATGGGTGAGACTTATTATCAATTCATTAAAACTGACTTTAGAACTAAAAAATTAGAACTCTAAAATATTTTTCTCTCAAGTTTGTATCATTTTTTATCGCTCAGTGACATGACATAAATGTTAAACTCACTTGTGCTGATGTGATTGATGAAATCTCAAACATTGATCACTCTCAAGCAGTGTGGTAGGCAATTTAACTGGATTCATGCGTAGTGTCTGCATCTCTGAAATTGGCGATTGCACCGATTGTTTTGAGATTTATCTAGCCAAATGCTCCTTGGAATTGCCTACGCACTAACATAAATATATAAATAAATTCTATAGTGCAAAAATTTACATTAGTAAATTTTGTAAAATTAAAAAATTAACATTAGATTCGTTTGGAAAGTAAGTTAGTTTTTTTTTTTTTTGATTATTTTAGTTTTGGACTAAAAAAATCTCATTTAAGAAAGACTTTTAAGTTTTTTCGATTTTTTTGTAAGAGAAAGAATATAATAATTATGAATTAACTGTGATATTTTATTTTTTGTAATTAAAAATTTATTTTATTTTTTTGTGACTATTCCAACTAAAAAAAGCTCAACCTTTGACTTCCAAAACGGATACTTTGGGAAAATCGGTTTAAGGTCCCTATCCAACTTTTAGTAATGGATTAGGTCCACAATGTGTTCTTTTGTAGCCTAAGGTCCCTCAATGTTATTTTAGAGTGTAAAATACCTGTCTTACCCTTGTTTATAATATACGTTGTTTTCAATTTGGCAGCTAAAGATCATATTGATATTTTGTGGGAGATTACGTGAGGATGAATTTGACGATTCAGATTTTTGTGGAGATTTTCTAGGGTTTTGTAGGTGTTGAAATCCTGTTCGTTGTTTGTAGGTGTTGAAATCCTGTACGAGTTGAAATCATGTTCGTTGTTTGTAGGTGTTGATTGATCGTGTAGGAGTTGAAATCTGGTTCATTGTGTTTGATTTGATTTCATGTGGAGTTGAAATAGATAAGTTTTCAATTTTTGATTTGATTTGATCGTGTAGGTGTTGAATTAGGTTTTTGTTTTTAGTTTTGATCAATGTGAGAGAGACGAACTCAGTGTTGTTCTTTTTGATTTTTGAAGTTAATTTTTCATTATCTATTATTGATGAATTTTCGATGGAGTTGATTTTGATTTTTGGAGTTGCTTTTTCATTCTCTGTCAACATGGTTATGAGTTCCTTTTTGGTGCTCTGTTTTTCTGCGTTTTGTGCTCTGTTTTTTGTTCACTTTGCATTTTTTGTGTAGTGCAGAGAAAATTGCAGGTTTGTTACTATAATTGAACTCAAATCACAGAGAAAATTGTAAACTTGTAGTGCAGTGAAAATCACAGAGAAAATTGTAAGTAGGCAGAGAAATTTACAGACGTAGCAATAGAGCAGTAAATGTTTTGTTTTTTTTTAAATTTTTTTTTGAATTAAGTGTTTTGTGAACATAACAGATTTTCTCTGTGATTTTTTTATGTGCTTGTGTTTAATATATTTTTGTCTCTTGATGTTAATGTGTTTTTGTTTTTGTTATATTGAAAGTGAATATAAGTTCACAAATTTCTCTGGACTTTTCTTTGTAGTCCAGAGAAAATCATATGATTGTATTACAAATGATAAGTATTACAAATTTCTCTGGACTTATATGTTGTGTTTTTATATGTTTGCACTTTTCAAAGTTTTCTGATATGTTTTCTTTGCACTTTTCATTTTTTTTTTTTTTTGCACTATTCATGGTTCTGGACTTTTCTTTGTAGTATAGAGAAAATCATAGGTTTGTTATTATAATCCAATGAAAATGACAGAGAAAATGTTAAGCTTGTAGTTGAGTGAAAATCACCCTTGAAGTTGGTGTCTTGATCTTGATGCTTATTGGTTCTTCAAGGTAGCAACAGAGAAAATTACAGAGAAAATTACCTTGACAGAGAAAATTACCTTGTAATCCCAGAGAAAATTACAAGGTAGCAATGATTACACAACAGAGAAAATTACAAGGTAGCAACATAAACATGACAGAGAAAATTACACGACAGAGAAATTTTGAGGAAATGGTGCATTGAACAAAATAAATATGCCATAGAAAATTAGACACAAGACATAAACATAAGTTCACAAATTTCTCTGGACTTTTCTTTGTAGTCCAGAGAAAATCATATGATTGTATTACAAATGATAAGTATTACAAATTTCTCTGGACTTATATGTTGTGTTTTTATATGTTTGCACTTTTCAAAGTTTTCTGATATGTTTTCTTTGCACTTTTCATTTTTTTTTTTTGCACTATTCATGTTTCTGGACTTTTCTTTGTAGTATAGAGAAAATCATAGGTTTGTTATTATAATCCAATGAAAATGACAGAGAAAATGTTAAGCTTGTAGTTGAGTGAAAATCACCCTTGAAGTTGGTGTCTTGATCTTGATGCTTATTGGTTCTTCAAGGTAGCAACAGAGAAAATTACAGAGAAAATTACCTTGACAGAGAAAATTACCTTGTAATCCCAGAGAAAATTACAAGGTAGCATTGAACAAAATAAATATGCCATAGAAAATTAGACACAAGACATAAACATAATGTGGCCAGAGAAAATTATAAATGCTGCCAAAGAAAATTAGACACACAAGTAAGAAAAGTAATTTGGCCAGAGAAAATTATAAATGCCAGAGAAAATTAGCCACACCAATAGAGTAGTAGCAAGCCAGAGAAATTTACAAAAACAAGAACACAAGAAGCTTCAATAAGAAGCCCCAAATGTACAGAAAGCAGTTCAATTTTGACAGTTGGAAGGAAAGCAACCCATCATCAGTTGGAAGCAAAGAAATTCTGGACTTCGCAGGAATTTCTCTGGATTCAACCCAGAGAAATTTCAAATTTCTCTGGTCCAGAATTTCTCTGGAACGATAAAACTCTGATTTTATCAATTTGTCATTGGTTTTGCTGCTGCTGATTCAATCACAATTTCCTGCACAAACAAATTAATAGTTCTTCTATGAGTTTGTGATAGATTTTCTTTAAACTTAATGGTATGAATTTCTCTGGGTTGAATCCAGAGAAAATTCAAATTTCTCTGGATTACTTTAAGCCTTCCTCTACTGCTGCCTCTTCCTCAAGCTTCTTTTTCCAATATTCTTCAAGTAGGGGTCCAAATATTGCTTTTCCAGAAAAAACTCCAATTCTACTAAACCCAAAAAATCAAAAGACGTTATATTCAACACTCAGAGAAATTTTGAACCTGAAGATGTTATATTCAACACTGGATATATATATATATATATGTGCTGACATTGTATATATATATATGTATGTATCATATATATATATATATGTTTGCAACCATAGATAAGATAACCAAGAGTGACTGTTTGATTATGGTTGCAAATGGTCTTAATTGATTAATTATCATATATATACTAGTCAAGACAGTAAGCAACAAATTGTATATATATATATATATATGTATGTATCATATATATATACATCTATTAAATTTTTTTGAAAAGAAAAAATAATAATGCATACATGTCGAAGAAGATCTGGAGTCGAGAATCGAAGCTCTGATCAATGACTTGAGACCAATACTCGTAAAGCTCATCTCTGCTGATCTTATCAACATTCAACTCATTTGAAGATGAACAGACGTAGGGTATTTTGGTCCAAGAAATTGATAAAATGCGTGGGTATTTTGGTTAGGGACCTGAGGCAGTATTATATTTTTTAATGTCCTTTATGCAGAAAATTGTTATTATTAGGGAGCTTAAAAAAAAAACCCCCTTATTAAATGATCACATTAAATTAAATATATAATAATTGTCATAATATAATTACTTGAATTCCAAGCCACCCTTGTTTAATGTACTCATCTCGGGGGCAACTATTTATTAATCTAACCCCACAAAATCTCAGGAATATATTTGTAATTTATTCTAAAATATTTAAAATTAAGGATAAATTATATTTTGTGTTCTTTTTGTGTTGGACTACTTTCTTACTTTAGCTCTTTAAGAGCTCGTTTGGAAAGTTGGGGTTTAGAATTTTTTGACTAAAATAGTCACAAAAAAATAAAATAAGTTTTTTAACTTGATAAGACAAAATATTAGATCCAACCAATCATTATATTCTTTCTTTCACAAAAAGTCAAAAAATTAAAAAGTTCTTCCCAAACGAGACTTTTTAGTTTCACACTAAAATAGTCAAAAAGCCAACCCACTTTCCAACGAACCTTTAAGTTTTTTTTTGTTTGACTTTGACTTTTTATATTTCAAGGTTTTTTTTTTCAATTCACTCCTGAAGTTAACTTTTGTTAAAAATTAAATAAAAAATATCATAATCACTGTCATATAATATAAAAAATATATTATTATATTTAAATTTAAGTTTATGTTAGAGATATGAGTTATATAGAATAAAATATTTTTATACTACGTGATTGTCAATATATTATTTTCTATCTAATTTTTAATAGAAATTAACTTTAAGATTAAACGGGAAAAAATTTAAAACTTGAAGGGCCAAAAACAAATTTTAAAAGTCAAAGTGAGAAAATGATCAATCGTAAAAAGGGCAAAATATTTTGCCCTTAAAACTAAAGATGTACTACCAAGTTTATTAAATGAAGCATTGAAAAGAAAAAAGATAGGGATGGAAGAAACCCCCAGTGGGAGCTGATTGGCCTATTTTTTTTTTTCATCAATGACGAACCCCCTATGTGTGTGTAGTAGGGGTGGACGCGGGTCGGTTGCGGCCATGAAACCTCCAATCCGCCATCCGTCCGTCAGATTGGCGGATTGGAGAAAATCAATCCGCATCCGTCTGCCAATCCGACGGATGTGGATTGAGCGGATTGACGGTCTGACAGATGGATGCGAATCGGTTTGGCGGTTTAAAATTTTATAAATTTTTAACATAATTCAACTTATGCACTTCCTCAAAAAAAAAAAAAGTATTATAGTCAGTGACTTAAAAAAGTATTATAATCGTTGTATGCATCATCCAAAGAAAGAAAGTTTGAAACTTTAAAATATCACAATCACTGCATGCCTCATCCTCATATTATAATCACAGCATGATTCATCCACATAAAGTATTACAATCTGTGGTTCTTAATATATAAAAACAATTCAAACCACCAAAAGTATGAACAAAGCAGTAATAGAGATTGTATGTCTCTGTATTGTTACACCTATATATGTTTTTGAAAACAAAAACCAACTAGCATACGTCATATTTTCTATTTACTATTTTTAGAGTTGGATTTAAAAACCAAAAAATATAGATAAATAATACGTTTATTTTTTTCAATTCAAAAAATATATTCAAGTTGAAAACTTTTTTTCAACAGAATATTTAAACTCTTTTTCAATTGAAAACACAAAGTTTTATAAATTACTAGGGGTGCTTGTGGTTTGGCGGTTCGGTTGCGGCCAAAGAAATTTCAAATCCGCCATCCGTCCGCCAAATTGGCGGATTGGAGAAAATCAATTCGCAACCGTCCCCTCGTCATCACGCATCCGTCCAAAATGCGTCGGATTGGTTCGATACGGTCGGTTTTGACGGATTGGTATATCCGCTGCTTACCCCTAGTGTGTAGGGGTGGTGGGGGTGCTTGGAGACTGGAGGTCTTCAGCACGGCTCCATTGAAAATTGATTAAATGAGCGATTAAAAAAGGTGGGAGTTTTAAGGAAGTGTTTGGGAACTGGACTAAAATAAGTTATTAAAAGATAAAATAAATTAAAATAGTTAACAAGATAAAATATTACATCTAACTTATAATTATTTTATTTTTCTCTTATAACCATTAAATTAATAAAAAAAAAAGTCAATAAATTTTTCAAATACAATTATTTTTAACCAACTTAAAATAATTAAGAAATCAAATAACTAACTTTCTAAATAATCCCTAAATATTGTACTATGCAATTTCTTATGCTGCCAGTCTGCCACCGTCGCGGTCACATAGGAATTCCACCAAAAATGAGCTGTGGGATTTAAAAAATTTACAATAAATTACAATGTCATGCTAACCAACTTAAAGGATCGGTTTTGTTTGATTTGGTTTTATTGTCATTTTCTACTACAATATCATATCGTTCAAGACCATGAAATAATAATAAAAAAAGAGCATGAAATAATTATTTATACTTTGAATCCAATTTTAAATCAATAATGATAGGAATACACAATAAGACACAAATATTTCACAAGATTCTCACGTTTGCACTAAAACTTGTTGATTTTGAATAATTTTGAGTTCTTATATTGGTTAACTTCTTAGCACTTCCAAACACTTCAACATGCTTTTGCATTTATTGAAATAAGCTCGCCTTACAAAAAAATTATACAATAACTTGGAGTATCATTTCGTCATATTTTCTCGAATAATGTTATATGTATTAATTAATATATTAACAGATGATGTTGTATAATTTTAGAGACTTTGAGTATTTATAATTTGTGTAATAGGTGAGTTCAGTAATAATGATGTAAAACTAGTTGGTATATTAGTGTGTATCTTAATTGCTGCATGCAGTACCACCGTATTCCCTCACCAATCACCATTTATTATACTTATGTTCTTCAATTACCCAATACAAATAATTAATATTTTACATTCTCTATCACTCATACTATCATAAAATATCACGTGACTATACATCCAAACTATCGCTTTGAAATGGATTTTTATCTTAATTCCAACACTGCTGGGATTGTAGAATCAAATATAAAATACATATATATTAATGAACAATATCTTATATAATTTGTTAGTAGAATTCATTTTTTTTAAAAAAATCTTATCTATTTATAAAAAGGAATTTTTTTTTTTAAGGTCCATAATAATAATAATTTAGAGGATAAAGGACACAAAAAAAAAAAAAATAGTGATGCATCAGGTCCCTGAACAACTTGGCGTGCATTTTTAATTATTTTGTGAATCAAAATACCCTTCCAAAAATCAACACAGAAACGAAACTCATTCCGACGTCTGAGTTCCATTCCAAGCATTCACCATCTTCACGAACAAGAGACCAGCAGAACTAGGGTTTCAATATCATCTTCACCATCGACATTAGAGCTTCGTTATCTTCTGCAAAAATCATTCCCATTCCTTCCTCAAAAATTTCTTTGACCCCGTTCATCTTCAAGTTTCATTTCAGTTCATCTTCGTCATCTCAGTTCATCTTTGTCACGTCGCATCTTCCTATTAGGCCATATTAGCTCGTCATTCAAGTTTCATCCTAACTCTGGTAAGTTTTTTCTACAATACAACTAGATTTTTTCTGAAAATACAGTTAATTGCATTTTATATTAACCTTCTATAAATTAGGGTTTCAATTTTGTAACAAAAAACTACATGAATTTGGAAAAAGTTATTTGTGTGTTTTGAACTTATTCTTGAGCATGTTTGTGTGATTTGATCTGTAAATTTCTCTGGCATTTGAATTTCTCTGGTTTTTGCTTGATGTATGTTTCGTCTTTCAATTTTCTCTGGCATGTTTATTTTGAAAAAAACAATTCTCTGTGTTTTCATCTTATTCTTGAACATGTTTCTATGATTTTGTCTATAAATTTTCCTGCTTTGTAAATTTCTCTGTAATATGTATATTTAATTGGAATGTTTATCTTTCTCTGGAATGTCTATCACTCTCTTGTCCGTGTCTAAGTTTCTTTGGTATTTATAATTTTCTCTGACCACATCACATCACATCACTTTCCTCCCTTGTGTGTCTCTATCATGTTTAATTTTCTCTGGCATTTTAATATTATGGACTGGAATGAATGTTTCTTCTTTGAATTTTCTCTGACATGTGTATTTTGAAAAAAAGTTATTTCTCTGTGTTTTGATCTTATTCTTGAACATGTTTATGTGATTTTGTTTATGAATTTCTCTACTTTGTAAATTTCTCTAGAATATGTATTTTTCTCTGGAATGTCTATTACTCTCTTGCTTCTGTCTAAGTTTCTCTGGTATTTATAATTTTTTCTGACAACATCACATCACTTTCCACCCTTGTGTGTCTCTATCATGGTTAATTTTCTCTGGTTGTTTATGTAAATTTCTCTGGTATTTTAATATTATGAATTGAAATTTTCTCTAGAATGGAAATTTCCTCAAGAATGTGTAATTTCCTCAAGAATGTGTATTTTTCTCTGATATGTTTATTTTGTTCAATTCTTGGTTTCAATGTGGTGTAATTTTTAGTGGCATGTTTACATTACTTTGTTTATTTTATCTTGCTAATTGTGGAATGTAAATTTTCTTTGGCTTGCCATGTTTACTTTTCTCTGTCATTCATTTTCTCTGGTATGTTTACTTCTATATGTAATTTTAACAATTATTGAAAATTTCTCTCCCATGTTTATGATGCTTTGTTGATTTTCTTTGACATTTAATTTTTAATGTCCAATTTCTCTGGCATGTCCAATTTTCTGTAATTTTCCCTTATCTATAATTTTATCTGACATCTCCAATTTTCTCTTATCTGTAATTTTCTCTGACATGTCCAATTTTCTATGGCATGTTCAATTTTCTCTGGGATTTAATGTTGGCATCTTTATATTTTAATCATTGTCCAGAATGGCAAAACGTAAAGCAGCGAAACACCAAAAACACCAAGCAAGAAACAGAAACTCTCTCAGTCTTCTTATGAGCTAAGATAAAAAACCAGTAGCAAAACACTGGAAACACCAAGCAAGAAAGAACAACTCTCTTAGTCTTCTTATGATCTAAGATAAAAAACCAGCAGCAAAACACAACAAACTCCTCACCAAAACACACAAGTCTAAGGTAATGAAGCAACTAGCATCCAGATGAGTACCCCAACTTCAAAAGACTCAAGCTCAAGGGGAAAAAAATCTGTTAAACTCCACAGAAAGAGAGCTCACTATAGCATTCAATTCCAATCCAACCTCTCATCTGTTGTCTCATTTTTTCAAACACTTAAATTCAATTCAAAACAATTTCTAGCGCTTCAAAAGACCCCATTCTGGTATTTGATCCAAGCACTAACCGCTGGAAGGATGGATCCAAAGAAATCTAGGAAATCTAATGATGATGTAGTTGCTATAATCCAATGTTACAATGAAAAAACAAAAGCATTCACAGTTGGTAAAAAGAACCTGACCTTTACAACAAATGACATGACCTTGATTTTTGGTTTGCAAGGAGGTAAAAGAGCCATGTCATTAAGATACTCTAAAAAGCCAAAATCTGCATTCCTAAGGAGAAGATTCCAAAAGGACACAAGGCTCACTGGACCTGTTCTTAAAAATGCCTTGGTCAAAGCAATAAAAGGCAAGCAACCAACTGACTTCAAAGATGTAGCAATCATTGTTACATTGTATTTGTGTCTCACCCTATTTTTTGCAACAAGCGGGAATTCAATAGGATGGATTTTTATAAAGTATGTGGAACCTCTTGAATCAATGAAATAATATGATTGGCCAGAAGCAATCATATCAACATTGATTAATTCTATCATAGCATTGCACAAAACTCCAGAAAAAGTTAAGGGGTATGTCATTGCATTGCTGGTAAGTATAATATCCATTCAAATTTACAGTTATCATACTTATAAATTTATGCGTTTAGAAAATTTTAATTACTTTAATTTTCATCACAGTATTGGCTATGTGAACATGCAAATATCATTGACTCAGAAGACCATAACACAACTGACTTCCCAAGATGTGCCAAGTGGAACCTGCAAACCTTGACGAAACAGCTGCAGAAGACACAAGTCCACTCTCTTTCACCTCGACATGTTAGATTTCTATCGCTACTAAAATCTTAGTGAAATTCTAAAATTTCTCTGACCACTGCTTTGTTTCCCTCTTTGTGCATTGATTGATTAAGATCAATTTTCTCTGAACTATCAATTTATGTTTTCTTCTTTGGTACCAACTGGTTTATTTCTGCCATTGTAATTATTTTTCTCTGCAATCCAAATTTCTCTGACCACAATTGTAACACATTAACTTATATGCCCTGATTGATTTTCTCTAATATCTGAATTATGTTGGTTGTTTCATAATTTTCTCTGGCCCATAAAATTGTTTCTCTTTGTGTGTAATTTTCTCTGGCCTATAACTTATGTGCCTTGCATCTTTGATAAACACTGTTTATTTCTACCCTTTTAATGAATTTTCTCTAGAATCCAAATTTCTCTGACACAATTATAGTCTAACATTAACTTATATGCCTTGATTGATTTTCTCTGATATCTAAATTATGTTGCTTATTTCATAAGTTTCTCTGCTTCATAAAATTAACTCATTGTCTGTAATTTTCTCTGGCCCATACAATTTTCTCTAAAGTTTGTTTCCTATTAGTATCATTTAGATGAATTTTATTTTCCTTATTTGAATTTTTTCTCTCAGTGAATTTTGTAACATTTCTCTAATAAAATACAGATAGATATCAAGGAGCTAGTCAAAAACTCATCAGAGAAGTTCTGTCTCGGTAAAAAGACGAAGAAAGAATAAAAAAAGGCAATTGTCAAATTCAAGGAGACATTACAAGATTCATCTGAAGATCAAGCAATTGTCCAATTCAATGAAGAAGCAGAAGACAACATAAAAGAATACGAAGCCAGCAATGGACAAGAAGATCAAGCAAGCAGTGGAGAGGGAGAAGCCAGAGAAGAAGTGAAGAAATAGAAGCAGAAGACAAAGGACAAAATGAACAGAAAGAAGAAGACAGTGAAAAAGAAGATGAAGAAGAAGATGAACAGCAAGAAGAAAACAAGGAGGAAAGTGACGAAGAAGAACGTAATGAGCCAATGGACCAACAACGTGATAGCATTTATGGCTCAACAATGCATCAGCTTCAAGAATCTGAGGAATCAAAGGATGCCCAAATTGCTGATCTACGTCAAAGATTAAAGACACTTTCTCAATCTAAGAAAGAAGAAGAGAGAAATTGGATTGAATTACTTGGTGAAAAGGATATTGCAATAAGAACCTTGACATCGCTTAACTCAGAACTTCAAGAAAAAGACAGCACAATCCAAATGAAACTAAGGATATTGGAGGTTCAAAAAGAAGACGATGCAAAAACAATTCAACAGTTGATGTATTCAAATTCGGAGCTTGAAACTGAAAATGCTAAATTGCATGAACAAGTTCAAGTGCTATCCGTCCAACTAGCAACACAACTATACCGAACACCAACACAACTTCAACCACAAGGTTAGTGAAAATCTTGAGCCACAAAAAGTTATGTCCTTGTGTCAACATAACTCAGAGAAATTTCTATTTATTATAATTTTCTATGTCATTGGTAATTTTCCCTGGAAGTTATATTTTTCTGAACACATTAGTTATATTTCATTTTCTCTGTCTATTTTCTTATTCAATTTTTGGGGCTTATTTGATTTTCACTATGTATAGTTGGAATGCAAGTGGAATAACTTTCCACAACCCAACAAGAACAAATGACACACAAAGAACAACCGAAACAAAAGACAAAAGTCAATGGTAACTGAAAAATATTGAATCAAATAAATTTACATATTGAAATATCATCTGTTACTTCAGAGAAATTTCACTTTTACTAATATTTTCACTGTCTACAGTCAAAAAAGATCTGACATCAATGATAAAAAATTTAAAGGCAAAAGGAAGGAAAAACAGCATGATCCAGAATTTCAATATCCCAAAGTTGCGAAAGTGACTAGAGCTTCAAAACAAGCTGCAAAGCAAACTGAGCAAACCGCGTAGGATAAAGAAGTACTTGATGCTGATGCGCACGTCTTGCCTCAACCTACAAACATCAGAAAATCTTGGGTCTTTTCACAAACTCTACCGATTTCAAGATTGATAAAAGATCATGTAAAAGACATCTTGCAACACATATCAAATGTGTCTGGACTTGAGTAAGTACAACAAACAAAATAAAAGATAACAAACAACAAATTACAAACTTATATTGCATTAACAACAATTAAATCCCTTCTTTGTCATCTTGTAGGGCTTTAATTTGAATAAGTGAGTTGAATCTCATTACCTTCGAAGACATTGGAAACCTAATAAAACAAAAAGAAATTGCCAGCAATGTAAGTCTTTCATCAAAATTTCTCTGCAATGTTCCATCAGCCTTTATAAACCAATATTACAATTATAAATCATATTTTTCAGGTCATTGATGGCTATGGAGAGATCCTTTTGGCTAACCAAATGAGAGAAAGATAACAACCAACTTCATTTTTTTCCACATCCATGAGCTTAGTATGTTACTACTATTTTATTTGATTTTCTCTGGAATTTACTTACTACTTTATTTTCTTAAGATACTTCTTGAAGCCAGTTGTGTCACTAGTCTAATTTTCTTTGGCTAGTTGTGTGCATTTAAAATTTCTCTGTGTATATTTCTTAAATTCCTGTCATTTCAACTTTCTCATAACATAACCATTTTTTGATTTTCTCTGACCACAGAATTTCATCAAGATGATAAAAAATCAAGCTTTTCGAGTGTCCTTATTTGACAAGCATATTGAAACAGCATAGAGGAACTACAAGTTCCTCCATTTTCCAATAAATACTGGAGGTAATGAGAAGTCCACACATGGAAATCACTGGACCTTGCTTGTCCTGGACAAACAAGACAATTTATGGAGGTTCTACAACTCACTGAGGCCAATGAGGGATGATGCAGAAGACAAATATGTCAAAGATGCAAAACAATTGGTAACGAGTGCAAATTTCTCAGATCCATCATAATCTTTATGTGATGATAATTTTCATAGAATCCTATTGATTTGTCTGTAAATTTCTCTGTTATTTAAAAATTATTTTTTTGCAGTAAGATTATGTGGAGAATTTTTTGAAAGCTTGCCTTGAAAGAGAGGATCAATCACAACCCTCTTTCAAATTGATAAACTCACAAAACACAAGTTACGACTTTGAGTATGTTAACAATGCTCCACAACAAGACAGTGATTCGTAAGTTTCATACATCTATAAATAAGATAATCTGATTTGCATGTTTCTTAAAACTAACCATATTTATAATTTGTATGCAGTCTGGATTGTGGCCTCTTTGTCTGCTATATAATGAAACAATATAGCAAGCATGAACCTATTAGCTCCAAATTGTCCACACAAGACATAAGGTTGATGAGGGCAGAACTCATAGAGAGATTTGTGACCGAAGTTGGCCGGTCATGGACTGAACCAATTGAAATACCTCTAGAAGAAGAACAAAAAATGTAATAGTGAAACTAGTGAAAGGAAGACAATGTACATATCTACACAGAGAAAATTGTCTCACATATATGTATATATCCACACAGTATTAACCATTCAGTTTTTTGTTCATACATTGAAGGAATGATGATGCTTGACATATATGTATATATCCTTTTTTGACTAATGTAAATTTCATTTTTTTATTTTATTTTGACTAATGTAAATTTCATACCTATCAATGGTTAAATATATATATATTTTTTATTGTGATTGTCAACACAATCCACACAGAGAAAATTGTCTGCAAAAATTTCTCTAGTATGATATTACCAGAAATTCACAAAGAAATTTAACTTGTATCGTCCTAAGGGGATGCCTATATGATCATGTAATCTGTAATGCTTTGTGTTGGTACAAAACAATCATCAAACTCAACAAAACACAAAGCGCACAGTAATTTTATCTGTTACTGGAAAATTTCACTGGATGAATTTGAAGTTTCAAAACACAATGCCTAGATAATTTTTTCTAATAGTGGAAAATTTCTCTAGATGAAATTGACGGATTTGAATCGTGACAGAAAATGGAATTTCTAAGTTGTGAATTTCTCTGGGTTGAGTGATTTGAGAGGGGGAATTTCTCTAGGTTGGTGAGGAAAATTTCTCTGGCTTTGACAAAAATTTCTGAGTTGAAGTGATTCTAGATAAATTCTTCCCTGGTCCAGAGAAATTCTCAACTCAAAGAAATTTCAAAAGAGCTTAATTTTGTTTATTGGTTGTACTCAGTGCAATAATTTTGTGTATGCTCTGTCTGGTGTGTACATTTCTTGAAATGACTGATATGAAGTTACCAGAAATTCACAGCGAAATTTAACTTGTATCATGCCAAAGGTGCCTATATGATCATGCAATCTATAATGCACTGTGTTAGTACAAAACAATTATCAAATTCAAAAAACACAATCCACACAGTACTTTTATCTGCCATTGTCAAACTTATGTGGATGAATTTGAAGCTTCAAAACACAACACACAGAGAATTTTCTCTGCCATAGGAAAATTTCTCTAGATGAATTTGACGGGTATTACAAACCCACTGCCTATAGTATATATCAACAAACACAATGCACACTTTAACTGATATTGAAAAATTTCTCTGGATGAATTTGACTGATATTATTATATGCAGTGTCTAAAAAATACATTTCACAAAACAAAATACACAAAGTAATCATCAAATGTATTATTCAATCAATAAAATGTATTATCCTCAACTATTTAACAAAGGTTCCTTGCATGTCCTCTTATTATGGCGACCAATACTCTCACAACGACTACACTTAATCATCATTTTAAACTCTCTAGTAGAAGCAATTCTGTTCTTCTTTGGCCTCCCAACTGGTCTCTTGCTCAATAGAGGTAAAATCATAGCATCTTCAATGCTACACAGAGGTTTTTCAACAGTTGGAACTGGGCCAATCGAAAACGAGTATGCTTGAAAAAATGGTTCAACAAATGAATTCAAATTCTTTCCACTCCTAAAAATTGCAGTAACAACATGTTGACATGGATACCCAGTTATTTCCCATTTTCGACATGAACAAGTTCTCAACCCAAGATCAACCATAATCGAAGGAAAACAATGCATTTTAAAGACATTATCAGATGATAAACTCACATTCCATGTCCTTCCATCCAAAAAAGACTTCTCCAATACACTATCCATACGAGGACACAGAACTTTATTTCATTTACTAGAGAGCAGCCTCCTATCAGACCTCATATTCATGATTTGCAACCGTATCATGTCCACCAAATTTGTTATTGGCAAGTGCCGAGCGTCGTGTATCCGTGAATTGAATGACTCAGCAACATTTGAATACATCTCACCATAATGTTTCCCTACAAAATATGCATCACTTCAATTTTCATATGGTAAACTTCTCAAGAAAACACTCACAATGTCTCCTCCCTCACTTTTTAATTCATTTAACTTGAAATGAAATGATGCCTTTGTTGGCGCATATGCACATTCTGAAAACTTGGACACAATCGTCTCCCTAACCAAATTTGTATTTCTACATGACAACTTATCCCTTAAATTTCTCTTTAGATGTTCAAGACAAAATCCATGAAAGCAATTAGGGAAAAACTTAGCAATTCCCTCCACAATACCACAATGTCGATCTGATATGAAACTTATCACCCTTTCTGATCCCAATACTCCACATGAATGTTCAAGAAACCAACACCAATTGTCTTTATTCTCAGCATCAACAACAACAAAAGCTACAGGAAAAAAACCTACAAAACAAATAGGAACAAGCATATTAGATATACACATGCAGAGAAAATTAGAACAATAAACAACCAGAGAAATTTGACACTGCCAACATCCAGAGAAAATTCACTTAGTGCTCAACTCCAGAGAAAATTCACACATTGGTAACATCCAGAGAAAATTCGATTAGTGAACAACTACAGATACAATTCACATAATGACAATATCTAGAGAAAATTTACACACTGACCAAAATCCAGTGAAAATTCTCACAGTGGCCACGACCATAGAAAATCCACACAGTGGCCAAAACCAGAAAAAATTCAAAGTGTCAGAGAAAAATCACATTAACTCAATTCATACATGTATAGAAAATTCACATACTTAGATAAAATTAGATATATTTATAATTACCTTCATTCCCATCTTTCCCCGTTGCAGCAAGCATAACTCCTTTGTATCGTCCTTTCAAAAATGTTCCATCAAGAAAACGCAATAACCGACAATATTTGAAACTAGCAATGCATGCATGAAAAGCAGCAAACACTCTTTTGAAACGCTTGTTATCTTCAAAATCTAACTCAAAACGACTACCTGGATTGTTCTTCAATGCCTCATCAAAATACCACCGTAATTGATCAAATGACAAACAAGAATCCCCATATGTACTAAATTTTGCTTTTTCAACACCCAACCAACCACAATTATAACTGATTGAGACCCTATACTTGTCTTTCATTTCTTTGACAACATTTACTAGACGAGTTAAAGGTTTTGTACTTACCTCTTCAAGTATCAGCCCAGAAACTAAGCTGGAAATCATCCTAGCATGTTTACTCGTACGAACCGCCACACCACAGGTATGTTCATTGTTCAAAGTCCTTATTCCAACTAAAGCATGGACACGCCACATACATCCCCTTGATTCTTTATATGCACATTCTGCTGTAACCCTTAGCTTGTCATTTTTAGCATACGTAAACAGAAAACCAACCTCAATAGCATACTTACATAAAAAAGTACGGAACTCAACTACACCACCCTCAAACTTTTGTCCAACACTCGTAATATTATTTTGCCAATCAGCTGACAATAACACCTTTTCTTAGTGAGAACAAAACTTAGAGAGTGAATTCATTTTAATATCCATCAGCCTATCACACTCACCATCCACAACATCTACCCAATTAGACCCTACTTCATCCTCTTCATTAGAAGTACTACATCTAGTAACTGAAACATCAACTATATCAACACCGCGTGCACAAACAACCCTCAACATATTCAGAAAATCAATATTATTTCGAACCATACATTTCCGATGGCCCACAATAGAATATGAAATACACATAGTCTCAGGTTTCAAATTCTCCCATGTTTTACACAAAATGCCAACCAATTCCTCAAAATTCAATTCGCATGAAACATTAATGACAATAGTATCATTCCCATATTTGCACAGGAACAACACTGCACTGTCCATTGAAACTGAAAGAAAAAACAAGAAAAATAATTTGTTTAACATAAAAACACTTCACAAGAACAACATAAAAGTCCAGAGAAATTTTTAAAAATTATAATTTTCTTTAGACTCAAATAAAAGTCCAAAGACATCTACAAACTTATATTCACCTTCAAGATAACAAAAAACAAAATCACAGAAACTTAATGAATCTAGAGAGAATCACAGAGAAATTTACTGCTAGCTATTAAACACAATTATAGAAAAAAATCCCACAGAATATCTGTTATGAAATTATAGGCTTCTTTGTGATTTTCACCTCACTACAAGCTAACAATTTTGTATGCGTCATTCTGCACTATTGCACTCATAGAAAAATTCAGAGAAATTTACAAACTTATATACATTTTCAAGATAACAAAAAACACTGCATTGCCCATCTAAACTGAAAGAAAAAACATAAAAAATAACTTTTGCTTAAAGAAACAAAAACTTATATTCATCTTCTACAAACATATAATTTTCTCTGAGCTACAAACTGAAAGTAAGTAACAAACTTATAATTTTCTCTGAACTACAAATAACAGTCCAGAGAAATTTATGAACTTACATTCACTTTCTCAGATTCTATCTGCATTAGAAACTTCTAATAATATGTCCATATGCACTTATAATTTTCTCTGTGATTTTCGTTGGATTATAATAACAAACTTACAATTTTCTCTGGACTATACCAACAAAAGTGTAGAAAATGAAATTTCTCTAGTTTAAAAAAGTTTCTCTGGTTTGAAAAAACATAGAACAAAACTTATCATTGATCAGCATGTTGATGAAAAACAGAGCACGAAAAATGAACTCTAAACATCAAAATCAACTACACTGTCAACACTCTTTCAAACTGATCAAAAAACAGAGAAAGAAAAATTAATTTCAAAAATAAAAATCAACTCTATCAAGCTGGCTTCTCTCTAAACAAAAATTCAAAACAAAAATCAAAATCCATGTGGAATCTAAATTGAAAACCAACCCGATTCAACTCCACTGAAAAACCTACGCGCTCAACACACTGTCAACACTCTTTGAAATTGATCAAAAAACAGAGAATCAAAAATTAATTCCAAAAATAAAAATCAACTTTATCAAGCTGGCCTCTCTCTAAACAAAAATTCAAAACAAAAATCAAAATGCATGTGGAATCTCCATAAAAACAAACTTGATTCAACTCCACTGAAAATCTACGCGATCAACACACTGTAACACCTACACGATCGTAGCAAACTTTCTCATCAACTCCACTGAAATCTCAGACGAAATCTCCACCGCGAAGTCAGTTTCCAAAATCTCCACCATGACGTCAACAATATAATATTCAAACAAATTTCTCGTCAACTCCACTACAATCTCCGACAAAATCTCCACTGCGAATTCGATTTCCAAAATCTCACCGTGAAGTCAACAATATAATATTCAAACAAATTTATGTTATAAAAGAAGGGTAATTTAGGTACTTTATAACCTAAAATAAACTTGAGGGACCTTAGCCATTAAAACATATTATTTTGGACCTCTCCTCCTATCAAAAGTAGATGAGGGACCTTAGGCCAATTTTTCCTTATAAAAATTATATATTACGTGTTTTTGATTTATGTGTTGGTATTTCATATCAACATACCATAGAAAAAAAGAAAAAGAAAAAGATGCGCTCACCATTGGGATCTACAAATCCAGAACACCAATTTGTCCAATCGACAGCCAGAGCAGGTCAATAGACATAACACCCACCCCCCCTAAAAAAAAAAACCAGTAGAGATTGTGAGAGAAATGATCATTAAAGCAAATTAAAAAAATAAAAATAAAAATCTAATAACACAAAAATCGATCATATAACAAGACACAATATATGTGAATGGAATTTTTTTTAAAAGCAATCCCACTGACAAATCTTGTGATTCTTATCCACTTTGTATGGTTTTGTAGAGTGATGATCATCAAGGTTAGGTTTGGTATCCCTTAAAAGAGTCAAAAAATTAAAAAATCACTATCCTATTTAAGTTTTATCATCTTAGTCACATCACCTTTCAATCATATCACTTCAAACTCAATTTATATTTCGTAAAAAGTCAAAAAGTGCACTTATTTAGAACATCTCAAACAACCCCTAAGAGTGTGCATAACAATAACAAACAAACAAAAAAAAAGCCTAAGAATAATACATCGATAATAGAACCAGGCATAATGCATGTGATGGGTGACAAATTTTATAAAATCTTATCTATTTTGTTTAGTCTTGTGAGAGTGATGATCATTCAGTGTTGGAAATTGGGCCGGGTATTGGACCCGGATTTGTGCACCCATGTGGCATGACTCATGACCCATTCGAATTACCCATATAGTTTGAATTTGAATTTGAATTTTCATGACTATTCTATTTGGATAACCCACTATCACTATCTATGTCTATCATATTGTAGACACCCTATTTTTGACCGTCCTTAAGACTTAGACGTCATCGTTTGAACACTTGATGATCATCCATGCTCGTGTTCGTTTTAAGTTCCCGAAGGTCTCAGCTGCGCGCCTCGCCTTAAGATCTCTTAACTCGTCTGTTTTGTGCAAGGTTATAGACTAAGGACTTGTGTTTTTACTTCTGAGGAAAGGGGTGTGGCTTGTTGGCCATCCCCACAACCCATCGGCTATGGCATGATGCGATCGGCCTTGTTTCCTTGCCATCAGCCATAAATGTTGGCCGGTCGGCACTTTTGTTGGTCGGTCGACACTTATTTTGGTCGATCGACCATATTTTCTGGTCGAGGCCTTTTCTTTGCCTTTTTCAGGTATTGTGCATGCCAGCTGGTGGGCACAAACTCTCCCCTCTATACACGTGTATGGAGGGATCTGAACCAAAACTTAGATTCTCCAAGAAGCTTTGGATTTGATTTCCTATAAGAGGGGAGCCTCCCTTCCCTTTCCAGAGGTTCAGCAAAATTGATATAGAAGATATATATATATATATATATCTCTATATCTCCCTTTCTCTATATATTTGTGTGTGTGTTTGTGACCTAAAGTGTGTTTTTGTTCATACTTTTGCACTAGAGCACCTAGTAGAATACTTTCCTTTGGTTGCTGAGGCACTAGGACGTTGGTTTCAGCGTTCTTGGGTTGGTTTTGATCCAAGGGAGTGGCTGGAGTTGTGTTCTTGAAGGTGTTCTTTAAGGGTGAGCAACTAACCTTTTGTTTCCCCATTTTGGCTTAAGCTTTTAGACCTATTTGCATATTGTTTCAAGTTTAACTATAAATTGAAAAAAAGTTCTGTTTTTATGTGCTTAAGATGATTGTTTAAGGTCTCTTTTGGGTTGGTGGTTGTCTACCCCCTCTTAGGCCTTGTTTGGCATTATTTTGGGTCATCCTTTTTGGCCTTTGTTCTTGCTTTGGCTTGACCTTTCTACCATTGAAATCCAGAGGATTTTCAGTAGTGGAAAGGTGGTTTTAGAGTCTTGTATAGGAGAGGGACACCCCTCCCTCCGTGTGTCTCATTTGCTTGTGTTAATGGCTTGTAATGGTAGCATGTTTGCTTAACATGTTTTTGCTTCATTTCAGCAAGTATTTGGTGTTATTTGGTCATGCTATACCTCTGTTTTAAGTTGGTTTGATAGCCTCTTACATGCATCATGCACTTATTTGGCAATCCTCTTATTTGCCTTAACATGCATCTTGCATTTAGACCGTCATGCTTGCACACTTTGGCTCAACTCAAAGGAACTTTTAGTCATATTTTAGCATGCTAAAGCTCTGTTTCATGTTGTTTTGATCATACATACATTGGTTTTTATAGTTACCAAACATCCTAGCTTGTTAGCTTCGAGTGTCTAAGCCATTAGCATGCACTACTTAGACCTTTTTCAAGATTTGGCATCATCCCATATGTGATTTTAGTCCATGTAGTGTAGCCATACACTTGCATTTGTCGTCCTTTCAAAGCCTTGAAGAGTTGATGTTTTATGCCTCATGATTGGATCATTGTGCATGCCATCATATTTAGGTCTTTAAGATGCCATCTCAGTGGGTTTTCGGGCTTATTTTAACATAATGTAACTCTGTTTTTCATTGTTTAAGTCATGCCATACTTGGTTGTAATAGGTGTAGTGTAACACCCCTTTGTAGCCTTACATGCTTCACGTTTTGTGCTCACCTTTCTGACATATTTTTGCCTCATTCCATGCATGTTTTAGCCTTGTCTTGGTCTACCTTGGGACTGTTTTAAGTCACCTTGGTCCTTTAGGGCTCACTTGTTATTTGCCATAGTGTAAACCACTATGCTAGCCTTAAGCCTTGAGCTTTATTGTATGCTATGCTTGCGTTGTTTGGTTGATTTGGCATCATTCCTAATATCATTTCAGAGCTCATCTCATTGCCGCATTATCATGTTTGTCACTTCTTGCTCATGCTTGAGAGTTGTATCCTTATGCCTAGGTGATAGGCCATTACATTCGCATGCTTATTGTACATCTCATTCCATCATTTCTTGGCACTTTGGCCACTATTTTGGTATGGCTGAGGCCTATCCATTTTCAGTATAAGTCCATGGATTATGCGGTTTGTGTATTGTTGTATGCTTATCACATTGCATGTTGTTGCATACTTATTGTTGCTATCATTGTTGCATGCCTATCACATTGTATGTTTACATATCTAGGTTGCATAGTCATATTGCATACTTATTGTATATCATGTTGTTACATGTTAGGTTGCATTGCATTGCATTGCATTTGTCATGCTCATATTACATTGCCTTGCATTTTCATGTTGCATTGTACTTGGTTGCATGCATTGCATTGTGTTTGGTTTGGGATGTCAAACCAAACACGAGGAACAAGGAACGTTCGTACTTGAAGTGACGAAACGTGCCTCAATCCTCGGTCGTCGATGCTCTTGATCAAGCATGATAGAGTTCTAGGCATTCATATGTTTTTGTTGCATTCATTCCACATTGATTTGTACACTTGGCTCCTTTGGCTATCATGCATTGAAATGCGCGATTGATGGTCTAAGGGTCGAGAACTATACTCCCTTGAGTTCATGACATGATAGGAAGGGTGGTTGTGCACACATTGCCTTTGAAAATGCATTGCCATGCTCTATTTGTCCTCTGCTGCAGCAAAATAGCATATTGCAGGAAGATATGGCCGGCCGGCCATCTTCAGTGCCGATCGACTAAACATTATTGGCCGAGATCCGCACAAATGGTCGATGACCAATTCCACATGGACGATGTTCCTATATTTTGGTCGGTGACATCCCACAGTGCTCAGGGAGTGGTTCAGAAGCATCCTTGGGACTTGTGCAGTTTTCAGAGGTGTAAAACAGTGCAAACAGAGGCAACGTGTGGCATGGCAACGGGTTTCCGAGCGAGGTGATCGAGCATGCATCATTCAATCATTCCGAGGCGGAGCTGCGGCGGCCTTTTTAGTTTCATAGCTTAGTTAATTTGTTTAAATTAGTTAAGGGTTTTGTAATATTTAATTAGCTAGGGTAGTTGATTAATTATTCGGAGCCTCCGTCGAGAGGGTGAATTTTGTAATAAGTGTGCGTGAGTGTGTGAATGTCTTCCAACCCCACGTCTTTCTCCCTTTTACTTACCTGCTTTCAATGGTTAGTTTTAGGTCATGTTTCAATTAGCATCCTTATGCTCGTATGTTTGCATCATTTATTTGTATTGCATGCACCGGACTTGGCGCATCATACTAACTGCATAGTATTTCAATTCCAACTTGAATACGTGTATCAAGTTGTCGCATTTCACATGTCATTCTTAGATTGGCCGAGCCTATTCTAGTTGCATTTTTGCATGTGTTGCATTAGCCATCTTAACATGAACTAGGCTCATGCGTTTGATTACTAACTAGCTATTGTTTTGGCTCGGAGTACTAGGTAAGCGTTTACGCTTTAGCATACCGCATGTGTGTAAGTGTTACCATGATAGCATGCTTACCATGAGGCTATTTGTTTATGTGATATAACTGCCTGAATGCCTATAGGTGAAGGTTAGACTACCTGAATTGGAACAATTCATTGAATACGAGTTTCAAGCAAAAATCATGTTTTCTAAGCCCACCCGAGGGTGGCAAATCCACGTCTTAGCCTACTTGCGAGTAGCACCATCAAACCATTTTTAAATAAACAAACATGAAATGTTTTGTTCCAATTTAGGCGATCCGGTCTATACTTGTGTGTTGTGCGCATCACATAGTAATTTTAGGCTAATAACCGGAACAAGAACGCATATGTTTCAAAACAAAATATCATGCTTAGTACAAGCTGATCTTCGATCGGGCGAGCGGGGGTACTCATTGCATGACCTTCCCCTCTCGTACCCAAGTTCCCGAGCCGAGGCAACTTTGGTGATGACGGACACGTGGCCTTAGGCAACGAGTCAGGATTTCCTAAATTCTCCCAAAATAAAATATTTAGGTGGCGACTCTGTATCTAGCAAAGCAGTCCATGTTTGGCAATTCTTTTTTGAAATCAGTTTTCCAAAACAATTTGTCAAATTTGAACTCTTTTGTGATTTATCAGTCTTGCATTGCACCTTGCGAGATCAGATTAAGAATCGTGACATTTGAGTCCGAACTGTAGTAAGTCCAAATGAACAAAACGGGATCCCTCCCCCCGGGACGTTCGGGCGGGTCTACAGTTTCTGGCGATTCTGCTGGGGAGTTTTGAGAGCTTGACTCGAACTCATGATATTTTGTTTTGATTACACTTATATGTCTTTTTGCAGCGCATTTGCATTGGTACGCCTAGGACACCATGTTTGCCGTACGCTATTCCTGAACGGTTTGACAGAGGCTTGCTTTGCAAAGCGTGCCATAAGGTTGACCGGTTGCGGGCTCTACCACGATGGGAACACAAACCCCGGTTTTTACCAGGGCACTCTTTTTGACCATTCGACCTAGTGCATATTGGAAACTGTAGTGACCATTCCAAGCTAGGACAGGTTGCTTACCCGATTATAGGTTGTTTGAAACCACTGTCTGCATAGTGAAACCTTAGCTCCTGACAATAGGTCAGGGAAACCCTACCCCTCCATAGGGGTGTTTTGGCTCTCACTTGCTTGATTATGTGCTTTTAGAGTTGGCCTCTACAGGAATGCATGTATCAGTTTGCAAGTCTGGGTACCAGGCCTGCGGACATCAGTATTTGGGGAAATTAGTTTTACCTGAGGGTAACAGTTTACAGGCAAAAGTTTTGGCAGAATTCAGTAGAGTGTGCAGTCATTCAGCTGTGCTCATATTTGTTCTGGTAAAATCAGGCTGAAATGCTGTCTGTTTTCTTCTTTTGCAAGGTAGTCTTGGAACCATAGCTTCAGAAGACTCAAATATCCCTCGGGTACTCTGGACTTGTATTGATAGACTTTGTCAAGTCAGAATTGGTTCAGCCATAACCTGTGTTTGCCTCACCTCCACCGGTTATAAGACGAAGGAGGTTCAGGCAGAATTCACCAGTACAGTTTCTACAGCAGTCACACCTCAGTTCACCCGGGTCTGGTCTGGTCTGGGAACAGTTGTCTGCATTCAGCTCAGCATGAGATCAATCACCCATTCCCATGGCTCAGTATCCCCCAGCCAATATGGAAGAACAGATGCGGTACCTGCAACAAACAATCGAGGCACTACAGCAGGACGCAGTTCGTCAGGCTGAAGTCACGGCTTGTTAGGCTGAAGTCATGGCTTGTCAGGCCGAAGTGATAACCCAGTTACAATAACAACAGCCACAATAGGCTGCGGCTTCTACATCTCATGCACCTCCCATGGGTAACCCGACACCCAGAGCCACTGCCCATACTGCTAATGTCTGAGAGACTTAGGGCAATCCGGCAGAGCTAATCCTAGCACAAACCTCTAAAGCTCCTATCCATCAAAGCGAGGCTGCATTTGAATTTGAGGTTGACTCAATTGCACTTAAGGTCAATAAATTGGGGGAGTTATTCCAGCGGGCACAATGAGTGAACTCCATCCTGGATTTAGAGGACGGGTGTACTGAATCTGCAGTTACCTTACCGGAGTGGTTTAAAATGCCGCGTATCGACTACTTTGATGGCTCTGGAGACCCAATGGTGCATCTCCACCTATTTTCTAATATCCTGAGGCCAATGGGTTTGACCATAGCCCAGAAGTTGTCTTTCTTCGGCCGAACCATGTCTGGGATATCCACGATCTGGTATGCGAAATTGGAGGACTCTGTGAAACAGAACTGGGAAGAGCTGGCTGAGGTCTTTGTTGCTCAATACTCCTATAACACACAGATCGAGGTCACAACTCGTGATCTTAAAATCACCCGCCAAGAGCCAAAAGAGGGTTTTTCAGAGTTTGTGACGAGATGGAGAGTAAAGGCCTCGATGATGACTACAAGGCCTTCCGACAAAGATCAGATCAGGATGATTATTCAGAATCTACATGGTAAGTTGCTGCAGAAGATGATCGTTCTACCACTATTTACCTTTTCAGACCTTCATGGAATGGGGGTTCAAATCAAGGATGCCATCCGACAAGGGATCTTTGCAGAAGATAATGAGCCTTTGAAGAGGAATGTTGCTCGCAGTTCCAATGCTACTACTGATGGTAGCACAGCGGTGAAATGCTCAGAAGTAAACTCTATCACCACTTTCCTCAATGGCCAAAAACCAACTGCTTCAACTCGACCCCAAGCCCGAAATTTTCATCCTCTTTACATGAGTCTCTCTCAAGCTTTGAAAATGCTGCGAGAGGAAGGGCACCTAGAGCTCCTAGAACCTCAACTCCTTCCAAATCCTCTTCCACCAAGATATGACCCAGCTAAATATTGTGCCTATCATCAACAACATGGTCATGATACGAATCGTTACATCCACCTCCGTCATAAGATTCAGGATCTTATTGACGAAGAGACCATACCTCCACCTAAAGGACCTCGGGCCAGTACTGACTCGTTATCTCTGCATCTCAATCAGATCCATCTATTGTCATCTGACTACGACCCCAGCATATACATCACCCCAACCCATCTATCCAAGCCTGAGGTGTTCATTCCGAAAAGCATGGACTTATGCATGATGGGTGCACCTGAACCCCAATCATCTCAAACCCGTGAACCCACTACTTTTGAGCTGATGAGGATGATTGAAGATCTTCAGAGAACTGTAGCAGATTTGGCCTTCGGAATATTGGCACCGTCATCGACCACATCACAAGCCAGAAGTTTTAGCCCAAAAGGCTCCTTGATCTTGGGGCAAGCGGCAATTGAAAAAGGGCCAACCTAAAGCCATTTCAGATCTGAGTGGTGGCATGTCGGCAACAACCGGGCTTCGCTCTGATATAGCGACTCGATCCTTTGATAAGGTGGAGGCAAGTGAAAAGAACAAGGTAGGGGTAGACATTGATCCTCATGAACACCTTCTGTGGGCAGTTGAGGCTTTGAAAGTCGAAGGGCAAAACAAACAGCAAGTGATTGCAGTTGTTGCAAAGATTGTGGATGTCACTTTTGCCACTCAGAATGAGAGCAGTTTGAATCAAGGGGCAAACCGGGAGAAGGGCCGTTATACCAGAAACGTTCCTTTCAACTCTAATCCCGTGCTCGGAAGAGATCAGCAAACCCAGTCAGCGTATATCAATCCCTTTGTTGGTGCATCTAGCAAAACTCCACAAACCTCGAAGTACCCACCCAGAGGCCAGAGGGTCTTCAATCCCCTCTACATGACTTTGTCCAAAGCTTTCCAAATCCTTATAGGACAAGGGCATCTGAAGCCCCAAGAGCCGCAGCCATTACTGAATAAACTTCCTCTCTCCCATGATCCGGCCAAGTACTGTGCCTTCTATCAACAAACCGGCCATGGCACTGATAGTTGCTACTGTCTTCGCCACGAAATACAAGATTTGATTGATAAAGAGGTCATCGTTGCACCGGGCCCTGCAAAGTCTAGCGGCATTGGATCAGTGAACTTAGGGGATAATGTGATTATGTGATTGGGGGGATGAACCATCTGCGGGTGGTACTCAGTTTACTCCAGATGTGGCATATAGCACGCAATATTTTGAGCATTTTGGGAATGCTAGTTTTTGTGCTTTCTGACTTGGGTATTCAGTCAATTCTGTTGTGTTATTTGTCGCTTTCTTAAAAGATTTCAAAAAATATTTTGCGCGGTCCTATGAAGACCTGTGCAAAATCGCGCTTGAGATTATGCAGCATAGGATCGCTCTCAGCCTCCAAACTCAACCCCTTTGCTTTCAAACCTTGAACTTGGATTCAGAATGTTCAACGGTCAACCACAATGTAAGGCCTGTGTGGTCAGATTTGAAGCAACCCTCGAACAAGAGGCAAGAAAGTTAGATCGAGGAGATCAGATTGATCAAAGCAAGCTTGCGAAGCTAGATCAGAAGTAGCCCTTGAATTGGGGACAAAATTGTCAGATGTGCTCGAAGAGCCAAAGATGGATCATTCTGCAAACCAATGAAGATCGGCAAGAATGCCAAATCTCAGAAGGGAAGAAAGAAGAAAGTATTGTTGAAGGACAACTAAGTTTCTATCCACAACACTAGGAGCAAATTCAGCCCCCATTGGATGAACTTCTACATCTTCAGCGAACAATAGCCATGCTCCTAGATTCAGATGGCTTCAAGATCCTAAAACCATTTGACATGGACAAAGCTACACTTTTACCCTTGAGAGGCTCGCTGGGCCAAAAAACCCGGAAGGGCGACCCAGGCAAAAGTTAGAGCAAGGAAAAGAAAAGAAAAAAAAAGAAGAAAAATGAAAAAGAAAAGAAAAAAAAAGAAAAGAAGAAACAAAAGAAAAGAAAAGAAAACACAGAGCTCGCATGGTTGAAAACCCAGAAAGGGCGGCCTTAGCAAAAGTTAGAGCGTAAAAGGAGAGGTTAATACCCGAGTGTACCTTAACCCCGAACTACGTAAGGCTTGATTCCTATCTTTGGGATATGTAGGCAACTTCATTCTGAAGTCCAACCGTAAACACTCCAAATTCAACTGTCCTGTCCATGAGATTGAACGGGTCATCTTTGTCGTTTCTGCATCTGATAGTTCGGTTGTGATCGCCACTTTGAGGACTGATTACAGTGCGCTGCGGTGCCATTCAGACAAAGGGCAACTTTCCGTTGCCATGCAGTGCTATTCAAACAAGAGACAACTTTTCGTTGCTAGATTTGTTGCCATGAAATGCCATTTAGACAAAAGACAATTTTTCATTATTTTGGATCTGAGGTTGTGCATCTCGAGAGTAGATTTTGTGTTGGTCGAGCAATGGCCATTTGTAAAAACAAGTTTTGAGAATTTTTAATGAAGTTGACTAATTTTCTCAAAAATTGCTCCATTTTTCCAAAACTGGACCATTTCTTGGATCTGAAAAGGAAAATTTTTAGTGCTCACCACCTGATTTGCATGATTTCAAATCAAAAAGTTGAACAAGTATGTTAATCTAACTCTCATAGTGGTCAAAATTGTTTAAGTAGAAAGCCAAAACAAAAAATGGCCAAAATGATAAACTAGGGGCACAGTTGAGTCAGGTGTTCTGTCTTTTCCCCATTGTCAACATACTTGCCAGAAAGGGCACTCTACCTACCAGAAAAAGGGCACAACTAAAGCTAACAGCAAAGGGCCGAAAGCTCTCTCATCCTCCAAGCTGCGAGGTATCAAGCTAAGTGCGAAGCACGAATTGGAATGGAGCAGGATATTCCACTCCTTCATCTGGACAGACTTGATCACATCTAAACTGGCCAAGGGCATCGTCAACCGATGTCAAATGTAGATTTGCTGCACATCTGGTCGCACTACTACCCATTTGTGGAAAAGTTCACTGTTGTGAGTAGAAGAAGAATAATCTGGTAGAATACCAGGGGCAAGAGCCCACAACTTCCTGTTTATCCATCAACCACCCAGGGGACGGATAAAAAAATCAGAGAGATTGAAGAATAGAGAGATGTGCGATGAGAGAAAAAGTGGGGAAAGGGCTTTTCCAGAAAAATAGAGATTGAGTGCTAGAGTGATGTGAGAATCACAAATGAGAAAGGCTGGGAAACAATACCCGAAGAAACTGGCTCCCTATGAACCGAGAGGTCTCTTGCCTTTGGAATACGTCTGAGTGTCGTGTCTTTTGTTTTGTTTGTCTCGATTCTTGTTTTGAGTCGTTTCGTGTTTCAATAGATGCGTTTAGGTTGTTTTACCTTTGTTTTCCGTTGTTGAGTTGTTTTTGCTGTGGTTAGTCGTAGGCTCAATACCCGATCAAAAACTCATTTTCAATTTCAATTTCAAAAAAAAAAAAAATCGTTTTGTGCTCAGAGTGCTGTGCCGTTCTCCACATATGTGCAAAACATGATTTGTTCTTTCATAAAACTGCAGGGTTCAACCCAGGTCATATGAGAACAATAAAGCAAGGACCTATCTGAAGCTACATAGGTTCCAGACTGTAAAGTAAAAGAAAAGAGGGAAAATTTGGAGCATCTGAGTGTGTTTCGACTTCAGAAAATTCTGTGATTGTACTCCAGATGTACCTCTTTAGGCCTTGTCAATGCTCCGAAGTATGAGTGTGCCTCCACCTCAAGCACAATATCAAGCCTGCTTCAAAGCCATAATGGCAATCAGAAGTGCTCTCCCTGAGTACCATTCCCCGCCAGAGTTATCTTGGCTGTGTTTGCAATGAGTTCCTAGGAGACCAACTGCAACGGTGGAAACTAGAGTTCGATTGGCTGATGCCTAGAACATAAAGGTTTGAAATTTTCGAGACTAAAGTCTGGTTTAAATACCCAGGGGTGTATCCCCGGTTTGAAATCTGTATGGAAGCCCCATAGGTTGAGATAGCATGTATGTGCCTCAATTCTGGATACTGAACCAACCTAGTCTGTCACTGTAGACACCCCATTTTTGACCATCCTCAAGACTTGGACGTCATTGTTTGAACACTTGATGATCACCCATGTTTGTGTTCGTCTTGAGTTCTCGGAGGTTTCGGCTACGCGCCTTGCCTCAAGACCTCTCGACTTGTTTGTTTTGTGTTTGGTTTTGCACCAAACACTTGTTGCTTTGCTTTTGAGGGTGGGAAATAGCTTGTTGGCCATCCCCACACCTCACCGGCCATGGCCTGAGGCTACCGGCCCTGTTTTCTTGCTACCAGCCAAAGGTGTTGGCCGGTCGGCAATGTTTTTGGTCGACCGGCCATTGTTTTGATCAATCGGCCACTTTTTTTGGCCGAGACATTTTGTTGAGGATGTTTGAACCTTTTGAACCCTTGTTTTAGCTTCTTCAGGAAGTTTGAACCTTTTGAACCCTTGGTTTTAGCTTCTCCAAGAAGCTTGAACCTTTTGAACCCTTGGTTTTAGCTTATTGAGGGAGCTTGAACCTTTTGAACCTTTATTTTTGCTTCTCCAAGAAGCTTGAACCTTTTTAGCTTCTCCAAGAAACATTGACCCTTTTGCTCTAGCTTCTCCAAGAAGCTTGACTCTTTTGTTTTGGCTTCTTAGAGAAGCTTGAACCCTTGGCTTAGCTTCTTAGAGAAGCTTGAACCCTTTGCTTAGCTTCTTGAGGAAGCTTGACCCCTTTGCTCTAGCTTTCTCAAGAAGCTTGGCCCTTTTGCTATAAGCTTCTAAGAGAAGCTTGGCCCCTTTGCTCCAAGCTTCTCCAAGACGCTTGGACCTTTGTTCCTCTATAAAAGAAGAGCTCTTCTTCCATTACAAGGGTTCCAAAAATTTTGCTAAGGCAAACAATATACATCTTTCTATATCTCTCTATTTTGAGCTCCAAATTGCTTGGTTCTTGGCCCCTTTGCACACCAACTCTTAGCCTAACACCTCCATCATCAACCTAAGCATCTTGAAGGCCATTTTCAGATGCTAAGGGACTGGTTTTTGGTCCAAGAACCTGCTGGTTTCGTAGCTGTGCACCAAGGGTGAGAAACACCCTATTTATTCCCCATTTTTGCATAGACCTTTATCCTATCTTTCATGATGTTTTGAGCTTAACTTATAACTGATAAAAGTTCTGTTTTTTCATGCTTTTGAAGTTTGTTTAAGATCACTTTTGTGTTTGGGATTGTTTACCCCCTCTTAGGCCTTGTTTAGCCTCATTTTTATGCCTTTTTTGTGAGCTTCGGGACCACCTTGTATTGGCCCTCTCACCACTAAAATCCAAAGGGATTTCAGTGGTGGGGATGGTGTTTTGAGGTCCTAAGAAGGAGAGGGGTGATCCTCTCCTTTGTTGTCTTGTTTACTAGCATATTTGGCCTTCCAAAGGGGCCTATATTTGCACACTTCTTGAGCATGTTTTAGGCCTTTTTCAGTGAGTTTTAGGGCCTGCATAACCCCTTTCCAGAGTTGGTTTTGCCATGTTAGATGTCCTTCTTGCATGTGTAGAACAACCCCTTGCATGGCCTTCCAAAGGATCACCTCATTCTAGCATGTATTGGACACATTTCAGTGGGTATTTGGTCATATTTTGGCATTCCATGAATCTTTTTTTGGCTGGTTTAGTGGCCCCTTGAATGCTTCATATACATGTAGTGTAATCCATGCTTACTAGCCTATGTTGCATGTTGTTTTGGCCCTCCATTCTAGCATGTTTTGGCCATACTCCAAACATGTTTTGTTCATATTTTGGGTTGCCTTAGCTCTGTTTTTAGGCCTCTTGGTCGATTGGTGCTTGTCATGCATGCTTGTAGTTTAATAGCCATGCTTAACTTTGAGTTTTGAAGCCTATTGCATACTTATATCGAGGTGTTTGCATGTTTTAGTATCATTGCGTATGATATTTCAGAGCTTATACTTGTGCCATACTTCCTTATTTTCCATGCTTTAAATGTGTTTGAGAGTTGTGCTTGTATGCCCCATTTATGAGCCTTTGCATGAGCTTCATTTAAATGCATTTCAAGCCACCATCTCATATCATTTTGCCCCTGTTTTAGGGCTGCATAAGGTCTATTTGGGGTTGGTTTCATCATTTGAACATAGCTTTGCACGACTATAGTGTAATGTACTTCACTAGTCTTTGGTGTTTGAGCCTTCTAGCATGCATAGCATGAGTGTTTGCATGCTTCAGAGTCATTTTAGAATCATTTAGTATGCCATTTCAGAGCTGGAATGTATGCCATTGTATGCCATGTTTCATCCTTGCATTGCTCTTGAAAAGTTGCATTTTGAGCCTTAGGCTTGGAGCCCTTGCATTGTGTATGTTTGCATGAATCTTGGGCCTTGTTCTCATCTCATATGGCCACTGATTTAGATGCTAAGGCTTGTCCATATTAGTTTAAGTCCATCTTTTGCATGTTGCTAAAATGTTGTTACATTGCTTCATGTTTGCATGCTTTGGTTGCATCATGTCTTGCATGCTCATTGTTTGAATATTGTCACATGCTTGCATGTTTGCATGTTTGTCCACATGTTCATGTTGCATACTTAGCTCGCATGCTTAGGTTGCATAGCATATCATGCATCTCTTGCCTCTTGATCAAACCATGATAGAAGTTGGTGGCGTCTTGTTTGTTTTGTGTGCATTTCATTTGACATTGAAATTGCACACTTTGACTTCTCGGGCCATCATGCATTGAAATGCGTGATTAGTGGCCCTAGGGTCGAGAACCATACTCCCTTGAATTCATGACATGATAGGGAGGGTGGTTGTGCACACATTTGCTTTGAAAATGCATTGCCATGCTCTGTCTGTCCTCTGCTGCTGTCAAACAGGGTCCTGCAGGAACAGATGGCCGGTCGGCCATCTTTAGTGCCGGCCGGCTACCAAAATCTAGCTGATGGCTCCACTTTTGGTCGATGACCATGTTTCCATGGCCGTGGCTTTTTATCTTGGCCGGTGGCATCCTATTCTGATCAAGGGGCGGTTTAGAAGCAACCTTGGGATTTGTGCAAGTCTCAGAGGCGCATAACAGTTTAAACAGAGGCAACAGTGGCATGGCATTGGGTTTCCGAGCGAAGCCAATCCGAGCATGCATTCATCCCTCTTCCCAAGGCTGTTTTACTGCTTTAGTAGCTTAATTAATTTGTTAATTAGTTAAGGGTTTTGTAATATTTAATTAGCTAGGATAGTTAATTATTTATTCGGTTTGTATTATTATTTGGACCCTCCGAGCAAGGGCAAATGTGTAATAAGTGTGCGTGCGTATGTGCATGTCTTCCAACCCCTCGTCTTTCTCCCTTTTATTTACTAGCTTATGATGGTTAGTTTAGGGCATGTTTCAATTAGCATACTTATGCTCGCATGTTTGCATTCATTCATCTGCCTTGCATGCACCGGGTTCGGCGCATCATGCTAACTGTATTGTATTTCAATTTCAAATTGAATACATGTTATCTGTTGCATCTCATATGCCATCTTAGAGTAGCCGAGCTTATCTTAAGTTGCATTTTTGCATGTGTTGCATTAGGCATCTCAGCATATTTAGGATTCATGCATGATTTCTAATTAGCTTCTCTTTTGGCTTGGAGTACTTGGTAAGCTTTTATGCTTTAGCATCCTTGTATGTGTGTGAGTGATTGCCATGATAGCATGCTTACCATGAGGCTATGTGCTTATGTGATATAACTGCCTGAATGCCTGTGGGTGAAGGTTGGGTTGCTTGAGTTGGAATAATTCGTCGAAACCCGTATTTTAGCCTACTTGCGAGTAGCAAACTTCAATCCATTTTTTAAAATAAACGGATATACGATGCTTTGTTCCAACTTAGGCAATCCAGTCTATACTTGTTTTGCTGTGCGCATCACATAGTAATTCTAGGCTAATAAACCAGAATAAGAGCACATGTGTTTTCAAAAACTTGATATCATGGTTAGTAGAGGCCGATCTTTGATTGGGCGAGCGGGGGTGCTCACTAAGTGACCTTCCCCAATCGTACCCAAGTTCCCGAGCCGAGACAACTTTGGTGATGACGGACACATGGCCTTAGGTACGAGTCAGGGTTTCCTAAATTCCCCCAAAATAAAATATTTAGGTTGCGACTGTGTATCTGGAAAAGCAGTCCATGTTTGACACTTCTTTCTAAAAATCAGTTTTTTAAAACGATTTGCCGGATTTGGACTCTTTAATGATTTATCGGTCTTGCATTGCACTCTGTGAGATTAGATACAAGACTGTGACAATTGAGTCTGAACTGTAGTAAGCCCAAATGAACAAAACGGGATTCCCTCCCGGGGCGTTCGGGGACGTCTACAGTCACCCCGTTGGAGAATAGGGAAAGTTGTGAATATGATCGGGAAGAAAAGCGGCATCCATGGTTTTCACATGCAGATGTTATCTCTTGCCAATATAAATAGGGTGTACCCTTTTTGAGCTGAGTGTGTTGCAAAGCCCTCCGAGAGATAAATCGGAGGCACCAGAGTACATGTTTGATGCCCCTCTATTGCATAGAATGTGCACTTTCATATACACTTCTGTTGCATGCGTGCCGTGCATCGTTATGATTCATGCATAGAATATGCTTGCTTTTGTTTCTGCATAGAATATGCTTTCAATATTGCATAAAATATGCTTGTTTTCAATATTGCATAGAATATGTTCTTGTTTCATATATAGAGAATGCCCTCATACTCGCATAGAAAATGCTCGTATCTTTTGCATAGAAAATGCACTCTTACATACTTGCGTAGAAAATGTATTTCATCGCACTTATTGCATTTATTTGCATCTTGTGTTATCTTCTATCGTTTATCCTTTTACGCTGAGTAGCGTTTAGGATCGTTGTCCTCCGGGGCTTTCCCAGGTTACGTTGTGCGCGCACCTGATTGGTTATTTTTGGACCTCTTATCACGATTTCAGAGTGGTTTGAGTGTTCCTTTCCTCTCACGATTTCAGCGTGTTTGGAATTTATCTCAGGACGCGTGAAGCGCGAGCCCGAGAGGTTTTTTTCAGACCTTTTCTAACGATTTCAGTATGGTTAGAGTGTTCCTTTGCTCACACGATTTCAATGTGGTTAAAGTGTTCCTTTCCTTACACGATTTCAGCGTGTTTGGAATTTATCTCAGGACGCGTGATGCACGAGCCTGGGCGTGTTTTATCTCAGGACACGTGAAGTGCGAGCCCAAGCGGTTTTTGACCTCTTCTCATGATTTCAGCGTGGTTAGAGTGTGCCCTTCCTCACACGATTTCAGAGTGTTTGGAATTTGTTTTCTTCTTTTCACGATTTCAGCATGATTAGAGTATCTCAGGACGCGTGATGCGTGAGCCTAGGTGTGTTTTATCTCGGGACGCGTGAAACGTGCTCCCGAGTTATTTTCTTTCTCTTCTCACGAGTTCATCGTGGTTAGAGTCTGTCATTCCTCACACGATTTCAGCGTGTTTGGAATTTATTTTCCTCTTCTCATGAGTTCAGCGTGGTTAGAGTCTGTCCTTCCTCACACGATTTCAGCGTGTTTGGAATTTGCCTTTCCTCTTCTCACGAGTTCAGCGTGGTTAGAGTCTATCCTTCCTCACACGATTTCAGTGTGTTTGGAATTTGTTTTCCTCTTCTCACTATTTCAGTGTGGTTTGAGTGGTCCTTTCCTTACACGATTTCAATGTGTTTAGAATTTATCTCAGGGTGCATGGAACGCACTCCTGATTGGTTGTTTTTAGACCTCTTCTCACGGTTTCATTGTGATTTGAGTGTCTCCTTCCTTACACGATTTTCGGCGTGTCTGGAATCTTTTCTTCCTCTTCTCATAATTTCAGTATGATTGGAGTATGTCACCCTTTTGCATCTATTGTACTATCTATTAGATCTATTGCATTATACAATTTTATTGCCTGCATCTTTTCTATGTTAAGCTTGGTTTGGCATGAGCTCATACATTTCCTTCGTTGAAGCATGGTTCTGTGATTATGTGTACGTGCCTATTCCACTAAGAGAATTGTGGTCTGAGGGTGTCGGCACCTTTTTTGTGTTAGACGTGGTCTGTTTTGTGTCTATGCCTTTTCTAGGCAAAATATGGTTTGGCCGTGTGCCTTATCCATTGCATCCATTGCATCCATTGCATTGTAGTTTGTTGCATCCAGCATGTAAGATCACGATCTTTCCTCAGCAGATCATTCCTCACTTATATCGTGCTACCTAATTACTTGTACTCTTTTTGTGAAACACATAGTTCTGTCTGTGCATGCGCCTATCCCATTAAGAGAATTGTGGTTAGAGTGCTCCGGCACCTTTTCTATGTTACATGTAGTTTGTTTTTGCATCTCCATCCCTTTATGATATTTGTGTGGTTTTGCACTGTTTGTGGTTTGATTCAATTACATTGCGTGCCATTCGCATTGTTTCATTAGATTGTTTTGGTAATATTGCATATCATCTTGCATCTTGCCCTTGCCTGTGGGCGCATCTCTTTGTTATCTTGTATGTTTGTCTAAGTCTTCGACCTTGTCGAAAATGGGTCGTCTCTGGGCTTTGACATTCACTCCCGTCATCTTATGACTTTCGAGTTTTGTCAATGAGGGGCAACTGTAGACACCCTATTTTTGACCGTCCATAAGACTTGGACGTCATCGTTTGAACACTCGATAATCATCCATGCTCGTGTTTGTTTTGAGTTCCCGAAGGTCTCGGCTGCGCTCCTCGCCTTAAGATCTCTTAACTCGTCTGTTTTGTGCTTAGTTATGGACCAAGGACTTGTGTTTTTACTTCTGAGGAAAGGAGGGGTGGCTTGTTGGCCATCCCCACACCCCATCCGCTATGGCATGATGCCATCGGCCTTGTTTCCTTGCCATCGGCCATAAATGTTGGCTGGTCGGCACTTTTGTTGGTCGATCGGCACTTATTTTGGTCGATCGACCATATTTTCTGGCTGAGGCCTTTTCTTTGCCTTTTTCAGGTATTGTGCATGCCAGCTGTGCCAGCTAGTGGGCACAGACTCTCCCCTCCATACACGTGTATGAAGGGATTTGAACCAAAACTTAACTTCTCCAAGAAGTTTTGAATTTGATTTCCTATAAGAGGGGAGCCTCCCCTCCATTTCCAGAGGTTTAGCAAAATTGATATAGAAGATATATATATATATATATCTCTATATCTCCCTCTCTCTATATACTCGTGTGTGTGTTTGTGACCTAAAGTGTGTTTTTGTTCATACTTTTGCACTAGAGCACCTAGTAGAATACCTTCCTTTGGTTGCTGATGCACTAGGAAGTTGGTTTCAGAGTTCTTGGGTTGGTTTTGATCCAAGAGAGTGGCTGGAATTGTGTTCTTGAAGGTGTTCTTCAAAGGTGAGCAACTAACCTTTTGTTTCCCTATTTTAGCTTAAGCTTTTAGACCTATTTGCATATGGTTTCAAGCTTAACTATAAACTAAAAAAAAGTTCTGTTTTTATATGCTTAAGATGATTGTTTAAGGTCTCTTTTGGGTTGGGGGTTGTCTACCCCCTCTTAGGCCTTGTTTGGCATTATTTTGGGTCATCCTTTTTGGCCTTTGTTCTTGCTTTGGCTTGACCTTTCTACCACTGAAATCCAGAGGATTTTTAGTGGTGGAAAGGTGGTTTTAGAGTCTTGTATAGGAGAGGGACACCCCTCCCTCCTTGTGTCTCATTTGCTTGTGTTAATGGCTTGTAATGGTAGCATGTTTGCTTAACATTTTTTTACTTCATTTCAGCAAGTATTTGGTGTTATGTGGTCATGCTATACCTTTGTTTTAAGTTGGTTTGATAGTTTCTTACATGCATCATGCACTTGTTTAGCAATCCTTTTATTTGCCTTAACATGCACCTTGCATTTAGATCATCATGCTTGCACACTTTGGCTCAACTCAAAGGAACTTTTAGTCATATTTTAGCATGTTAAAACTCTGTTTCATGTTGTTTTGATCATACATACATTGCTTTGTACAGCTACCATACATCCTAGCTTGTTAGCTTCGAGTGTCCAAGCCATTAGCATGCACTACTTAGACCTTTTTCATGATTTGGCATCATCCCATATGTGATTTTAGTCCATGTAGTGTAGCCATACACTTGCATTTGTCGTCCTTTCAAAGCCTTGAAGAGTTGATGATTTATGTCTCATGATTGGATCATTGTGCATGCTATCATATTTAGGTCTTTAAGATGCCATCTCAGTGGGTTTTCGGGCTTATTTTAACATAATTTAACTCTGTTTTTCATTGTTTAAGTCACGCCATGCTTGGTTGTAATAGGTGTAGTGTAACACCCCTTTGTAGCCTTACATGCTTCACGTTTTGTGCTCACCTTTCTAACATGTTTTGGCCTTATTCCATGCATGTTCTAGCCTTGTCTTGGTCTGACTTGGGACTATTTTAAGTCACCTTGGTCCTTTGGGGTTCACTTGTTATGGCCATAGTGTAAACCACTTTGCTAGCATTAAGCCTTGAGCTTTATTGCATGCTATGCTTGCATTGTTTGGTTGATTTGGCATCATTCCTAATATCATTTTAGAGCTCATCTCATTGTCGCATTATCATGTTTGTCACTTCTTGCTCATGCTTGAGAGTTGTATCCTTATGCGTAGGTAATAGCCCATTACATTCGCATGCTTATTGTGCATCTCATTCCATCATTTCTTGGCACTTTGGCCACTGTTTTGGTATGGCTGAGGCCTATCCGTTTTCAGTATAAGTCCATGGATTATGCGGCTTGTGTATTGTTGTATGCTTATTGCATTGCATGTTGTTGCATACTTATTGTTGGTATCATTGTTGCATGCCTATCACATTGTATGTTTGCATATTTAGGTTGCATAGTCGTATTGCATACTTATTGTATATCATGTTGTTACATGTTAGGTTGCATTGCATTGTATTTGTCATGCTCATGTTACATTGCCTTGCATTTTCATGTTGCATTGTACTTGGTTGCATGCATTGCATTGTGTTTGGTTTGGGGTGTCAAACCAAACACGAGGAACGAGGAACGTTCGTACTTGAAGTGACGAAACGTGCCTCAATCCTCGGTCGTTGACGCTCTTGATCAAGCACGATAGATTTCTAGGCATTCATATGTTTTTGTTGCATTCATTCCACATTGATTTGTACACTTGGCTTCTTTGGCCATCATGCATTGAAATACGCGATTGATGGTCCGAGGGTCGAGAACCATACTCCCTTGAGTTCATGACATAACAGGAAGGGTGGTTGTGCACACATTGCCTTGAAAATGCATTGCCATGCTTTGTTTGTCCTCTGTTGCAGCAAAACAACATTCTGCAGGAAGATATGGCCGGCCGGCCATCTTCAGTGCCGATCGACTAAACATTGTTGGCCGAGATCCGCACAAATGGTTGATGACCAATTCCACATGGCCGATGTTCCTATATTTTGGCCGGTGACATCCCATAGTGCTCAAGGAGTGGTTTGGAAGCATCCTTGGGACTTGTGCAGTTTTCAGAGGTGTAAAACAGTGCAAACAGAGGCAACGGGTTTCAGAGCAAGGCGATCGAGCATGCATCATTCAATCATTCCGAGGCGGAGCTGCGGCGGCCTCTTTAGTTTCATAGCTTAGTTAATTTGTTTAAATTAGTTAAGGGTTTTGTAATATTTAATTAGCTAGGGTAATTGATTAATTATTCGGTTTGTATTATTTATTCGGACCCTCCATCGAGAGGGCGAATTTTGTAATAAGTGTACGTGAGTGTGTGAATGTCTTCCAACTCCACGTCATTCTCCCTTTTACTTACTTTCTTTCAATGGTTAGTTTTAGGTCATGTTTCAATTAGCATCCTTATGCTCGCATGTTTGCATCATTCATTTGTATTGCATGCACCGGACTCGGCTCATCATACTAACTGCATAGTATTTCAATTCCAACTTGAATACGTGTATCGAGTTGTCGCATTGCACTTGCCATTCTTAGATTGGCCGAGCCTATTCTAGTTGCATTTTTGCATGTGTTGCATTTGCCATCTTAACATGAACTAGGATCATGCATTTGATTACTAACTAGCTATTGTTTTGGCTCGGAGTACTAGGTAAGCGTTTACGCTTTAGCATACCGCATGTATGTAAGTGTTACCATGATAGCATGCTTGCCATGAGGCTATTTGCTTATGTGATATAACTGCCTAAATGCCTGTGGATGAAGGTTGGACTACCTGAATTGGAACAATTCATTGAATGCGAGTTTCAAGCCCACTCTGCGGGGTGGCAAAAATCATGTTTTCTAAGCCCACCTGAGGGTGACAAATCCACGTCTTAGCCTACTTGCGAGTAGCACCATCAAACCATTTTCAAATAAACAAACATGAAATATTTTGTTTCAATTTTGGCGATCTGGTCTATACTTGCGTGTTGTGCACATCACATAGTAATTTTAGGCTAATAACCGGAATAAGAACGCATCTGTTTTCAAAACAAAATATCATGCTTAGTACAGGCCGATCTTCGATCGGGCGAGCGGGGGCACTTATTGCATGACCTTCCCCTCTCGTACCCAAGTTCCCGAGCCGAGGCAACTTTGGTGATGACGGACACGTGGCCTTAGGCAACGAGTTAGGGTTTTCTAAATTCTCCCAAAATAAAATATTTAGGTGGCGACTCTGTATCTGGCAAAGCAATCCATGTTTGGCACTTTTTTTTTAAAATCAGTTTTCCAAAACAATTTGCCCGATTTGGATTCTTTGGTGATTTATCAGTCTTGCATTGCACTTTGCGAGATCAGATTAAGAACCGTGACATTTGAGTCCGAACTGTAGTAAGCCCAAATAAACAAAACGGGATCCCCTCCCCCAGGACGTTCGAGCGCGTCTACACATATCTTATCAAAATATATCGATAGATGGTTAGAATCTGACATATATATCAGATACGATATATGAGATGTGGGGTGAATCAAATAACGAATGATTTTTTTCCCATACTATCTCTCTAACTCTCTCTCATTAAAATAACGATCAAGCTTTTGCACTGTGACTAGAGCGGGTGATACTCATACTGTGGTATCACTCCATTGTTAGGTGTTCTTAGTTTGTGGTTGTGAATGACGTGATTTAACTACAAGGTTATTCGTTTCGAATTCTATCACATAAGGTATGATTTGAATCTTTTTACCCATTGTGTTGTCGGTATCTTACATTGGTATCAGAGTTACTTATAGGGTATTTTCATACTTATTTTTATGCATTAAAATATGTATATAATTATTATGTATACATGATATATGCATGAAAATTAATATTTTTCCGAACTTTCTCTGATCAACCTAAAATTCACATCTGTTATAGTACATTTCATGTAGAACATATCTGCAAAATTTTATGAAAATCCAACGGATAAATTTCAAGAAAAATGGAAACTCATTTTGTATTCTCGAAACTTTGTTTGCATGATAGTTTTATATGCATTAATTTCAATCTACAAATCTTACATATTTAAAATTCTTGTTTTGAGACCTTCAAAACCATATACTATTTATTAGGTTTAGACTTACGATTGATGAGAAACATCAAACCCTAAATTGGGTTCGTTTTGAGTTTTTGGTGGGTTAAGGAAGAAGATGAAGTGCAGAGTTTTTGCGCTTCCACTCTCATTAGAGAGAGGGTGTAATACACCTCATCATTTGTGTTTATTAAATGTCATTTTTGAGATCACCATTATTTTTATTTTGGAAAATAGAGTCCGGCAGTACCAAAATTGGACCAGAAAACACTATGGAAGACGAGGTGTGAGCTGCACGTGCCAGATGACACCATCAGCGCCGACTACGCGCGCTCCACGCGTCATCACCAGCCCACATGCTCTAGGCGTGCTTCCCATGCGCGCGCCGTCCGCGTTGTCTACGTGAGTGCCATGTGCGCTACCACGCGTACGCCATGCGCTGCGCCAAGCCAAGCCATGCCGTTTTCTGCGCCGGCTTGGCTGCTAAATGCTAAGGCTCTGTTTGTTTTTAAAAAAAATCAAAATTACTTTAAATGGTCATAAGTATTTCATTATAACTTTGTTTTAAACGTGGTTGGTGTTGTTGGACTTATTAAATTTTTTATCTATTGTAAAATTTTCAAAATTTTATGAAAATAAAAAATATTTTCCCTGAAATAAATGTTTCTGGTGTTACATGACTAAGTTTCTGGGGCTGAATTTTTTGGGGTAAACTACCAATAGGTCCTAATAGTTAGACTTAATTTCCATCAAGTCTTATTGAAAATAATTCTTGGCAAAATTGTCGCTAAAAATAAATTTTTTGTGACAATTTTTTATATATGTCTCTAAAAATTGACAATCAGTGACTTTTTTGTCACGATTTTTATAAATTGTTACTAAAACTTACAATTAGTGACTTTTTTTGTCACGACCCGCTCCCCGTACCCAAGGGTTAAATATCGTGATGGCCAGTAACTGAAGTTACCTCTAGCCAATTCTTGAACAAAGTAATAAACGCGAGCGGAAATAATATTTAAGTGAGGGTATCAAAATAATCATCGGAGCTTCTATTTTTATTACAAAATTTATTGACCAAAAATGCCGATATTTATATAGAAAAATATCATGCAAGTACTGTGTGTGTCTATTCCGTAGTCCCGCGTTGAAGACTTTCCAAAAACTATTTCTGAATTGCATTGTTTCCTGAAAATTGGCAAACCACAATAAGCACATGACTGAGTGAGAAATATTATGCCAAGAGTATAAGGGACACAAAATAACCATGGATGGTTATGTAACTAAATATTTAAAATAACTTAGTCTAAACAAATAATCATTTAAGTAGCAAAACTGAGATTATTTAAATAAATAACCATAATCACGGTACCGAACAAAACAGAACAGAGGTCACAGGAGTGACAGTCAGACCAGAGGTACAAATTCAAAAGGTGGCTCGTACGGATCATAGAGGTGGCTCCCATAATGGTGTTGCACTTATCTCCGCACAACATTTTGCTCCGTACAAAACAGAGGTCAATGAATCCATGACAAACAGAGGACCACAAAGTGGCCAAACAGAGGCCAATGGTTATTTAAGTCTCCCAAGGCGTGGGACTCCTGTAGTAGTACTTATAAAACATAATTGTTTATAAGGTCATAGTCAAATATTCTTTAAAATTTAAATAAGCATATCCGTGGGTTTCATTTAAACAAATAGAGTTTAGAAATTAATCCACGTAACTGAAATATTTTTAAAACATAACTTGAATTAATATAACTTATAAAATATAAATTTTATATGGTAAGTTAAAACATACATAAAATATATTATGGTAACTCAAGGTATAATATAACTTACCTTAATATTGACCCTTACTATTTTCTTCTTATTTTTACTACCTTCTCACAGATGTTCCTTCGCTCTCCTTTTCCTTTTCCCTTCTTTTCTCTCTTTTTCCTTTTTCCTTCCTTTCTTTCCCTTTCTTTCTTTTCCTTTCCACACAGATCACCTCCATAGGGAGGTAAGACCGTGGCCCGCGTATCCCTCTCCAGATTCGATAATAAATTACTTGGATTTATATTTATCTTTAATAAATATTTAAGATAATTACATTTTGGCCTAATTTTCTAATATAATTATATAAATAAATTAATTCCTAATTAAATTACACTCTATCATATACCAACAGAAAATTAATTATTTATTTTATTACCACACTCATTATTATTATTATCAATATTATTATTTATTTACTCTTACTATTATATTTATTTATTTACTATCTTTAACTTTAATTTGGCCCAACTAGTATTGTAATTCTATGTTTCTATTAATTTGGCCCCAAATAATAATCCCTAATTAATATCATATTTGATAATCTAATGCCAAATTAGATTATGTATTTATTATTATTTATTTGATAATATATTATCACATACAACCATAATACTAGTATAAAATTTAAGGGATAACTTAAATTTTCGAGTTGTTACATTTTTTATGACAAATTTTTTCCATAGGACCTTTAAGACAATAAGTCCACTTATTAGGACCTATACGTAGGTACCCCAAATTTTTATTGTAAACTACTGTAATGGTTTACTATTTACTGGTATGATTGTTGCATTTCTCCAGATTTTGAAATATTTATTTATGATTTTATGTGTGTTTATTAATTATTTAAAATTCCAGAAAATACCAGAAAAATTTAGAAAATTTTCAAAAGTGATGTACTTTTTATTATAGCATAATCTGAATATTAAACACAACATATTGTTCTTTTTACCTAGAGTTTGTAATATGTTGTGATTAGAGAAGTATGATTAGTTTTTATTTCTATTATATATATATATACATATATATATATATATATATTTAAATTCCATTATTAAATGAAATATAGCATGAGTTGATTGTAAATTTACTTTAAAATGTTATTGTATAGAATTAAATTAACTATCATACTTTGTACATGCCATAAGTAGTGGGAGGTTGTTTTTTGCACATGGAATTAAATTAAGTTTTGATAATTGTCACTAGATGTGCAAGAGATGATTACGAGCATAGAAAATTTTCGATCTTGAGACGTATGTAATATTATCATTATTTAATTTAGATTCTTTTGCTGCAAAATAATTTTGTGTTACTATTATTAATATCCCCTACACATTTGTTCGTCCTTTACTTTGTATGTAGAAATGACAGCTAAGACAATGGTGGCAGACTTAACTAAGGGAGAGAAATTGGATGGAGATAACTATGATATATGACGCCGTAAGATCCAATACCTCCTCAATGAGCAAGAAGTTTTGAACATACTTGAACAAGTGATGGTTGAGCCTGAGCAGGGCAATACAACTCAACATCGTTGTGATCTTGAAGTCTATCAAACTTGGAGTAACAAAGATCAGTGTGCGCGCTTTACCATATTCAGCATCATGCACAGCGACTTAATTAATGAGTTTGAGCATTGCCCAACTGCATTTGAGATGTGGGAAGCTCTCAAGCAAAAGTTTGGTGTCACCTCTTTGGCAAAGCTACGTAGGCTGACTATGAAGTTTGATTCTTATCAGAAAAAGGCGCATCACTTTATGAAACAACATTTGAGGGTCATGTCAGCCATGATATGTGAGTTTGAGGCTGATGGGCACAATTTGACTCAAGAGCAACAAGTACAAGCTGTGATTTGCTCTCTGCCAAATTCTTGGGAGCAGATAAAGTAGAACATGATGCATAATGAGAGTGTGAAAACATTTGAGGACATATCGCGTCATTTGAAGCTAGAGGCTGAGCGCCTAGAGGCGGCTAAGTCTGATGGTTCTACTATGGTGGTTGAATCAAGCTCACGTAGGACTTCTCAGTTCAAGAGTGGAAAAGCAAAAGGTGCCCCTGAGAAGTAAACAACAGTTGCACTAAAGCCCAATGGCGTTAGAAATTTCAAGCGTAGGGGCAAGAGAGATGGCAAGAAGGTAAAGGCTAAACTAACATGCTTTAACTGTAACAAAGAAGGACACTTCGTTTAGGATTGCCTTGAGCAGATGAAGGTACTCCCTTACTTAATTTCTCGCATTCAATGCTTTGTTTCTAGTCAAGCATTAATGGCTCATTCTCCTCATTTTTGGGTTGTAGACTTAGGAGCAACAAACCACATCGCGAGGAACATAGTAGGGTTCATTGAGTATCGCCAAGTACTTGTTGGGAGCAGAAAAGTTTACATGCGTAACGAGTTCAGTGTGGAGGTGCTTGGCATTGGCACATACATGTTGGAAATGCGACGAGGGCGCACCTTATATCTTCATGATGTTCTTTATGCTCCGGATATTCAGCGAACCTTAGTTTCAGTTATTAGCATGATGAGCCTTGATTTTAGCTTTTGTTTTGAGAATAATGGTGTTAGCATTTATTTGGAAACACTTTTTTATGGTTTTGGTTATCTTTTAGATGGTTTCTTAGCTTTGGATGTGGATGATTCTAGTTTTAACAAAAAAAAAAGCCAATGGCTCTGTTTCTTATATTGCATCTATTTATGATAATGATTCTATGAGATGACATGTTAGATTAGGCCACATAGGGCAAGACAGGATGACTAAATTGGCTAAAGAAGACCTTTTAGGCCAACTCGCTAGAGCCACTTTGCCTACTTGTAAGCACTGTCTTGCTGGAAAGGCAACAAGGAAACCATTTGGGAAAGCCAAAAGGGCATCTATCCCATTACAGCTTATTCATTCTGATATATGTGGACCAATGAATGTGAGGGTAAGGTATGGTGCCCTTTATTTTATCACATTTATAGATGACTACATGCGTTTTGGCCATGTCTATTTGATCACAAGTCAGAAGCATAGGATTACTTTAGACGGTATGTTAATGAGTTTGGGAATCAATTAGACAAGAGCATTAAGGCTCTAAGGACTAACTAGGGACACAAGTATCTATCTAAGAAATATAAAGTGCTCCGTAAGGAAAAAAGAATTATCAGGCAATTGACAATTCCTAGGACTCTGCAGTAAAATGGTGTAGCAGAGAGAAGGAATCGTACATTTCTTGACATAGTTAGATTTATGATGACGCAAGCTAATCTTCCCATTTCGTATTGGGGAGATGCTTTGTTGACTATTGCCTACATCCTTATCCGTATGCTCTCCAAATTAGTCCATTCCACCCCATATGAGATGTGGGCTGGCGAAAAGCCTAATATGGGCAGTTTGCGGCCTTGGGGTTCGGCAACTTACATACACAATGCTTTTCATAAGTTTGGGAAGTTGGGCCCTAGAGGAAAGAAGTGTATCTTCATTTACTATAGTGAGCATTCTAAGGGCTATGTGTTTATTGGGGAGCATCCGGATGGAAATGTGGCTGAAATTGAGTCACGTGACGTGGATTTCCTAGAAGAGGATTTCTCTAGAAGAGGTGAAGTAACTAGAGATGTAGAGCTCTATGAGACGGATGATCTACTTGAAGGTGCACCTAGTAGCCTAGTAGAGAATAAGGAAATAATTACTCAAGCTCCTAGGGATAGTAGGAGCAATTTACCTGCCCATGGATTAGATCCAATGGATGAGGATTTTCAGGACTCTCAACTGCGTAGAAGCAAACGTGAAACTATACCCCGTCGTCGTTTTGAGATTAAAGGAGAAACATTCATGATTGCTCCAAGTGGTGAGATGGAGCCTAAGAATCTCAAAAAGGCTTTCTCACCCCCTGCTAGTAATGAATGGAGTGCTGTAATGGATGAAGAAATAGAGTCTATGAAGAAAAATCATGTCTGGGACATGGTTGATTTGTCGTTAGGGCGCAAGACTATTGGGAACAAACGGGTTCTCAAAATCAAGCACAAGGCGGATGGTTCCATAGAACAATATAAGGCTCGCCTAATGGCGAAAAGCTACACCCAATTAGAGAGTGTGGACTATGAGGAAACCTTTTCACCAGTTGTGAGGTTTGTCTCTATTTGCCTAATTCTGGCCATAGTAGCTTAGTTGGATTTAGAACTATATCAAATGGACGTTAAGACTGCATTTCACAATGGAGAATTAGATGAAGAGATCTATATGGATCAACTAGAAGGCTTTGTGGTAGTAGATTAGGAGCGCAAAGTTTGCAAGCTTTAACAATCTATTTATGGCTTAAAGCAATCATCCAGATAGTGGAATCTGAGATTTCATTGAGCCATTGTTTCAAATGGGTTTACAATGATCAATGAAGATCACTGTGTGTATGTCAAGCGGTCCAAAGACATTTTTCTGATATTGTCATTATATGTGGATGATATATTATTGGTTGGAAATGACAATGAGATGATTGTTACCACTAAAACGTGGTTGTTCTCTACATTTGAGATGAAAGACATGGGTGAAGTAAGGGTGTTAAGATCCTTAGGGATCGCTTTAGGAGACTTCTCAGTTTGTTTTAAGAGACTTACATTAAGACTATCCTAGAGTGATTCCAGAAGCAGAGTTGCAAACCCTTTGACACTCCTATTGCGAGAAATGAGAGCCTAAGCCTTGATATGGGTCCTAAGACTCTAGAAGAGAATGAAAAGATGGTCTGTGTACCCTACGTGAATGTTGTTGGAAGCTTGATGTATGTTATGATGTGTGCACACCTTGACATTTGTTATGTAGTCGGATTGGTGAGTTGTTACCAATCCAACCTAGGACTAGCTCATTGGAAAATAGTTAAGAGGATATTATAATATCTTAGAGGGACTGCAAATTACACACTTTGCTACCAAAGTTTAAATCTACGTATAGTTGGCTATTGTGATACTGACTGGTTAGGAGACTTAGATGAGCGTAAGTCCACTTCAGGATATGCTTTTATGCTTAATGATGGTGCTATTTCTTAGGGCAGTAAGAAACAATCCTATATCGCCTTATCGACTATGGAGGTTGAGTTTGTGGCTTGTTCATCTGGCGTTTAGGAAGCTATTTGGTTGAGGAGATTCCTTCAGCATTTGGATATTGTCACACACACTTCAGACCCTGTGACTATCCATTGTGACAGCATGGCTGCACTCGTTTACGCTAAGGATCCGAAGTACCACGGGAGAACCAAACATATTGATGTGAGGTTCAATTTTATTAGAGACATTGTGGCGGAAAAGGGAGTGATCCTGAAGCACATCCTTACGAGTCGCATGGTTGCAGACCCCTTGACTAAGCCCATTGCCAGATATGTTTATCTTACTCATGTTAGGGCTTTATGACTACGTAGGTGGTGATATATGTGTATTCAATTGAACTTTTTTTTTTGTTGGGATATTTATGCCATAAGTATTCATATTTGTTTTGATTACACATTTATATTTACTATTTTTTGCCATGGTTTGTGAATTAGCACACACAGAATAAATAAATTTGATGTTAGCAGGTAAGATTGGCTCACTCACACGATCAATCGCGCTTAGCGCTAGGTAGGGAGCAAGGATGAGACTAGTGGCTTATTGTATTTGGAGTCAAGAGAGGGGCTAAAATAATCCATTAGCTATGTCGCCTTGGTTGGAGCCAAGATGAGGTCTTGTTGGAGACCGACCATGGATATGAGAGTACCTACTTTTCCATGATGTGCCTGTTATGGATAACTAGATGCGAGATCTCATTTGATGCCTGAGAGGCGAGCAAATAGAGAATTCGAGTTAGACGCTAGGAAGCGACTTGTACGCTTAAGAGCGACTAGACTAAGATCAGTATGGTGTGTGAGTTTAACATTACTCTTTGGAAGAGTTGCTCCACTGTAGCATGCATTCGTACTGCATGTGCTTATCGACCCGTTAGCGAAGTAAGAGAATGGATCCCTGCTTCCTTACCGTGTGAGTGCTAAAAGTCAATTTTTCCAATGACTTCACTTTGTCCTTTTTGTGACCTTTGACTATGTCATAAGATGAGGAGTAGATGTTTGGCTACTTTGGTATGTTGCCTGCGGTCATGTATGATTCAGCGTTAAGGGACATTACTGGGAAAACAGTCAATTCCGAGTTAAATGATATAAGGGTGAAGGGAAGATCATCTAGTTCTACATCTCTGCTTTATATTCACTGTCGACAACTCACATCGCTCTCTATGGGATGCTAATTGAGTGTGAATATAATGCGGGACCTAGGACGGTCAAACATGTTTTTGCCATGAGACCCTACACTAGCATTTTTGCCATGAAAAAAATGTATATCAATGCATTAAAGGTTGTACTCAATTAGAATTGCCAGTTCAGTAATCAATAATCAAACTAGAAGCTTCATCGACCACCAGAAAGAAAATTTTATTAGGAAAAAGTGGATGAGTCATCAATGAAAATCATATAAGAAACTAAGTTTAGGACTTGATAATTCTACGACATTAAGAAAGTTGAAAAATACTTAAAAATAAGGATCCTAGTGTCATAGAGAACATAATGGTGCTCTTGTTAAAGTTACAAAGTTGGTATATAAAAAAAATAATAATTATAATTAAAGTGCGGGCGATTTTTGCGGGTTTAACCCGCGACCCGCCTGTAACCCGCAACCCGCAAATTTGTCATATTTCAAACCGCATCCGCCCGCATTATGTTTGCGAAACCGCCCATTTATATGCGGATTGGCGGGTTGGGCGGTTCGGATAAACTGTTGCCCACCCCTAGATAAATGGTTAGAATCTGACCTATATATCAGATACGATATATGGAATGTGGGATGAATCGAATAACGAATGAATTTTTTCCCATACTTTCTCTCTAACTCTCTTCCATTAGAATAACGATCAAGACTTTGTACTGTGACTAGAGTGGGTGACACTCATACTGTGGTATCACTCCATTGCTAGATGTTCTTAGTTTGTGGGTGTGAAGCACGTGATTTATCCACAAGATTATTCGTTTCGGATTCTATCACATAAGATATGGTTTGAATCTTCCTATATTCTCTCTCTCTAACTCTCTCTCGTTAGAATAACGATCAAGCCTTTGTACTATGACTAGAGTGGGTGATACTCATACTGTGGTATCACTCCATTGCTGGGTGTTCTTAGTTCGTGGTTGTGAAGCATGTGATTTACCCATAAGGTTATTCGTTTCGGATTCTATCACATAAAGTATGGTTTGAATCTTTTTACCCGCTGCATTATCTGTATCTTACATTAAGAGTGTGCATAACAATAACAAATAAAAAAAATAAAAAATCTAAGAATCCATACATCGATATTAGAATCATACATAATGTATGTGGATGAATAAGATTTTTTTTTTCTAAAGCAGCTCCTGCTAACAAATTTTATCTCCTGTCTAGTTTGTGATCGATTTTGGTGTGCATAGCAAAACTAGTAACAAAAAAAATGAATATTACCATTCATCCATTTCTTGGGAGGTTGGAAGTGATAAGAAGTTTTATAAGTTTGGTTTGGTGAAGTTGGTAGTTGAAGAGTTTGAAAGTTTGTATAAACAACATGAGAGGCTTCAAGTTGGATTACACAAAGACCAAGAATGAGAGAGAAGAAGAAGTAAGCCAGCAATAGACAAGAAGTAGCCATGGTTGCTTTGTGAGGTGATGGACAAGGGTGGATCTTGTGACCTATTTATAAAGGTTGTTGGTGGGGTTCAAGGACTTAGTTAAATTATATTATAAAGTATTTATCATTATTATTTTTAATTATAAAAGAAGATCTCTATGGAAAGTTATAATAGATCATTACATCAATAAAGAGAAAGATGTCATTACTTTATTATTAATACTTGAGTGGTGAGATATTTTAAATTAGAAAAAATTAGTGAAACATCTCTCTCAAACTTTGTGCAGTAGGAGACGTCTAAGATTGTTTTTTATTAGCTAAGGTCCCTCAATGAAATTTTTCTGTGAAAATTGAAATTTCTCTATGTCGAGATTGAAATTTCTCTAAGTCGGGCATAAATTTCTCTGAGTTAAATTTTCTTTGCAAAAATATTAAGAGACCCCAACTGTTATGAAAATATTATATGTCATTTATCTCATAAAATCTTAATATCAAAGACCTTAAAAAAGATTCCCCTTTAAATTAATACAATAATAGACCTACTCCATACAGTTTAAAGTTCATAATTGGAAAATAAAGGTTAAACTATTTTTATCTTCTAAGTTATAGATAGAAATTGTATTAAACAGTTTATCATAGATTTTCGGGGCAATCACTTTGTGTACTATGTCAAAATTTAGGTATGTACTCAATCTTTTCCTTTCAAATAAATATTAATGTATACTATTTACATTTTTTTTATTTTAATTATATAAACTGTAACAAATAACCCATTATATAATATGATATATAAATATGGTTATTGAAAAATTATTATAATAAAAAAAATTGAAAAAAGTAAAAAAAGAAGTAAAATGTAACATGGTGGAGATTAGGTCAACGGTCAACACTTGGTAAAGTTGTTTGATTAGTTTAATCGTGGCAAAGATTCTACGATGAAAAAAATTTGTATATATATAAACTTTTTAAAATTTTTTTTTTACTGACTTCTCTTAAGTTTTGCAATTATTTGCAATTTTTAACCTACTTTCTACCGTTTGGTCCCATGCATGGCTTGTGTTTATTATCTAATTGGATTTTATTTGACATAAAATAATAAAATATAGCTTTCAAGAATGTGAATATACATTATTAATTGCAAATAGGTTCACTTAAAAGATATGAAAAATCAAAAAAGAAAATTTTAATTACTTTCCATTGATAGAATAGGGTAAAAATAGAGGTAATTATTGAAAAATTCAATCTGACATTGCAGTGAGTATTTTTTGTTGTTAAAAGTTCAACCTTTTGTGAAAAAGCTTGATGAGAAGTCATTTTATTTGTTTTGAAAGATTTTTTTTTTCAATTTTATCCCTTAATTTATTTGTTGACCTTTTTTTTTTTGGATATTTGTTTAACTATTTGTTTAAATTTATATCTATTTGTTCAAATTTTTTCTCTATCTATTCAAATTTACATCTATTTGTTCAAATTTTTGACTATATGTTCAATACTTTCTCCTTATGTGTTGAAAATTTTGTTATTTGTTGAAATTTACCACCTTATTTGTTGAATTTTTACACTTCTCTTCTCTTTCCCTCTCTATGTTAAAATTCTCATTTTAAGTTATCTATCTATTGGAATATTTATTTGTTGAAATTCCTTGTCTGTTCAAATATCAGTCCAAATTTTATTATCTGTTTCATCATCATCAACAACGAGAACAAGAACAGCAGCTACGAAAAAAAAGAAAAAAGAAAAAAGAAAAGCAATAATCCAGACAATGATCACATGTTTGATTTAAAAAAAAAAATCCAAACATTCTAGATCCAATAATCCAAACAATGATCTAAGGTCTTGTACAACAAATCCAATAATCCAGATTTGCTTTGAAGCCATCGCGATACCTGCATATCAACAGACCACAACTTGGAGCGTGAAAATTTTGATTTTTGATCAAAATCTCCAATATATATATATATATATATAAATATAAAATCAAATGCTAATAAAGGACTGGTTTTGCTTTTTGTGAAGAAGATCATCCAAAAATGGAAATCGAATTTTTAATTAATGAAAAAAATTATGTGATTTTGATTATGTTTGCATAAATGTGCTTGATATATCTTAACTCACAAATTTCAAATTACAAATCTTTATGAAAATACAGTGATGAAAATAACATCTTTCCATAAGAATGATGTCATGACCCGAACCCGCACATAAAAGTTTGGGTCATAACCGGTCAGTAATTCATAGATTACCAAAAGCCTCAAATGATCATACAGAATATTTATGCTAATGGGGCCACAATGGAGGCATACAATAATGAGAAGTCCATTGAGCTGTGCCAATCATGAGCAAAATTATAAAGTTAATCTCATAATACGTTAATACATTTACATGTCCAAGCAAAAATATAAGTGCCATAAGAAATTTGTGCATATTGTTTACAAACCCAAGACCATAATAGCAAAAACAAAATAAGGTTAAGATATGGTGCGAGTCAAAGACAAAACTCCATCTCGGAGGAATGACTCGATTAGGTCACAAATAGCTGTTGAAGCTGACTCTAGGGGTGTGCTCCATGCTGCTGATCACCTACATATGTATACATAATAATGGGTGAGCGAAGCTCAATGAGTAATAATACAGTAAAACAGTGTAAATAGATGATCATAAGGTCCTCATAATATCCATAATCATATAAACAGAACGGCCTCGGGCCTAATCATATAACAAGCAGCCTCGGGTCTAATCATATAACAAACGGCCTCGGGCTCAATCATATAACAAGTGGCCTCAGTCCTAATCATAAAACAAATGGCCTTGGGCCAATTCATATAACAAATGGCCTCGGGCCCAATCATGTAACAAGTGGCCTCGGATACAATCATATAACAATCAGTCTCGGGCTTAATCATATAACAAGCGACCTCGGAGCCCAATCATATAACAAGCGGCCTCGGGCCCAAATTACGCATGTCATATAACATTAATCAAGTTTCTTTATTTTGATTAATTCCCAATATTAGCACCATTCACCATTCATGGTTCGACGTACACAATAAAGAGCATATATGTACAATATTATTACTCATAGTTTGTTATGTCCCACGGTGCTTCCTTCAGCACATGACCTACACAAACATTTCACACATACATTCGGTGAATAATTTGTTCAATTCATACGCTTTTGTTTTATTAATTTGTTTTATGCTTCTTTAGTTTCCCAAGTCTTTTTAGGCATTGTGAAAGGTCAAAACATGCTTATCAACGGATTCAGAGGGTCGAGGAAGTTAACAAAAAAAGACATTTTTCCCTTGTTTCCTACACGTGCGGAAAAGGTGCCGCACATGCATTTATTTCAGAACTGAAGCTCCAACTTGCCCTGTTTTCCCCATATGCGGGGCTCCTGGTCGCACGTGTGGTTTTGCGCAATCCAAACCAGTCTGAAAATGCTTCAAAGTGTGATCTTCCATATTCATTCCCAAGCCCAATTTCACGGAAAAATTACTCAAAAACATGATATACTAGCATGATTCAAAGGTAATTGCAACCCAAACACATCAGTCTTGCCTCAACATTAAGTTCATGCTCTCAACATTTTCATATTTTCATAAATTACATACACAAGCTCAATATTCATATAAACATAATGAATCATGCAACAACCTTGAATGTATCAACAATCTAGAGGTGATTTCATGCATTAGTCATAAAGTTGAGCTCAAATCAAACAAGGTGGAGGAGATTAGGGTTCTATTTCATGCATTAAGCTCAAACCATTATCCAACTCAAAACCTTAGATCAAAATTTTCAATTTCTTCTTGATTTCATGACAAGGATGAGTTAGAGACAAAGATTATAAGTAGATTATCATACCTTAACTCAAGACTAAGGTTTGTCCTTTGATTCTCTTCCAAAACCCTAGCTCTTCCTCTTCCTCTTCCTCTCTCTCTCTAACTCACTCTAGCAAGCTCTCTACCAAAATGAAGAACACAAGAGACCAACACCAATATATGACTTAACTCATAATTCTTTAATTTAATCATTACGAATCGTAATTTTTCAAAATTTCACCGTAAGCTCTATAAATCATGCTAATCACGAATATGAAGTCGGTTTTTATTTACCGCGCTTCTAAGACTTCCAATTTTTAGTTTAAAGTTCCAATTGTAACAGATATTCCTACATTCAACAAACATTATTCCAAATTCTCATAATTCACATACTTAACTTGCAAATCCATATCAGCACACACATAATCGCATGGATAATTAAGCATAGTACAGGTTAGGTTATCACAGTCTTCCTCACTTTAGGAAGTTTGGTCCTCCAAACTTGCTTGCATCAAGTCGAGAACAATTCTAGATATTGTTGCCTCATTTCTTCTTCCCGTTCCCAAATGGCTTCATTTCTATGATGTTCCCTCCATTCGACTTTTACCATTAGGATAGTCTTGTTCCTTAGTTGCTTGACTTGCCAATCAAGGATTTGGATAGGTTTCTCCTCATAAACCATATCATCATCTAGCATAATCTGATGATAGTCAATAACGTGAGAAGGGTCCTGAAGGTAGCCTCGTAACATTGACACGTGGAACACATTGTGCACTTGTTCCATGCCTGGTGGTAAAGAAATCTGATAAGCCACCGGACCCAATCTTTCTAAAATCTGAAATGACCCTATGTACCAGGTTGATAACTTCTTTTTCTTCCCAAATCTTGTGTGCCCTTTCATTGGGGTGACTTTGACAAAAACATGATCCCCAGTTTCAAATTCCAAGTCTCTCATTCTTTGATCTGCATAGCTCTTTTGTCAACTTTGAGTAGTTTTCAATCTCTATTGGATTATCTGAATCATTTCCGTAGTAACTTGCACAATTTCAAGCCCAATCAACGACCTATCCCCAACCTCAGTCCAACAAACTGGGGTTCAACATTTTCTCCCATACAAAGCTTCATATGGTGCCATTCCGATACTGGAGTGGAAACTGTTGTTATACGCAAATTCCACCAAAGGTAAATGAGCCTCCCAACTTTCACGGAAATCCAAAACACACATCCGGAGCATGTCCTCCAACGTTTGTATAGTTCTTTCAGATTGTCCATTGGTTTGTGGATGAAATGTGGTACTGAACCGCAACTCCGTCCCCAATTCTTTTTGTAAGCTTTGCCAAAATCTTGACACAAACTTAGAATCTCTATCCGATACAATGGAAACCAGAACACCGTGCAATCAAACAATCTCAACAATGTACACAGTAGCAAGTCTATCAGCATTATAAATAGTCTTCACAGGCAAAAAGTGAGTAGACCTAGTCAATCTATCCACAACAACTCATATAGAATCCACACCTCGGAGTGTTCGGGGTAAGCCTAATAAAATCCATAGTTATGTGCTCCAATTTCTATTCTGGAATAGGGAGAGGTTGAAGTAACCCCGCATGTCTTTGGTGTTCCGCTTTTACTTGCTAACATTGAAGGCATCTTGAAATGAACTCCGCAATTTCTCTCTTCATAGTAGGCCAGCAAAAGTTTGCTTGAAATCTTGGTACATTTTGGTATTACTGGAATGCATAGCAAATATGGATTTGTGAGCTTCTTTCAAGACTCTTCCTTTAATTTCGGGGATATTAGGAACACACAATCTTCCCTTGAATTTCAACACTTGAGCTTCCATGGAAAATCCCAGTCTCGGGTTTGTTTCTATCTCATCATGTACTTTCTTGACAAATTCATCCTCCAATTACCTTTGTTTAATTTCCTCAATAATAGCCGGTTGTGCTGCCATTGCGGCTAACATTCCACCCTGTTCATGTAGCACGATTTCCACTTTGATTCTTTCCAAGTCACATAATAATTCATTCCGCTCTGTAAGTAAACATGCTAAATTCCCCATTGACTTCCTATTAAGAGCATCCGCTACTGTGTTGGCTTTGTCGGGATGGTAATGAATTTGCAAGCCATAATCATTGAAGAGTTCTAACTACCGTCTTTGCCGCATATTAAGCTCCTTTTGAGTAAAGAAATATTTGAGGCTCTTGTGGTCAGTGTAGACTTCACATGTTGCTTCACAGAGATAATGCCGCCATATCTTCAATGCAAAAACCACAGCAGCTAGTTCTAAATCACGCGTAAGGTAATTCTTTTTATGTGACTTCAATAATTGAGATGCATACGTAATTACTCTTCAATTCTGCATAAGCACACACCCCAAACCCTTATGAGAAGTATCACTATAAACAACAAACCCTTCTGTACCTGACGGTAAGGCAAGAACTGGTGCTATTGTGAGCCTTTTCTTTAATTCTTGGAAAGCAGACTCTCTATTCTATCCACTCAAATGGAACACTTTTTTGAGTTAATTGGGTAAGCTGCATTGCAATTTTGGAGAAATCTTTAACAAATCTTTAGTAGTAACCTGCTAAACCCATAAAAGCTGCATACTTCTGTAACATTGGTAGGAGCAGGCCAATTCACAATAGCTTCTATCTTTTGCGGATCGACAGACATACCATCCTTATTAAATACATGCCCCAAAAACACAACTTCATTCAACCAAAATTCACATTTTTTATGTTCCTCCCTACTCTTTGAATAAATAAGAATGTCATCAATGAATACCATCACAAACTCATATAAGTACGGTTTAAAAACCCGATTCATTAAATCCATAAAAGTTGCTGGTGCATTCGTAGCCCCAAATGGCATGACAAAATATTCATAATGGCCATACCTAGTTCGGAAGGTAGTCTTCTCCACATCCTTTGCTTTGACTTTTAACTGCTGGTACCTGGATCTTAAGTCAATTTTTGAAAACACTTGTGCCCCCTGTAATTGGTCAAACAAATCATCAATCCGAGTAAAGGATATTTATTTTTCACCGTTACCTTATTAAGTTCTCAGTAGTTAATACACAACCGAAAGGTCCCATCTTTCTTCTTCACAAACAAAACGGGTGCGCCCCATGGCGATGTACTCGGTCGGATAAATCCTTTGTCAAGCAATTCTTGCAACTGTACTTTCAATTCCTTCATTTCTGCTAGAGACATTTTGTATGGAGCCTTAGAAATTGGTTGAGTACCCGGTACAATATCAATGACAAATTCAATCGCACGGTCTATCAAGTCCTCTAGCAATTCTTCGAAAAATACATCTGAAAACTCATTAACAATCTGAATATTTTCAACACCCACATCGGTTGTTTCTGTATGCAAAATGCTACACAAATAACCCTTACAACCTTTCTGAAGTAGTTTGTAAGCTTTCATAGCCGATATCAAATAGGGTGGAGGGACTACCCCATGTCCCACAAAAGTAAACTCATCTTGACCTGGTGGACGGAAAACAACTTGTTTAGACATACAATTAGGGGTGTCCATGGATCGGTTTCGCGTGGTTCGGATGATGGGTTGGACCCGCCTGATGGGTTGCGGGTTGGGAAAAAATAGAACCGTGTCCGCCCGCAGTGTGGGTTGCGAATTGAACGGGTAGGTCATGCGGTTGCGCGGATCGATTGCGGGCAGTTTGTGAATTATTTAATTTTTTTTCATCAATAGAGTGCAAAATTGCAAAAATGAGAGAATTTTTCTTTTGAGAGAAATTTTTTTTAAACAGATTTTTTTTCGCAAATTATGGTTAGCAAACAGTGTATGATTGAAAAAAAAAAAAAAAAAATCTCTCTAAAGTCCAACCTAGTGCAAATGATTGACAAATCAAAAAAATTTTTTGGAGGTTCTGTATTGAACAAAAATTAGACTTTATTATTATTATTCAACCTATTCAAAGCTCAAACACACCCTTATTTTTATAATTTACAAACAATTTTATTATTATTATTATTCAACAATAAAAACATTTTCTTTTATTAAATAAAGAAAGCAAAATCTTACAAACCCCTTTGCAAACCCACAACACAACAACATAATCAAAAGAATTTTCTTTTATTAAATAAAAGAAGCAAAAAGTTACCAACCCACAACAAAACAAGGTCTGTAAACCATAAACAAATGGAGGAGATGAGAGATCTGGGTACCTTTGTGTTTTTTTTGTTTTGTTTTGGGCAGTAGATCTTCCAGATCTAGCATATCTAGATTTCGTTTGGGGCAACGACGATACTGTGACAGAGAGAAAATGAGGGGATGGAGAGACGACGGCGGTTGTAGAGGAGAGGAAAGTGATGGCGACGGGGAGGAGGGAAAAAAGAGGTAGGCGAAAGAGAGAGAGAGTGTGAGAGTGAGAGACATACCCAAATGAGAGAAAAAGAGAGAGAGGTAGAGAAGGAAAGGAGGATCAAAAAAATGAATTTGAGAGACATACCCAGATTTTTTTTTCTTTTAAACATAAGCTACGGATCATGCGAGTGGGTTGCGGATTTGCACGGGTAGGGTCGGGTCTGACCCAAACGCAATTTTGTATGAAAAAAAAGACCCGCACCCGCCCTACTTATGCATGTGGGTAGGGTCGGATTTGTGTGGGCAGAGTCGGTTTGGACGGGTTGTGCGGGTCAGATTGTGACTCCTCAAATTATGATAATATAATACAACGATGCATTGGGGTTTAACTAGAGGATACACATCATTTTTAAGCACAAAATACAAATAATTACACTAAAATAAAATATTAATAATAGTTACAAATAAAATTCTTAACTCTTTAAATACAAGTCGGTTCCTTGATACAAAAAGATTATCCAAAATACAGGAAATATGCAATCTAATTTCTAAGGCAGCCATGGTTCCACAAAGCTTTTAGGGATTCTGTTCTTGGTGTAAAACTCGCCTTCACCTGGCATAAAACGCCATGAGCTTGGAATGCCCAGTAAACACACACACATCCCGACCCTTTGCCCATTCCAAATACACAAGTAACATAATGGCACGGTCATAACATACAGCGAAAGCAATAATCAAGCAGAGATTATAATTAAATTTCAGTTCTCATGAATTATAGTCAATTTTAGTTAGTTCTAGGCAACTTTCCGTGGAATGCCGTTCCTACCCAACCACTAACTCTGGCCACGGGCAATTCTGACTCCCCCTTGGTTAATACAATACCAATGCGTTGCTTACCGCATAACCACCAGTGCATCGCTTACCGCACAATCACCAATGATGCCCACGCACCTAGGTTACATACCCAAGTGGTGACATCACGGTCTGCCCTAAGGAAACGAGCTTCTAGGGATACTCTCCCTGTGTGAGACCCTCACTGCCACCCTTATACCTCCCATTTCCGTTAAGCAGCCAGAATATCTCCCGTGCCATGTTAGGGTTCGGAAACACACTTGCGCAAGACTTTACAAAAATGGAATACATTTCATTATATCATACTCTTGAATCCATCGTTCATTATCTCATAAAATTTAATACAATTATCGCAATCCATTACCATCCCATTTGATTTCTCCTCTATTAAGTGCATTATGTTCTCAGTTATAGCAAAGCATGGTCAGTATAATTACAAATCCAAACTAAACAACAAGTAATTTATTCATGGTAAAGCAAATTTACAATTTATCATAGATTACATATCGAGACTAAAACATTCAAGAAACATAGAATATAAGAGTTGCAAACCAAATAAGAGCATATTAACATAAATTTCTAGATTTCCAAATTTGAACCAGTTTGAAAATAATTATGAAAAAAATACTTTTATTGGCCCTAAGTACCTGGTCTCATGTGAGTTTGTAGATAAATAAGTCTAGTTTCAAACTCAATTTACGAAAGTAGGATAGGTATTTTATATTTTAAGATAATTCAGAATTACCAAGATCCGTCCAGATTCGTTGATAGTTACACAAATCGATTTTTCTCTCAAACCCCTCACTCTCTTGAGTTAAAACAAATTTTAGTTAAAATATAACACCAAGATTAAGATTTTGACATAAAATTGGGCTCAAGATTTGTTTCTGGAATTTTATAAAAATAGAGAAAGTTGATTGTTTTTATGGTTCTATGAGTAACAAACTTAGAAAAATTGTTTAGGTTATAAAAACACATCCTTAGGACCTACAAAAATTACCACATACTTTAGACATACCAAATATTAGACCATAAAAACAGATTTTGAGTTTATGGAGTTTTGATAGGAAAATAAATTCAAGAGAGGGAAAAGATTTGCTGTTGGAAATTTAAGAAAGAAAAAGAAGCATACCATTTCTTGATTAATACACCTTTATACAAGAGTGTAGGCCTATACTACAACAAATATATACAAATAGCATGTATTAGGAGGGGAAAAACAAGTGGTAAGAGAACTTGAGAGAAGAGGTGTTGTATGCTTACCTTTGTTGTACAAGACTAACACAATTCTTCATTTTCTTCTCCTCTTCTCTCTCACTCTCTCCCTCTCTCTTTTTTTTCCAAGATCACTCTCTCTCACTCCTCTAGTGCATGGCTGAAAATGCATATAATGAGGGAGAGAAGTGTGCATATATATGTATAGAGAGAAAAGATTGGGAAGGTTTCTTAGGGACTAAGTTCCCTAAGTGAAAATTGTCAAAGTTGCCATTATGGCCCTTTCATCCATCACATAGTCAACAACTTGGGCTCCAAGACATATATATATATATATATATGAGATATTTGTATTTATAAACATAATATAATAGCCACAAGTACATTAATTAATAAAATATTACAATTAAGGGTTGGAATAAAATAAAATAAAAGTATATAGGGAACAAGTCTAAATTTATGAAACCTTGATATATGTTATTAATATACTAACATTAGAAAATAGTTAAAATAATAAATTTGGGTCCTGTTAAATTAAAGCGCAAACAAATACGAGAAACCGAGCAAAAACGGCATTATCGGGAATTAAGATTTTAGAGTGATTAATATATAATGATAGGGTCTAATAATTAATAATATGGTTTTAAAGGTGATTATTAATCTACGAGATCGATTAGGGTTTACTCAAATTAATCCGCGATGCTTCCCGATTCTAGGGTTTAAAATGCAATTAAGCGAAAATTCAAGGGCTTTATTGAAATAAACTCAAAGTTAGGGATTTAATGGTAATTACAAAAATTAGGGTCTCTAAACGGATAAACCGTTTCCCACCCCTACATACAATCGATGGTTGTATGATACTTAGGTAGCCAATCCATTCCCAAAATTATATCAAAGTGTACCATATCAAAAGGCATCAAATTAGCACATAATGGAATATCTCCAAGTAAAAGCACACATGTAGAATACATAGAAGCACATAACATATAGTTCCCAGATGGGAAAGACACACACAACACATAATTCAAGGGTTCCATAGATCTATTCAAATTAGGAGCAAATGTTTTCAAAACAAATGAGTTAGTGGAACCCAAATCAAGTAGCACATGAGCAAGTTGGCCATTGATAGAAAGCGTACATGAAACCATAGCATCTGAATTCTGGACATCACCCGGAACAAGAACAAAGACTCTCATTTGCCTAACATTATCTCTATAAGTAGTAGGCCTTGCTAGGGTCTTTGTTGCAAGAGTGGAACCGACTAAACTAGCAATTGGCGTATTCCTTTTTTGTTCCCAAACATAGGGCAATCTCTCATCATATGCCTCGTCTTCCCATACTTAAAGCAAGCTAATGTTGCTCAATGGCAAGGGTAGAGCCCGCGGTGCTGGAAGTTCCCAAATTTTGTTTCTTATTTTATAAGAACGCTGACCCTTTGTGCACATTAGAACCCTGCCTTTTGCCCTTCCAATCCAAGTACCTGTTGCGGTTGGCCTGGTTACCTTTCGCTATGATGGCCCTATTCAATACATGCACATATTTCTATACCTTTAACACATTAATCTTCTCAAGAATGGAGTCTCGGAGACCTCTCTCAAATTTCCTCACCTTTTTGTAGTCCATATCGACCATGTGCGGTGCGAAACGGGCTAGTTCGGTAAACTACGCTTTATACTCCGCTATGGTTTTGTTCTCTTGCTTTAAGTTTTCAAACTCTGACACCTTCCTGTCTTGGATACTATGTGGAAGTACTTCTCATAGAAGATCTCCAAAAACTAAGCCCAATTCATTCTTTGATGTTCCTCTCGGATAAGCATCCACTAACGGCATGCCTCCTCTTCCAGTGTAAAAGTAGCAAACAAAACTTTCCGTCCCTCTATACATGGGAAGACTTCAAACAGTTTCTCTATGCCAAGCACCCATGCCTCTGCCTTCAATGTATCAATTTCCCCTTTGAACAATGATGGTTTCATCTTCTTAAATTCCTTTGTGAGAGCAACAGTTCGGTCGTCACCTTGGTGGTCTTACACTATAGGTGGTTGCACCAGCATTGGTGACGGTGGTGGTTGTTGTTACTGTTGTTATTGTTGTCTAAAAGCCTTAGCCATGTCCATAATCATTGCCTCCATCCTATTAAGTCGTGTGGAGGTTGAATCCTTCCCAACTTCCGCCCTTGTTCTCACCATGATCTACAGGAACATATATTATAAGCATATACAAATGCACAATTTCATGTCATACCTAATTATGAATGCATTATGGATGCAACTTAAACATTTTATAGACTTCTTATTGCTCACATGGACTCATGTGTGAGATATTAACTTGTACTCTGATACCACTTTGTCATGACTCGAACCTGTCTCTAAAAGTTTGGATCATAAACAGCCAGTAATCTATACATTACCGAAGGCCTCAAACGACCATACAGAATATTTATGCTAATAGAGCGACAATGGAAGCATATAATAATGATAAGTTCATTGAGCTATGCCAATCATGAGCAAAATTATAAAGTTAACCTCATAACACATTAATACATTTATATGCTCAAGCAAAAATATAATTGTCATAAGAAATTTGTACATATTGTTTACAAACCCAAGACCATAATAGCAAAAACAAAATAAAGTCAATATATAGTGTGAGTCAAAGACAAAACTCCATCTCAGAGGCATGACTCGATTGGGTCACAAAATAGCTCCTGAAGTTGACTCTAGGGGTGTGCTCCATGCTACTAATCACCTACATGTGCATACATAATAATGGGTGAGCGAAGCTCAATGAGTAATAATATAGTAAAACAGTGTAAATAGATGATCATAAGGTCCTCACAATATCCATAATCATTTAAACAGAACAGCCTTAGGCCCATTCATATAACAAGCGGCCTCAGGCTTAAGTGACCTCGGCCCCAATCATATAACAAACAGCCTCGGGCCCAATCATGTAACAAGCGGCCTTAGGCCCAATCATATAACAAGCGACCTTAGGCCTAATTATATAATAAGTGGCCTCGGACCCAATCATATAACAAACGGCCTTGGGCCCAATCATATAACAAGCGTCCTTGGGCCTAATCATATAACAAACGGCCTTGGGCCCAAATTGCACATGTCATATAACATTAATCAAGTTTCTTCATTTCGATCAATTCACAATGTCGACACCATTCACCATTCATGGTTCGAGGTACATAATAAAGAGCATATATGTACAATATTATTACTTACAGTTCGTTAGGTCCCATGGTGTTTCCTCCAGCACATGGCCTACACAAACATTTTACACACACATTCAGTGAATAATTTTTTCAATTCATACGGTATTCTTTTATTAATTTGTTTTATGTTTCGTTCATTTCCCAAGTATTTTTAGGCATTGCGGAAGATCAAAACATGCTTATCAACGGATTTAGAGGGTTAAGAAAGTTAACAAAAAAGACAAAATTTTTCCTTATTTCCCACACATGCGGAAGCCCCTCACTGCACGTGCGGAAAAGGTGCCGCACGTGCATGTATTTCAAAACTGAAGCTCCAACTTGCCCTGTTTTCCGTAGGTGCGGGGCTCCTGGCCACACGTGCGGTTCTGGACTATCCAAACCACTCTGAAAATGCTTCAAGGCATGATCTTCTATATTCATTCCCAAGCCCAATTTCATGCAAAAATTACTCAAAAACATGATATACTAGCATGATTCAAGGGTACTTACAACCCAAACACATCAATCTTGCCTCAACGTTAAGTTCTAATTACAACTCAAACACATCAATCTTGCCTCAACGTTAAGTTCATGCACTCAACCTTTTCATATTTTCATAAATTACATACACAAGCTCAATATTCATATACACATAGTGAACCATGCAACAACCTTGAATGTATCAACAATCTAGAGGTGATTTCATGCATTAGTCATAAAGTTGAGCTCAAATCAAACAAGGTGGAATAGATTAGGGTTCTATTTCATGCATTAAGCTCAAACCATTACCCAACTCAAAACCCTAGCTCAAAATTTTCAATATCTTCTTGATTTCATGACAAGGATGAGTTAGAGACAAAGATTATAAGTAGATTATCATACCTTAACTCAAGACTAAGGTTTGCCCTTTAATTCTCTTCCAAAACCCTAGCTCTTTCTCTTCTTTTCTCTCTAACAAGCTCTCCACCAAAATAAAGAATGAAAGAGACCAACACCAATATATGACTTAACTCATGATTCTTTAATTTAATTATTACGAATCGTTATTTTTCAAAATTTCACCATAAGCTCTATAAACCATGTTAATCACGAATATGAAGTCAGTTTTTGTTTACCACGTCTCTAAGACTTCCAATTTTCAATTCAAAGTTCCAATTGTAATAGATATTCTAACATTCAACAGACATTATTCCAAATTTTCATAATTCACATACTTAATTTGCAAATCCATATCAACACACACATAATCACATGCATAATTAAGCATAGTACGCGTTGGGTTATCACAAATGACTGATGTCAACAACAAAATTAACCACAGAACAACATCATACTCCACTAATAGTATTACTGCATTACTCATGTAAGAGACTATGGACAATATAATATTTCTAGTTGATCAGAATTCCATTAAATTAAACTCAACCCCAATAATTGAGTGTACAAAGCAACCAAAATAATGGAATTAAAATCCACAATCCCTATTGTAGACGCGCCCTCGGGCCTCACTACAGTTCGGACTCAATTAGTGTCACGGTCCTGTATCTAATCTTGCAGAGTGCAATGCAAGACCGATGACTCATCAAAGAGTCCAAATCCAGCAAATCGTTTTGGAAAACAGATTTTTTAGAAAGAAGTGCCAAATATGGACTGCTTCGCCAGATACAGAGTCGCCACCTAAATATTTATTTTGGGGGAATTTAGGAAACCCTGACTCGTTGCCTAAGGCCACGTGTCCGTCATCACCAAAGTTGCCTTGGCTCGGGAACTTGGATACGATTGGGGAAGGTCACTTTGTGAGCACTCCCGCTCGCCCGATCAAAGATCGGCCTCTACTAACCATGATATCTAGTTTTGAAAACATTATGCGTTCTTATTCCGGTTATTAGCCTAGATTTACTACGTGATGTGCACAACATACAAGTATAGACTGGGTCACCTGAATTAGAACAAAACATTTCATGTTTGTTTATTTGAAAATGGTTTGATGGTGCTACCCACAAGTAGGCTAAGACGTGGATTTGCCACCCTCGGGTGGGCTTTAAAAAACATGATTTTTGCCACTATCTAGTGGGCTTTAAAACTCACAATTAATGAATTGTTCCAATTCAAATAACCCAACCTTCACCCACAGGCATTCAGGCAGTTATATCATATAAGCACATAGCCTCATGGTAAGCATGCTATCATGGCAGTCACTCACACACATGCAAGGATGCTAAAGCATAAACACTTACCGAGTACTCCAAGCCAAAACAGAAGCTATGTTAGAAATCTATGCATGATCCTAACTATACAGAAATGCTTAATGCAACACATGTAAAATGCAACTATAGTAGGCTCAGCTATTCTAAAGATGGCATGTGAAATGCTACAACTAACAAGTATTCAACTCGGAATTGAAATACAATGCAATTAGTATGATGCGCCGAGCCCGGTGCATGCAAGACAGATGAATGATGCAAACATGCAAGCATAAGTATGCTAATTGAAACATGTCCTAATCTAACCATCATAAGCAGGTAAATAAAAGGGAGAAAGACGTGGGGTTGGAAGACATACATCACACACACGCACACTTATTACAACATTGCCCTCGCTCGGAGGGTCCGAATAAATAATACAGTCCGAATGAATAATACAGTCCAAATGAATAATACAGTCCGAATAAATAGTACACTCTGAATAAATATAAAATCCTAATTAATTAACAAATTAATCTAGGAAAGCAGGTAAATTAGCACACAAATCTATGGACCGCCTCAGCTCTGTTCCAAATGATGAATGATGCATGCTCGAGTTGCCTTGCGCAGAAATCCATTGCGATGCCCCGGTTTGCCTCTGTTTGCAATTGTTGTCAGAATATTGCGCAACGCTCCAAAAGGCCGCTGATTTCTGATTTACTGCAACAGAGAGCAACAAAAGGGCGTAGCAAAGTATTTCACATATGTATGCATGACTACTCTTCAGGGAATGTAGTCCTCGATCCTCGTGCCACCAATCACGCATATCGATGCGTGATGGCCGAGGAGTCGAATTGTACGACTCAATATGAAATGAATGCACATGAAAACACAACAAGACCTAAACTCCATCATGGGTAATCCGGAGTGTCGGCGACAGGGAATTGAGACACGTTCCGTTACTCAAAGTACGAAACGTCCCTCGTTTCCCATGCTCGGGCTAACTCCTATCCCAAACACAATGCGAATGAGATGGCATACACAATGCGACTAACATACAACCTAGCATACGCAATGCTATGAAATGGCATACACAATGCATAATGAACTTACACCAACATGGCATACACAAAGCTCTAACACGCAACCTAGCATACGCAATGCTATGAATTGAAAAGGCATACATAATGCATAATGGACTTACACCAACATGAGTGGACCTCAGCCACACTCACATCAGTGGCGATAAGATGAAAAATGAGACGACCGAAATGTGTGCACACATGCACGCATATCGAGGACCGAACCTAAGGCATTAAATGCCACTCTACCAAAACATGGCAAGGATGAAGCATGGCATTCAAACATGTAATTTTCAGCACTGAAACATAATGCTAAATGGTCCTGAAACATGGAAATACGGCACCCAATGCATGGAATAAGCCCCGAAACTCAAAACTAGTCCAATGCATTGAACCACAAGTATACAAAGCAAGCATTATTTGATCATGAAGTCTAAATACAGAGCCAAGGCAGTCCCAAAACATGCACATTTCTAGTTTAAAGCATGGCCAAAAGATGCTAACATGATGGACTAAAATAGCATGCAACATTGGCTAGCAAGCATGGTTTACATGGCATGTATATGAAGCAAATGAGAACTCATCAAACCAGCCAAAAACAGTGAATAAAACATGCCAAAATATGCCCAAATAATCACTGAAATGCAGCCAATGCATGCAAAAATGAGGGGCTTCTTTGGAGGGCCTTGCAAGGGGTTGTTAAGCACACACAAGATAGACACTTAGCATGGCAAAACCAACTCTGGAAATCAAATATGACAGCCCTAAAACTCATCAAATTGGCTCTGAAATGGGTCTAGGAAACATGCCAAGAAAGGCCCTCTCAAAAGGCCTTGAATGAGATTGTTCTATACATGCACTAGACATAAAATATGATCAAAAGGGCCTCAGACAGACCTAAGGCAGACCTTAAAACCCACAAAATTGAGCCCAAAAAGTGACTTCAATGCATGCAAAATAGAGCCCCTTTGGAAGGCCTAAAAGATCCCCAAACAAGACAATGAGAGAGGGGGCCACCCCCCTCTAATTTTGGCCCTCAAAAATGTATCAAAGCCACTGAAAATCCACTGGATTTCAGTGGCTAAGAGGCCAAACCATGGCCAATGCAAGTGCTCTAATGCATAGCCTTAATCATGAAGAGATGAAACATGCATAGGGGGAAGATGACCCCAAACAGAAATAGGACCTTAACAAAACTTGAAGAGGATCTCAAAACAAGACTTTTTCCAGTTCATAATAAATCTCGAAAATGTTCACAAGTAAGGCTAAAGTATGATGCAAAAATAGCCCTAAAAGAGAGATTGAACAAACAAGGAAGTAGATGACCTCAAATAGTAAAGTGCCCTTAAACAAAGTTGAAGAAGGGCTCAAAATAAGACTATCTTCAGTTTACACCAAGGCTCGAAAATGCTTGCAAATGGAGCTAAGGTATAGGGAAAAATAATGCAAAAATGGGGGAAATAGGACTTACCCTTGAAGAGCCGACCTCCAGTAGCTTTTGGACCAAGTTGATGAGCTTCCAACCTCTACAAATGGCTTCCAAGGTACTGGAATGGATGATGGAGGTGTGGTGCTAAGGGTTGTAGTGTAAATGGGCCAAGAAAGTTATGATTTTGGAGCTTGGAATAGTAGCAATGGAGGTGGGAGGTTATGTGCCTTGGCCAAAAATGTCTAACCCCTAGATATGAAGAGGAGGGCCTCTCTTATAGAGAAGAGAGGCCAAATCTTCTCTTGAAAGCTTCAAAGATCCTCCATACACGTGTATGGAGGATGCACCAAATGGTCTCCAGCTGGCACAGTTGGATTACACTCAGAAAGGGCAAAAGCAATAAGCAGGCCGGCCAGCTCAAGTGGCCGGCCGGCCACCCCCCCTGGTCAGCCGACCAAGGGTCAAAAGGGTCAACAAAAATTGCTGGTCGGCCTACCCAGAAATGTGGCCTCCCAGATGAGTAGAATACAGCTGTGTGGAGAAAAACCAGAAAAAGTGACCCAGGAGAGAGAAAAGCTAGCTTTTAAGCAAGGTTCAAAAGGGTCAAGATAAATTTCTAGGCCGGCCTATCCATATTGGTGGCCTCCCAGATGAGCACAACACAATGGTAGTATGAAAAGACAGAAAATGTGGCTCAAAAGTGATAAAAACCAGCTTTCTGTCAGAAAAACCAGCTTTTAGAGAGAGAAAAAAAGAAAACTGACTTTTCAGGGGAAAAGGTGGCCGGCCACCATCCTACCACCTCCCTAGCAATGAAAATAGGGTCTCCACCAAAAACGGACCAAAACGGATGCAAAACGAAGGTTCAGGGGCCAAAACGCGCGGTTCGGGGCCCCGAAAGCAGGCTGTTAGGCACCGGAAGTGGCGTATGACCACGAAGGTGGTCTCCAGGGCCACAGTGTTCCTCTAAAGGGAGGAAATAAGATGTGTGCCAAAAATCAGAGCAATCGGAGGTAGTTAAGCGGTCCCGAACCGAGGCACACGGCCGACGACTCCGAAAACCAGAAACTGGACTCCAAACGGGAAAAATGGCCTACGACCACGAAACGTAGCCTATGGCCACTGAGAGATAGTCTACGAGACCTCTCCCTCCCTTTGGGAAGAGAAAACAGAGAAAACAAAATCTGGTTCGCAAACCGAGGCAAAGCACAAAAGAGCTCCGAAGTTCGAAGGTAAGGCTCACAGCCGAGACTCTGCAACTTCAGAACGAGCACAATATGCAACATCACTGAGCGCTCAACTAGTGACGTCTGAGTCTAAAGGTCGGTCAAAAATGGGGTGTCTACACCTATTTCAAATTCTATTTAATTCAAAAATCACATTTTTACTGTATAATTGTTCTTTAATGTAGATAACATAAAATTGCAACCTCAAGAATTTTTCAAGAAAGGAATTGAATTAATTACTACAGCAAAACGTTCTTATATTTAAGCATTCTTGAGTAGAACACCAACTGCAAATCCAACAATCCTTTAAACAAAGACATTAAATCTGCAAATTTCTTTCTCAAGCCAGTTTGTACAGAGATTACCAAACTCATAATCAACTAAATTACAAATTGACAGTAAAAATTCAAAGAAAACAAACCTAAATACTAAAGAAATGAAAGTATAATCAAACTGAATACTAAAATCGACGCCGTGTTAAAGAAAGAGAGATGTGGTGTGGATCGCTCACGGATCCATGTGGATCAACTCAGATCTTGGCTTACAGAGGTCAGATCTACGCCAGAACATGGTTGACGCCGCCATATCTCGAGTTATCGGCTAAGGTTTCACTATCGGAATTAAGAGAGAGGGAGGGAGGATGAGTGATAAAATGAGAGGATGAAGATAGAGATGAGAGAGAAAGTGAGAGAAGAGGTGCTACGGCAGTGTTGCGATAGAGGATGGCGGAGGAGGTGCTGCAGCAGTACTGCGACAAAGGACGGCGCGGGAGACGAAGGTGATACTGTGGCTCTGGTAAGTGAAGTGGTCCTTGAGGATGGTGACCTCGGCAGCCTTGTCGAAGGTGGAGACGCACTGGATCTAGATATGTGATATCCCTTTTCCGTAATATGTTAATTGGTCCTTAATATGAGTATGATTATGTGTTTAATATGATTTTGTGTGCCATTATGTGAAAATATGTGGTTTTGAATTTCTATTTGTTCACCGTAGAAATATCTGTTTGATTATCTGCTTTGGAATTAAATTGAAGGCCTTATCGATCACAGAACCCGAAATCGATTACGCCATTGTGATTAGCGTAATTTTTAGAGCCTACGATGAAGTTTAATTGAAAAATTCATTCGGATCAGATTAAATTGATTAAAATAATGACTTAGTGCTCAAATCATTTAATCTTAAAATAAAATGACTAAGGGAGCTTCTTATTAAGGGCACTATACATCCAATTCTCCTTCTTGGTATTCATTTGGCTGATTTAACTCTAAGAAGAGAGGGGGAGGTTCGGTTAGAGAGAGAGTGTGTAAGAGATTGAAGTTTGATCATTGAAGCTTGAATAGTTTGAAGACCAACTCAAGATTTAGCCATAGTTTGGGAAGATTAAAGCCTCTAGGTAAGTGAATTCATAAACTTTAATTTGTAATTTTGTGAGTTCAAGTTTGATTAATGGCCAAGAATATGAATTTAATTGAGTATGATGAAATTGGGTTAGTTTTGTTGAATTGAAGGTCAATGTATGCATGCATGTGTGTAATTGCTTTGAATTTGTATAATTAAGCATGAAAGGTATGATCCATGTAAGATTTTGGTTAGAGTTCATGCTTATAATCACCATTTGCACCATTTGAGTTGGTAATGAGAGTCATATCTCACATGCATGTACAATTTATAAGAATATGAGTTTGAATGTATGAGTTTGTTATGTTGGAAATGAATTTGATGTGAATTGGGACATGTATGTGACTAAATTATGAAATTGAGTTTCATAATGTTGTAATTTGGTGTTTGTTCCATGATTAGTACATGTATATGTGAAGTTTGAGCTAAAAGCATGCATTTAGAGTCTTTGAATGTCGAGTTGAAGCTCAAGAACATGTTCTGGATTTTTCAAAATTTTGATGTCTGCTCGAGTGGGAGAATCGTCGCTCGAGCATGAAATTCGTGTTCCCAGTATTTTCTGCAGACATGGTGTCCGCTCGAGCGGGGAAGTTCACGCTTGAGCGGGGAACCATGTAAAAAGGCCTTCCGCTCGAGTGTCAGAGTTCGCGATCGAGCGTAAATTTGACATATCCAGTACTTTTGCAGGCCTCAAGGGTCCGCTCGAGCGGGGAAGTCCACGTCGAGCGGGGACCCTATTTTTTGAAATTTTGAAAAGATATTTTGTGTTTCATTTTCTGTTCTCTTTCACTTCCAAGTACTCTTAAGCATACATTGAGCATTGTAATTGAGTTAAAGAGTTAAGAATGAAGCCTAAAGAGGAATATGTGGATTTAAGAACGAATTGAATTGTTTGTGACCCTTTTGTGTTCATGGAATGTATAGGGTCGAGCTCCAGGGCAAACCAACCAACCGGTCACTGTGAGTAATATCAATGTTTTGGAACTTGTCATTTGTCCAATTGCTTATTTTTTTATGAGCCTTATAAGTGCTAGTTTGAATTATGGACAAATGTTTACTATGAATAACTGAATGAGCCGAAGGCCAGTTTGACATGAATGAATGGGCCAGAGGCCAGTTTGACATGAATGAATGAATGGGCCAAAGGCCATTTTGACATGAATGAATGGGCCAGAGGCCAGTTTGACATGAATGAATGGGGCCAGAGGCCAGTTTGACATGAAAGTTTGAATGGGCCAGAGGCTAGTCTGACAAATGAAAGATAAATGGGCTAAAGGCCAGTATGTTTGGAACTATAGTCACTTGACCTAAATTATGTATATGTATGTTAAATAGAAATATGAATTGGGCCCAAGGTCGTTTGAAGCATGTTGTTCTACATATCGTTTGTATAACTTCTGTATTTGATATTATTCAATGGGCTATCGCTTACGCTCATTCATGTGTTTGTTAGTGAGCCAAGAGAAGTCCAGACCCAGCCCCAGTAATGTCTGTGTGGAACAACAAAGGTTTTGAAAAGTCAGCCCTCGCGTCTCACGCACGAGACCCGTCTTCGCCTTTTTGTCATTCTGTTTAATTTTGTCATGTGGGCGATGTCTTTGAATATGGTGTATATAGTTTTGATGGGTTGACTTAGACTATTATGATCCTGTATGTACAGAACTTTGTGTGGTACATATTTTGTTGCGAGTTATTAACGTGCATATGTATGGTTGTTACGATGTACCATGCAAGCACAGCTCTATGAACAAAGTTTTAAATTGCTTCCGTTTGGCCCCCATTAACTCTGTTAAGATACGTTTGGTTTGGTTTGAGGTCGTAGGTAATCTCATGATTACTGGCCGGTTATGTCCTTAATCCACGAGGGCGGGTTCGGGTCATGATAGGATCGGTCTCGGTTTTAGGTTAGGGTTTCGAATAAGAGAAATCTGAGAATCGACGTATACGCTAGGGTTTGAGCATCGACGGAGAGGGAGATGGAAAAGAGAGAAGAGAGAGAAAAATGGGAGGGAGGGCAGTGATGGTGGTTAGTCGGCGGCATGGGGATGATGGAGGGAGGAGGAGAAAGAGACAAAAAGGGAGGATTTGGGCTCAAATAACCATGGTTACAAAGGAGGACTTTGGAAAGATGGTTAAAAACGGACATTTTGGCCTTTTTTTTTTTGCTTTATGGTTTTTTTTTTTCTTTTTTTTTGTGAGAGAGAAAGTGTATTAAAAGGTGAGATGCGACTTTTAACTCACTTTTCAAAATAAGCCAAAATATATATACACATAGTATTTTGGTCATTTCGTCTGAGCGTGTCTTTAGGAACAAACTGTTTTAGAGTGAATTTTAATCAAACAAAATTCCAATTTAGATTGTTGGACAGAGTGCCCATAAAAATATTTGAAAATGTATAATAATTTGTGAACACTACAATAAATAAGAATTTTATGAACTAAAAGTTTTTGTTCCCAAAAGTAAAAAATTGTTGTAAAAAATGTTTGTGGACGAATTATTATTGTCGCAAAGGTAATCACTAAAATATTATTCTAAAAAATAAAAAAGAAAATAAATAAAATAATTTGATCCTAAGAAGATAATAATTTATCATTAAATGTCTAATTGGATCGCTAAAACTATAATAATAACACTTTTGATAACAAAAATAATTCATCCTTAAAAAGTATTTTGTCTATAAATATATCTCTAAAATTTTAATTTGTTGTAGGGGGAATAATTATACTCTTTTTTATGTTATTTAATTCTTGACTAGTGGATGGTTGATAGTAAAATCTTTTTCTAAGGTTTTTTTTTTTTTTTTTTTGGATCAACAAAAAAAAAGAAAAACGTTATTGATGTGAGAGTACATCAACAAAGAGAGAAGGCAAGGGGAAAAACATCATAGCAATTCGGCCTAATCTCAGCTAGGTTGGTACTAAAAAAAAAATAAAAATAAAAATGCTCAATCATTTCTAGCTCAAGCCAAAGAAGTTGGCGAGACAACCGAAAAAAAAAAAAAAACAGCAAACAAACAGACCACAACAAAACACAGCAATACAACCCCAACAACACAAGCTCACTAACATTTAAGCAAAAACTCATTCAAAAAAGCAAAAAAGCAAAAAATCGGCAACAACTCAATTGGTACTCATCCTTTGTTGCTCCGCACAGCAGATGCCCCCAATGATGTTGCCATAACATTGATTTCCTATTTGTGCCTCAGCCCAAAAACCAGACCATCCAGAGCAGGTTAAAAACAGAACACCCAATTGCATCCTCACCCAGAAGAACGAATGCAGCCTCTGATTTGTTGAATTTTGATGACAAAATCATCAATGGAGCAGAATCATCCAAAAGAGTGAGCTTTCATCCAAAGAGCCTCTCTAATTTTTATCAGTTCACAAAGCTCCTCACTATTTGGTTGAAGCTCATTAAACCTGCAATCATTACTATAATTCCACAAGGACCATAGGACAGCCATAAGAATTGTTCTCCATAGTGCAATAACATATCCACAGATCCAGGCAAAGCCCACTGTACAGTACAACCCACCAATCCAGTATATTGGACCATACCCTCCAAGCAAAGGGACAAAAAAGCATAATATGGTTAACTGATTGAATATCTGAATGACAAAGCACACACTCTAAACTCACCTCAAAGGATTGCTTGGTTAGAGTTTTTCAAAAGTACTTTTCAAAAAAATTATTTTCTTGTTTTTCATATTTTTTTGTTTTTATTGATTTTTTTTAATATTTTAAGTAATTTTTTAAATTTTTAGATATACTTAATATAAATACACCTAAAAAGTAAAAAAATTGTGAAAAAAACCTTTTAAAAATTCACTAAATATCAAAAATACAAAAAAAAAATATAAGAATTCAGTATATTTTTTGTATTTTTATGTATTTATTAATTTTTTAAAATATTTTTCACAAATTTTTTACTTTTTAGATACATCTAAATAATGTGCATCTAAAAAAGTAAAAAAAATGTTTAAAATTTTAAAAATATTCACTAAAAACAAAAAAAAAAATATGAAAATTAAAAAACTTAATTCAAAAAACTCAAATCAAACACACTAAGATATTCAGAGGTCTTAAGCCTACCTTGCCAAGCAAGCCACGAAAAAAATTTAGCTTTGGGTGGAGACGGGTTATTCCAAATAAGTCCGGTAGATTTAGGGTAGGTAAGGGTTGGTTTGGGAAGTGGATTGACTTTTTAATTTTTTGACTTTTTTAGCTATTTTAGTCTGGGCTAAAAAACTTAATTTGGGAAGGATTTTTTAGTTTTTTAGTTTTTTAGTTTTTTTGGCTTTTTTATGAGAGAAGAGTGTAATGATTAAGGATTGGATGTGATATTTTGTTTGTTGTGGCTAAAATAGCTTATTTTGTCTTTTGTGGCTATTTTAGCCACAAATCATCTTCCCAAACGGACTCGTATTTTTTTTTTTTAATTTGTATAGCATTTTCCAAAGATTATTTATTAGGAAAATAGCATACAAACAGAATTTCATATAGAATAATATAGGAGTGGTATTTAAAAATATATATATATGATTCATATTTGCCAGTATTTTGTCTTATAAGAAAAGAATTTCAAATATCACATTATTTTGTATGAAAATTATATTACATATTTTATAGTTAGGGTTCATGATGTTGGGCTTAATGGGCTCATTTTGAGGCCCACTTTGAATTTGAGAAGAGTTTCTATGCAAAAAAAAATCAAATTGATTGAATATCGATAATCAGATAATCGAGTTACATTTCTACTTAAAAAATTAGTCTATTATCAAAATGATATTTGTTGTTCAATTTTATAGCACAAATGTAATTCGAACATATAAGTATCAATATTTGATTAATATAATTTTTTACATAAATTATCTTCTTGACAAGTCTTATAGAGTAAACAGTTCAAATCATCAAATTCAACCTAAAATACACCAACCAAGCCCAACGGTCCCTTTCTGGTAAACCATCACCTTGATAAAACATGTATGGGTGGTATTTCACCATGGGACATAAAGCATAGAGAGAATATAAAAGATTAATTTAACCAGCACTCCCTTAATTATAGTGAATATTACTTTATTCTTTGATTTATGAATTCGTATATTTTGACTACTTCAATTATGAAAGTATATCATTTTCATTTTATTTAGATCCTCTTAAAGGATGTATTTGTATGGTTTTCAAAATTGAGAGAGCCAATATGTATATATTTGTAAGGTATGGCTTCTGTCTAGTCCAGGATCGGATTGGACTGTACTATTGGGCCTGTGGGGGGCCCATCACAGGTCTTGTTTTGATAATCTGAACCGGTCAATGTGTAGAAATCGTCGAGTACTATATGCTTGTAAAAAATCACGTTGATCGGATATCGATAGCTATGTGATCAAAACAGTTTTTTGTCAACAGTTAATTTGTTCACGGTCCAATTTTTTTAATACGAAACTGATTTGATCATATAGCTATCGATATCCGATCCATGTGACTTTTTTACAGGCATACATTACTCGACGAGTTCTACACATTGAACGATTTCGATTATCAAAATGGGACTCATGGTGGGCCCCCACACGCCCAACAGTACGGTCCATTCCGATCCCAGACTGGACAGAAATCATACCCATATTTATAAATAAGGGATAAAATAATATACACTAATAATTGAAAGATTCTTGGTTAAGGTTTTTCTTTTTTATTATTATTATTTTTTTTTTATAGATAGCGGCCGACATGTAATGATTCCAACCAGACAATAATATGACCTCTATAATTCCAACGCGCACACACACGTATTATAAAAGTATATTATGACATTCCAATTCATTTATATATGTATTATAGTAAATATTACTTTATTCATTTACAAATTCGTATATTTTGACTATTTTAATTATGAAAATATATCATTTTCATTCTATTCAGATCCTCTCCGATGGATGTATTTGTATGATTTTTAAAATTGATAGAGTCAATATGTACATTATTTATAAAGAAGGAATAAAATAATATGCACTAACAATTAAAGGATTCTTGATTAAGGTTTTTGTTTTAGATAGCAGCCGACATGTTATGATTCAAACCAGACAATAATATGAACTCTATAATTCCAACACACACACACATATTTATAAAAGAATATTATGACATTCCAATTCATTTATATATATATATATATATATATGTGTGTGTTGGATGCCTTTTGGTATTGAATATTGAGAAATAAAAATTCTTTCAGATTTTGTTGTTGCTAATAATAATAAATACAAAGATTTATCTTTCAAATTTGTAACAATATTAGTAAGAAAAATGATTTAATATCCAAAAAAATGAATATTATTCTGACCAACGTTAGGAATCTCAAATAAATCATCAAATATTTTATGTAATACTCGAATATGAGACCCATTTTTATATTATGTGTGAGGGAGATTTTATAATCTGGCTTTGGGCCGTGGTATTGATCGGGCTAAAATTGGTTTGAGCATGTTTGGGCCGAGCTAAGCTGGGATAATCCAGGTGCAGTGCGCTCGGTTAAAGCCCAGGTCCGATTTGGCTGGGATAACTTCTCTACTAGCCTGGTTCGCGTTGTTTGCTCGTTGAGATCGGCGTGCAAGATCCTCCGCAGACCGGCCAACCGAGCAAGTGTTCAGTCATTACGGGGGGCTGCTAAGCTCGGTCATAACGGAGCTTGGCGAGTGGCGCTGTTGGACTCGTTACGTAACACGGTCGTATGAGACCGAGGTGATGGCGTCGGACTGCCCGTTCCCGCTAATGTCGTCTGGCGGTTTGATTAGGTGGTGTTTAGCTGGATTTGCGTTGACAGATGGGTGAGCAGCTCCGCGTGTCAATAGACGAATGGGTGCAAAGGTGAACGCAGAAAGTATATAAGCATGACTGCGCCCCCCATGCTATGGATGGAACATCAGTTGGTGAGAAAAACTTTAACCTTCATCCAGCTCCTCTCTCTCTTTCTCTCTCTCTCTCTGAGTGTGTGCTAACTTGACCGTCGGAGGGGTTTTCCGGCAATACACCGCCGGGTAGCTCATCGTCGTTGTGTTCGCAGGTTAACCGGATAGAAGCAGAGCTTGGACGCAAGGAGTACGGGCTTCAGCGAATATCAACTCCGCGTACAATTGGCGCCGTCTGTGGGAAGTCGACAAACAAAACCTTGTCCGCCAAGCTTCTCCGGTCATCTTTTATGGCGAACCACGACGACATTCCATTACTCGCCATCGACGGCATCACGCTAGAGTCCGTTTGTCTCAGAGATGGCCTGTCCCCCATTCCGACGATGGCTGATTTGGAGACCTCCGCACAAGGACTTCCCAAGGATGCGTAAGATAAGCGCGCAAGGAGTTTTGGGCGCTCTGTCATTCCAAAAGAGTGTCGCTAACGGCGAGATTCACACACTCAACACTTGGAAAACAAGATGAGAGACCAAGATACCATCATCAAGAAAATAACGACGGAGATGGAGGCCATGAGACGCTAGATGAAGGGAAAGGGCATTGCTGGAGTGGGAAACCATAATGAGCACACCCATTCCCGCCGTTCCGGTAGTCTTAATAGACGTCGCACCCCTTCACTCTCTGTCATGAGAAGCTTCAGAGCTGGAGACTACGTAACACCGGCGACGATATCTCGCACGTAGGACAGCAGTTACCACCCCTCATGCCCGACGATGGCGTCGAGGTATTCTCGCTCCGACCGTTCGAAAGACTTAAGGGATGTGTTGGAGGAGCACGCTCGCCGGCAGGAGGCGCAGAGGGTGCTTGCACTGCAGCAGCTGGTCCCTAAAGGGCGAGCCAGTGAAAGGGATGCCATGCCACAACCACGCTTGGCGGCACACGCGCCACCAGACAGAGAGTTGGCAAGGCTTAGTGCCATCCATTTCTCCGTAGAGATCGAGAACACATCGCTCCCCCCCAGGTTCCGTCAACCAAAGTTCACGCTCTATGACGGAAAGACTGATCCATATATGCACGTAAGCCATTTCTGACAGGTTATGGTTGGGCACAGGCGAAACGATGCTCTCATGTGCCTTGTTTTTCCATCGAGTTTGGGCGAGTTGGGCCTAAAATGGTTCGAGAGGCTGCCGGAGAAGAGCATCGAGGGATGGCAACAGGTGGCTGAGGCATTTGTCACCAGATTTAAGACAAATGCTAAAATGCCCAAGGAAATTGACCATCTCTTGAGAGTAAAGATAGAGCCAGATGACTCTTTGAAGGCATATAACACTAAGTGTTGAGAGACTTTTAACGAGATCCTTGATTGGCCGACCAACCTTGCAATCACTCAGTATAAGCGCGGTCTTCCAGTTGGACATCGACTGAGAGACTCGCTCACAATGAATCAACCGTCAACCATGGAATTGCTCATGCAACACATTAATAAGCACATCCGAGTTGAAGATGATGCAGTCATAGCTACCATGACGACAAGTCTGGTAGTAGAGAATAAGAGGGTAGTGCAAAAGGTTCACGCGGTCAGACAAGATGATAGCCATGCAAACCACTATGGAAAAGATATAGGGAGTTCGATTTTTGGAAGACGTCTATAAGAAGGCCGAGGAAAAGGGGCATAAAACTCGCGAAATGTAAATGGCCGATCCATTTTCAGAATATCGAACTCTACCAATCTAAATTTTTGTTCTTGCTCTATTTTTGTAACCCTTTTTGCCGTTGGCACAATGAAACAAGTAGACCATTTTCTTGAGAATTATTGTATTTTTTCCTCGCCAAGTGGATTTAGTGCGGTCCAAGGGGCAACTAACAATCATTTTGACGGAAAGATCTAAATTCCTTGCAGGGCGGATTTTGCTCGGCAAGAGATTTGTTGATGATTTTGATCAACTTTGGAATTCTTTGCCGGACGGATTTTGCTCGGCAAGAGATTTGTTGATAATTTTATCAACTCTGGAATTCCTTGTCGGATGAATTTTACTCGACAAGAGATTTGTTGATGGTTTTAATCAACTTTAGAATTCCTTGCCGAGTTGATCTTGCTCGCCAAGAAGCAAGTCGCCGAGCAGACCTTGCTCGCGACCTTGGAGTTGTTTGCCGAGCTGATCTTGCTCGCCAAGAAGAAAGTCGCTGAACTGACCTTACTCGTTGACCATGGAGTTCCTTGCCGAGCTGATCTTGCTCGCCAAAAAGCAAGTCGCCGAGCAGACCTTGCTCGCGACCTTGGAGTTCCTTGCCGAGCTAATCTTGCTCGCCAAGAAGAAAGTTGCTGAGCTGACCTTGCTCGCCGACCTTGGAGTTCCTTGCCGAGCTAGTCTTGCTCACCAAGAAAAAAGTCGCTGAGCTGACCTTGCTCGCCGACCTTGGAGTTCCTTACCGAGCTAATCTTACTCGTCAAGAAGTAAGTCGCCGAGTGGACCTTACTCGCCGACCTTTGAGTTTTTTGTCGAGCTAATCTTACTCGCCAAGAAGCAAGTCACTGAGCTGACCTTGCTTGCCGACCTTGGAGTTCATTACCGAGCTGATCTTGCTCGCCAAGAAGAAAGTCGCCAAACTGACCTTGCTCGCCGACCTTAGAGTTCCTTGTCGGGCTGATCTTGCTCGCTAAGAAGCAAGTTGCGGAACGGACCTTGCCCGTCGACCTTTGAGTTCCTTGCCAAGCTGATCTTGCTCTCTAAGAAGGAAGTCGCCGAGCGGACCTTGCTCGTCAACCATGGAGTTCCTTGCCAAGTTGATCTTGCTCGCCAAGAAACAATTCGCAGAGCGAACCTTGCCCGCCGACCTTTGAGTTCTTTGCTGAGCTGATCTTGCTTGCCAAGAAGCAAGTCACTGAGCTGACCTTGCTCGCCGACCTTGGAATTCCTTGCTGAACTGATCTTGCTCACCAAAAAGAAAGTTTTCGAGCTGACCTTGCTCGCTGACCTTAGAGTTCCTTGCCGAGCTGATCTTGCTTGCCAAGAAGCAAGTCACGGAGCTGACCTTGCTCGCCGACCTTGGAGTTCCTTGCCTAGCTGATCTTGCTCGCCAAGAAGCAAGTCGCCGAACTGACCTTGCTCGCCGACCTTGGAGTTCCTTGCCGAGCTGATCTTGCTCGTCAAGAAGAAAGTCGCTGAGCTGACCTTGCTCGCCGACCTTGGAGTTATTTGCCGAGCTGATCTTGCTCGATAAGAAACAAGTCGCCGAGCGGACCTTGCTCGTTGACCTTGAAGTTCCTTGCCGAGCTGATCTTGGACGCCAAGAAGAAAGTCGCCGAGCTGACCTTGCTCGCCAACCTTGGAGTTCCTTGCTGAGCTGATCTTGCTCGCCAAGAAGTAAGTCGTCGAGCGAACCGTGCTCGTCGACCATGGAGTTCCTTGCCGAGTTAATCTTGCTCGCCAAGAAGCAAGTCACTGAGCGGACCTTACCCGCCAACCTTGGAGTTCCTAGCCGAGCTGATCTTGCTCGCTTAGAAGCAAGTCACAAAGCGGACCTTGCTCACTGACCTTGGAGTTTCTTGCCAAGCTGATGTTGCTCGTTAAGAAGAAAGTCATCGAGCTGACCTTGCTCGCTGACCTTGGAGTTTCTTGCCGAGCTGATCTTGCTCGCTAAGAATCAAGTTGCTGAGCTGGCTTTACTCGTTAACTTTGAAGGTCCTTGCCAAGTTGATTTTGTTCTCTCAAGAAGTTGCTGAGCTGATTTTACTCGCCAAGAAGCGAGTTAACGAGATGACTTTGTTTGCCAACTTTGAGGTTTCTAGACCGAGCAAAGTGAACCACCGAGCAAAAAGTCTAGCCCGACCTTGTAATGTAATTCCGGTCACGCAAATGCGAACAAAATTAAGGGGCAATTGTGAGGGAGATTTCATAATCTGGCTTTGGGTCGTGGTAATGATCGGGCTAAAATTGGTCCGAGCATGTTTGGGCCTAGCTAAGCTGAGACAACCCAGGTGCAGTGCGCTCGGTTAAAGCCTAGTTCCGATTTGGCCGGGATAACTTCTCTACTAGCCTGGTTCGCGTTGTTTGCTCGTTGAGATTGGCGTGCATCATCCTCCGCAGACCAGCCAACCGAGCAAGTGCTCAATCATTACGGGGGGTTGCTAAGCTCGGTCATGATGGAGCTTGGTGAGTGGCGCTGTTGGACTCGTTACGTAGCACGGTCGTATGAGGCCGAGGTGATGTCGTCGGGCTACCCGTTCCCGCTAATGTCGTCCGACTGTTTGATTAGGTAGTGTTTAGCTGGATTTGTGCTGACAGATGGGTGAGCAGCTCTACGTGTCAATAGACGAATGGGTGCAGAGGTGAACGCAGAAAGTATATAAGCATGACTGCGCCTCCATGCTATGGATGAAACATCAGTTGGTGAGAAAAACTTTAACCTTCATCCAGCTACTCTCTCTCTCTCTCTCTCTCTCACTCTGAGTGTGTGCTAACTTGACCGTTGGAGGGGTTTTCCGGCAACACACCGCCGGGTAGCTCACTACCGTTGTGTTCGCAGGTTAATCGGATAGAAGCAGAGCTTGGACGCAAGGAGTACGGGCTTCAGCGAATTTCAACTCCCCGTACAATTGGCGTCGTCTGTGGAGAGTTGACAGACAAAACCTTATCCTCCAAGCTTCTCCGGTCATCTTTTATAGCGAACCACGACGACAAATTTTCATATAAGTGACTGTCAAAGGGGTTGTCATTAACCTTGCAAAATCAATCAAGTTACTCGGGTTCAATTCGTATTCGATTTGTTTAAAATTTATTTATTATTAGTTTGTTAAGTAAATAAATTAATAAATTCGAACATAATTTAAAATTCCTTAAATTTTCAAATCAGTTATCAATAAGCTACTACTCTACTCCAAAAGCTTGTATTGTATTGTAAAAAGCCAAGTTACTCGTTTCATTTTTGTTTCGATTAAATTCATTTGATATTTGCTCGAAAGTAAATAAGTTAAGATTGAATACATTTTTTTATTTATTCTATATATCGCATGAGTCAACTACTAGTGAATGAATAATTTAAATGTAAAAATATTTAATTATCTTTATTCAAAATTATTTATTATTAACCCAGCTCAACTTGATCTATCAATATGGACTTGTTTAACTTACTTGATTTAAGGTTTTCCAGTGGCCACAAACGAATCCAACTGCGTTGAGGTTCGCAGGGTTTATTTATTTATGGGGAACTTACTGATAAGTCTCATGTAACAAGTTCAAAACTCAACTAATCCCAAAACAAAATACTTGCACCAATTAGTCCAACACATTTTTAATTGTTACCAAAAAATCCTTTTTTTTTTTTTTAATTTATAGACACTGTTCACATCTTACTACCGTCGGACTTCCGTTTAACGGTCGCCGGAGACTCACCGGAATGTCTAGAATATTGCCGGAAAAAAAAATTAAAAAACATGTTATGAAACTGTAAAATTTTACAGTTCTAAAGAATGTTATAAAACTGTAAAATTTTACAGTTTTAAACCATGATTCATTCCAGCACCAAAAAAAATTTGAAACTGCAAAATTTTACAGTTTTCACCGCATGTAACTAAAACTCGAAAACTGCTTGTTCAGAATTCGAAAATTTTCTCCATTAGAACAGAAAAACAGAAGTGTATAGCAGAGAGAGAGAAAAAAAAAAAAAAAAAAAAAAAGAGATCGAAGAGGAAAGACGGATGTCTAACCAAATCTGTGTAGATCTACTCAGATCTGATGTAGATCTGAGTAGATCTATATCAGATCTAAGTAGATCCATTCATCTTCTTCGTCGGAAAATATATCATCTTCTTCGTCAGAGTTGATTTCAATGCTTGGTGGCTATCAATGAACCCCGATCAATGGAGAAAGATATGATCACCGGTGGTCCTCTTCCATGACAAACACGGTGATAGAAAAATGTAGAAAAAAAAACGAGAGAGGAAGGAAAGCAAAAAGCAGAAAGAGAGAGGGGAAAGGACTTTTGGGTGTAGTGAAAAAGTTATGGGATTAAATGGAGATCACATGTTTCCCATGGGATCTATGGGTAATTTCCCCCTTATTTATCAAGTTCGAAAATCAAGTTTGAGCTATTGGCTCATTAACTAATCCAGCTCAAGCTCAATTCGAAACTTGGTCATGAAATTTTTTTGGTATAGTTTACATGATTTAAATATATAAATAATATATTTGTTCTATATTTTTATACATATTTCTATATTATTGATATATAAATAATATATATTTTTATTATGTAAATGACAATAAATGAATCAAGCTTTATGGCTCGAGTTTATTTCAACTCGAATTCAATTCATTTATTAGATAAACTTAAAAGTTTAAATTAAATTTATTTATTTACTTAACAAACCAAATCAAACTGAATTGGATCCCACAAGTTGAGCTGGGCCGAACCCACTAGTTTCTTTGCAGTCATATTTTTCCATGCTCCAAAAGATCCCACTGTTATCTTCAGATAATAATTGTACCTTATATTACATGCATGCATTTAAGATGTGCCAAAAATGATGAACAAGCCATGTAGGGTAAAGTAATTTGCATGCCAACACATCATGGAGGTCCTAATTGTACCCACAATGCTGTTGCCACATCATGGAGGCCTAATTGTACCTACAATGTTGTTGCAATAAGTTTGACACATAATTAATCACAAAATCAATCAAATAAAGTAATTTTGACTATCTATAAATCTAATAGTATCACGTATAAGTCAACTTTTAAGACTATAAAGTTACCAAATACATTGTTATGTAGTTTGATTTACTTATTTGCCGCAAATATGTAGAATGTCATAAAGAAGGCGCATTTATTTATAAACAAATTCAGTAGTTTTATTTATTTATTTGCTGCAAATATGTAGAATGTCTTAAAGAAGGCGCATTTATATATAAACAAATTCAGAGAGAGGATTTCAATGAGAAAAATGTACTTTTATTTCACTCAAATAAAATTCTAAAGCACACTAACTTAAGAGAGAAGAAACTCTTTCCCTTTGGTTTAGTTTTTAAAATGACTTTTGAGTTTTGAATTGCATTTTGAAAGATAAGTTATTAAAAATAGTTTAAAAGTTGAAAACTTATTTGGTTATAATTTTTTAAAATAATTTTGAGATGATTTGTAATTTTTTTAAATTTTCTTTTTAGTTGAATAGATGAGTACGAGAGAAAATTTGATTGATTAATGTATAGAATATGAGAGTGGGGAGAGGGGAGAAGAGAGAGAAAAAGAGATTGATTGATTTATTAATAATATATATATATATATATATAAAAAGGAGAGAGGAGAGAGAAAATTGATTTTGAAATTGTATTTTAAAAATTTGTTAACCAAACAAATTTTTTTATTTTTTAATGGAAATCATATTTTAAAAATTAAACTAAACGTAGGCTTTCTCTCTCAAACTCTCTCTCTCTCTCTCTCTCTCTCTCTCTCTCTCTCTCTCTCTCTCTCTCTCTCTCTCTCTCTCTCTCTTATTCTTTAGAACTCTAAAATACATAGGACATATAGATAAAAAAAAAAAAAATTATCAGCAAAAACGATTACATTTTCAAGACATTAGATGCAAATACAATGTAAAAACAACTAGCCGATTTCCATTTGAATTCTTGAACTTGACAATGTAAAAACATTAAATTCAAATACAAGCAGCCAATTTCCATTTGAATTCTTCAACCTCTATGACAGCCATTCTTGAACCCATATTTTCAACATTCTTCCTTCTACACCTAGCTAGGACTGTGGAGAAGAAAGCTTTTTTCACAACAACAACCCTAAAGATTGTTTTTATTATTTTCTAAAATCTTTAACGTAAAGAGGATTTAATGGCAACTTTCGACAGAGGCATCTGAAAAAAATACTTGTACAAGATGAAAGAATTTAAGCATATTTAAAAAGAGTTCCATGGAAACCAAAATCTAGAATCAATTTCATTTTTGTTTCAATAGATGTGAGCTCTCTTCATGCTCCAAGCACTCAATTTTGATATTCTTACACTCCCTCTTCCATTATTGAAAGCATATAAGTGGGCCTTTCCACCAATAGCCAATGTTGGGTAAACCCTAGCAGTTATGCAAGCCTTTCCTTCTCCACCAAAGCTCTCCACTATTGACTGATCTATCTGCGAAAAAACAAAACAAAACAAAACAAAGCTCAGCTCTCAAGTATTCACCCGAAAAAAAAAAAAAAAAGCTCAGCTCTCAAAACATATATAAGCCAAAATGGTGCAATCGATGAAAAAAAATTGGAGGAATTTTGATTAATTGCGTGCTCAAGTATATGAAGTTGGGGCTCAACCCAACACATCATGTGTTGTTCAATGTTGATTGGGATTGTTGCGTGTGAATGTCTAATCATGACTCAACCTATCACTAGCCAATATGCTCTATTAAGTTCGGGAGATTGTGAATAAATTAGACACTACAATGTATAAGAATTTTAGAAATTAAATATTTTAATCTTTAAAAGTAAAAATTTTATTATAAAAAATATTTAGAGATCAATTTCTATCGTTGTAAGAATAGTTGCTAAAAGGTCATTCCGAAAAATTAAAAACAAAACTTTTAGCGATAATTTTAAAAATATCACTAATAAATAGTCTATATTTTTTAGTCCAAAAAATATCACTTTTAAAAATTTTTTTTTTTGTTCAACTTGGTATGCATTACTTTTTTTTTTTTTTTTTTTAACAGCAAAAGTCCATATATTGATAAAGAAACTATATGACATGAGAGCACCCAGAGGGTAAGCAAAAGTCAAGCATTACCGAAGGAGATGCCCAAACAAGAGGCATCTATATTGGTATGCATTACTTAAAGGCATATCTAGCAGATTTACTGCATTAATCCACTGCCAAAATGAAAATTTAAAAAAAAAGAAAAAGAAAAAAGAAGTTCCAAGCTATGTAGTTTGGCATTTGCTATAATAAAAAAAAAAAGGGAAAAAAAAAAAAAAATACACAACACTTACCAAGCTCCTCAATGACAATTGCTCATGGATAGGGTCTACTTCCAAAAATGCTCCATAAGTTGTCTTATCAGTGTTTTGATTTAGCGAAGACCTGTCAATTATTCAATAAAAATGTTAACATCTCTAAAATTAGATTAGGTAAGAGAGGCAAGAGGAGGGACATAGAGAAAGAACACAAAATTATGTGTTTCCAAATTATTATCTTTCTATTTTAATACACTCTCAAATATTAAATGATATATATGTCGATATTCTTATCTAAATTAATAATTGAGAAAGTATATTAAAACAGAGAACATAAGAATTTAATAATAGAAAATCATTGACAAAAAGAGGAGAGAGAAACCTGCTCTGATCACTACACATAAGCACCACATGCTTATTGTTTTGAGCTTTGAAAATTCTAAAAAACACAGATGTATGTTCTTTCAAATCCTTTGAAGCCAACACCTTTAATCCAAATGGTCCAAGCCCACCTTTAATTGATGCATCCTTTTGGCTGCATAACAATTGTGGGTTGGTCCAACTTGGATCCATCACTTCTGCCTTTTCAATTTCTAGTACTGAAAATGATATCTCCACATCTGCCTGTAAAAAAAAATTATAGTAAAGAAAATGAGAAAAAATATATATTTTAGCATATAATTATAATAGTATAGCATAAATGAACTACCCTTGTTCTTCTCCTTTTTATTACATCATTATTATTATTATTTTGCTAAGTTCGAGTCATGTCGGTTGTTCAAAAAAAAAGAAAAAGAAAAAAGGTTTACTCTATCGCTGGCTACATGGACTAATGTAATGCACAGTGTAGACCAATTAACTGATATAGCATCTCTAATGTATGGATGGTGTCCAAATGAAAATGTCAAAATCAATTTTTACCTAGTTACACCGTCAAAAGATCATAATTTAACAATGTTGTTTCAGTAATGTAAACGTTTATATTATTTTATTTTCTACATAAAATTTAAATATAAATGTTATTTTTGAATCCCATCATGAGAAAGATAGAGAAAAAAGTTATGTCAAATTCTAATATTTTGCCAAACTTTGTGCCATTGGAAATAACACACCATTGAAGATGAATTTGAAAAACTTATTGTCAAATTTTGAAGTTGCTCTTAAATGAGAGATAAGATCAGTTCTATTGCACATTGTCTAGAACTTTTTAATAGCCATTGATAACATGTTGAATCCAGTATTTATTCATATATATATAGAATAATGCTATATGGAGCAAAAGAAGAAACTCACTTGTGCTGCTGTGATAGATGAAATTTCAAGCATTGATCTGCCCTTGAGGAGTTTGCTAGGCAAGTCTACTTGGTTCGTGCGTAGTGTTTCAATCTCTGAAATGGGCCATTGCACCAATTGCTTTCTTGATTTATCTAGCCAAATGTTCCTTGGAATTGCCTTCAAAAAGTACATATAAAAAATCAAAATAAAAAACTATTTCTTATTTGGAATCATTTAAAAGTAATGAATACAAGAAGAAGCCATGTAAGGGGCAGAAATGTCAGTAAAATATTATGATTTTTCTATATAATAATTCTCGTAATGTAAAAATTAGGGCAAATTACATATACACCCCTCCAGGTTTGACAAAATTACAGATACCCCCCTGAGGTTTGAGAAATTACGAATTCCCCCCTGAATGCTATATTTGCATAAGAAATTAGGGGGTAATTTGTTATGAAATATAAACCTCAAGGGGTAAATTGTTATGAAAATACAAACCTCAGGGGGCGGGATGTAATTTCCGAAACCTCAGGGGGATATCTGTAATTTAACCAAACCTGGAGGGGTGTATATGTAATTTGCCCTAAAAATTACCTGAACTCCAGACCACCCTTGTTTGATGTATTCAGGTTGAGGCATAGATTCGTTAATCCAACCCCACAAGATCCTTCGTTGCTTAACACTGTCAAAGAACGTTTTTGAAGCATAGAACTTTCCATAATCATATCTTAATCCCGAATCGCCATCTACAGATCCTTTATCTGGGATATAGATATCTTTATTCAAGTTGTATGTTCCTATAGTGTAGTAATCATGTTTGGTATCATCTAAACTCAACTTGAGCACATGTTTAATTCCTGATCCAACCATAGATGTGTCCAAAGCATTTTGACTATTAGTCGAAATTGGGAAAAAATCAGGACATTCCCACATTCCAGTGTCATCGGCAAAATGAAGAGGTTGTTGAGATTGAATCCAGTGCACAAAATCCTTGCTTTTGTATAGAATTGCTAGTCCTTGGCGATTAATTTTGCTTCCAATGATCACTCTCCATGTCCCATCGGGGCCTAACCACGCCGTGGTGGGGTCTCTGAACGAGCTTGAATTGATTTTATTAGAAGTGGTAGGTGCCATTAGTGGATTTTTTGGCGACTTGACCCATTCTATGAGGAATGGGTCAGAGAGGTTTTTGGGCACGGCTAGGTTTTGGACTTGGTGGCTTTGTGGGTTGATTCCGGTGTAGAGCATGGCCGGTTTGTCCCCGGGGAGGATGGTGGCAGAACCCGACCAACAACCGTTGATGTCGCCGGCTTGCTGAGATGGGGAGATGGCGGGAGGGTGGGGTGTCCAATTGACAAGATCTAGTGATGTTGAATGAGCCCATACTATGCTACCCCAATCTGCACCGTTGGGGTTGTACTGATAGAATAGATGGTAAATCCCTTTGTATATCATTGGTCCTACAACAAGTTAACAAAAAGATGAGGTTAAAAAAAAAAAAAAAAAAAAAAAAAAAAAAAAAACCCAATCTAAATAAAAAAATAAAAAGGAATAAAATTTCCTGCAACCCATGTCGGTGGAATTCGTGCTGCCCGGGTAAGCGGTAGCATAACAAAGGCACACATATTAAAATATTTAAAATTGATTTAACGGCCAAGTTTTTACAGAATTTGTTACTATAATCCATTTAAAAACTCCTATCCATTTATATAAATCATATGTCGCGTGTGTCTGGTTTATGTGTTCGTATTTCATATCAACATAACCATGGAAACAACTACAAATAGACAAATTAAAAGGACTCACCATTGGGATCTGCAAATCCAAAGCACCCATTTGTCCATTCCACAACCAGAACAAGTCAATCGACACAAACATCATCAAACCAGTAGAGAATGTGAGAGAGATGATCGTTAAAAGTGTGTATAACAATAACAAATAAAAAATATTTTAAGAATTCAGAAATCGATCATAGAGCAACAAGACACAATGTATGTGGATATGGAAAAGATTTTTTTTTTTTTAAGTGTCTCGTTTTGTGATCGATTTTTGTATTCGTAACAGAACTAGTTACAAAAAAAGAATAGTTTGTGAGGAGACAATACCGTTCATCCAATTCTTGGGAGGTTGGAAGTGATAAGAAGTTCTGTAAGTTTGGTTTGGTGAAGTTGGTTTTTGAAGAGTTTGAAGGTTTGCATAAACAGCATGAGAGGCTTCAAGTTGGAGAACACCATGGCCAAGAATGACAGAGAAGAAGAACAAGCATGCTAGCAATAGAGAAGAAGTAGCCATGGTTGCTTTGTGGAGGTGGTGATGAGAATGGATATTGTGCTCTATTTATAAGCTTGTTGGTGGGATTCAAGAACTATTAAATTATATTGTAAAATATTTGTCATTTAAAAGTCACCACTTCGTAAATAATAGACTTTAGTGGTTGAGATTTTTTTAAATTAATGTAATAATAGACGTATATAGTAATTAAAAAAATAAAAGTTAAAAATATTCATTTTATTAACAGTTAGATAATTAATTTTTTTTCTTAAACTTATTTAAACTATTTTAATTTTATAAATTATAATAAAAACTGCCATAAATACTATAATATTGGCTTCTAAAATAAAATAAGTTATTAACATTCTATATAAGCTACAAAATAAAATAAGTTATTAACATTCTATATAAGCTACAGCAAACAATTCTAATATATAATATATTAAATGATATGTAAATATGATTATGGTAAACAAAAATAATAATAATAATAATAATAATAAAATAAAAAAAGTAGAAAGAGAAGTAAAATGTATTAAGGCACGGATTTGGTCAACAGTCAAACCTTGCTAGAGTTGTTTGATTAGTATGGTCATAGACTCATGGCGAAGATTCTACAGTAAAAAAAAAAAAATGTATATATACTCAATTTTTATTTTTTTAAGACACGTAACTTCCAGTGACAGAGACGCGAGGGTTTCTCTTTTAGGAGATTTTCAGTCATGATATGACCATCTTCCAGTGTAGATTTTTTAGAGGGTAAATATGAACTTTTTATATATAAAATATAGATTTTTGTTATATTCCTTTTGATTCCTACATAGTTTTTTGGTATTATTCCTAATTTTTTTTTTCTTTTTTTAATGTTGTGGGGTTTGGTGTGTGGGGAAGTGGTATTTTTAAAAAGAAAACGTTAATCACTGTTCACCCACAGAATACGGTGTAAAAATATTTAGAAATGTATAATAAACAAGTGAATGACCCATTATTAAAGGACTCTTAACTCAAATTTAGGTTTTTTTGACCTAAATTTAGTTTATCAAATATATTTTGAAACTTTTATCAAATATAGCGATTTTATTTTAAATCAAACAAATCTAACCAATATATATTTTGATAAAACTACTAAATTGTGATTAAATCAACAAATCAATCAAACTAAAAATAGTTTAGCCTAATTGACTAGGTCAAAAGACCAATCAACTTATCCAAAAATTAATTAATTAAAATTTTATATTATATATTAAAATTTACACTACTAGAAAAAGGAGCATTTGCCACGGAACTATTTGCGACGGTTTAAGTGTCGTCGCAAAAGCTTGCTTTTTGCGACGGTTTAAGTGCCGTCACGAAATTTATAGTTTTTGCGACGGAAAAAGTTAGACCGTGGCAAAAAATAAGGTTATATGCGACAGTAAGTTAAACGTGGCAAATTTTTTCTGATTTTAATTTTTTTTTTCCTGTTTTGCGACGCTCTTTTGCCAATCCGTCGCAAAATTTTACTTTTTTCTCTTTCATTTGCGACGGCCTTAATATCGTCGCAAATAATAATTCCTAATTTCGCGCCAATGCCCCTCTCCCACTCTCCCTCTTTCCCGATATTCCCAAATTCTTTGTTATCTCTTCAGATAAAAAAAAAAAAAAAAAAAAAAGCCCTAATCTCACTGCTCTCTCCCTCCCTCTCACCCAGTCGTCACTCTATCTCTCTTGCACCGGCAACAGCAGCGTCTAGGTAACCAACCCCCTTCTTTCCTCTCGCTCTTGCTCACGCATACCCTCCCTCTCACCCAGTCGTTGTTCTGACTCTCTTGTAGCGGCAACAACAACGTCTGTAGCAGCGGCACCAACTGCGTCTATAGCCGCAGCAACACCGTCTCTCTTGCAGCGGCAACAACAGCGTCTCTCTGGTTCTCCCTCCGGCATCCAAGTATAGCCTTCCTTTGCTTTCCTCTGCTCTCCTCTGCCCTTCTATCGTTTGTTTCTCCCTGCTCATCACTTCAAGAATTTGTTGGTGTGTGTGTTTGATTTGTGCCAAAATTGATTTTGTGTTTGTGTTTGATTTGTGCGAAAATTGATTTTGTTTTGGTGTGTGTTTGAGTCGCATGAAGTGGCCTCTCTACACTCTTGCCTAATGGCAAAGTATACTGGTGAATTTTGGCAAACCCATAATAATCACTGAATGTCTGCATGTTATCAACGATAGTGATTTTGTACTAAGAAGGGCTAAAGTATATAACTTGCACTGAATTTGTTGACACATTAATCTTCCACAAACATGCATGAGTTATTTCAACTTCTCAAGCATTCAAATGGTGCCTTAACTCATATTTGAGTTTGGCAACTCAATTCATGTTCATGAATGGATGATAAATAATATTTGGGGGTCAATGACACAAATATTTTTGGAATTAATTAAAGAATTTATTTTTTCTTTTTCTTGGGTAGAGTTGCCCTAACTGTCTATCTGATATAAGCCCTATAAATTAGCTTGAAGTTGGAATGTGATTTGGTGTGATTTTATCACTCTTTTTCTACAATTGATGCAACACATTTAATCAGATGATGGAAGCAACTAACAAAGAGATTTATGAATGTATAGTTCATTTTCTTCTTTTGAATCGTAGAACAAATAAAATCAAACATTATGAGATGAGGAAGAAAGAAGTTTGATAACATAATTACCAAGTAGGAACCTCTTAGATATATATATATATATATATATGTATGCAACAAATTTGCAAGATTTCTTCTACTGTAGTTGTGCTCTTTCCTCCATTTTATGTCTTTGTCAGAATGCGGAAACCCTTATGCTGGTGGCCTCTTTTCCATACATGACATTTATAATTATTTCATTATTTGATTGGAACCTTGAATTTTTTTTTTTTCTTGCTTCATTGCTTGTGATTATTCATGCTTTCATCGAATATGGAGTTACTTCTATTTGTGTGTATATTATATATATATAGCTTTATAAATAGCTTGTATTAGTATGCATAATGCAAGTTTGGGTTTGGATTGACATGCGAGTCTGCACCGAACCCAACTCAGGCCCTACCCAACCTTGATCTGCCCCTCGGAGTATTTGTACGTACAAATCAAAGGGGAGAGATTGAAATATACAGAGATATTGTAATTCTTCACTTCTTGTTGCCTCGGTCTCTCTCCCTCTTCTCATGGATTTGTCATAAATGATTTCATTCCATTATATTTCTCAACTGCTTCAAGAAATTTAATCTTCCATCCTTTTTGTTCAGATCTCCTTCCCATCCTTTTTTACACTACAAATTCTAGAAATTTGAGTCTTGGATTCCCGTAATAACATCAGGAAATCCTCATTTTGTTGTTTACCAAGACTTGCTTGTGCTTGTAATAGTAAAATTCATTTGATTGACTACTATAATCATCTCTTGATATATTCAATCATCTTTGTGATTCAGTAATCATTTAATGATCCTATAATCAGATTGCAATTCTGTTGCTTATTTTCTTTTGGCGCGATTTTCCATGGTTTGAATTGCTGCTGGATGATGTTGAATCTTTTAATCCTATTGTTGACTTTCATTCTGAACTTAAATATTGTGAAAAAAATTTTACTATTCAGGTTCAGTGGTTGCTAAAATGCAAGAATGATGTTAGAAAACTTTTGTTCTGTTGCATAACTGTTTGGATTAATTAACTTTCTCATTCTTTTATAACTAGATTCACAGCCTTCTAATATTTCAATCCGGATATGCACTAATCTCTTAGCATACCAGCTACCGTTTTCTTTGTTTTTTTACTTTGTTTTTCATATGGTTATATATTTTAGGAAAAATTACAAAGAAAGGCCCAAAGTTTAAACCTTGTACAAAATAAAACTTGAGTTTTTAATATTGTTAATTTAAACCTTAATGTTTTCAATATAAACCTTCTGTTTATTTTACCAACAAAAAAGAGTTTTAGATTTTTTTTTGTATGCCTACATTAAATTTAATGATTAAAATATTATTTTTCGGTCGGTTTTATTTAACAAAAATAGACTTATAATTTACATTGAAAATATTAGGGTTTAAATTTACAAAATTAAAAACTCAAAATTTCTTTGTTAGAATGGTCAAACTCAGGTTTTTTTTTTTTTTTTTGGGTGTAATCTTTCCTGTATTTTATCTTTATTAGCAAGCTACTGTGATAAAATTTGAATACAACATGGGCTGATTGTGTTGATGAATTTTATATTGAATATTTTCAACCCATGATAGAGCTTGTTTATTGTGTTGCTGTTGTCAATTTCATTGTGTTCTGTTTCTCATCTATATTGGCTTCTTGTGGTTTTTATTTATTTATTTATTTTAAATATAGAATTATTGATTTGTTTTTGGCAATCTTATTGACTAAATTTTGGGTTTCCCATGTATTCATTTGTTCTCTTGTTAATTACATTCTTACACAAAAATAATTAAACTAACAAAATAAGTGAATATCACAAATCTTTTATGTAATTAGAAAACCAGTACGAAAAGGAAATTTGGAAACAACAAAATAATTAACAATTAACAATTAATAATTAACATGTATTTTGATGAGCGTTGGAGTTGGAGCTAGAACTAGTGGTAATGGGTTGATTTGTGGTGTTGCATATGTCTGAATGTCATAACTGCTTAATACAGTTACCATGATGAAGTTATGGAGAGAGAGTTGGAATCTTGACTATGAAGGTATGGGTGAGTGACCTTATTTTATAGTAGTAGTCAAAGAGTTCTAATTTTTTATTGAGTTCTCATATGTAGAAACCTTAGTTCTATTGGATTTGGGATCCCAGACAGTCACCTTAGCACATTATGAAAACTTACGCTAATGGAAACATGTTAGGAAACATTTCAAGGATAGCTGGGTGGTCCAAGGGATCTGACTTGCAAAGGCTAAATGAATTACATAGCAGAACTAAAGCTGAATTATCCTCTTGCTCTTGTAATATACAATGAGTAATACTAGTTAACACATTTCCCCTCATAGTTGTAAAGAAGTCGATTATTTAATAAATCCAAGGACCTGTAGTAAAATTTGTCAAAAGAGATGGAAGGAAAAATACAACTTATTCAAAACTGGAGGAAATATTTGTAAAACTACCAAAACAGGCAATAGTTGCTAGACGAAGATGGACAACACCCATCAAACTGGTGCATTAGTTCCTCTTTGTATGCTAAAGCTACAGATGTCGGCTCATGCCCATTGTCAGCACAGTGGGGCTAGTATCTCGACATTGCCTTCTTACAACAAAAGATAAGACAGTTTTAAGCACTTATCCTACCCTTAGACAAACCAAATATCTGAAAGAGAAACAGATATCCTATTAACAATGCTCATAATCCACATTGTACTAATGTATAAAGAACAAAATATTTTACCTGCCCTTATGCAACCAATCTGAAGAAGCACCACTTGGCACAGGGACTCTATAACAGAACATTGACCTTTGGCAGCCACAGCACACTTGTGTTAATACACATCCTTATCATAGTCTTACTTTGTACAATTGGAAGTAACCTTGGAAAAGAAATGTTGTGATGAAGACAGAAATGTGTTTATCTAATCTAACCATCTAATAATTAAGCCTACATGTCATAATTGAGCAAACGTGCTGAATACATGGCAAAGCACCATGGCCTCAAATGCTTTAGTGAATAGCATGACTTAGAAAGATGCAACATTAGTGGGGTCGTAGTACGACTCAAATTTTTTGGTTTAGACCATTCAATCGAGGTTCACTATGGTGGTTATGTGCCTCAAAGGCACCTAACCAAGCATAAACCAACCATTTTAGACTATCTAAGATGAAGTGTAATGTATTACTAATGGGGTAGTGTTCACTTGTTGTTGGATGAGGATGGTTCTCCCTGCCAAAGAGAGCACACTGGTTTTCCAACCAGTTAGCTGTTTTTGCATCCTCTCCAGGATTATTCTGAAGTGCCCTCTATTCACTCTTCCATGAATGAGAGGCACTCCTAGGTATTTCCCTAACTCAACAGTCAGGGGCATACCACACTTGGAGCTCACATGATTAAACAATTGTGTTATATTAATGAAAAAGACTAAACTGATGCCCGGGACATTTTTATGATATCATAAACTGTTAACTGAAAACTTGTTTGGGACTCAATTTCAGTTGATAAGGATACTGATATGTATGTAACATAAATACATGTATCTATACACAGATTAATGCAGTTAATTATATTTAGAACATGGTGTGATCGTGAAAGTGTTGGATTTTCAAGTTTTGCCTTTACAGTAAAACTAAAGGTTACTACCACCGATACAGCCACCACCACCATCACAGCCACCGATACAGCCACCACCACTACCATCACAGCCACCGATACAACCACCACCATCATCACAATTGTCTCGACCAACGTTGTCTTCACAGGCCACCACAGGTATACAAATTTGTTATGTACTTAAATTATATTAATTAAATTATTTCATTTTCACTATACATAAGCTTTCTAATTTCATATGCTAGGACCGACGACTTCTTCATATCCCACCTCAGGTACAGGTTTGTTTTCATGTATTTAATTTATGCTTTTATTTATATGTTATTTATTATATTCTGATATAATTTGTTTATTCTTATAATGTGTTCCAAATCCAGCGACTGATTCACAAGTCAACTCAGGTATAACAAATGGCTATGTATCTAATTACGTTAATTTAACTACAAGTTATTTATTATCAATTTTTGTAATATGTGTTTTTTTTTCCATTACTCCTCACATGCCCTACAGGTTCTTTATCTTCCCCCCGAGGTCGAGGATTTGCAAAAGGCATTAAAGATTGGGGTACGGGCAAGAAGTTGGCCATTGATTTCGACGCCGACTTCAATCCTACTGGAGATAATGAGTCTAAGTTAACTAGCCAACTTGGGTTCATGGTAAGTAATGGGAACATTGTTTCTCTTACGTACGTTGATTGGACCGAAGTGCCTATTGATGTTCTTGAGTCAATATGGGCGGATGTTAAGGTAAAAGCATATTTACTAAACTGTTCAATTATATTATTAATTGAAATAATGATTTAAATTGTACTGTAGGATAATTTACAAATTTGTCCGGAGGGGTACAAACCACGTTGCTTGAAAAAGTGCAATGAGTTGTGGAAGGATCACAAAAGCAAGATCAAGAATAAGTATTTTAAGCCTAACAAGGATCGTACTAATATCAAAGACATGGTGCCTCCGCAAATTGTTCCAGAACAGTGGTATGATCTTGTTGATTATTGGAAGACTAAGAAAGTAGAGGTATATAAAATAAGTTAATTACAAAGCACGTATCTATAGAAAAATGATTAACTTTGTATACTTGCGACTTACATTTATGCAAACTTTATAGGACATTGCAATCCACAATGCTAGAAGTCGTTCCTTTCATTATATTAATCATACGACATGACGTACTTCATTCACTCAGATTCGAAGGAAGGTATATATTATTTAGGTAGATATCAATATGAATGTAAATTACTGCGATAATAATTAATTTTTGAATTTTCAGATGGTTGCTGAAGGGTTGCCCACGGATAAAATGAGTGTTTGGAAATATACACGCAATCAAACTGACCCTGATGTTAGGCAAACCATGGTATTTTCAAATCCTTAAATTTGTATTTATATTTGATTTTGTTTGAACTACTTAATTATATGTACTTGTTATTTTAATTTATAGGATGAGTTTGAGCGCCAATTGTCCATGTTGCCTGAAGATTACCGCACTACCAAAGATGCTCGAGATAGTGTTTTCCACGATGTGGTCGGTGAAGATGGGCATGGATATTGTCGTACTTACGGCAAGGATGTGCCTTTGAGCATGGTGTATGGAGATAAATCTAAGTCATCACAGTCAGGATCTCAGTCATCGATTGTTGCCGAGATCACAAAGCAGGTTCGTACGGAGTTGAGACAAGAGCTGAGAGATGAGATTATAGAGGAATTGAGGGAGGAGATGCGAACAGAGCTTTCGACACAGATACAAGAAATGAAAGCTGAAATGTTGGCTATTGTGTCCCACGAAGGGAGTACAAATCACAACAAACAGGTTCGGTATAAATAAATGTTTTATAAATATCTAATTATAGCACAATTGTATCATTGAATATAAATACGATTAACAAAGAATACCATGAATATCATAGGCACCGGATGCATTGAGTGGACACCGTGAACCTACGGATTATGACGCCGATGAGAACCCACATACACCACCACCAAATGATAAGGTAAACTTTCAAACAATTTGAAAACTTGTCGTTTGTCAAAATTTGTCGTTTTGTAACTTTTTTCCCAAACTGGTTGATACACTAAAATGCTCAAACGGGTTCGGATATCAACATACTAGGCACACATGACTTGTAGGATAAGACGGAACTCGAAACCGATTCCCGGTTTTCAATCTAAAGCCTAATTTCCGTTAATAAAAACTTGTTACTTAATAACTCTTTTTCAAACCGGTTGACACACTAAAATGCTCAAACGGGTTCGGATGTCAACGAAACTTGACACGCACAACATACTAGGCACACATGACTTGTAGGATAAGACGGAACTCGAAATCGATTCCCGGTTTTTAATCTAGAGCCTGATTTCCGTTTATGAAAACTTGTTACTTATTAACTCTAAACCAGTTGACACACGAAAATGCTCAAACGGGTTCGGATGTGAACGAAACTTGACACGCACAACATACTAGCCACACATGACTTGTAGGATAAGACGGAACTCGAAACCGATTCCTGGTTTTGAATCTAAAGCCTAATTTCCGTTAATGAAAATTTGTTACTTAATAACTCTTTTTCAAACCGGTTGACACACTAAAATGCTCAAACGGATTCGGATGTTAACGAAACTTGACACGCAGAACATACTAAGCACACATGACTTGTAGGATAAGACGGAACTCGAAACCGATTCCTGGTTTTTAATCTAGAGCCTAATTTCCATTAATGAAAAGTTGTTACTTAATAACTCTTTTTCAAACCGGTTGACACACTAAAATGCTCAAACAGGTTCGGATGTGAACGAAACTTGACACGCACAACATACTAGGCACACATGACTTGTAGGATAAGACGGAACTCAAAACCGATTCCCGGTTTTCAATCTAAAGCCTAATTTCCGTTAATAAAAACTTGTTACTTAATAACTCTTTTTCAAACCGGTTGACACACTAAAATACTCAAACGGGTTCGGATGTGAACGAAACTTGACACGCACAACATACTAGGCACACATGACTTGTAGGATAAGACGGAACTCGAAACTGATTCCCGATTTTCAATCTAAAGCCTAATTTTTGTTAATAAAAACTTGTTACTTAATAACTCTTTTTCAAACCGGTTGACACACTAAAATGCTCAAACGGGTTCGGATGTCAACGAAACTTGACACGCACAACATACTAGGCACACATGACTTGTAGGATAAGACGGAACTCGAAATCGATTCCCGATTTTTAATCTAGAGCCTGATTTCCGTTTATGAAAACTTGTTACTTATTAACTCTAAACCAGTTGACACACGAAAATGCTCAAACGGGTTCGGATGTGAACGAAACTTGACACGCACAACATACTAGCCACACATGACTTGTAGGATAAGACGGAACTCGAAACCGAATCTCGGTTTTTAATCTAGAGCCTAATTTCCGTTAATGAAAAGTTGTTACTTAATAACTCTTTTTCAAACCGGTTGATACACTAAAATGCTCAAACGGGTTCGGATGTGAATGAAACTTGACACGCACAACATACTAGGCACACATGAGTTGTAGGATAAGACGGAACTCGAAACCGATTCCCGGTTTTCAATCTAAAGCCTAATTTCCGTTAATAAAAACTTGTTACTTAATAACTCTTTTTCAAACCGGTTGACACACTAAAATGCTCAAACGGGTTCGGATGTCAACGAAACTTGACATGCACAACATACTAGGCACACATGACTTGTAGGATAAGACGAAACTCGAAATCGATTCCCGGTTTTCAATCTAGAGGCTAATTTCCGTTTATAAAAACTTGTTACTTATTAACTCTAAACCGGTTGACACACAAAAATGCTCAAACGGGTTCGGATGTCAACGAAACTTCACACGCACAACATACTAGCCACACATGACTTGTAGGATAAGACGGAACTCGAAATCGATTCCCGGTTTTGAATCTAAAGCCTAATTTCCGTTAATGAAAATTTGTTACTTAATAACTCTAAACCGGTTGACATACTAAATGCTCAAACAGGTTCGGATGTCAACGAAACTTGACACGCGCAACATACTTGGCACACATGACTTGTAGGAGAAGACGGAACTCGATCAATACTTCTTCTTTACAAACTCTTTTTGTGTTTATTCGATTATTGTTATAGATTATAGCTCATTGTGTACAATCATTGCCTATTTTTAATAGTATTATCATCATTGTAGGATGTAATTAAAGTTTCTTTGGAGAGTTCTGTAATACCAAGAGTCCAATTGGCGGAGGGACTTCTTATTGGTGTTGATCCGTTGTGTGAAATTGATGGAGTTCCAATTGGACCTGGATTTTGCAAAGTTTTTGTTTTAAAAGCGAACAAGCCGAACGCTATTTTGGAAACAACTTCCCGATGTCTAAGAACAGTTGGAGAAGCTGTGGGAAGATACATTGTGTGGCGCTCGATTCATGTATATGTTACAATCTTATTTATTTATTTATCGAAATAAATATCAAATGCTTTACATTTTCTATAAATTTTGATTTTTTTTTTTTCGGTTTTTTTTTTTGCAGGTGCAACCCTTTTGAGTACGTGATGATATCTTCGCATATCGATATTAGAGTTTACAATCTTATTTACTTATTTATTTTTTGAACAAAATATCAAATGTTTTACATTTTCTGTAAGCTTAAAATAATTATGTTGTAAATGATGATTTTTTTTTTCTTTTTTGTTTCTTTTTGCAGATGCAAACCTTTTGAGTACGTGATATATTCGCATATCGATATGGGAGCTTACTATTGATATCAAAACAAGCTACATTATATTTGTTTTTATTTTTTTATTTTTTTATTTCTATTGTCGATACTAAAAATTTGAGTTCTTGAATTTCAAAAATTATTAGTATTGTTAGAAGTTATTTTATATATTTTTGTAAATAATATTTGATTGACAATTGTTACAAGGTACATATATTATTCTTGGTATATATGATTTTTTGAATGTGAATTTGGATGTGGATGTGGATGTGAATGTGGATGTGGATGTATTTTTAAAAATATTAATAATTTGTATAGGAAATATTTAATAAAATATGATTTTATAAAAAATAATTTTGTTGCGACAATAATAAACCGTCGCTAATGTAATTCTCATTTCCTTATATTTTATTAGCGACGGGTTAACCTGTCGCATATACATAATAGTTCCAATCTTTTGCGACGGTTTCAACTGTCACAAATAAATCTTTTGCGACGGTTTAAACTGTTGCCAATACGGTATTAACTTAATACTACTTCTTTGGCGACGTTTTAGACCGTTGCTAATAATACCTTTTGCAACGGCAAATACCATCGCTAAAAAAGGTTTTTTGCGACGGCAATCAACATCGTCACTAAAAATGCCGTTTTTTCCCCTTTTTTTGTGTCAGGCGAAACCGTCGCAAAAACTACTGATTAGCAGTCGCAACAAGAACGCGACGGTTTGTAACCGTCGCAAATACTTTTTGTCACGCCCCTTTCCGCCACCCCCCATTTTCCGTCGCTGCTCCGTCGCAAAAAGTCTTTTGCGACGATATATGGACCTTTTGCGACGTTTGAGACCGTCGCAAAAAGTCAAGTTTTTAGTAGTGTTAAAATATAAAATGTGTTGAACTGAAACATGTACAACATTATAATATTAAATAAAAGTATAAGATTCACTTTATTAAGTGCAACAATTTGTTTTTTCATTCTTTTCTCGATATGAGGTTGTGTAAAATAAAAATTAACAATTAGCAGTCGCAAAAACTATTGATTAGCAGTCGCAACAAGAACGCGATGGTTTGTAACCGTCGCAAATACTTTTTGTCACTGTCACGACCCAAACCCGGTCCTATGGGTTTAGCACCGTAACCGGCCAGTAATCCGAGATTACCGAAGGCCTGCTTAACAGTAATACAGTAAAACAGAGTACAGGGCCTGGCGGAAGCCAATACAGTAATTAAACAATGTCCAATGAGCTGTGACAGTCTGTATGCCAAAAAGATTTTTCATGCATTCATACATATACAAACAGTACAGCCTATACAAAATTTACAGTCACACAGTACAGGGACCTAATCCCTTGATGACAGTACAGTTAGCAACTGACAGTCTATACAGAATTTACAATCACACAGTACAGGGATCTAATCCCTTGATAACAGTACGGTAAACATTCAGTCTATACAGAACAGTTAGACAGTATGAAGACAGGCGGGGGAAAACAAACAAAACACCCCCAAGCCATAGCATGGCAACTCGGAACCTCGCAGTGAGGCACAAAGGCTGGCTTGACAAAACTGGAGTTACCCTGACGCTCCTAGCTCCGATCTGGTGCCTGTACACCTACATATATATATATGAGCAGTGAGCTAAAGCCCAGTGAATAACATAAAGCGTAAAGGGGTTTAGAATGAATGTCCTTACAGTAATGAAAACAGTTCAATTCAATCAGTATTTCAGTTGTTCAGTACAGTAAACAGTCATATGTGGTACATCCATTAGCATAACAGTAACAGTAGGTCTTAAAAGACCGAACAGTAATGATGGCCATCAGTCAGTAAACAGTAGTGGTTCCACGAGGGAACCGACAGAGATCTCTGTAACAGTTACAGTAAACAGTAGTTGCTAAGGATGCCACAGTACAGTTCAGAATATAGGACATACATTCATTCAATTAACAGTATCAGTTCAGAAAGCGGTACAGTTCAATTGTTCAGAAGATAATCATTTTGAACATATCTTTACACAGTTGTTACTCACAGAGTTCTGGGCTACAATATGCTAGAGCGTGTCTCCCCAGTTGCCAACCCTACACAGTTCACAGGTTGAACACACACTAAGCTACACAGTTGGGAAATATCATAACTTAATCCCTAATTTGCCTTGGTGTGTTCTACATCTATATCCTCATTAAGATGCCTTAAACTAGGCCTAAGAATGCCTAGGATGGGATGAGGATGCAAAAATACACTTAGAAAACATTTTGAAAACTTTGCTGAAAATAGGAGCCTCGCTCGAGCGGGACTTTCTCCGCTCGAGCGTAAGTCCAAAATCAAAGGCTTCGCTCGAGCGAGGAATCCTTCGCTCGAGCGGTCTGCAAAACAGTAAAAATACTGGATGCTGAGATTTTACGCGCGATGGTCGCTCGATGGTCGCTCGAGCGGAGCCCTGGGCAAAGGTGCTCGCTCGAGCGGGGAACCCTTCGCTTGAGCAAGGAAGCCAAATCTGGAATTTCCAGATTTGCCTCCCAAGCTCAAACCAAGCATTCTACCACTCCAAACTCAACCTCTTGGGCCCAAATTCTGGAAAACATAACTAAATTCAATGTATAACAAGTTTCAAAGCTCAATTTATGAATTCAAGCCCCAAAGGTGAGTCAATTAAAACCATATTCAAACCCATTTTCAAGAATATGAAGAACATGCAAACATGCATGGATTCAAACCAAATTCAACCTTCAAAGCTTGTTCAAATGGACTCATTTCTTCAAGAACATGATGAATTCATGGAGTATGACCAAAAGATGGACATGCATGTGAGGAAACATGAGCTTACAACCTCAAAACTCAAGAATGGCAACATGCATGCAACAATCAAGCTTCAATTCAACATCTAAACCATGTTTGGCTCTACACTCCTTCAATATGACATGAATCATGCAAGAATCAACTCAAAACATGAACAAGAAGACAATGGAGCTACCTTTAGTCTTGTAGTTCAAGAAGGGAGCTCAAATATGCAATCACTTCAACAATTTCTTCAATTACCAAGCAATTTACAAGCAAAATTGAGATGAACTCCACTCCTCTAGTTTTTCTCTCTCTATGGTCGGCAATGAGAGGGGAAATGGCTGAGGAAATTTTGTCTTTGGCTCAAGTGTATGAGTGTATACAAGGCTTAAAGATGTGTGAGATAGTGGCCCACTCAAGGGCAAAACGGTAATTAAGTCCAACTCTTTAATTAGCTTAATTTAATCATACCTAATCAATTTTTCAGATAATTATACCATAAAATCACATTAATTATGAGGATCATGGAACATCAATCGGTTTCTAATTCGGCCGCCGATATGGCCGTCAATTAGCAGTTTAAACATATAACACGAACAGGTCAAACAAACAGTCAACAGATAAAATGCAATTCAAACAGATGTATTCGTTCAATTCAGTTTCAATTTCGGTCAGTCAGTTCAGTACTTTTAGTCAGTTCAATTATCAGTCATGATCAATTCAGTTTAACGGTAATCGATGGTTATCGGTAATCAATCAGTCATTAATCAGTAAACAGTATGGGGGTTGTTACAGTCTCCCCTCCTTATAAAGAGTTTAGTCCTCTAAACTCGAGTTACCTTCGTTCTGGAAGAAAACAGGATTCAGTGGAAACAGTTCAGGATATCTTTTGGCCATGTCATCTTCCCTTTCCCAAGTGGCATACACGCCACCGTGGTTTTGCCAGTCAACTTTCACTAACGGGATCTCTTTGTTCCTCAGTTTCTTGATTCGTCTGTTTACAATCTGTATAGGCCGTTCCTCGTAAGTGTAGTCATCACTCAACACTACGTGGGTAGGCTCTATTACATGGAAGGGATCCCGGAGATAATCTCTTAACATAGAAATGTGGAAAACATTATGCATGTGTTCCATTTCAGGAGGGAGCGCCACTTGATACGCCACCGGATTGATTTTCTCAATAATCTCATACGGTCCGACGTATCTTGGTGTTAACTTGCCTTTGACTCCAAAACGAGTCTGGCCTTTCATTGGTGTCACTTTCACAAAAACGTGATCACCCACTTCATATTCTGTCCCGTCTTCTGACATCTGCATAACTTTTCTGTCTACTCTGTGCAGTTTTCAGTCTCTGCTGTATCAGTTTCACTTTTTCAGTTGTTTCATACACAATCTCGGGCCCAAGCAAAGGCCCATCTCCAACTTCTGCCCAGCAAATCGGAGATCTACATCTTCTGCCATACAATGCCTCGAAGGGCGCCATACCAATACTCGAATGGTAGCTGTTATTGTAGGCGAATTCAACTAATGGCAGATGACTTTCTCAGTCTCCCTGAAAATCAAGGACACACATTCTCAGTAAATCCTCCAGAGTTTGGATGGTCCTTTCTGATTGGCCATCTGTCTGAGGATGATAGGCACTACTCAGTCTCAGTTCAGTACCCAGTGCAGTTTGTAGGCTTTGCCAAAACCTCGATGTAAACTTCGAATCCCTGTCAGAAACAATAGACACAGGCACTCCATGCAGTCTAACAATTTCATCAATATAGATAACAGCCAATTTGTCCGCATTATAAATCGTCTTGACAGGTAAGAAGTGAGCAGATTTAGTCAGTCTATCAACAATAACCCAAATTGAATCCATACCTTTTCTGGAGCGAGGTAATCCCACAATAAAATCCATGGTGATATGCTCCCATTTCCACTCTAGTATGGATAAAGGCTGCAATAAGCCTGCGGGTCGTTGATGTTCAGCTTTGACTTGTTGGCAATGAAGACATTTGGACACAAAGTCAGCAATTTCTTTCTTCATTCCCGGCCACCAGAAATTCGGTTTCAGATCTTGGTACATTTTCGTATTTCCCGGGTGAATAGAAAATCTTGAGTTGTGGCCCTCTTGCAGAACTCTTCTTTTCAGTTCAGTATCATTCGGTACACACAGTCTTTCATGAAATTTCAGTACATTGTTCTCAAATTTTGAATCCCGGTCTCGGTTTAGATTCTCTTTCTTCGATGATCTTCTTCAAGAAGTCATCCAGTTGCTGTTTCTCTTTAATCTCTTCAATCAGTGCCGGTTGAGCAGAAATAGTAGCTAAGGTTCCACCTTGGTCTCTCAAAACAATTTCAATTTCAGATTTTTCAAGGTCACAAAGCAACTCTTTCTGTCCTGTGAGCAAACATGCTAAGTTTCCAATCGATTTCCGGCTCAATGCATCGGCAACGGTATTGGCTTTTCCCGGATGGTACAATATCTGTAGGTCATAGTCTTTAATCAGTTCCAGCCATCTCCGCTGTCTCATGTTCAGTTCTTTCTGTGTGAAGAAATACTTTAAGCTCTTGTGGTCGGTGTATACTTCACATGTCACCCCATACAGATAGTGACGCCAGATTTTCAGTGCAAATACTACTGCAGCAAGTTCCAGATCATGGGTCGGGTAGTTCTTTTCGTGCAGTCTCAGTTGTCGGGAAGCATAAGCAATAACCTTCCCATTCTGCATTAAAACACATCCCAAACCCTTATGAGAAGCATCACTAAATACAGTATAGCCATCCGTACCTGAAGGTAAGGTAAGAACTGGTGCAGTCACTAATCGAGTTTTCAACTCCTGGAAAACAGATTCTCTTTGGTCAGTCCAGTCAAATGATGTCCCCTTCTGAGTTAACTGAGTCAATGGTAGGGCAATTTTGGAGAAATCTTTGACAAATCTTCTGTAATATCCAGCCAGTCCCAAAAAGCTTCGGACTTCAGTCACATTTGTCGGTCTAGGCCAGTTCACTACAGCTTCAATTTTCTGCGGATCAACAGAAATTCCATTTTTGCTAACAACATGCCCCAGAAACATAACATGGTCAAGCCAAAATTCACATTTAGACAGTTTAGCATACAGTTTCTGTTCTCTTAAGGTTTGTAGGGCAAGTCTCAGATGATGTTCATGCTGTTCTATACTTTTGGAGTAAATCAATATGTCATCGATAAATACAACAATAAAGTCATCAAGGTATGGTTTAAAAATTCTGTTCATGAGGTCCATAAAAGCAGCAGGGGCATTCGTGACTCCAAAAGGCATAACCAAAAATTCGTAGTGTCCATACCTTGTTCTAAAAACAGTTTTATCAATGTCTTCCGGTTTAACCTTCAGTTGATGGTATCCCGATCTGAGATCAATCTTGGAAAACACTTGTGCACCCTGTAACTGATCAAATAAGTCATCAATACGTGGCAATGGGTATTTATTTTTCACAGTTACCTTGTTCAATTCACGGTAATCAATGCACAGTCTCAGTGAGCCGTCTTTCTTCTTTACAAACAGAACTGGTGCACCCCATGGTGAGGTACTAGGTCTGATAAACTTCTTGTCTAACAGTTCTTGCAATTGCACTTTCAACTCCCTCAGTTCAGTTGGAGCCATTCTGTAAGGAGCTTTAGAAACTGGTTGTGTTCCGGGAACCACATCAATAGTAAACTCAATCTCCCTGTCAATCAAATCTCCTGGCAAATTCTCTGGAAAAACGTCTGGGAATTCTCTGACTATAGGAATACAGTTTACATTAGCATTAACATCAGTAGATACAGTCAATACAGAACACAGATAACCTTTACATCCCTTTCTAATTAATTTAACAGCTTTCACTGACGAAATCAAATACGGAGGAGGTACTACTCCACTCCCATTAAACACAAATCCAGACAAACCAGGTGGACGGAAAACAACTTGCTTGGTCACACAGTCAATAGTGGCATGATATTTTTGTAACCAATCCATCCCCAATATTACATCAAAATGATCAATGTTCAATGGCAGTAAATCAATAAACAGATGCATATCCCCAACAATAATTTCACATGCGGGGTACATATAAGCACACGTCATGGATCCCCCTACGGGTGATGATACGGCTAGCAGATAGTTCATAGGTTCTAAGGGTCTATTCAATTTCCGTGAGAAAGCATGCGATACATAAGAATGTGTAGACCCCGAATCAATCAATACATATGCATTTTGTGTACAAATAGAGAGAATACCTGACACAACGGTCTCAGTATTCTGCACGTCTCCCGGTACTAGGGCGAACACTCGGCCTTGCCTCACGGGCTCTTTCCCGGTAGCTCTGGGGTTAGGCTTTGGTGCTACAGTTGATGCTGCTGCGCTTGGTGCAGCTTTACTACTGGCTTGTGGAGCAGAGGGGCAGTCTTTAACCATGTGGCCCACCTTGCCACACCTGTAACAGGCTCCAGATAATTTGTGACAAACCCCTTTGTGCCTGTTGCCACATACAGAGCAGGGTGGTATGAATCCGCTCCCTTGGCTGGGGCTAGTCGTTGACCCCGTATTCTGTTTCTTGTTGGCCGGGTTATGCTTGCCTTTCTTGAATTTGAAACCCTGCCTTTTACCATGCCATTCAGCTGTTGGTGTTTCAGATTGTTTCACTGCTGCAATGTTCGACTCGGCCATCAATGCCCGGTCGAGAACACCCACAAAAGTCGGTAGTTTCAAGACATTTATTCGATCAAGGATTGCAACATTAAGGCCACCTTCGAATTTCCTGGCCTTCTTATACTCAGTATCCACCATATGTGGTGCATAACGGGCAAGTTCAGTAAATTTTGTTTCGTACTCTGCAACGGACATTGTACCCTGTTTCAGCTGTTCAAATTCAGTCACTTTTCTATCCTTGACACACTGAGGGAAGTACTTTTCAAAGAAGGACTCCTTGAACTGAGCCCAAGTCAAAACAGTGCTTGTATCGCAGATCAACATCCACCACCTTCTAGCTTCTTCTTGTAGGGTGAAGGTAGCTAGCAATACCTTATTCGCTTCCGAGCACGGAAACACTTCAAATAATTTTTCTGTTTCAAGCACCCAAGCTTCAGCCTTTAACGGTTCGAGGCCTCCCTGAAAGGATGACGGTTTCATCTTGCTGAATTTATGGGTGAGAGCAATAATATCCCCATCATTCACATTCACATTAGGTTCCGGTTGTACCGGAGGAGGAGGAGGTTGTTGGTTCTGTTGTTCAAGTCTAGCAGTTATCAGTTCCATCATTCTTTCCATTCTTTCCATTCTTGTCTCGGTAGACGACGATTCAGGTTCATTTGCATTGTCCATTTCACTATAAGCAGTTATAACAGTTTTAAACATAAGCAGTCATTTGTTTAACAGTTTACCACATTAGTATGTATTCAGTCATAACATAACCACACACTTATCATGCTCATGAGATGCCCTAATCACTTTTCTAGGACACCCTATAGCTCATTTGGACACGTGTGTGCGGTATAACTCGTGGTAAGTATCGCTCTGATACCACTCTGTCACGACCCAAACCCGGTCCTATGGGTTTAGCACCGTAACCGGCCAGTAATCCGAGATTACCGAAGGCCTGCTTAACAGTAATACAGTAAAACAGAGTACAAGGCCTGGCGGAAGCCAATACAGTAATTAAACAATGTCCAATGAGCTGTGACAGTCTGTATGCCAAAAAGATTTTTCATGCATTCATACATATACAAACAGTACAGCCTATACAAAATTTACAGTCACACAGTACAGGGACCTAATCCCTTGATGACAGTACAGTTAGCAACTGACAGTCTATACAGAATTTACAATCACACAGTACAGGGATCTAATCCCTTGATAACAGTACGGTAAACATTCAGTCTATACAGAACAGTTAGACAGTATGAAGACAGGCGGGGGAAAACAAACAAAACACCCCCAAGCCATAGCATGGCAACTAGGAACCTCGCAGTGAGGCACAAAGGCTGGCTTGAAAAAACTGGAGTTACCCTGACGCTCCTAGCTCCGATCTGGTGCCTGTACACCTACATATATATATGAGCAGTGAGCTAAAGCCCAGTGAATAACATAAAGCGTAAAGGGGTTTAGAATGAATGTCCTTACAGTAATGAAAACAGTTCAATTCAATCAGTATTTCAGTTGTTCAGTACAGTAAACAGTCATATATGGTACACCCATTAGCATAACAGTAACAGTAGGTCTTAAAAGACCGAACAGTAATGATGGCCATCAGTTAGTAAACAGTAGTGGTTCCACGAGGGAACCGACAGAGATCTCTGTAACAGTTACAGTAAACAGTAGTTGCTAAGGATGCCACAGTACAGTTCAGAATATAGGACATACATTCATTCAATTAACAGTATCAGTTCAGAAAGCAGTACAGTTCAATTGTTCAGAAGATAATCATTTTGAACATATCTTTACACAGTTGTTACTCACAGAGTTCTGGGCTACAGTATGCTAGAGCGTGTCTCCCCAGTTGCCAACCCTACACAGTTCACAGGTTGAACACACACTAAGCTACACAGTTGGGAAATATCATAACTTAATCCCTAATTTGCCTTGGTGTGTTCTACATCTATATCCTCATTAAGATGCCTTAAACTAGGCCTAAGAATGCCTAGGATGGGATGAGGATGCAAAAATACACTTAGAAAACATTTTGCAAACTTTGCTGAAAATAGGAGCCTCGCTCGAGCGGGACTTTCTCCGCTCGAGCGTAAGTCCAAAATCAAAGGCTTCGCTCGAGCGAGGAATCCTTCGCTCGAGCGGTCTGCAAAATAGTAAAAATACTGGATGCTGAGATTTTACGCGCGATGGTCGCTCGATGGTCGCTCGAGCGGAGCCCTGGGCAAAGGTGCTCGCTCGAGCGGGGAACCTTTCGCTCGAGCAAGGAAGCCAAATCTGGAATTTCCAGATTTGCCTCCCAAGCTCAAACCAAGCATTTTACCACTCCAAACTCGACCTCTTGGGCCCAAATTCTGGAAAACATAACTAAATTCAATGTATAACAAGTTTCAAAGCTCAATTTATGAATTCAAGCCCCAAAGGTGAGTCAATTAAAACCATATTCAAACCCATTTTCAAGAATATGAAGAACATGCAAACATGCATGGATTCAAACCAAATTCAACCTTCAAAGCTTGTTCAAATGGACTCATTTCTTCAAGAACATGATGAATTCATGGAGTATGACCAAAAGATGGACATGCATGTGAGGAAACATGAGCTTACAACCTCAAAACTCAAGAATGGCAACATGCATGCAACAATCAAGCTTCAATTCAACATCTAAACCATGTTTGGCTCTACACTCCTTCAATATGACATGAATCATGCAAGAATCAACTCAAAACATGAACAAGAAGACAATGGAGCTACCTTTAGTCTTGTAGTTCAAGAAGGGAGCTCAAATATGCAATCACTTCAACAATTTCTTCAATTACCAAGCAATTTACAAGCAAAATTGAGATGAACTCCACTCCTCTAGTTTTTCTCTCTCTATGGTCGGCAATGAGAGGGGAAATGGCTGAGGAAATGTTGTCTTTGGCTCAAGTGTATGAGTGTATACAAGGCTTAAAGATGTGTGAGATAGTGGCCCACTCAAGGGCAAAACGGTAATTAAGTCCAACTCTTTAATTAGCTTAATTTAATCATACCTAATCAATTTTTCAGATAATTATACCATAAAATCACATTAATTCTGAGGATAATGGAACATCAATCGATTTCTAATTCGGCCGCCGATATGGCCGTCAATTAGCAGTTTAAACATATAACACGAACAGGTCAAACAAACAGTCAACAGATAAAATGCAATTCAAACAGATGTATTCATTCAATTCAGTTTCAATTTCGGTCAGTCAGTTCAGTACTTTTAGTCAGTTCAATTATCAGTCATGATCAATTCAGTTTAACGGTAATCGATGGTTATCGGTAATCAATCAGTCATTAATCAGTAAACAGTATGGGGGTTGTTACAGTCACGCCCCTTTCCGCCACCCCCCATTTTCCGTCGCTGCTCCGTCGCAAAAAGTCTTTTGCGACGTTATATGGACCTTTTGCGACGTTTGAGACCGTCGCAAAAAGTCAAGTTTTTAGTAGTGTTAAAATATAAAATGTGTTGAACTGAAACATGTACAACATTATAATATTAAATAAAAGTATAAGATTCACTTTATTAAGTGCAACAATTTGTTTTTTCATTCTTTTCTCGATATGAGGTTGTGTAAAATAAAAATTAACAATTATTTGAACGGAAAGTTTATTCTGAATAAAGTAATCTCAGTCATTTAAATATTTAATAAGGTCAATCCATACCGTTCTAACCAAACAATTGAATCAAACGCCCTAATTTCTTTCTAGACATTTTTTTGATTTTTGTAAGAAAAAAATAAAATGATTATAATTTAGATGTAATATTTTATTTTATTAATTTTTTAATTAATTTTATCTTTTTCTAACTATATTAACCTGATAATACCTATTCATATCTATTTGCTCTATTTGTAAATAATTTTTATTTATTTGGAAACAATTTTTATCTATTAAATGCAATTATTCTTTTTCATTGTTTGTAATTAAGAATTTTAAAACTCTCATTCTTCCTATTGGTGTTATCCAAACACATGCTGCATGTAGAACTTCTAGTCATCATATCATTATCAGCCATATAATACGCAAATATAATGTAAAGTGAAATTTGAGTTAATTCATTAAATATAATTAGAGACACAGTCGAATTCATGTGCATATTTGAATTTTGTATCATTATATTATATTATTATTATTTCCTTTTTGTTGGCATTGGTATTGCTCAGTAGTACTTTTCTTTCTTATAAATAGTTTAAAGTTTTTGTTTTATTGGGAGTGCATTGGTTAATCGCTAGTATTTTGATTAGACAATTAAAAATCATAATTAAACTAGTAAATTAGTGACATCACAACCGATTATGACTATCCGGTCGAGTTAAAAGACTAATCAACTCACACAAAATTAATTAATTAAAACTTTTAAAATTTAAATTGTATTGTACTAAAGTGAAGTATAAATAATATTACAATATTAATTGAAAGCATAAGATTCATTTTATATAAGCAAAACAATTCACTCAATCATTGTTTTCCTCATTGTGAGATTGTGTAAACTAAAAGCTAATAATTGTTCAAGTTAGAAGTTTATTGCAAATCAAATAAATTTAAATAATGTATTTTGATAAAACCGTTAAAATTGCAATCAAACCAGCGAATCAATCAAACCTAAAACAGTTAAGCCAAATCGATTAAGTCAAAGGACCAAACAATTTACACAAAATTTAATTAATTAAAATTTTAAATTTATTTTTAAGTAAAATAAAAGTTGATAATTGTTTAGATGAAAAAATTATTTTAAATAAAACAATACCAGTCGTTCAATTTTTAAGTAATTCAATATATACTTTTTAACAAATTGTATCTCTTAGATATTTTTGAAAACCATCATGTTTTATTATGCCTCCGTTTGAGAAGTGGGTTGGCTTTTTGACTTTTTTAGCTATTTTAGCCTATGGCTAAAAAGCCTAGTTTGGGAAGGGCTTATGGCTTTTTTAGCTTTTTAGCTTTTTGGTGAGGTGTTTTTATGATAAATTACCAAACTACCCTTGACATGTGTTTTACATGGCAACTCACCTTTGAATGGTCCTCCACATCAGCACCGTAGTTGGACCGAAATTGTTTGAACAATTTTTTTTTTTTTTTCTTTTCGGTTTGGATTTGGTGTATTTTGATGTTTTTTCTTTAAAAAATTTTTTTTGTCATTTTTGTTTTTTTATACATTAATTAGTTCTTGTTCTTTAATTTATGTTTTTTTCCTTTTTTTTATTCATATACAATAAATTTTTTTTATTTTTCAAAAATAGATTTTCATGTGTTTTATTTATTTCTAAATTACGTCGCGAATGGTAATTGTCCTTTTTATGTTTTTGTTTGAACATTTTTTTTTGTTTGAATATTGTCTGCTAATTATGTTCTTAACAGAATACCCCACAAGAAAACCAACAGCGCTCCTTATGATTTGTGGAAAGGTCGACCGCCTCCCTACAAATACTTAAAAGTGTGGGGGTGTTCGGCAAAAGTTGAAATTTATGTTCCTAAAAAGACTAAGATTTGACCAAAAATAGTAGATTGTGTGTTCATTGGTTATACTCAGAATAGTAGTGCATATTGGTTTCTGACTTAGAAATCAGAGATACCTAATATAAATGTGAACACTATTATAGAGTCAAGGAATGTTGTGATTTTTGAACATGTCTTTCTTTACAAGAAAGGACAGAAATTAAGTTCACAGAAAAGAACTTATGATTGTGTACAAAGTCAAGAGACTAATGACAATCAAACACAAGAGACTAGTAATGGCCTCGACCAACATGATTTAACTGATGATAAACCAAGACGAAGTAAGAGAGCGAGAACATCAAAATCCTTTGGTTCAGATTTTCTGACATACTTATTAGAAAATGAACCTCAAAGCTTAAGGTAGCAATGACAGGTCCTGAAACTCCTTTGTGGAAAGAGGCTGTTAATAATGAAATTGAATCCATTATGCAAAATCATACTTAGGAATTGGTGGATCTTCCACCAGGTTCTAAACCTCTTGAATATAAATGGATATTCAAAGGAAAATGAAAGCAGATGGTTCAATTGACAAGTATAAAGCAAGACTTGTAGTTAAAGGTTACAGACAAAAGGAAGGTCTGGACTATTTTGACACATATTCTCCCGTGACAAGAATAACATCCATTCCCATGCTTATTTCTATAGCAGCGTTGTTTAATTTAGAAATACATTAAATGGATGTTAAGACAGCTTTCTTAAACGGTGATCTAAATGAAGGATCTATATGGAGCAACCCGAAGGGTTTGTAGTGTCGGGGCAAGAAAAGAAAGTTTGTCGGCTTGTAAAATCTCTTTATGGATTAAAACAAGCACCTAAGCAATGGCATGAAAAATTTGATCATGCAATGCTTACTAATGGGTTTAAGATAAACGAATGTGACAAATGCGTCTATGTTAAAAACACTGACCAAGGATATGTCATAGTTTGTCTTTATGTGGATGACATGCTTATCATTGGAAGTAGTCAAAACATGATCAAATTAACTAAGCAAATACTTAACAAAAGATTTGATATGAAAGATATGGGGGTCGCAGATGTTATATTAGGAATGAAAATTACTAAAACATCTGACGGATATGCATTATCTCAATCATATTATATTGAGAAAATTCTTGGTAAATTTATCAAGGATGATATGAATTTAGCTAAAACACTTGTAGACGTCAATCTTTATTTATTAAAAAATAAAGGCGATGCGGTATCTCAGTTAAAATACTCTCAAATTATTGGAAGCCTAATGTACCTAATGAATTGTACTCGTCCTGATATAGTTTATGCTATCAGTAAATTGAGTAGGTACACTAGTAACCCCGGAGAAGACCATTGGAAGGCGATCATTCGGATTCTTAAATATATAAGATTTACCCGTGATCATGGTTTGAATTTTACTCGATATCCAGCAGTACTCGAAAGTTATTGTGATGCCAATTGGATATCAGATACTAAAGATTCAAAATCCACTAGTGGATATGTCTTTACTCTGGGAGGCGTTGTTGTTTCTTAGAAATCCACGAAACAAACATGCATCGCACGATCCACAATGGAATCCGAGTTCATTGCTTTAGACAAAGTAGAAGAAGAAGCAGAATGGCTTCGTCACTTCTTAGAAGACATTCCAATGTGGCCTAAACCTGTGCTAGCTATTTGCATTCATTGTGATAGTCAATCTGCAATAGGCAGGGCACAGAATCATATGTATAACGGTAAGTCGCGACATATTTGTCGTCGACATAATACCGTAAGGCAATTGTTGTCAAATGGAATAATCTCAATAGATTATATAAAATCTAAAGAGAATATTGCGGATCCGTTAACAAAAGGTTTGACAAAAGAACTAGTGTATAGTTCATCGAAGGGGATGTGATTAAAGCCTATTATATAAGAGTCGTCATAATGGTAACCCTACTTATATGACTGGAGATCCCAAGAACTAAGTTCAAATGGACAACTAAGTTACGTATGGCTCGCCAAAATCACCAAAGGATTAAAATTTCCTACCCATTCCTATGGTGAGAGTGATATCTGCAGCATGTGTTGTCTGTAGGGGTATAAGGATAAGCTTTGCTTTTAATGATTACTTATATCTTGATTGAGGCATAAAATCAAGACGAGTATAAGGAGATACTCACGATAAGAATCACCTATATAAGTGTCGAATTGGGGCTGGTTCTATGAGAATATAAGAGGCTAAATTCTCTAGAAACACTTATGAAAACCAAGAGCGTTCAAGGCCAAAATGAACACAACAGTGAGAACCGTGGGGGTGATTTTCCGACCACACTGCCCGCTTAGTAACCAGCTGGAGAGCACTGACAGAATAGATGGCACCTGACTGACCTGCAACAGAAATATAAGAATCCCGCGGTGGTTTCGACCACCCAGGGGCACTCCGACGATCAAGTCAGTATATCTCTCAAAGATAAATCAAGTACTAAACTCACAAGCTTGAGTATCAAAAGCATACCTTAGACCCATGGGGGTGCCTCTTTTTTATAGCCAATACAATCCTAGTCCCAATAGGAGCCTGGCCCTAATGGACTTAGGATTACTGCTAATCTGGGACTCCCAGTGGGATTAGGATAAACTCTCTAAGAGTCTTATTTTTACCCAAACTGAAGTCTTCTCCCAATCTAGGACTCTTGTCCATATCCAGGTTGAGTTCCCTCTTCATTCTAGGACTCTTGTCCTTTATTCGCTTATCTCGGATTCTGATATCTTCGGAGATAACCTCGGCCTTGCCGAGATGACCTCGGCACAACGACCAAGACACGTGGCACCTCGGCTGACACGTCGGCGTCACCTTGCCACGTGTTGGTACTCAGAAAATATATCCCCACAACTGCCCCCTAGGTTCTATTACCTCGGCATTCTGAGGTGATGGAACCTACACTGTTCGTTCATCTGTGCCCCTCTGTCCGAGATCAAACTTGCCGACCTCAAAGTTCTCTGGACTTTACTGTCCACTGGTGTCAAGAATCAAGTTTCATGCTTTCCAAGCTGCTTGAAATCGCACCTCCTAGCCGAGGTTCTGGTTCCATTAATTCGTAAACTTCAAGAGCTTTACAACTACTCCACTCACATTCTCTGGTGGGTTCCTGACTTCCAGTCATCTATTTGACTCCGGCGATCTTTATATTGGCGTTCATTTGGTAGGTTCATAAATTCTTACTTTTTATTAAGCTCAATCTTTCAAAACTCTTCTGATTTACTTTGAATCTGTTTATTTGCCATCTATGGCCTTCTGTTCCCGTCTGTCTTCAAGTTTTTGATTTCTTATTGCTAAAATGCCTGGAACTGTTCTTTGTTATATTCGCTTTCTGTTGCTAGCATCATGTCTGGTTCATTACTTTCTTGTTCTTCACATACTTACTTAGTGCCTGTGTACTTGGCTTTATTCTTTGAACTTTGTCATCTTCTTGACTTCTGTTTTTTCTCTTCTTGTTTTTCTTGTTGTATTTCCAGATTCTTGCCTTCGTTTCTGTTTTTCGCATAGTCTTAGAACCACATTCCTTCTTGAAATTGTTACCGAGATAGTGGTAGAGAAGCTCTTCCAGCTGATTGTCAATGCTGAACTACCGTCAACCGTTTGAAGTAGATTAGTCCGACGTTCTTGCCTTAGTCCCTAGTTCTTAGGGTCTTCATCTTTGTACTTTTGTTTTCTTTGCATATGTCACCTTTTTTGCTTCTGAAAAATGTCTGTTGTTGGCCGATGTTAACATCCCTTGCTCCTTGATTATCATTCCTTTTTCCACTGTATTTGATAGCCATGTCGGGTAATTGACTTCTCGGATTTCCCTGAGCTCCAGAAGTCTGTCTACTTCTTTCTCTACTACTTCGGCGTGCATCAACGTTGGCCCTCTTGCTCGTTGGATTACAAGTTTGGCCGACCTGTCGACGTTCAATTTGTGGCATGTGACCTCGGGGTCAATGCCAGGCATTTCATAAGGTGTCCAAGCAAATACTTCAATGTTTGCTCTTAAACAAGCTTCCAATTCTCTTTCTTCTTCTTCGGCTAAGCTTGAAAAGAAAGAAGAGTTCGTCATCCCCCTCCTGGACGAGGATTTTATTCAGTGCCTCTTCACTCTTCTCGGCTGGCTCCTTGCCGACATCATCTAGGACCTCTATGTCCTCGTTTTCAATCTCTGCCTTCTTTGGTTCTCGAATGCTGCAGGTGGATTTCATTGCTGCCATGGAGCAATTCTCCGCCTGCAGTTGATCCCCTCTGACTTCTTCAATCCCATGTTCTGTTGAGAACCACAGTAGTTGATGCAATGTTGAGGAAACTGCCCCCATTGTATGCAACCATGGCCTTCCCAAGATGATATTGTATGGCGAGGGCGTGTCAATCACCATGAATTCTGTCTTGATCTTCTTCTAACTGCTCTTCCATGATTCTATACTTAGAATATTTTGCATGTCTTTCATACTTTGCCTCCTTTGTGCGATCTTCTCGGGGTTACATACCTCGGGTATAATAGCTACAAAACTTTTACTTCGGCAAGATACTGACCTGCAAACTTTTCATAAATTCTAACAAGTGTGAAACATATACTACTCAATGTTAACTTTGCAAACTTTTTCTCAAGTTTCAACAAGTGTTTAAACGGTGATCTCGGTCTACCCTACTTGTAAATTGCTACAAATTTCAATAAGGATTAACATATATTGTAACAGGGATCAACAAGGATTAACATAACAAGTGTTAAACAATAAGCTATTTGTAAATTGCTACGAATTTCAACAAGTGTTTAAACAACATACTTAGCTTTTTCCTCAACCTGTAAATTGCTGCAAATTTTAACAGATGATCATATGTCGGCTTAACATTATCTTGTAAATTGCTACAAATTTCAACAAGTGTTAAGCATCTTCTTTGGTTTAACCAACCTGTAGATTGCTACAAGTGTTTAGCAATAACCTCGGCTTTGCTTCAACTCATAAATTGCTACAAATTTAAACAAGCGAAGAGAACCAGTAGTCTTGGCTTAACTTCAACTTGTAAATTGCTACAAATTTCAATAAGTGAAGATAAGGAACCATCTCAGCTTAATTTCAACTTGTAAATTGCTACAAATTTCAACAAATGAAGGTAAAGAACCATCTCAGCTTAACTTCAACTTGTGAATTGCTACAAATTTCAACAAGTGAAGATAAGGAACTATCTCAGCTTAACTTCAACTTATAAATTGCTACAAATTTCGACAAGTGAAGATAAGGAACCATCTCAGCTTAACTTCAACTTGTAAATTGCTACAAATTTCAACAAGTGAAGATAAGGAACCATCTCAGCTTAATTTCAACTAAGCATTATCTCGGCTTAACTTCGGTTAAGTATCGTCTCGGTTTCACTTCGGTTAAACATTATCTGGACTTAACTTCGGTTAAGCATCATCTCGGTTTAACTTCGGTTAAGAATCATCTCGGCTTAACTTCGGTTAAGCATCGTCTCGGTTTAACTTCGGTTAAACATCATCTGGGCTTAACTTCGGTTAAGCATTATTTCGGCTTAACTTCGGTTAAGTATCATCTCGGCTTAACCTCGGTTAAGCATTATATTGGTTTAACCAACTTGTAAATTGCTACAAATTTCAACAAGTGGTAAACGCATTCTTCTTCTCTCTGCCCCCGCAGTGTGAACTTAAAATCCACTTGGGTTCTCATCATACATGTAGCTTCGACCTTGTCGCCGAGGTTTAATTCAAGCCGAGGTTGTCGGTCTTGGTTTCTCTATTGATCTTACTTGGCTCCAACCTGAGTTTGATTTTCGGTCTCGCATCGGCAAGCCGTTTCTCTTTTCTTGTTCCGACGCCTTTGTTCCCGGCATGTCCTCCTTGGTCCTAGCATACTTCTTAATTCTGGCCAACTTTAGTCTGATCTTGTGTGTTTCCTTTTTATCTTCTGGGATCTGAGATCTGCTCATTGTGCTCTTCTCTTCTCGGACTCAGGTGCCGAGATCTTATCTTCTGGAATCTTGGATCTGCTCACTCAGGTTGAGCTCTTCTTTTCTCGGACCTACTCATCTAGGCCGAGATCATGTCTTCTGGGATCTGGGATCCGGGATTTGCTCACTCAGGTTGAGCTCTTCTATACTTGAATGTTATCTCCTTGGGAGTGCTCATGCTCCCTGTCTTTCATCACTTCTAGAAGGGTTTTCGTTCCTCCGCAGGTATCTATCCTTCCACACCTGGAGGTCATCTTCTTTGTAGTATCCGCTTCGATCTGTTGTCTTTGGTGCGTCACCTTCCTGGCTAGCGTCTTTCACTCCGTGACTCTGGTTACGAGTTTCTGTGTTGCGGTCGTCCCCTTCAATATCGAGATCGATAGGTCTCCCACTCCCAGTAGGAGCATTGTTTCTAATCTGATCCTTCTGTCCGTCATTGGCGATCTATTCTTCTTTCTTTCCCACAGACAGCGCCAAATTGTGGGGGTGATTTTCTAACCACACTGCCCGCTTAGTAACCAGCTGGAGAGCACTGACAGAATAGATGGCACCTGACTGACCTGCAACAGAAATATAAGAATCCCGCGGTGGTTTCGACCACCCGGGGGCACTCCGACGATCAAGTCAGTATATCTCTCAAAGATAAATCAAGTACTAAACTCACAAGCTTGAGTATCAAAAGCATACCTTAGACCCATAGGGGTGCCTCTCTTTTATAGCCAATACAATCCTAGTCCCAATAGGAGCCTGGCCCTAATGGACTTAGGATTACTGCTAATCTGGGACTCCCAGTGGGATTAGGATAAACTCTCTAAGAGTCTTATTTTTACCCAAATTGAAGTCTTCTCCCAATCTAGGACTCTTGTCCATATCCAGGTTGAGTTCCCTCTTCATTCTAGGACTCTTGTCCTTTATCCGCTTATCTCGGATTTCGATATCTTCGGAGATAACCTCGGCCTTGCCGAGATGACCTCGGCACAACGACCAAGACACGTGGCACCTCGGCTGACACGTCGGCGTCACCTTGCCACGTGTTGGTACTCAGAAAATATATCCCCACAAGAACCATGATGTGTTAGAAGATATTTTGTGTGAAATCTATTGTCTTGGCTTACACAAACGGTTGAACAATTCAAGGCATCACGTCCATTGGTTAGCTAGTAAGTCCGATAGGTTATCACTAGAGAAGGTTCAAGGTCGAAAACTACTTATCCTGATGCAAGATATTTTCGACTTATACTCTTTTGATCAAGTCTGCATATTGTTGTATTTCTGTTGTCATCAAATTCCATTCATGTGGGGGATTGTTGGAAATGGTTGGAAAATTCTGGGTAAAACCATAATTTTTTCCTAACTTTGGTCTATTATTTAGGTGGGACCCGAGTGTCAAAGTTGGCGGGTCAAAGTGGTAACGCATGTTATGCCGCGTTGTGATTCACGTGGTATATTTGGTTGCTCAAAACCATTACCGAGTGAATGGGAAATTGAAGCCAAAGTATGCTCCATGGAAATGGAGTTTTGGTAGAAAAATCCTTAAAGGTTTGAATAAGGCTTGTCCCACATTGATTTGGTGGAAAGTTTTGAATGGGTTTATAAGGCATGTGATTGGAACTTGGGGTGTGCCTCAACGGGTACCCAAGTGTTTTAGAGAGGGAGGTTATGGGCTAGACCCATTGGACCCAAAAATCACCACACGCGCGCGCGCCGCCTTCGTTGTCCGTCCGGTCGGGCTGGGCTGGGCCTGGGCTTGGGCGCGGGTGCGTAGTGTGTGGTTGGGTTGGGCTTGTTCGGCCCAATACCTATCTTTTTGGGCCAAAAATATTTGAATTTTATTTTATTTTTTGGTAAAATAAAATTCATAATTCAAATTAATTCCGGAAATAAACTGGTCCGGTTTACTGTACACCCAAACAGGGCCCTTCCCGTTTTTATCTGTTTGAATTATGAACCCAACAGATTCAAATCTGTTTAAATTCAAAACCAAACAGGTTTCATACCTGTTCAAACAGGTTTACACCTATTTAATTCAAAACCTGCAGCCACCAATCCATCTATAAATAGGACAGCCCTCATTTGGATTTTGTAACTCTAATTTTCGTCCGTTATAATTCTGCAAACATTTTCTTCATTTTGCTGCATTATTTTCTTATCAGAGAGAGTATAAACACTTAGTGTGTTCGTTAGGCAAACAATTTGTAGTCCTGCTATTGTTTGTAGTTAATCATTTCATCCTGGGAGATAGACGTCCTCATTCTAAAAGCACCGTGGAAAGGACGAATCTGTCTTAAGGACACAGTGTTAAACACTGGACTTGATCAGATATTTATTAGAAGAAATTAATCAAGTAAGTTGTTTAATTTATTATTCTGTTTTCTTTGTTTATTAAATCAGATTTTAATTTTGTTTTTGTAACAAAATAAAATCTGTTATTTATTTATTTATTTCTAGTTTGATTTTTGTAATCAAACAAATCCTCTCATGTCCTTTATTTCTTTATATTCTTGTTTTTTTAAATACAGTGAAAATTGTCCAACATATTATGTATCATAATTTTGTAGTAATTATTTATTTATTTATATAGCATTTCTTAAAGATATTTTATTAGGAAAATAACATACAAATGGAGTTTCATATAGAATAATGTAGCAGTGGTATTTAAAAAAAAAAAAAAAAAAAAAAAAAAAAAAAAAAAAAAAAAACTATGACTCACATTTGTGAGTATTTTCTCTTGGAAGTAAAGAATTTCAAATATTGCATTATTTTGTATGAAAATTAAACTACATATTTTATAGTTTTGGTTCATGTTCATACAAATTATACTACATAGTTATGTTCATACAAATTATAGTTATGGTTCATGTTGTTGGGCTTAAGCTGCTTATTTTAAGACACACTTCGAATGATTTGAACCGTTCTTTATTTAAGATTCATCAAGAATTGTATCTATTAAAGAAAATAATAAGTTGATCAAATATTAGTAGTTAGATGATTGAGTTACATTTGTGGTGAAAAAAAGGGTCTACTCTCAAAATGACATTTGTCGTTTAATTTTTATAACACAAATGTAATCCGAACATGTACCTATTAATATATGATCAATTTGATTTTTTATGTAAATTATTTTCTCCACGATTTTTATAAAATAAATGGTTAATTACAGAAATGAACCCCAAAAAAGGCCCACCAACTTAATAAAAAAACATGATTCGGTGGCATTTCACGGTGGGACGAAAACCATGGAGAAACTATAAAGGGTTAATTATACCAACACTCTCTTAACTATTAGTAAAACCTGTATATTTTGACCCATTCAACAATGAAAATGTATCACTTTCACCCTCCTTCCCTACCTCCAGAAGGGTGTATTTGTGTGGTTTTCAAAGTTAAGGAGTCAATATGTATAAATTTCTAAATGAAAATAAAGTAATATTCACTAATAATTGAAGGGATTTTGGTGCAATTAACCCAAATAAGAATTGAAGCATGCATCTTATGATTATTATTTTTTGTCAAAAATAGAATTTTAATGTGTTAATAAAGTTAAATTATAATTTAAAGAATTCAAATCCCAGATCTTCCACTCACCCTAATGCGTAGTTACATGCCATTCCGTCATAACGCCTCGGCTAGCATGTTATGATTCATGCCAGACAATAATATAAACTCTATAATTCCAACAAATATATATATATATATATATTAAATAATATTCTGACATTCCAATCCAATTTTTTATATATATGTTAGATGCCGTTTGGTATTGAATACTGGGAAATAGAATTCTTTCAGATTCGTTGTTGGTAATAATAACAAATGCAGAGATTTCTTTTTTGGATTTGTAACATATAAGATAATATTGTAAAGAAAATATCCAATAAATTGGAAATATTATTTTGAGAATGTTAAAAATTTCAAATGAATTATTAAATATTTTACACAATATTTAGTGGGATCTATTTTTTCATATTATTTTATTTTTGCTAATAAAAAAATAAAAATATTAATCAATATTTTTGAAGCGACATCACATTTTATTCTAAGAATATACCCTGCATTAATGTGATATGTGTTAATTAAAAATTACCAAATATATTTTCATATAAGTGACTCTCAAAGGAGTTGTCATTAACATTGTAAAATCAATCAAGTTACTCACGTTTAATTTATATTTGGTTTATTAAAAATTCATATATTATTGACTTGCTATGTAAATAAGTTAAGTTTAACATAATTTAAAACTTGTTAAGTTTTTAAATTATTTTTGAATAAGTTATTACTGGGCTCCATAAGCTTGTATTGCATTGTGAAAAATCAAGTTACTTGGACTCGGTTTGTTATTTTTCTATTAAACTCATTTGAAATATGTTTGAATAAATAAACAAAAATTGAATACATTTTAAAATTTATTAAGATAAATAAATCAAATTTAAATGTGGTCTTACGAAATGAGGTACCAAGTTCTCTATGAATTAAGCCACGTCAAGGTGCTACCGAAAGTTTGTCTGATTATTAATTTTAATACATTATAATTAGTTGAAATACATATAAATTAATTTGAACATTTAATAATAAAATAAAATAAAAAAATCATCAGAGATGATCATCTTTGACCTGTCGAATCTTTTCTTTTTGCCCTCACGTACTTTTGGTAAATCATTATTATTTAGAGAAAAAACAAAGAAAACATGGGCAAATTCAACTGCGAATCTACTTTTTGTAAACTTACTTTTTTAATTTTTCAAGAAAAAAACAAAGAAAACATGGCCGGCCAACTCAACCAATCGTGTCTTATATACTGAATACAAACGTGATAAAATTGTAATTATAGATGTATATATATTTTTGATAATTTTATTAATGAGAAAACAATTTATTGATCATTTGATATGGAAAGTATTTTTAAGAAAATAAATAAATGTGACAGCGTTCATATGAGATGGGGTATACATTTTATATAACATTAATGGTTTGCACACGGTGATATGTGTGCAACTCAAAAAAAAATAACATTATAAGATTAATAACAAAGAAATATATTCATGTAGTGTGTGTTGTTGAAATGATAAAAACATTAATCATTAAATTTTGGATCAGAATTCAAGACTAGTCCTGCTCTCTGTAACGGTAACCACCAAAGCAATGGAGGGATGTTTTTTGGCAATGGCATAAGTGCTTTTGCGTGGCCAATTTTGGAAACAAAAACAAAAAATTGCTACAAAGCTTCATCATTTAGTAGTAGGCTTTATACAATACGAGAAGGCGCACACACCTGGGAGGGGGAGAAAAAAAAATATGAAACACAAGCAACACGCCTTAAGTCACTTTGTTACGTTACTATTATGTAAGCTGCCTATTCACTGTTTAAGTTGACTTTAGGGTTCAAGGAAAAGCTAGGATTTTTTTTTTTTTTTTTTTTTACTATATGAAACACACACGGTGATCCACGTTTTTCGGTTTAATATAATATTGTTAGTTAAAAATTAGCTTTTTAATTTTTTTTGACTTTTTTTTTAAAAAAATGTATAAAAAATTAGAAAGATAATGTGATCAAAAAAATCAAAAAATTAGCTTTTAATCAGCTTGTCAAAATAGGCCTATTTTTGAATTATATGGTTATTATAAGTTGTATGATTGAAATGTCATTTATTTTAAGTGCTAATATATTTTAACATTGGGTTTCTTTTAAAATTTAGGATAAATTATCCTGGTAGTCTCTAAATTTTGCGTTTTGGTCCATACACTTTCAATTGGTGCAATTTTAATCTTTAATTTTAGATTTTTGTGTCAAATTGGTCCAATTGATAATGGTACTAGTATTTTTCATGAAAATAATTACTAAGTTGGTTGATATTAACTCAGTAAATTTGTAAAGTTTATATATTTGCTCTTAAAACACAACACATATTGTTCATATGTGCATTGTTCATAATAATTTTTAACAATTGTAATAAGTTGAATTAAATTTGGACAGAATAAAAAATATATTGAGTCAATTAAAATTACATAAACAAAATGATACAAAGGTAAAATATAAGAATTGTCCGTGTACTTTACCCAAAATTTATTTTTACAAAAAATTGATTTTGAGAAATAAAATTTTTATATAATTCAATTTCTATACAATTTTTTTACTTCTTTTTTTCGATAATCAGGCCTATTCATTTTTTCTAGAAAATGTGAATTTCATTTATTTTTTTCCACCTAAACCTATTCATTACAATTGAACTCAACATAAAAACGGTGGGTTGTTTTATAAATATATGTATACATATATTTTTCAACTTTTCTTTTTTTTTAGGAATGTAATTGGTCCGGTACGGTCGGTATTTAGATAAAAAATTACACCAAATTGATAATGTCAGTTTTATTATTTTGAACACCAATACAGACCATTTCTCCAATCAAATCGCAACGAACCAAACCGAACCGAATGAAAAGGTTTGGTTTGGTGCGGTACAGTTTAGGATTTTTCAAACTTGAGTCACTTTTAAATATAATCATTAATCTATATAAAAATATTAAATTAGTTATTTGTCTACTATTTCAAGCATATCTAATCCATTCATTTAATAATACTTTTCAATTCCTAAATTAACAAAAATAAAAACAAAAAAAAAAAGTTTAAAAATACTAAGGTTTCAAGAATAATGAATTAGAGTTAAGATTATATATAATAAGAGTTTACAAACTTAGGTTATAAAGATGAAAGGTTAATTAATTAAGGTTACTAATTTATAATACTTATTAATATCATTCTATTGTTAGATTATATATATATATATATATATGTGTGTGTTATGAATACAATATGTGTTGAAGCGGTTGTTTCGATTTAGATCAGTGTACAAGGTGTTTAAACCAATACCGAATCAAAAATAAAAAAAAAAATCAAATTTAAAAACTGCACAGACTGATTCTTGTTAAAAAATAGACCAAATAGAATTGATTTGGTCCGGTTCAATCGATTTGGTCGATTTTTTCAATTTTTCTTATGTCCCTACCTTTTTCCCTAAAGTCAACCTAAACAGTAAACATGTGACTTACACAAAGCCGTAACCGAATAGGGTGGCTTAAGGTGTGTCGCTTGTGTTTCATACGTGTATATATATATATATATATGTATATTTTATATATAAACAAAATTACAGCGCCCTCCCCCTTCCGTATACACTTACATGAGTGTGTTTGAATTCATCATTTCCACTATAAAAGAGATAATTACAATTACAAAAGAGTAATTTAAGAATAAAAAAAATTGTGACAATAGTGTTCATGCATACTTCATATAATAGTATAGATAATAATATAAATATATATATACATATATTTTTCAGCTTTTCTTTTTTTCCTAAAGTCAACCTAAACAGTAAACATGTGACTTAACAGTAACGGAACAGAGTAGCTTAAGGCGTGTCGCTTGCGTTTCATATGTATATATAGATATATATGTATATATATTTTATATATAAACAAAATTGACCATTTTGCTGTCATAGCGCCCTCATCCTTCCGTATATACTCACATGAGTGTGCTTGAATTCGGTAATTATAACTATTACAAAAGAGTAATTTAAGAATAAAAAAAAATTATAACAATAGTGCTCATGTATACTTTATACAATAGTATAGATAATAACATAAATATATATACACTATATTAACCAACTTATACAATGTAATTTATTGTTGACATCACAACTTGTTTTTATTTTTGCTATTCCATAAAGTCAAAATTGTCGAAAAGGGTTAGGAGTTTTCAAAGAAAATGCTGGTCCACAGAAGAAAAAAAACTGCTGGTCAAAAAGCACATGTTATAAACGATTTTTTTTTTTTTTTGGTAAAAATATTATATACTATTATTACCTAAGAGACTCCGAAAAAAAGTTAAAAAGAAGAGAGAGAGATCCGAAGATGTCAAAAACAATATTTGTTTACAAAAAAAGGTTAAAGTTACATGTAATGTAATCTTCTTTTATTAGCTCAAAATAGGAGACTTCACACTTTTCGTATATTATAAAGTTGTTACATATAATCTTCTTTTATTAGCTCAAAATAGAAGACTTCATACTTTTCATATATAATATAAAGAGTACTTATCAATTAGTTTAATTAATTAAATTTATTTATTTACAATTTTTTATTGATAAATTTATTATTATAAATTTATTTATAAAAATAAGAAAGACTTGTGAAATTCATTATGAATTTCATTTTAATGATCTGATTTATGTTTTTTTTTTTTTTTTTTTTTTTGTAAGTTTGATCTTCTGTTCCTTTTGAACCACATATTTCAAAGCTTGACGTGTACGGAATAGATCTTGGACGGTTCTACAGGCAGTTCTTCAAGTTATCCATTTTAGAGTACAAGATAAACATTAACGTCTATGTTTTTTTTGAAAAATATATTTTTATATTTACCTGTATTTGATATAATAAAAAATAAAAACTTTAAAATAAACATTTTTCGTGATCAACATAAAACAAATTTATTTAGGTGAAAAATGTTTGAGCAGAAGACTTGTAATATGTTAGCAATTTTTTTTTTGTTTTTAAAATAATATCTTTGAGGACATATCACATATCTTGTATAGGATCATATTAGGATTGGGCTGGTTGCTGTGCAGGTTGCACAGCAGCCACTGTTGTACAGTTAAATGGATCAATTTTGAGATATTTTTGTAAATACAAATGTGAGTAAATAAATGAAAAAACGATATTCGATTAACTTGATTTTTTACAAATATATTCATATATTTTAAAATATGAATGATTCAGATTATCAAGAATGACTTCTATGTATCCTACATAAGAGCCTCCCCAAATCCGATCAGGATCATTCTTAAAGTTGCCCACGGATTAGGTGACGATTGTTCTTATAAATAGTATTATTGAAGGAAAACAAGGCCCTTTTGGTGCAGCATAGCAAGGGTTCTTGTGAATTTAATTAATTTTTTTTCTCTTCAAATTTGGGAGTTTATGTCTTATTTTTAGTGCAACATATTGTTTGTGGTTACACTTGAAAGTAGTTTAAATAAATTAAGATAAAAATAAAGCAGTGGCGATACAAACCCCCTCCAAAACCGACCCCCTCTGAGGTGGCACCTGCTGAAGTCATGTGAAGAAGAATTGCACAATGAAGAAGTTGTGATACACGCAACTGAAAGATAAAAAAAATATAGGCTGAAAACAAAGACAAAAAAAAAAAAAAAGCGGGAAGCTACACAACGTCGACCCTGATATTTCCTTCTTCCCCACCCCTGTCCGTCTTCCCTCTTCCATCGTGCGTCCGCCATAGCTCTCCGGCCATAACTCTGTGTATCTCGCTCTACGGATCTTTGATCGCATTCCGATAGCATTTTGTCAGGTAATGTTACTCGAAAACCCCTCATTCTCCCTTTCTCTCTCTCTATCTACATATATTGATCAATCTCTGTGAAATGTCTGTATATAATCTTATAAATAATGATGGTTTATTTCAACAATAACACATTGGGGATCGAAATCATTTGTATGTGAAAAGGAGAAGGTGAAATACTTATTAAGAAATACAGACATTTCAACTAAACAGATGAGTGGAAAAGAGGAGTTGTGATGTTAATGTGCAATTTGTAATGTATTTGGCTCGTATTTGGGGCTCTAATATAACATTAAATGTGTTTAGAATTGCTTTGTTTTTCGCTAATTATTTCTTTGCAGGTTATTGGCAAATAAATGACTGTACATTATTGGCCCGTTTGTTTTGGGAGATAGAATGGAGGGGATTGATAGTGAGGGGATTGTTAGTGAGGGGATTGATAGTGAGGGGATTAATAGTGAGGGGATTAATAGTGAGGGGATTGATAGTGAGGGGATTAATAATGAGGAATTGTTAAATTATTTTTATATAAAATAATAAAACAAATAAAAAAATATAAAAAATTAAACATTATATTTTAAAAAAAATTCCCAATATATAAAAAATAAAAAAATTTCTAATCCCCTCACTATTTTCTAATACCATCTCTACCTCCTCCTTACCAATCCCCCTTCCAAGGGTATTAGCAATACCAAGGGACTAATAGTCCCAACCCTTTCTCTGCAAACAAACAGGGACTTTAGTAATACCTTGGTATTACTAGTCCCAATACCCTCCCTATAGCCCAAAACAAACGGGGCCTATAAGTATGACTTTGCTTCTGTGAATATTTAGTTTCTTTTGGTGTTTATGGTTTCACTTTCTAATCCCAGTGCTTGAAAATCATAATTTTCACTTGGTTAATTTAGCCCTATTAGTCAAATGGCTCAAGAACAGTAAATGAGCTATAGTAGACGAAATCTTCTTTTATCATTAGCTTTTTGAATAATCTTCTATATGGTTAATTTAGCCATATAATCTTATAAATAATGATGGTTCATTTCAACAATAACATACAAATGTTGAAATGTCTGTATTTCTTATTAGTTTCATTGAAATTCATTGGGGATCGAAACAAAGGCCACTATTAGTTTCATGGTTTAAATTCATTGTGGTGAGATTGAAATTATTATTAGCTAAAATAATCTTATAGCTCATAGAGTTATTATCAGCTAAAATAATCTTATAGCTCATAGCTCATAGACTGAAATTATTATCAGCTAAAATTATTAGTTTCATAACAGTTTCAAAGTTTCCAATCATCTTATAAAATAATTATTCTAAAATCATTCTATTTGAATTTCATTTTTGATTCTCATAGAATGGAGGTTGATTCAAATGATGGTGACAATCCTTCAGTAAATAAGGTTGAACAAGTTAAAGAACCTAAGAAGGGTATGTGTTTTAGCTCAAGGGAAGAAGTGTACACATTTTATGTCGCATATGCTAAGATATGCTAAGCATGTTGGCTTTTCTATAGCTCATAGAGCATAACATTTTAGAGATGATGGCCAATTAAAAAACTTTGTAATTGAATGTTCTCGAGCGGGGGAGAGAAAAAAGAAATCAGAAGTGAACCCTTTTAAGCCATCTTTGTCCACAAAAATTGGTTGCAAAGTAAGGGTATGAGGTACTCTACAAAAGAATGGGACATATATGTTAACCACAGTTAACCTTGAGCATAATCATGATTTGATTCCCACTAACTCTCGTCATTTTGCAATGAATAAGAAAATTCGTACTCCTGTGACAAAAAGATTAGAAATCAATGATCAAACAGGGATTGGGGTGTCTAGGAACTATCATTCAATGGTTGTTAAAGCAGGGGGATACGAGTCATTGACATTTGATGAGCGAGATGCAATGAATTACATTAATAGAGCTAGAAGATTAAGACTTGGTGAAGGTGATGCCAAAACACTTCAAAGTTATTTTATGAGGATGCAAGCACATAGTGAGAAATTCTTTTATGTGATTGATGTTGATGAGGAGTTTCGCATTAGAAACTTGTTTTGGGCTGATGCAAGGAGTCGGGCTATGTATGAATCATTTGGATATGTTGTTTCATTTGACATTACTTATCTAACGAACAAATATGACATGCCATTTGCTCCATTTGTAGGAGTCAATCACCATGGACAGTCTATTTTGCTTGGTTGTGGATTGTTATCTAGTGAAGACATCGACACATTTGTTTGGCTATTCAAGTCATGATTAAGTTGCAGTCAAATAATCCTCCAAAAGCTATCATAACTGATCAGTGCAGAGCTATGCAAAATGGTATAGAAATTGTCTTTCCACAGGCCCGGCATCGATGGTGCTTATGGCATGTAATGAAGAAAATACCGGAGAACTTGAAAGGATATGCTCAGTATGAACCCATAAAGTTGGCTATGCAAAATGCAGTTTATGATTGTTTGACAAGAGATGAATTTGAGGAAAAATAGGAAGAGATGCTTACTAAATTCAATCTTTATGATAATGAGTGGTTGGGGGTACTATATCATGAGCGGCATCGATGGATTCCTGTATATGTTAAAGACATTTTTTGGGCTGGCATGTCAACAACACAACGAAGTGAAAGCATGAATGCATTTTTTGATGGATATGTCAACCCGAAGACTACATTAAAACAATTTGTTGAGTAATATGACAATTCAATGAGAAGTAAGGTAGAGAAAGAGAAGAAATCAGACTTCAAGTCTCGACACAAATTGTTTGATTGTCTAACTATATATGACTTTGAGAAGCAATTTCAGCAAGCCTACACCAATACGAAATTCAAAGAAGTTCAAGGAGAGTTGAAGAGATTAGTGTGTTGTTCCTTGATTGTCAAAGAGGATGAAGCAATTTATACAGATAATGTCCAATAAACGATGGTAGTTTGTGACAAGATGAAGCATGTGGACTTTGTTGTGTATTTTAATTCAATTGAATGTGAAGTTCAATGTATGTGTCGGTTGTTTCAGTTTAGAGGCATTATGTGTGCTCACTCACTCGCGGTGCTTGTGACAAGGTGCATAAATGAGGTGCAAGTAAGTACATTTTGCCACGTTAGAGGAAAGATTTGGTTCGAGAGTACACATGCATCAAAACCACGTACACTGGCTTTGGGGATGATTTCAACACAAGTTGCTATGAGAGGATGAACAAGAAATTGATTGCCATTGTACAACTTGCTGGTAATTCGGAAGGGAAAATTAAAATTATAGACCTTGGGTTGGATGAAATGAAGGATAGAGTCATGCACGATGAATCGGGTGATGGGAGTAATTTACCACCTCTGCTAATAGGATATCATCTTTTAGAAAAAGTCCGATTGCCACCGATTGTACATCGGGTGCTAGTACGAGGAAGGTGGTTAGTCCTTTGGTTGTTTGGCGAAGAGGCCGTCCAGTTACGAAACGAAAGGTTGCCAAAGTAGATCAAATAGTGAATCGGTTCAAGGCAACGGCAGAAAAACAAACAAAAGCAAAGGTAAATTGTATATTGAATTGAACTTGTATATTGAATTGAACTTGTTTTTAATTTTTTTAACAAACTCTTTTCAAGGACATTTTTACAAACTCTTGAACCAATATAGGCTGCTAAGGTGCTTTAATTTGAAGCTCAAGTTCAAGCTCAAGCTTAAGCTCAAGCTCAAGCTTATACATCATATTATCCTTATATAGTTGGCATGCAAAATAGTGTGTATGCACCGGTATGTGTTCATAAGACGACTTTACATCAATTTTTTGTTTTCATTTACAAATATTTTGTAACATGTACTTTTTTACTTCAATTATGACAGGTCGTAAATGCTATTGGAGGCACATCTCTTATCCCATCGGACTTTGTAAGCAGCACACCGAGAAGTTTGATGAGTGCTCCAACTCAAATGTTTGGGTCTGGATCTCTAACCCCATCGGGTTCTAATGCATGCACAGCGGGAATGAATGATGGACATTGCATAGCGGGAATGAATGATGGACATTGTACAAATGTTTGACTAGTTTATTGAACATTGACATTTTGTTTTAGAGATTGAAACTTATTATGTTAAGTCCCATGTTAGATGTGTAACACATGTTGTGTATGAATTTGCAAGATTGGTTATTATTAAGTCCCACTTTATTGGTTATGCAAGATTGGTCTTTGAGTTCATGGCTTATTTGGACAATCTGTCTTTCAACATTTTGAGTTCACAGTTGATGGTTTAAAAAAATCTGTTTCAGTTTGCTATTTTGACGGTGTTTGAGCATTTTGATAGTGTTTGAGCATGATTTTTTTAGAGTTCATACAAAATCTCTCTTGACAGTTCATGGTTTAAGAAATCTGTGAAAAAATCTATTTTTTAGTTTGCTATTTTGACAGTATTTAAAAAAAAATCTGATTTTTTCAGTTCATGGTTCAAACTACCAAACTGTCTTTAAAAATCTGTCTTTGAAATTCTGAAAATCTGTTTTTTAGTTTTCTATTTTGACAGTATTTGAGCCAAAATCTGATTTTTTCAGTTCATGGTTCACATCCTCTAAAAGCCAATTATGATTTCAGTTTTCAAGTTCATGGTTTGACATAGATCTGTATAACTGATTTCAGTTATGATTTCAGTTATGAAAAAATAGTAAACCATCTGACATAGTTTGAAATTATGGTTTCAGATGGTTTACTAGTTTTTCAAACCATATTTTTTCAAACCATGATTTCAGTTTCAAACCATCTACAAGTAAACTATCTGACATAGTAAACCACACATAGTAGATCATGGTTTGACATTTTGATTTCAGTTATGATTTCAGAATAACTGAGCCAAAATCACTATTCCAGTTTTCTATTTTGTAGGAGCCAAAAATCAGTTCATGTTTGGCTATTCAAGTCCTTACATTGGGAAGGGATTCACATCCTTACATGCTCAAATCTGTAAAAAAATTTGTAAAAAAACCTGTCTATAAAAAAATCTGTCATGGTTCATGCTCAAGTCTGTAAAAAATCTGTCTGTAAAAGAATCTGACATGGTTCATGCACAAACTATGTCAAACTGGTTCATGGTTCAGTTCATGGTTCATGCTCAATAATTCAACAATAACAATTCAACAATAACACGGTTCATGTTGGTTCATTTTCAACAATAACTCATCAAAGCTTCAACAATTCAACACTAACACATCATTCCATGTTGGTTCATTTCCATTCCATGCACCAAAATCATCTGTATGTGAAAATCATCAAGGCTACAACAATTCAACAATAACACATCTTCATTCTACAACAATTCCATAATAACACATCTTCATTCCACATCTTCATTCAACAATTCAACAATTCAACAATTCATTTCCATTCCACTCAAAAATAACAAACTGTTTCTTACTAATACATATTCCATTCCACAACAAAACATAGTTCAATCTACTTCTACTTCTACTTCTACTTTTACTTCTAACTAACATTACATCTTCATGAGTGATAAGACACCAATTACAAGCAACACAAACATCAGAAATTCTATTTTTTGCATCTTTGCACTCTGAATTCGATGTTGTTCCGTCATAGATCTTTATTGTTCGGTCATAGCTTGAAGTTGTTCCATCATAGATCTTAGCAGTTCTCTTCTACTTGTCTTGGAATTTCATGATCCCCACATTGTGAATTCATAGGCACACACCATCCAGTGAAAGTACCACAACCATTACAAGAGTAGAATAACTTTTTTTTGTTTCGATCGGTCTCAGAAATTCGAATCGTGGCCTTTTTATTACATGTAGGACAATTTTTGTTCAAGTACGTCAACTGATCTGAGCTACTACCGTTGACAGTTGAACTTGACATCTGCAATAACAAGTTATCCTCATTAAACTAGTGAATAAAGATTATTTCAGCTCATGATGTATAGTGAGTAAAGACTGCATTTAAGAGGGACATTCACCACTTTTTCAATCTTCCTTCCTATGTCAAAAGGCCATGCTCAATTCCCATACTCAATTCTATGTTTAGTCTCATAATTATTCTACATTCAAGTTGACAATAAGTTCAGTGAATATGCACTAATCAGTTATGTATAAGTTCAGTGAATATACACTAATCAGTCTAATCAGTTTCAATCTTCCTATGGCTATGCTATTGAGTTTAATCAGTTTAATTAGTTTATCAGAATATGCACTAATCAGTCTAATCAGTTTATCATGTATAGCCAAACTATTGAGAAATCAGATTCTATATAATTGAGTTTTCAATCTTCCTATGGCTATGCCTATGGCTTTGCATCTCAGCAGTTATGTATCTCAATGATACATAATTGAGATTTAAATTGAGCTACATAATTGTGATTTATCATGTATAGCCAAACTATTGACAAAAATCAGATTTTATCATGGCTATGCCTATCAAATTATACATGTAAAATTGCATCTCAGATTATGTAAAATTGAATTGCATCTCAGATTATTATTATTGTTGAAATAAACCATCATTATTTATAAGATTATATACAGACATTTCACAGAGATTGATCAATGTATGTAGATAGAGAGAGAGAGGGAGAATGAGGGGTTTTCGAGTAACATTACCTGACAAAATGCTATCGGAATGCGATTGAAGATCCGTAGAGCGAGATACAGAGAGTTATGGCCGAAGAGCTATGGCCGTCGACGGAGGAGAGCTATGGCGGACGCACGATGGAAGAGGGAAGAGGGAAGACGGACAGGGGTGGGGAAGAAGGAAATATCAGGGTCGACGTTGTGTAACTTCCCGCTTTTTTTTTTGTCTTTGTTTTCAGCCTATATTTTTTTTGTCTTTCAGTTGCGTGTATCACACCTTCTTCATTGTGCAATTCTTCTTCACATGACTTCAACAGGTGCCACCTCAGAGGGGGTTGTGGGGGTCGATTTTGAAGGGGGTCTGTATTGGCACTGGCTACCAAAAATGTTTCTAACCCTCTCAAAAACAAACCCCCACGACCCCCTCTGAGTTGGACAGGCACGTGATAGGTCACGTGATATATAGGGGCCACGCACCTCCTCTTTCAGAATTCAAAATGGAAAATATAGCTCTATGACAATGAGAGACGAGAGGCAGACGACTCCTCAACTCGACGGACAGTTCTCTTTCACTCGACGAATAGCTCCTCAACTCCCAACTCCGATGGCCAACTCTCTCAGCTCCTTCCTTTCACTCCGATGTCCTTAACTCCGACGCCCGACGCCCGACTCTCGACTCTCGACTCCTTCTCTCCCTCTCTTTCCATCTCATTCGATGGACGGACTCCTCCCATTCACGCCGACGACAGGTCCTTCTGACGCCCTACTCTGTCCTCCCGAGTCCTGACTCCCTCTATTTCCATCCCATTGACAACGAGGTAATCTGGTGTATATATATATATATCTATTTGCTGATTTGTCAATAGTTTCGCTATACATGATAAATCACAATTTGTAGCTCAATTTTAAATCTCAATTGTGTATCATTGAGATACATAACTACTGAGATGCAAAGCTATAGGCATAGCCATAGGAAGATTGAAAACTCAATTATGTAGAATCTGATTTCTCAATAGTTTGGCTATACATGATAAACTGATTAGACTGATTAGTGCATATTCTGATAAACTGATTAAACTGATTAAACTCAATAGCATAGCCATAGGAAGATTGAAACTGATTAGACTGATTAGTGCATATTCACTGAACTTATACATAACTGATTAGTGCATATTCACTGAACTTATTGTCAACTTGAATGTAGAATAATTATGAGACTAAACATGGAATTGAGTATGGGAATTGAGCATGGCCTTTTGACATAGGAAGGAAGATTGAAAAAGTGGTGAATGTCCCTCTTAAATGCAGTCTTTACTCCCTATATATCATGAGCTGAAAAAATCTTTATTCACTAGTTTAATGAGGACAACTTGTTATTGCAGATGTCAAGTTCAATTATCAACGGTAGTAGCTCAGATCGGTTGACGTACTTGAACAAAAATTGTCCTACATGTAATAAAAAGGCCACGATTCGAATTTCTGAGACCGATCGAAACAAAAACAAGTTATTCTACTCTTATAATGGTTGTGGTACTTTCACTGGATGATGTGTGCCTATGAATTCACAATGTGGAGATCATGAAATTCCAAGACAAGTAGAAAGAGAACTGCTAAGATCTATGACGGAACAACTTCGAGCTATGACCGAACAACAAAGATCTATGACGGAACAACTTTGAATTCAGAGTGCAAAGACGCAAAAAATAGAATTTCTGATGCTTGTGTTGATTGTAATTGGTGTCTTATTACTTTTGAAGATGTAATGTTAGTTAGAAGTAGAAGTAGAAGTAGAAGTAGATTGAACTATATTTTGTTGTGGAATGGAATATGTATTAGTAAGAAACAGTTTGTTATTTTTTAGTGGAATGGAAATGAATTGTTGAATTGTTGAATTGTTATTGTTGAATGAAGATGTGGAATGAAGATGTGTTATTGTGGAATTGTTGTAGAATAAAGATGTGTTATTGTTGAATTGTTGAAGCCTTGATGATTTTCACATACAGATGATTTTGGTGCATGGAATGGAAATGAACCAACATGGAATGATGTGTTATTGTTGAATTGTTGAAGCCTTGATGAGTTATTGTTGAAAATGAACCAACATGAACTGTGTTATTGTTGAATTGTTATTGTTGAATTATTGAGCATGAACCATGAACTGAACCATGAACTGGTTTGACACAGTTTGTGCATGAACCATGTCAGATTTTCTTACAGACAGATTTTTTACAGATTTGAGCATGAACCATCACAGTTTGAGCATGAACCAGTTTTTTACAAATTTTTTATAGACAAATTTTTTGCAGATTTGAGCATGAACCATGACAGTTTGAGCATGAATTATGACAGATTTTTTTACAAACAGGTTTTTTTACATATTTGAGCATGTAAGGATGTGAATCCCTTCCCAATGTAAGGACTTAAATAGCCAAACATGAACTAATTTTTGGCTCCTACAAAATAGAAAACTGGCATACAGATTTTGGCTCAGTTATTTTGAAATCATAACTGAAATCAAAATGTCAAACCATGATCTACTATGTGTGGTTTACTATGTCAGATGGTTTACTTGCAGATGGTTTGAAACTGAAATCATGGTTTGAAAAAATAGTAAACCATCTGAAACCATAATTTCAAACTATGTCAGATGGTTTACTATTTTTTCACAACTGAAATCAGTTATACAGATCTATGTCAAACCATGAACTTGAAAACTGAAATCATAACTGGCTTTTGGAGGATGTGAACCTTGAACTGAAAAAATCAGATTTTGGCTCAAATATTGTCAAAATAGAAAACTAAAAAACAGATTTTCAATTTTTCAAAGACAGATTTTTAAAGACAGTTTGGCAGTGTGAACCATAAACTAAAAAAATCAGATTTTTTTAAAATACTGTCAAAATAGCAAACTAAAAAACAGATTTTTTTACAGGTTTCTTAAACCATGAACTGTCAAGAGAGATTTTGCATGAACTCTCAAAAAATCATACTCAAACACTATCAAAATAGCAAATTGAAACAGATTTTTTTACAGATTTTTTTAAACCATCAACTGTGAACTCAAAATGCTAAAAGACAGATTGTCAAAATAAACTTTGAACTCAAAGACCAATCTTGCATAACCAATAAAGTGGGACTTAATAATAACCAATCTTGCAAATTCATACACAACATGTGTTACACATCTAACATGGGACTTAACATAATAAGTTTCAATCTCAAAAACAAAATGTCAATGTTCAATAAACTAGTCAAACATTTCTACAATGTCCATCATTCATTCCCGCTGTGCATGCATTAGAACCCGATGGGGTTAGAGATCCAGGCCCAAACATTTGAGTTGGAGCACTTATCAAACTTCTCGGTGTGCCGCTTACAAAGTCCGATGGGATAAGAGATGTGCCTCCAATAGCATTTACGACCTGTCATAATTGAAGTAAAAAAGTACATGTTACAAAATATTTGTAAATGAAAACAAAAAATTGATGTAAAGTCATCTTATGAACACATACCGGTGCATACACACTATTTTGCATGCCAACCATATAAGGATAATATGATGTATAAGCTTGAGCTTGAGCTTGAACTTGAACTTGAGCTTGAGCTTGAGCTTTAAATTGAAGCACCTTAGCAGCCTATATTGGTTCAAGAGTTTGTAAAAATGTACTTGAAAAGAGTTTGTTAAAAAAATTAAAAACAAGTTCAATTCAATATACAAGTTCAATTCAATATACAATTTACCGTTGCTTTTGTTTATTTTTTTGCCGTTGCCTTGAACCGATTCACTATTTGATCTACTTTGGCAACCTTTCGTTTTGTAACTGGACGACCTCTTCGCCGAACAACCAAAGGACTAACCACCTTCCTCGTACTAGCACCCGATGTACAACCGGGGGCAATCGAACTTTTTCTAGAAGATGGTATCCTATTAGTAGAAAGCAGTAAATTACTCCCATTACCCGATTCATCGTGCATGACTCTATCCTTTATTTCATCCAACCCAAGGTCTATTATTTTAATTTTCCGCTCCGAATTACCAGCAAGTTGTACAATGGCGATCAATTTCTTGTTCATTCTCTCGTAGTAACTTGTATTGAAATCATCCCCAAAGCCAGTGTATGTGGTTTTGATGCATGTGTACTCTCGAACCAAATCTTTCCTCCAACGCGGCAAAATGTACTTATTTGGCACCTCATTTATGCACCTTCTCACAAGCACCGCGAGTGAGTGAGCACACATAATGCCTCTAAACTGAAACAATCGACACATACATTGAACTTCATATTCAATTGAATTAAAATACACAACAAAGTCCACATGCTTCATTTTGTCACAAACTACCATCGTTGCTTGGACATTATATGTACAAATTGCTCCATCCTCTTTGACAATCAAGGCCTGACAGTACACTAATCTTTTCAACTCTCCTTGAACTTCTTTGAATTTTGCATTGGTGTAGGCTTGCTAAAATTGCTTCTCAAAGCCATATGTAGTTAGACAATCAAACAATTTGTGTCGAGACTTGAAGTCTGATTTCTTCTCTTTCTTCTCTTTCTCTACCTTACTTCTCAACGCATTGTCATATTGTTCAACAAATTGTTTTAATGTAGTCTTCGGGTTGACATATCCATCAAAAGATACATTCATGCTTCCACTTCGTTGTGTTGTTGACATCCCAGCCCAAAAAATGTCTTTAACATATACAGGAACCCATCAATGCCGCTCAAGATATAGTACCCCCAACCACTCATTATCATAAAGATTGAATTTAGTAAGCATCTCTTCCCATTTTTCCTTAAATTTATCTCTTGTCAAACAATCATAAACTGCATTTTGTATAGCCAACTTTATGGGTTCATACTGAGCATATCCTTTGAACTTCTCCAGTATTTTCTTCATTACATGCCATAAGCACCATCGATACCGGGCCAGTGGAAAGACAATTTCTATACCATTTTGCATAGCTCTGCACTGATCAGTTATGATAGCTTTTGGAGGATTATTTGGCATGCAACTTAACCACGACTCGAATAGCCAAACAAATGTGTCGGTGTCTTCACTGGATAACAATTCACAACCAAGCAAAATAGATTGTCCATGGTGATTGACTCCTACAAATGGAGCAAATGGCATGTCATATTTGTTCGTCAGATAAGTTGTCTCAAATGAAACAACATCTCCAAATGATTCATACATAGCCTGACTCCTTGCATAAGCTCAAAACAAGTTTCTAATGCGAAACTCCTCATCAACATCAATCACATAAAAGAATTTCTCACTATGTGCTTGCATCCTCATAAAATAACTTTGAAGTGATTCGACATCACCTTCACCAACCCTTAATCTTCTAGCTCTATTAATGTAATTCCTTGCATCGCGCTCATCAAATGTCAATAACTCGTATCCCCCTGCTTCAACAACCATTGAATGATAGTTCCTAGACACCCCAATCCCTGCTTGATCATTGATTTCTAATCTTCTCTTCACAGGAGTACGAATTTTCTTATTCATTACAAAATGACGAGAGTCAGTGGGAATCAAATCATGATTATGCTCAAGGTTAACTGTGGTTAACATATGTGTCCCATTCTTTTGTAGAGTACCTCATACCTTTGCTTTGCAACCAATTTTTATGGACAAAGATGGCTTCAAAGGGTTCACTTCTGATTTCTTTTTTCTTTCCCCCGCTCGAGAACATTCAATTGCAAAGTTTTTTAATTGGCCATCATCTCCAAAATGTTGCGCTCTATGAGCTATAGAAAAGCCAACATGCTTAGCATATGCGACATAAAATGTGTACACTTCTTCCCTTGAGCTAAAACACATACCTTTCTTAGGTTCTTCAAGTTGTTCAACCTCATTTACTGAAGGATTGTCAACATCATTTGAATCAATCTCCATTTTATGAGAATCAAAAATGAAATTCAAATAGAATGATTTTAGAATAATTATTTTATAAGATGATTGGAAACTTTGAAACTGTTATGAAACTAATAATTTTAGTTGATAATAATTTCAGTCTATGAGCTATGAGCTATAAGATTATTTTAGCTGATAATAACTTTATGAGCTATAAGATTATTTTAGCTGATAATAACTTTATGAGCTATAAGATTATTTTAGCTGATAATAATTTCAGTCTCGCCACAATGAATTTAAACCATGAAACTAATAGTGGCCTTTGTTTCGATCCCCAATGAATTTCAATGAAACTAATAAGAAATACAAACATTTCAACATCTGTATGTTATTGTTGAAATGAACCATCATTATTTATAAGATTATATGGCTAAATTAACCATATAGAAGATTATTCAAAAAGCTAATGGTAAAAGAAGATTTCGTCTACTATAGCTCATTTACTGTTCTTGAGCCATTTGACTAATATGGCTAAATTAACCAAGTGAAAATTATGATTTTCAAGCACTGGGATTAGAAGGTGAAACCATTAACACCAAAAGAAACTGAATATTCACAGAAGCAAAGTCATGCTTATAATGTACAGGCATTTATTTGCCAATAACCTACAAATAAATAATTAGCCAAAAACAAAGCAATTCTAAACACATTTAATATTATATTAGAGCCCCAAATACGAGCCAAATGCATTACAAATTGCACATTAACATCACAACTCCTCTTTTCCACTCTTCTGTTTAGTTGAAATGTCTGTATTTCTTAATGAGTATTTCAACTTCTCCTTTTCACATACAGGTGATTTCGATCCCCAATGTGTTATTGTTGAAATAAACCATCATTTTTTATAAGATTATATACAGACATTTCACAGAGGATTGATCAATGTATGTAGATAGATAGAGAGAGAGAGAGAGAGAGAGAGAGAGAGAGGGAGAATGATGGGTTTTCGAGTAACATTACCTGACAAAATGCTATCGGAATGCGATCAAAGATCCATAGAGCGAGATACAGAAAGTTATGGCTGGAGAGCTATGGCCGTCGACGGAGGAGAGCTATGGTGGACGTACGATGGAAGAGGGAAGAGGGAAGACGAACAGGGGTGGGGAAGAAGGAAATATCAGGGTCGACGTTGTGTAGCTTCCCGCTTTTTTTTTTTGTCTTTGTTTTCAGCCTATATTTTTTTTGTCTTTCAGTTGCGTGTATCACACCTTCTTCATTGTGCAATTCTTCTTCACATGACTTCAACAGGTGCCACCTTAGAGGGGGTCGTGGGGGTCGGTTTTGGAGGGGGTCTGTATCGCCACTGTAATTTTTAATATTAAAAATTATAAAAACACCAAGGGTATTTATAAAATTTTATAAAGTTAATTCCATCATTGAATAACAAAACAAATAAGAATTAGTAGTTGTCTAACCAACACAATTTTTCTTAGTTCACTCATTAATAATCCTCACACTAACAATTTTCTTACTAACAATCTCATCCAATTTAATTATGAAAACAAACGATCCCTAATATGGATGGCGCATGTTGGGCTAGGTTAATAAAGAAATATTATTTTACAACAATAATTAAATATTTATCTTTACTTCATTTGTTCACTAGCAGTTAACTTATGCCATATGCGAAATAAGAGATTTTTTTAAAAAAAAATTATACTTGATAAATTATAGTTAAATTATTTATGTTTGTATTTATATATACATAGATATAAAATTATTTTTAAAAAATATGTTACAAGGTTTGCAATGCAAGTGAATAATATCAAAGCAGCTAATGATTAAAATTCATTTCAGGTATGGACCTCACTATACAAAAATTAGATCCAACTAACATATTATTTTTCTAATTAAATTTCTAGTAAAAAAAATTGGATTCGTAGACTTTTCCCAATAATTTTAGTCATTTTGTACTATATACAAAACTTTTTCATTATTTGCAAATAGTAATTGTGCCACACATTATTACATCCATGCATTTAAGAAATGCCAAAAATGATGTAGAGAGTGTATGGGCAGTGTAAAGTAGGTGCACCCAAGTTTAGGAAATTGGTAATTTGCATGCCAACACATCATGGAGGCCCTAATTGTACAAAGTTGTTGCAATAAATCTGGTACAGAAATTAATAAGAATCAATCAATTAAAGTAGTTTTGACTAGGCATAGGCCTCATTTGTCATGTACAAGTTAACTTATATGATTATATAAAGGGAGATATATAGATCAGTGGTATTTTGAATTTTTTATTTTATTTTATTTTTATAAATGCATAAAAAAGTTTAAGATTTTAATTATTAATATTTATAAAGTCACTATTGATTTGTAATAAAATTTTAAAAATATCACTGATGTGATATTTCTCCTTATATAAATTTGTCGGGAAATTTTATTAGGTGTGTACCATATGTATTTTTGGTTACGACTTTTGTATCCTTAGCTATGACTTAATATGTTGTAAATTATGACATATTGTGTTATTGATTATGACATTATTTTAGTTATGATTCAAGAATTATTTAGTTATATCTTATGTGATGTTTGGTCATAACTCAATATTTTTTTTAATTGTTTTATAGTTATGATTCCTTTAATATTGAATTATGTCATTTATGATAATCAAACTCATAAATAATATAACTCACATATGGTAGCATTACCCAAACTTCTTGTTTGGTACAACTTTTGATATTTTGTAAATAAAGTTAAATTATTTGATTAAATAAGTTGTCATATAGCTTCTCGCTTCTTCTTCCTTTTTTTTATTATTTAAATTTTATATATATATATATATATATATATATATATATTTATTTATTGCACAAATATGTAAAATATCCTAAAAAATTATAATTTAGATAAAAGATATTTAGGAGTTTTAAATAAAGTTAAAAAATAAAAACAAAAATTTTAACTTGAAAAAAATATCACTTCGTTTTTTGAGAGCCAAATAAGTTAAGTAAGTAATATTCAAAATGGCAACCAAACACTATTAGTTAATTTTTTTGAACAAATAAATTAAATAAATTAACTTATTAATATCACTATCATATTAGATGGTGCGCCTTCCATTAAATAGAATGTTTCACTCAAATTATTCTATTTATTTTTTTGAATAATCTTATATGTATTAATTGATCTATTAATTAATATATTAACAGATAATAGAATATAATTTTAAAAATTTTAAATATTTATAATTTATATAATGAGTGAAGTTATAATTTTAAAATAATAATATTAAATATATATTAATATATTAATTAATATATCAATTAAGACGTGTAAGGATTATCAATTGTTTTTTTAGTGGTTGGTTTTGTGTCCTTATACCTATTGTGTGCTATTATTTATGTGTGTGATTGAGTGGTCACGCACCACGCACGTCTACAACTTGACCAATCTTTGATGCCATTTTTCCTTAGGCACTTTCAATAGTACAATCATGTCTTGAGATATGGATCTTGAAATTTTATCTGAAAAGAGAAATATCCCATCTCTATTATTAGCTATTACTTACAATTATATTTTTGATGAGGCGATAAATAATAATAATTATTTATTTATTTTTAAAGTGTAAGATTATTTTACATAAAAGTGAGTCATATTATTAAGCCTTGGTTTGGTTTGGTTTTTGAATTGGGACTAAATAAGTACATAAGGACAAAAAAAAGTCACAAAATTATAAAATGACAAAACACTTAATTTTTGATGCAAAATTACCAAATTGACCCATATACAAACAAAAAGTCAAAAAAGCATCATTTCAAGTGGAGGGCAATTTTGTCATTCCAATGCCAAAAAGTCAAAAAAAGCTTAAACAAGAAAACCAAATAAACAAAAAAGTCTCAGGGTAAAAAAGTTAAAAAATCAAGTTTGCCAAACGACACCTAAGGGTAAAATTAGAAGTGCAAAATTTGAAGAATGTGCTACAAATCATCTAAAAATACATTACAACATAGGGATAATTTTATTTTTTATTTTTTTATTATTATTATTTTTTTTTAAGGAGAGATGATCCTTGCTTTATCTATAGTATTAGTAGGGATGTAAGATCCAATCATTGAGTGAAGATTCTTGCAAAGTTTCAATAAAAAAATTGAATCCTGCTACTGATAGCACTAAGAATCACAAATATCACAAATATCAAATATCAAAATATTTATAATATCTATAGATATTTTTACATGAAAAATGTTTGAGGGCCCGAAATCAATGACTCGAATTTGGCTCGAAACGCAAAACGACGTCGTTTTGCGTTTCGAATCTTTTTTTTTTCCCCCCATTTTTCTTCCTTTTCTTTCTTTCTTTCTTTTCTTCTTCTTCTTCTTTGTTTGAATACAGGCGAGAGAGAAACAGAGGCGAGAGGCGAGAGGCGAGAGAGAGTCGTCGTCGTCGTCGTCGTCGTCGCAGCTCGTCGGCCAATCGTCGCAGATTGTCACTCGTCGCATCGTAGCCCCACCTCCGCCTTGGCCTCTGCCTCCGCCTTCGCCTCCAGCCCCATTTTTATGGCCCCCTCCAGTTCTGCTTCTCCTTCTTCTCTTCTTCTTCTTCTTCCTCCTTCTCTTCTTCTCCTTCTTCCTTTTCAAATTCGAGCCAAATTCGAGCCCCGGTTTTCGGGCTCTGTACCGGGGCTGCTTTTACATATTTTTCAATACTAACAACATTTTGAAAGGTTGTTTTTAACATTTTCTAAAATCTTTTAAACTAATGAGGATTTAGTTACAACTTTCGACAAAGGCATCTGAAGAAATACGTGTACAAGACGAAAGAACATAAGCATTTTTTTCCCAAATCTAGAATTAATTAATTTCTTATTTGTTTCAATTGATGTGAGCTTTTTTCATGCTCCAAGCACTCAATTTTGAGATTCTTACACTCCCTCTTCCATTATTGAAAGTATATAAGTGGGCCCAATTAGCAATGGCCAATGTTGGGTAAACCCTGGCAGTGATGCAAGCCTTCCCTTCTCCACCAAAGCTCTCCACTATTGAGTGATCTATCTGCAAAACAAACAAAACAAAACTCTCAAAAAACAAAAAAAAACAAAAAAAAAAAAAAAAAAAAAGCTAAATGGAAATTTTATGAGTGTATACCACATACATTCTTAGTTATGATATTTGTGATATTTGATTATCAAGAATACATAGGTTTACACAAGTTTTAATTTATGAACTTATAATCCATTAAGTCTCTATTAAGATTTTTTAGACCTACAAGTCTTATTAAATTTTTAATAGTCGCAACTGCCCTTTAAATAATAATTGTTCATTATTTATGATTATCTATAAAAGAATATGATAATTTGACATTTATTTTGATTCTCAAAATTTTAAAATATCAACTTTCAAATTGAAAAAATTAAAAAAAAAATTATGTGCAAAAAAAAAAAAGGAAAATTGAAAGAACTGAATTATTTTTTTGTTCAAAACTGAAAAATTTGTATCTATAAAGGAGCATGATGATGGAACATTGAGGTGCAAAACTAGAAAAAAAAATGAAAAAATAAAAAAATATTCTCAGTTTTAAAATTGAAAAAAATTGATAATATTCTTGATTTTATTGGATAGTTGAATCAAACCAATAAATAAACAAGGCTGGCCCTGGGCGCCCTCCTATTATAGTTTAGTGTAATATATTATGTATGTTTTAAATTTTAAAAAAAAATTAAAAAATCTCAAATTAACTTAAAATAAATTAACCTATTAAAAAATTGAAAGGCCCATTCAAAATTAAAAAGGGCCCAAAAAAAAAGGTCCTTCCTATCATAGTTAGTGTAATATATTAGGTATGTTTTAAGTCCAAAAAGAATTAAAGAAAGCCCAAGTTAATTTAAAATAAATTGGCCCATTAAAAAATTGAAAGACCCATTCAAAATTGGCACAAATCTTTTGTCATTTACTTTTAAAAAAAAAATTCATTCAATGACAAAAAAAAATGTGAGGGATCTCAAAGATTTATTAGTTAATTATTGGCTTTGGGCCCCAAAAATCTCAGGGCTGAGCCTGTAAGTAAAAGGGCAAAAGCGTTTAATCTCGTGCTCGGTTTTTTTTATTAGTTAGTAAAACGATTATCTGGAACACTACTATGCAAAATTGATAATATTTTTAGTTTTAAAAACTGAAAAAAAAAATTGATAATATTTTCAGTTTTACTAAATAGGAATTATTAGTTCAAAAATTTTTAGATAAAACTTAAGTTATCATAACATTTGTAAATATGACTTTTAAATAATTAACTATTTTATTTTTAATAATTATTTTATTTTATTTTCTTTGAAATGGAACCGACTGGAAAAATTAAAAAAAAAATTGACATAATTTTAAAAAAAAATCAGTGAAGATAAAAATAAATAAATAAATAAAGAAGGCTTTTTTAGGTGTTCCCAACTACCTTTGCATTTTTTTTTTTTTTTTAACATGTTGGTTGTTCCCATTGGCATGGAGGAGAAACCAATATTTCATGATTCAGGAGTCTAGAGATTATTTGAGACGATCTAAATAAATATATTTTTTAATTTTTTATGAAAAAATATATAAAAAAATAAAAAATTGATATAATTAATCTAAAACAAATAAAAAATGTGCTATTGTTGTTCACCCCAAACAAACTCATGCTGCGGAGAAATTTGTGGTGGGGTCAGGAGGGGACCTAGGCTGCTATTGTGACCAAGTCATAGTAACGATCTGCTGTGAGTTTGTGGGGATTTTTTCCGAGTCTTTTTCGATGATCTGAATTATTCATATTTTAGGGTTCGTCGAGTATTCCATCCATACAAAAAATCAAGTTAATCAGAAATCCGTAACCCCATGATCAGATTCAAATTGTTTTACAAAAAATATTAAGATAATGTCAACCGTTTATTTTTTAAAAAATAAATGTGCTCTTGTTATGAAGTTCTAGATTTCCAATCAATTTGATTTTTTATATAGATAATCTATTTAACAAATCTTATAATATGAACGGTTTAAATCATCAAAAAAGACTCGAAAAAAACTCCACGGACTCCCAACAAATTGCTACTGTGACTTGGTCACAACAACACCCCTAGGTTCAGGAAAGGAGGCGCCTGTGGTCCGGAAGGGGGCAGTAGTTAGGGATGGCAATTTAAACCCAGCCCGACGGGGACCCGATCCCCCGACCCCGATTAAAGCGGGATTTTCCCGAAAATTACTCCCTATAGGGCCGGGGATGGTATTAAAAATCAAATCCCCGACAACTTTCGGGCCGGGGCTGGGGACGGGATAGGTTCTTGAGACCCGGCCTCGCCCCGACCCCGCCCCGCCCCGCCCCGTTAATCCCCGAATTCCCCATGTATATATATATATAGGGTATTAGGGTTATTAGTCTCACTTTTTCTCTCATTTTTTTTCTTCTCTCACAAAACTGAAGCTGATCTCTCTCTCTCTCTCCGTGGTTCTATCAAAGCTGATCTCTCTTTCCCTCTCTCTTCTGGTGGCACTCTCATCTCAAGCCCTCCCTTCTCGAATTCATTAATCTCAACGACTCCGACAAACTACTCGTCGTCGTTGACGACACAGAACAAGCGACCTCTCATTTTCTACGACGTCGATTGGGTTCACTCCGGTGCCAAGATCCAATCTACTCGCCGTCGCCGACGACACAGAACAATAAGAGACCTCTCTCTCTCTCTCTCTTTGGTTTTCAATTTTGTTCTTCAAATCTGGAAGTTTTGATCAGATCTGTTTTTGATTTTTGATTTTTTATTTTTGATCTGTTTTGATCTGTTGAACCAAGATCCAAGTTTTTTATTTTTATTTTTATTTTTCATTTTCAACGACGTCGATTGGTATTTTTACATCTGTTGAATGTATATGTTAAATCTCGTATATGGTTGTGCTATTGATGATGATGATGAACAGATATGATTTGGTGATTGTTGATGAATTCTTGTAGATCTGGAGCTCAGATTTGATTTTTTTTTTTTTTTTGCTGGGGAATTTTGGGGTCGGAGGAAACCCGATCCCTGTTAGAGGGTGGGGGTGGGGGCGGCGATAAGTTTCCCGTCGGGGATCGGGGACGGGGAGTGTGATCTCCGGTTCCACCCCACCCCGTTGCCATTCCTAGCAGTAGTTGCTCAGGAGAGAGTAAGGGAAGGTAATAGGAAATAAGGAAGGGAGAAAAGAATGGGTGATTATTTAGTATTTCTGAAGTATGGATATGTGGTGTTCTATAAGGTTTTGATTGATGGAGAGGAGTATGATCCTACGATTTATGTTGGGGATGAGAGAATAACATGGGGCTTAAGGTTCATTTGAAAAGTGGGTTGGTTTTTTGACTTTTTAGCTTTTTGGCAAAAAACTTTATTTGAGATGAGTTTTTTTTTTATTACTTTTGTGAAAGAAAAAAATGTAATGATTATGGGTTGGATGTGATGTTATGTCTTATTAAGCTAAAAAATCTATTTTGTTTTTTTATAACTATTTTAGCCAAAAAGGCCGAGGCTAAAACTTCTCAAATGAGCTCTTAATAATTAGTGATTAATTTGAAATATGGTCACGTAATATTTTAATTTCCGAAAAAGAAGTCTCCTTCCAAATTTAATGGGATCCACATTTGAATGACGTGTCACTATTTAATTTGTTTTCCGTTAGCATCTAGCTTGACCATGAATAATATAATCACTTGATTATGACATAGGGTTTGTTTATAATAATTTAAATAATTGTATTTTTTAATATTTTATAAAAAAAATATATAAAAAAATAAAAAGATGATATAAATTAAAAAAATAAAAAAAATAATAATTAAATATGCTTTTATAATGTACTTCACATCTTATTGTCGTATTAATTATGACTAATTAAAATATTAGTTACAATCTGTTTCGGAAACTGTAAAGCAACTTTATCATGTAGTGCACGTAAAAAAATGAAAATAAAAATAAAAATCTGGCCTTTTTAATATATGTGTGTGTTGTGTGTGAGAGAGAAGATATATTAACCTGGGATCTAGAAATTTTTTTTTTTAAACGGTGGACTTTTTGTTAGTTGAATAAGAATTTAATTTAGGTTAGTGGATCTCCATTATTGTGGGACTTATCAATCTCTGATATAATATAATATTAGATTTGATTTCGGTTGAACTAAAAAAAAAAAAAAGTATATCCTTATATCACTTAGATTTTTGTTTGTTAGTTAACATAAATGTTATTGAGTTTGGATTATAGATTTTTTAAGAGATTTATGGGGAAAAAAAAATAAAAAGTAAAAGAAATTAAAATTTATTAATTATTCCCTTTTAAAAAAATTCTTAATAAATTTGAGATCTAAACCTAACACAAGCCTTCATCATTTGGTGTGAACTACCATCTTTTTCTTGTTCAACTTGGTATGCATTACCTAGAGGCAAACTACTAGATTTACTATATTAATCCACTGCCAAAATGAAAATTAAAAATGAAATAAAATGTTCCAAGCTAGAGAGTTTGGCATTTGCTATCTAATTAAGCCCATCAGCTTTGACCTTTGAACTGAGAATATGATTTTATCGACTCATCAATCTCCTATTTACCAAAGAAAAATCAAAACGTATTTAAAAAATATAAATAAAAATAAAAAAATCTTACCAAGCTCCTCAATGACAATTGCTCATGAGTAGGGTCTACTTCCACGAATGCTCCGTAAGTTGTCTTATCAGTGTTTTGATTTAGCGAAGACCTATTAATTATTTAACAAATCTTAAAATATTTAAAATTAGGATAAGCAAGAGAGATAAGAAGAGGGACAGAAAGGATAAGGGATCATTTGTCTCTAAATTACTGTCTTTTTATTCTAATTAACACAATCTCAACTATTGAATTATGTCTGAAGATTCTTAAATAATTTAATAATTCAAAAAAAAAAACAAAAATTGGATAGAGAACAAAAGAATTTAAGAACAGAGAATGATTGATAGAGAGAAGAGAGAGAAACCTGCTCTGATCACTGCACATAAGCACCACATGCTTATTGTTTTGAGCTTTGAAAATTCTAAAAAACACAGATGTATGTTCTATAAAGTCCTTTGAAGCCAAAACCTTTAATCCGAATGGTCCAAGCCCACCTTCAACTGATGCATCCATTTGGCTGCACAACAATTGTGGGTTGGTCCAACTTGGATCAATTATTTCTGCCTTTTCAATTTCTAGCACTTCAAATGATATCTCCACATCTGCCTGTAAAAAAGGTGTAGTCAAGAAATTTTTTTTTAAAAAAAAAAATTAGAATTATATTAGCATATAATTATAATTATAGGAGTAGCGTAAATGAACTACCCTTGTTCTCCTTTTTATTATCAATATTATTTTTTTTTCTTTGCTGATAAAAAAAATAAAAAAAGGAAAAAATAATGCAATATATTAATCTTTAGTACAAAACAATACTAAGGAGTTAGATTATGTGATGTTGGAGTTTGAGATTTATCACTATGCTATGTCTCTTCTTATTCCCTTATTTCCCTCTTATCGATTGTAAAAAAATATTAACTACCATTGACTGCATGAACTAAATAGAATGCACCAAATAGGGGGCAATGTGGACCATTTGACAGGGTTGGTGTCCAAATGATAATGACAAATCAAATTTTGGAAAGTTACATTACCAAAATGTCATAATTTGACAATGTTACTTTAATGATGCATTTTTTTTAAAAAAAAAAAATTTCTTCACAAAATTTAAATATAAACTTCATTTATTAGTCCCATCATGAGAGGGAGAAAAAAATAATTTGTCAAGTTCTAATATTTTGTCAAACTTCGTGTCATTGAAAATAACACACCATTGATGATGAATTTGAAGAACTTATTGCCAAAATTTAAAGTTGCTCTTAAATGAGAGATAACATTGATTCTATGACACCTTATTTAAAACTTTTATCGATTAGTAACACAGCATTAATATTTGTCTATACATTCAAAGAAAAAACTCACTTGTGCTGCTGTGATAGATTCAATTTCAACCGTTGATCCACCTTTCATGAGGAGTGTGCTAGGCAAGTATACTTGGTTTGTGCGTAGCATTTCAATCTCTGAAATTGGCCATTGCACCAATTGCTTTCTAGATTTATCTAGCCAAATCCTCCTTGGAATTGCCTGCAAAAGATATACCAAAAAAAAAAAAAAAACTACTTTTTATTTGAAATAACTTAAAAAGTAATGGATACAAGATGTCAAGTAAGAGGTGAAAAAGTCTAGAGAAATATTCATAATGATGTATGAGAGTTCTACTAATGTAATTACCTGAACTCCAGACCATCCTTGTTTAACATATTCAGGTTGAGGCAAAGATTCATTAATCCAACCCCACAGGATCCTTAGTTGCTTAACACTGTCATAAAATGTTTTTGAAGCATAAAACTTCCCATAATCATATCTTAACCCTGAATCATTATCCACAGATCCTTTATCCGGGATATAGATATCCTTGTCTCTGTTATAAGTTCCAATAGTGTAGTAATCATGCTTGGTTTCATCCAAGCTTAACTTGAGCACATCTTTAATTCCCAATCCAACCATAGATGTGTCCACACCACTTTGACTATCAGTCGAAACCGGAAAAAAATCAGGACACTCCCACATCCCAGTGTTCTCAGCAAAATGAAGAGGGTGTTGAGATTTAATCCAGTGCACAAAATCCTTACTTGTGTATAGAATTGCTAGTCCACGGCGATTAATTTTGCTTCCAATGATCACCCTCCATCTCCCGTCGGGGCCTAACCATGCGGTTGTCGGGTCTCTAAATGAACTTGCATTGATTTTGTTCATAGTAGTTGGTGCCATTAGTGGATTAAGCGGTGACTTGACCCATTCAATAAGCAATGGGTCTGAAATGTTTTTGGGCATGGCTAAAACTTGTACTTGGCGGTTTTGTGAATCGACTCCGGTGTATAAAATGACTGGTTTGCCATCGAGGAGAATGGTGGTGGAGCCCGACCAACAACCATTGATGTCACCACCATGCTGAGATGGGGAGATGGCTGGAGGGTGGGGTGTCCAATTGACAAGATCTAGTGATGTTGAATGAGCCCATACTATGTTACCCCAATCTGCACCATCTGGGTTGTACTGATAGAATATATGGTAAATCCCTTTATATATCATTGGTCCTATGAGAGGGGGGGAAGTTATAGCAAGTTAATAAATCAAAATTGTATCAGAGTAAACAATAGATCATGCATTATTGCTTACCCAATAATTAAAATATGGGAAAATTTTAACTATAGTCTCTTTAATTTTTCTTTTGTGTCAATTTAGCTCTTGGTGTTCCAATTGTATCAATCTTGCCCTTAATTCTTCACAGTGTGTTAATTAGGCTAATTGATAGCATTTATTAGGAAATTGGATAGAATTCAAAGGGAAAATTGTCGATTCAAAAGGAAATAAATCATTTCAAATTGAACCCCAACCCCTCCATTACTTTGAAGAGAGTGAATGAACTCTTTTGTTTATTGATTTTAGTCTAATTCTATAAACGGTGTTATTAATTGGATTAAATTGACACAATGTAAGAAATTTGAGTGCAAAATAATTCAAACTATAAGAACCAAATGGATAGAAAGAGACAAATTACAAAAATTACGAATATAATTTGCCTTAATAATATTTGCACGTATTTGACTTGCTTATGGAAGAGACTCTTAGTCAAATATGAAAGTGCATGCTGAGAATATGAATTATAAAGTTATCCTTCTCTCTAACCGTTTAAACTTTTAAATGTGTTCGTAGTTAATGCTTCATTAACACAGACATAATGTTTCAGGACTAATAAGAGTAATAGTCACATGATGGGTAAAGCTGACTTGATCAATTTGTAGTTGGCTCAGTTGGGTAGAAAATAAGATTGATCCCATTCATTCTTTTTGGTGCAATCTCATGGTCGGGAACACTAAGTACGCATGTTATAATGATACTTCAAAATTATTGAAATAATTTTTCAATACCCATGTGATAGTGACGCTGTAGGAATACTGAATAAGTTTTCATAAATGCAAGACAGTAAACTTGCATGCCAACCAATTTAAATTATCTTGCTCTTGTAAGTTGTAATGTTCAACTACATTATTACATTGTTCAAAAGCATGAGATAACTATACATACTTGAACTTAGATTTGAGTCCAAAATTTAGTTGTATCAACATGTTTTTGCATACATTTACATGATTCTAGTGAAATAAACTATGTTTTGAAAAGGGCTTTTATTTTTAATTCATTAGTTATCAACATAACCGTGGAAACAACTACAAAAAGACAAATTAAAAGAACTCACCATTGGGATCTACAAATCCAAAGACACCCCCATTTGTCCATTCCACATCCAGAACATGCCAATTGACAGAAACAGGATTAAAACGGTAGAGAGAATGTGAGAGAGATTATCATGAAGAAAGTGTGTAATCATAACAAGAAGAATAAATAAAAGTTGATCAATTGATGTAGTAGAAATGTATTACGGAAGAAGTAGAGAAAAGATTTTGGAGTCGGTTGATTGCCGGGAGTAAAATCTTTGTGTAGGCTCGTTGATTAATTAATAGTTGATTTTCAAATAATATGTAAGGTTAAAAAGAAAAGTATAAACTTGAAATTGCATTAATTTTCAAAAGCTGATTAGCGCCCTAAGACTTAGGAAAAAATACTTATAATGTAAAACAAATCTAACTTACTAAAGAAACAACTGGAATGAGAGTTCCTTAACTAACAACATAGAACTAAGGAAATACAACAAAAATTACTAAAAATGAAAACATTGAAACAAAATAGAGAAATTATTAATTTATACTGGCACAATAATGATAGAATTTACGGAATCGAATTTTAACTTATATCCTAGGAGAAATAGAAGTTGCAAAAACTTTTCAAAAAGCAAAATGTTAAAATTGATGACCTAAATGATGGAATTCACCCAAAATCTGATAGGGTCCAATATCCCACCAAATTTCACGCGGCGTGCCATTTGATTTAAATTAGTGTCTGTTACCTTGTTTGGCAACGTGCTTGTCCATGTGATCTAAGAATTGCAAGGCCAAGCGCGCTGCATCTCAATTCTTTTCGAGAAAAGTTAGTGAAGAAGAGGCAATATAGACATACCATTCATCCAGTTCTTGGGTGGTTGGAAGTGATAAGAAGTTCTATATGGTTGGTTTGGTGAAGTTAGTTGAACATGGGAAATGTCAGGTTGGAGAAGAAGATAGCCAAGAATGAGATTGAAGCATGTGAACAATAGACAAAAACTAACTATGGCTACTTTGTGGGATGATGATGATGAATATTGTGCCCTATTTAGGATTGAAGATTTAAAGTTTACCATATTAGGATGGTTATTCAACTTCAAACTTCAAAGACTAGTTGGCTACAAAAAAAAAAAAAAGTTCCCAAAAGAGAAGGAGCAAGAGATGAAATCTCACATCAATATGAGTTAAGGGTCAACTCTTAGGGATGTTTGTTTGATATATATAGACTTAATGAAGATTGCTCTACAAATATAAACAAATACCTATAACTAATTGCTCTATTTGGTTTTGTTTTAAAATTTATTTTCTAATAATCTGAAAAAAAAAATAACCAAAACTATTTTGGGGAATTTTTTTTTTTAAAAAATCATCATTTCTCATAGTATTCTTTTTTTTAGAGCGAAAGTAATTTTTTTGGTATTTATTTTAATTGAATTAGTTTATATTTTCAATTTTCTTGTTTATTTTTATGTTTACATTGAAACCAAACCAAACAAAGTCAATTAATTATTTAAATAATTGACAGAAATTAAGCGATGAAATACAGCTTTGAAGAATATGAAGACACATTATTAATTGCAAAATGGGTATGTCAGCTCACTTAAAAGATTATGATATATGGTATACAGCAGAATACTCATATGGAAAATCAATTGGAAATCAGTTATAATAATGTCAAAGTAGTACTTTTAAAATTTTGAGCATCTTTATAGATGTTTTCATATAAAATGAAAAGAATATATAACAGAATTTTTTATAATAATTTTGTGTTTTTACTATAATATTGTAATGTATGATATTTTTAAAATATTAGTTACTAATAAGCATATAAATAAAATTTCATACAAAATAATATGATATTAGTATTTTTTTTTTTTTTTAAATTTTCGAAACCATATTAATTTTTTTTTCTTCTTAATAGAGAAGTAACAAGGAAGGCAGACAGATGAAATTTCACATCAATATAAATAAGTTAAGGGTCAACCCTTGGTAATGTTGTTTGATATGTATGACATAATGAAGATTAGTTCACTAGTCAAACCAAAAATAAAAAATATATGGTTAATATATTATCATCATTTTTTCTATTTCATCCCTAAAACTTCTAATTTTAGTTCATATAATCCAAATCAATAACCGTTAAAGTCTAATATAATAAGTAGAAGGGTAATTTTATAATTTGAATAATCTAAATCATACAATCACTTGAATTAGACAACTTACATTCCGCAATCAAATAATCATATTCTTCTTCATCCCTCATTTCAAAATAGTGAATAAAAAAATGATTTTTAATTTAAGGTTTAAGTTGTTTAAAGTTTGAAATAATTTTTTTGTCCGTCAAATTAGGCTTTCACGGTTATTGATTTAGAGAGACAATCTTCAATTAGACCATATGAACTGGAATCATAAAGTTTAAGGATGAAACAGACGAAATTAATAGTTTATGAATGAAATGGGAAAAAAATTAATCAAAAAAAGGAGGTAAAAGTGAAATTAATAACCAAAAAATATATAAAATTAATCTTTTTTGTTTTTGTTTTTGTTTTTGGTACTAACCCCTATTGAGATTTCGAAAATTGCAAGGGTGTTTCCTTGCAATATTTTAACCTACTTTCAATAGTTTTTGGTTCCATATGCATTGCTTGTGATTTTCAACCCAATTATTTACTCAATTCATCATTGTCTATTATCCAATTGGAATTTTATTTAACATAAAATAATGAAATATAGCTGTGAAGAACGTGAAGACACATTATTATAATTGCAAATGGGTATATCAATTCACTTAAAAGATTACAAAATATGTGGTATACAACACAATTTTCATATAGAAAATTACAACGATGAAGGAGTTGAGTATAAGTTTATTTTAGTTTAGTTTAAAAAATTCAGCTTGTTTGGTTTCGTTTTTCTGAAAACAGTTTTCAGAAAATTCTATTTTCTTATTTTTCGTATTTTTTTGTTTTTAATGAATTTTTTTAATATTTTAAACAATTTTTTTAATTTTTAGATATACCTAACATAAATATATCTAAAAAGTAAAAAATTTGTGAAAAAATCTTTTAAAAATTCACTAAATACCAAAAATACAAAAAAAAAGAGGAGAATTTAGTACATTTTTTGTATTTTTATGTATTTATTAATTTTTTAAAATACTTTTTCACAAATTTTTTACTTTTTAGATACATCTAAGTAAAGTGCATCTAAAAAACTAAAAAAATGTTTAAAATTTTAAAAATATTCACTAAAAACAAAAAAGCATGAAAAACAAAAAAATTCAAAATTTCAAAAATTTAATCCAGAAAACTCAAACCAAATACACTATAAGTTTTAAAATATATTTAAATTTGATTTGTTTATCTTTTAAATTGATATCAAATTAATAAATTTTAATCAAGTCGAACACAAGTAATGTTTAATAGAACAAAAAAAAAAAAAAAAAAAAAACATGAGAGGAGACAATTGATCTTAATCCTTTCCAATAAGGTCATTACGAAATTTAAGGACAAAGGTCAGCTTCGATGAGTTCTCTTACAAAGATGACGTGACCTCTCCTGAAGTTTTAAAAAAAAAAAAAACACACAATAAACTCTACAATTATGACATAATTGCATCGATTTCTTTTTTGGTACAGTTAAATAGATCAGAATTCGAAACTAATACAAATGGTGTAAAAATATAAAAATAAACAACGTAAAATACATATTTTTGTGTAAAAGAGATGACATTATTATTTTTTCATCTATTTAACTAACAAATTATTGGTGAAAATGACTTTTAAGTGTTATATAAATTAAAATATAGAAGGAGTTTAATGTAATTATTCTAAAATTATAAGACTTACTATATTTTTCTCAAATCTCAAGAATAATTTATCCAAAGAAAAAAGGAACAAAAAATTCAATTCTTAAAGTTTTTCAATGTTTTTTTCATCAAACGAAAGTGGTTATACGCTCTACAACTTGGTGGCTGTTGAATTTATTTATTTTTTACTTGTGTTTTTCACTATTTATTTTTTACATGAGTTTTTCACTATGTATAAAAAAATTAATTAATAATAATAATTAAAGGCAATTTAGATGGGATTCTGCCCAACCAACTTCAAAACCTTTTTTTTTTTTTTTTTCCCTTTTGTTTTTTTTTTTTTAAGATCAAAATATGGCTTCTGGGCCCTCATCCCTTTTTGATTACGCCACAGAAAATCAACGAGTTTTAGGAATCATAATTGGCTTGGCCCGATAATCTTGTTGTTTGGTGTAATTTATCTAAGTTTATTCTAATTTTTGTTTTATATATATATATATATATATATATATATATTATTTTGAGAGTTTTTATCATGCAAATATGATTAAAGTTGAAAAATACTGATTATTTAAAAGTTGAGACAATAATATTTTTGAGTTTAACTTTTTGATTATTCATTTTTAAATTACAATAAACTGTACTAAACTTGCCTAAATGACTCATCCTACCTAATGTCACTTTTTCCTACTATAAGGGCCAATTTAAAAAATTATGCCTATATCGTTAACTTTATGTTTTTTTAAATCCTAAAATACCTTATTATGTATTTTCAAGTTAGGGTTGGTGTTTACACTTGCGTTTATTATATTTTTATATAAGTAACTATTCGACAATATTTTTTTACATTTCCGTTAAGAAAAGTTTGAGGGGAAGAGAATTTACCACTCCCTTTTAGGGGCAAGGATAGTTGGTGGACTTAAAATATGTCATCAGAGCGTGGATGAAAAATGAGAAAATTACAAATAGATAGGATAGTTACAAAATAATTATATTACAAATGAGAATATTTTTTGGTAAAATTCTAACGTACAGAAAGAGTTGCATCAAGCACAGGAATAAATTTTCACTACCATGAACTTGTAATTTTTTTTGCTACTGTTCCATTAGCAATTTTCCCATGAAAAATTATGTCATTAACAGGAATTGAGAACGGTTGTAACTAAAAACTGACCCTCCCCATTGCCATGTCTATGCAAGTAAGAGAATTACTTGGATTGGCCTAATTGCTTTTTAAGTGCCGTTTTGGGAACTAAAATAAAAAGTCATGTTTTTGTCAAAATGTAATATTAAACAAAAAAGCCAAAAGTCAGCTTTTTATTAACTTCTCAAATCACTTTCCAAAAAGCTAAAAAGCTTGGCAAAAAGCTAAAAGCCAGCTTTTTACCAATTAAGTCTATCTTAATCATCATGATTTTTCATATAGCACTCATTTTTTGTAGAGAAAAACTTATTCACGGATGAGCCGTGAATAAATAATTTACGGACTGCAACTAATGTTTTGAACTAATGCTTTTGAGTATTACACATAATTATTTCACCGTTTCATTTTCCAAATTAAAATGAAATTGGAAAAACTTATTAATTGTGTGTAATTATTTTAGTTTTTAAGGATTAATTACATCAAAACCTCTTTAATTATTTGTAAATTCAATTTACTCCCTCATTTATAAGTATCTATAATTTTATTGTTATATAGGAAAATAGTTAGATATTTCATTTTTTTCTGTTAATTCTGTTAAATAAAAATTATGAGAAAGAAATATTTGTAATTTTAAAAATCACAAGAGATAATCCGTATTTTAAATAAATCTGAAAGACTGTATTTGTAATTTATTTATTTTAAATATAACGTACAATATTTGTTGAAAAGGTTCTATAAATAAAATAAAATAAAATAAATTTAATGATAAATAATATTTCTATTTAAAAGAAAAGAAAAAAAAAACTGGGAGAAATGAATTGACTTGGAACACTTCAACCACAAATTTCTATATGACATGGTGAATATTTGAATTAATGGGACCAGTGATAGCGAAACTAATATAAGAACTCAGTACAATACAACTTATTACTATTGCAAGATTGGTGAGTTGTCATCCTATTATTGGCACTCCGTAAATTAGGAAAATTATTCAATATTTTTAGAATATTACGTGTCTGTATTTTTTAACTAATTATCATTTAATATATTTTTTCATGATTCTCAATCATCCAACACAATATCTCACATATTTATTTTCTACACCAATCATACTACTATAGAATATCACGTGTTCATATTCTGAAATTACTAAATAATTAACCGTGAATAAGTCTGTCCTTTTTTTTTTTTGGGAACATGCTTGTTTGTTGTTCACTTTGTAGATTGTTAGGCCTGTGGGATCTATCACAAGTCATGTTTTGATAATCCGAACCATTCAATATGTAGAATTCGTCGAGTACTTTATACTTGTAAAAAATCACGTTGATCAGATATCGATAACTATGTGGTCGATTCTGATTTTTGTCAATAATTCATTTTGAAAATTATATTTACCGTTGACAGAAATCTGATCCGATCAAGTAGTTATCAATATTTAATTAACGTGTTTTTTTACAGAGATAAATTACTCGACGAGTTCTATACATTTCACAGTTTACATTATCAAAACAGAACCTGTGGTGAGCTCCCATAAACCCAACAACATACCTCAATCCAATCTTGAACTGAAAAGAAACCTGACCATTTTTTTATTTTTATTTTTATTTTTTATCAACATCCACCCAGAATGAATACATAACAATTGCATATTGTCATACTTATATTTATTTGAATTTTTCCGTATAAACTTAGTTTGAAATTAAATTTAAATATCATTTGATAGGTCGCCAATGCATTAATTAATGACAACTGCTTGACTGAGTTATGGATGAACACATTAAATACAAATCTTTAACTATTATTATTCAATATTCATTATTAACCTAATCCCACAACAAACACTAACTGGGAAAGAAAGAAAAAAAAAAAATTTACTGCCGTCAACGACAATAGCCCAAACAATCATATACTGCAGATTTATGTAGGATTCATGCAAATATGTTGTATATAATTGTTTTGGGATATTATCATTAAACGTGATGAATAATTTTTTCTTGTCTGCCTTAATTGATTTGGGCTGTTTCCATGCTCCATGCACTCAACTTTGAGATTGTCACACTTTGAGTTCCATTGTTGAAGGTGTACAAATGAGCTCCACCATTGATAGCCATTGTAGGATAAACCCTAGCAGTGATGCAAGCTTTTCCTTCCCCACCAAAGCTCTCCACTATTGAGTGATCTATCTGCATATAGTAATGGAAAAATAACAATTCAGTGTAACTTTTAAAAAATAATTACAAATTAATAATAAATTTTATAAATATTAATAATTAAAATTTTAATTTTTTTTGATGAATCTGGAATAATTTTTTAAAACTATCACTAAATAATAATTTTCCCTATAGTAATTTGTACCTTACACTAACATGTACTTATTAATGTTGTATTTGGTTGAAGAATTTGATGAGAGATTTAGAAAATAAAACAAAAAATTATATATGAAATTTAAATAAAATATACCTATATTTCATATAATTTCACACACTATCTTTTTCTTTTTAAATCCCCCACACAAACACACTGGAAAATTATGCTAAAAATGTTGGAGAAGAGCGTATAGCGAAGGGATAAGGAAGCCATGTGGTGTAAAGTAGGTGCATCCAAATTTGTGAAATTTGGTCATTTTCGTGCCAACGCATCATGGTTGGTTTTGGGAGTCTACATTTTACAAGTAGTGCTATTTCATTAAGTCAAAAAAATACAGAATTAATCATAAAAAATAATTTTAATTATACATATTAGATGATGCAATCTACCATTTAAGAAATTACTTCGCTTAAATTATTTCACTTATATTTTTTATAATTAATTATGCAGAAAATTTTATCAGTGAATTACACTAACGGTACTTAACTTTTCAATCGTAACACATTTGACCTTGAATTTTGAATTTTGTTCTAAATAAGGACAAATTGAAGATATCATTAGATTTTTCAAGGGCAAAATCATCAATTTGATAAAATATAAACTAATTTGATAAAAATAAATATCAAAAAAATATTTTTGAATTTTTAAAAATTAAAACTACCTACTAAAAATAAAATTATGTAAAATTGATTAATCTCTCAGGTTTTTTTTTTACTAAATTAATTTTTATTATGTGTTTGGTTGATGATCATCCAATGAGGGATTATTTTTATTAAATTAAATTAGTTTCTATTTTTTCAACAGTCAAATATGGTGACAACCTTGATATCATTATTAAACTAATTCATTAAATCAAAAAATCCAAAACTAAAAGCATTTCATATATCAAATATATCGATTACACATTAAAAGTCTAACAACTATCCATTAAATGATCATCATCCAAACACATAATAAAAATCAATTTTGTAAAATAAATAAATAAATAAATGTCTAAAAGATTTTAATTTTACATATTTTATCTTTGGTGATAGAAATAATTTTTAAAAATTTAAAAATATTTTTTTGACATTTATTTTTGTCAAATTAGTTTATACTTTATCAAATTGACAATTTTGGCTTCAAAATTAAGCAATGGTATGTTCAACTGTATTTATTTGGAATAAGATTCAAAATTTAAAATCAAATGTGTCACAATTAAAAAATCAGAGACCGTGACACGACCCCCAAACTGTAGGGAGTGTTAGTATAATTTATCCAAACTTTATTGATCTCGACAATTAAATCGTCTGCGCCATGCACATCTATAATTTGATAGGTCCCTCTGTCCTAGTGCATTACTAGAGATCTAAAATTTTTGAGACTTGATCTTATTTGAAAAATTGAGATTTTTGGCAATGAATTTTTTTTTTCTTTTTTCTTTATTATTTAACTTTAAGAGAGACGGGTTAAATGATTTATTAGTTAAGCCACTTTTACTGATAATCTTACTATCAAAGAAATCATTTAGTGATCTTGAAGCATTATTTCATACCTCTTGTTACCAAAATGCTTGAACTCAAGATAGGGTTTGTTGGCTGCTTTTTGGCAAAAACATTTAAAAATAAATAAATAAATAAAACCTTGTATACAGATATAGGAAAGGTAGTCGTCAAACTGGTACGCTTTTTATTTATTTATATTTTTTTCAGTTCAAAACAAAAAAAAAAATCATCATATCCTAAAAGCTTCATACTTCTAAATTAGCATCTGATTAGACCATATCAAACTTTATTGGATGATGAAACTTACCAAGCTCCTTAATGATAGTTTGCCTCTAACAGGGTCAACATCCACAAAAGATCCATAAGTGGTCTTGTCATAATCAAGCTGTGATGAAGACCTGTTCAAACAAACAAAAAAAATAAAGTAAAATAAATAATATTCTAAAGCTAGGTAGGACTACAAGACATGAAGAGAGAGAGAGAGAGAGAGAGAGAGAGACCTGCTCTGGTCACCGCACATAAGAACCACAAATTTTTTGTTCTGATCTTTGAAAATTCTAAAGAACACTGCTGTGAACTCTTGCAAGCCCTCTGAAGCCAAAACCATTAACCCAAATGGTCCAACCTCTCCTCCAACTGATGCACCCTTTTGACTACAGAGTAGTTGTGGGTTAGTCCAGCTTGGGTCCAGCAATTCTACTTTGTCTAGCTTTGGCATTTCAAATACAATTTCTACATCTGCCTGTGAGAGTAATGCCACAAAAAATTACAATTTTACACTTTGATATTAACTCATGTGTGACTATGAGTTGTTTTGAAAAAATAGTTAAAAATTGACTTTTTGATTTTTTTTTTTTTAAAATGTACAAAAAATGTGAAAGTTAATATGACTCAAAATGGATTAAAAACTGGAAGAACCATCTTCTCAAAATAGTCATATATCGCTGATACTAATATGTATTCGGATACTATATTTAAAACCATGTAAACAACAAACCTGTGTGCCTGTGACACCAGAAACTTCAACCACCGACCCTCCCTTCAGCATCGTGCTAGGCATGTCAACTTGGTTCTTTCGTAGCTCTTCTATCTCTGCAATCGGCCATTGCATCAATTGTTTTCCAGATTTATCGAGCCAAATTTTCCTTGGAATAGCCTGCCAATGCCAAAAATCATTATAAAAAAATTAGGTTTTTAGGGACTTCAATTTTGATAAATTGTTTTAACAATAAGAATTAATTTAACCTTACTTGAACTCCAGACCATCCCTTCATGATATCAATGGCTGCACTGGTGGACTCATTGATCCACCCCCATAAAACCCTCCGGTTCTTCGTGCTATCAAAGAAAGTCTTCGAAGCATAGAACTTTCCATAATCATATCTCAACCCTAAATTGCTATCCACAGATCCCTTTTCCGGGGTATAAATATCCTTCTCATGATTGTACGTTCCAATAGTATAGTATTCGTGTTTAGTGTCATCCAAGCTTGCCTTTAGTACATGTTTGACGCTAGACCCGAGCATCGATGTGTCAACCCCATTCATGCTATCACTAGAAACCGGATAAAAATCAGGACACTCCCACATTCCAGTGTCCTTAGCAGAATGTAACGGGTGTTGAGCTTTAGTCCAGTGAATAAAATCCTTACTCCTATATAAAATTGCCATACCTCGATGCCGCCTTTTGCTACCAACAATCACTCTCCACCTCCCATCCGGGCCTAGCCAACCAGTGGTTGGGTCTCTGAACGAGCTTGCATTGATTTTATTCATCGGTGTGGGTGCCATTAGTGGATTTTGGGGCGACTTGACCCATTCTAATAGGTATGGGTCCGAAAGATTTTTGGGCATGGCCAAATTTTGGACTTGTTGGTTCTGTGGATTTATCCCGGTATAAAGAATGACCGGTTTGCCTCCGGGGAGGATCGTGGTGGAACCCGACCAACATCCGTTGATATCGGACGGTTGGGACGGGTAGATGGCCGGGTTATGTGGGACCCAGTTGATGAGATCGGTTGATGTTGAATGTGCCCACTCTATATTCCCCCAAACTGCACCATATGGATTGTACTGATAGAACAAATGATAAATTCCCTTGTAAATCAAAGGTCCTGCAAAAAAATAATAATAATAATAATAATAATAAAAAATATAAAGTTACACGCTTTACAAACATTTGAGTACTTGAAGTTTATAAAGCAGACTAACAAATGAACTCACCATTAGGATCTGAGAATCAAAAAAGGCACCCGTTTGTCCATTTCCACAAACACAAGGCAAACAGAGTCAGAGACATGAAAGGAAATAAAAAACATGTTTTCAAAAAACAGTTTTGTGAAGCAGAGTAGACCTACCATTCATCCAGTTCTTGGGGGGTTGGAAGTGGAAAGAGGTTCTGTAAGGCTGATTTGAAGGAGTAGAGTCAAATGTTTGGAGGTGTCTGAAGACATGGTGAGAAGCTTCAAGTTCTAAAACACCATAGCCAAGAAACAGAGCAGATAGGCATATTAGCCAAACAGAGGATTTGGCCATGATTGCTTTGTCAATAATGAACATGGCTAGATCATAATATGACAGTTATCAAGGTTATTTATTATTATTTTTTTCTCTCTACGAAATGAAGGAGACAAGAGACCAAAAGGGTATTATCAGAGAAGCATCAAGGAAGATGGGAGGGACGACTTTTTTATCAATTGAAGTCAGTAGTCGAGCCTTTGTTTTGTCATTACTGGCAATGGAATTTTTTATTTTTAGTTTTTAACCCAGGGGTGTGAAACCGGGGCCGGCCTGAGGCGAGGAGAGCAAGGTTCTCGGGCCTTAAATTCTGTCTAAAACATCTGATTTTCAAATAATTTTTTATCTTAAATTATAAAATGAAATGAAATAAAATGATAATCACTTTAACATAATGTCTATTCTCGAGTTTGGTTTACTAAAAAAAATAAAAAATATTACAAATAAAATCATTATTCACCACTATTTGGGAATTGTTATTCTATAAAGATGTAAGAAATGATCATTTTATTCAATTTAATTTCATTTCAGAGAACCAAACTACATAGTATAGCAGTTTAAAAATTAAGTTTTATAAAATAAAATAAAATAAACAATTAAATTGGCGAATTATTTAAAAGTAATGGATAGTTGTTTGCCAAATGTATGAATATTTATAGAATATTATTTGACTATACCAATTACAATTGTCTTTGGAGACATAATTTTTTAAAAAAATGAAATTTATCAAATTTTACAATTCAATTTACTATATCAGAAAAAAAAAATGTGAATAAACTAATAATGTTAACAATAAAAAATATTTAAAATTTATCTTAATAGAAAAATATGTATGAGGGTTAGGCCCCATTTTTTGAGTTCACCTAGTGCTCCAAAAAAATCAAGAACGCCCTGGTGGCAACTTGGCAAAGCCTTGAAGTATAAATCTTGAGGTCTTACGTTAGACTCTTTCTGGAAGTATAAATTTTGAGTTCACCTAGTGCTCCACTAAAATATTATACTTAATATTAATTTTTATTCATTTATTTTGTATCTTATATAATATAATTCTCATTAAATATAAATTATTATTCGCAATACACTATATTATTTATAATTTTTATTAATATTTTCATTTTTCAACTTATAAAATTAACCTGACTCCTGCCCTACATTTGCCACACTTCTATCACCCCCGATTTGCTCTGCCCCCGATATGATATAGGATAGGGGCGGATTTCTATAAATTTGCCTCAAACCCAATCCGTGGCCATCCCTATTTGCGAGATTTTGGAGGCAAAAAATTATGTGGATGTAACACTGTTGATAAAAAATTTAAAATAAAGAGAAGAATTAAAAAGAAAGTAGGTAAGAATATTGGATTCAATAACCAAATCATTTTTTTGAAATAGCCCATGACACATGTAATTTTAATAAATCGAAGGTTAAAAAAAAAAAGACTTGGATATTCCAACTCCAAAATTAATGAATGTTTAGACCATCTCTAATGGTTGTTGCTATAATCCTATTGTTATTGCTATAATTTGGTAATGAATAGTGCTATTTTGTCAAATTATAGCAATGGTGTTCCAATAGTCATTTGCTATTTTGGCAAATCTCAACCAACTTTCTCTCTAGGTTTGTAGGTGTTATATGGATATAGGTTTTTTGTGATTTTATTTTTGTTTATTTTTTGTCTTTTGTGACCTTTTTTTAACTATTTGTAAAAAAAATTATATATTTATATTATTCCTGACTAGACAAATAAAAAAATTAAAAAATTGGAAAAAAAATTAAATATAATTCACCCCACCCAAAAACATATCACTACATATTTAATAAATTATACATTGTAAAAATAATATTACATTCAGTTGTAGAAAATACTGAAAAATAAAAAACAAATTCATTACAAAATAAAAAAATGACATTAGAAATAAAGACTAAATAAATGACATTGCAAAATTTAAAAATACATTATCCCGTAATTATTCATCAAGAGACCAGGGAAATAGTAATTTGGGCTGCTGATATTTGAGGACCACTTGGCGAAAATCTCATTTTTTCGCATTATGTAATACGCTTTCATCTGAGGGTTCAAATGAGAAATGTTCGTAGTCATTATCATATGTTCTTCTTTTTTCATCTCATGTTCGTGTCTTCTGATCTCAAAATCATGTTTTTTCATCTCAAGTTCTTTCAGCTCCTGTAGTGCTTGAATCCTTTTTTCTTCTCTTTTATCTTTTTATTTTCCTTCTCAGCAAAGTATTGGTTAAATGTGTCCAATTGTATGCTCATTTTTTGGACTTCAGCTTGAATGACTTGATTTCTCCGAAATAATTCTTTTGCAGCTTTCCTACCCATAGGCCTTTTACCTTTTGCAGAGAAACTACTCTCACCAACAGTTAGATTGTTACCAACACTTGGACTAGTATCATCTTCAAAAGAAATGCAATTATCCATAGGGGAATCGGGGGCTGAATTAGGGGAAAATGGTGTATGTATCCTTAACTTCACCGTGTTCGTAGGAGTTACATCTTGCCACCTGATATTGTTTTGTAAGATTGGCCAACAATGTTCAAAAGCAAAATGTTTGTTTCATTTTGATGGTATAACAGTTTTGCTTGAAGCATCTATATCAATAAAATATTAAATTAATTGATTAATTAATTTTTATATAAGACAAAATAAAAAGACTAACATAATAAATGAAAATGAAATCTTACTATATCAACTTGTGATACCCCAATTGGATGTAGATTTTCGACTTGCGCTAGACACCCACGAAATTTGTTGCAACATTTCATAATTACACCCCATCGAGATGAGATAAACACTTGTGTTCTTGAGTGATCATTCTGCAGCGAGCAATAATTTTCAAAAATTCTTCCCCAAAAATGAGTATGCGATTGCGAATTTCTGACAATTGGATCTTCAGTAATGTGACACCAGGCTCTACAAATTGTCACATCTTCTTGAGTAGTGAATGATTTTCCTCTCTTTGTTTTTGATGAACCTTCCATAGTGATTGGCCGAAAAAACTAAAAACAAAATATTTTCGAAAGTGATTTTGAAAGTTTTCTGTCAAATGCAATTGAGATAAAGAGGGGAGAAAAGAAATATAAAATTTGAAATATGTGTTGTGAATGAAATTGAGATTGATGTTTCTATTTATAAAAATGCAAAATATGACCGTTTGGGAAAAAACATGACCATTAATTTATAGCTGGTTTTTTTTTTTTTTCAAGCAACAAGAGCACAACGACTCTTTTGCCTTCCCAAGATAAATCACCACTGTTCACGTAAATGATTTCCAACAGATGAGATGAACATCTAGAATCATCCAACCCTCTCAATCTCAATCTCACTCTCACTCTGTCTCTATATGTTTTCTCTCTCTTCGATCGGCTATCCAATCATTTTCCTCTCCATCTCCATCACTCTCACCCTTCTCTCTCTCTCTCACTCTCTCTCACTCCTACTGTCACTGTATCTCTCTTCGATCGGCGACGGTACAAGATCGAAGAGACGATCGGCGATCATTTACTCCACACCTCTTTCTCCCTCTCACTTCTCTCTGTCTCTCTCTCAGTCTTAGAATGGAAGAGGCAATCACCAGATCTACCTTTCTCTCACTGTCACTTTATCTCTCATCTCTCTGTCTTCGATCGGCGACGGTATATGCTCAAAAAGACAATCGCACGACCGTCTACCCCTCACCTCTCTCTCTGTCTCTCACTTCTCTCTGTGTCTCTGTCTCTCTCAATCTTAGAATAGAATATGCGATCACCAGATCTACCTCTCCCTCACTATCACTCTATCTCTCATCTCTCTGTCTTTGATCGGCGACGGTACAAGATCGAATAGACGATCGACGACCAGATCTACTTTGAACTACCAAAACCAGATATTTCTTATTTTCTGTTTTGTTCATTACTTTCAATTTTGTTCATATTTTCAGTTTATGAAATTGCATGTTGAGCCTTTTCTAGAAACTGTTGAATTTTTTTTTGTTGAATCTGTTTGAATTGTTTGAATTTGACCAAATTAAAAAAAAAGATTTGTTGCATTTGTTTGAATTTGCTGATTTCAGATAAACTGGTGAATTCTGAAACATGGTAAAATGGTGAATTCTGATTTCGAGTAAAATGGTAAAATATTGCATTATTCAATTTTTTTTTGGTGAATTCTGAAACATAAAAATGGTGAAACAGTTACTGGGAGGAGAGGGAGGGAGGGAAGGAAGAAGGGAAACAGTTGGTTTTGGCTGAGTTGGCACAAATAGCAGCTTGACACAAGCTTTGGCATTTCTCAAATTTGGCAGCTGCTACATTTTGCCATTGGAGCATCAAAATTCAACATAGCTGTTATATTATAGCAATGGGAGTTTCAATGACAAACCATTGGATATGCTCTTAATTAATTTTTTTTTTATGATTTCAAATTTATAATAAACTTTATAAAATTAAATGTAGGAATTTGAATGGAGATTTACAAAATTTCAAAGTTGTAATTGGACTAATAAGACTATGACACATGTAATTTAAATTATTTTCTTTTTACGAAATGATATAGAAACAAGAAATCAAAAGGTTATTTGCCCTGTTTGGTATTGATTACTAGAAGTTAAAAATTGATAATTAAAAAATAAAAAATTAAAAGCACCTCCTCTCAATTTTTAGATCATTAATTTTTTTTTCAACTTATTAAAATTATTTTAACCTAATAAATTATAAACAAGTTACAGTAAATGACCTGATATAAACTCCAAAATAAGTTAAAATTTTATTTTATTTTATTTTTAAGTTATAACAAACAGCCAGCCGGAGAAGCGCCAAGAAAGATGGCAGGGAAGACTTTTTTGTGTCAGTTGAAGTCAATGGTCAAGCTTTTGTTTTCTCATTTGATTTTTGTATTATTTTTGCAAACAGCATAGTAACTCACAACAATTATTTTAAATATACATCCTAGATTTTAAATTCATAATATTTTACTGATAATTTTCTGATTCCTTAGATTCCGTTTTGTAAATATTATTTTTTATTAAAAAAAATAATGTATCAATAAATTTTAAATAGTGATTTTATGAATTATTTATTCTTTATTTTTTTTTCTATGGACCCAATGGTCCTATTCTAGTGTGAATTATATAAAGAGTCAAATTTAAACGCACGTGTGTTATGCATGAAGGGACAAATGTGAATTTTTTCATAATATTAAAATAAATATATGTAATACTTCAAAAAAAAAAATTGGTGTTTTTTTTCTAAACGTAATACTCAAAACATATAGGGTCTGTTTGGTAACGTTTACGTTTTCAGTTTATATTTACAAAAATTTTATAAACTGGTTTTTGTTTATTTTTTGTTTATTTTTAGAAAAACATAAACTACAAACGCGTTTGGTAATTGACAAAATGTTTAAAAAAATTTAAAAATATAAAAAAAGTGAGAAGTGGCAAGTGGTGGCAAGTGGCGGTAGAAGACGGTGGTGGAAAGTGGTGACGGTGGGTGGTGGGTGGTGGTGGGTGGGCGGTGGTGGTGGGTGGGTAGGTGACGGTGGCGGATGGTAGGTGGTAGCAAGTGGGTGGTGGTGGTGGTGGTGGTAGTGGTGGCGAGTGGTGGGTGGTGGCGAGTGGGTGGCGGTGGTGGTGGTGGTGGCTGGTGGGTGGCGGATGACGGGTGGTGGTGGGTGGCGGGTGGTGGTGAGTGGTGGTGGCTGGTAGGTGGGTGGGTAGGTGACGGTGGTGGGTGGTGGGTGGTAGCGAGTGGATGGTGGTGGTGGTGATGGCATGTGGGTGGCGGATAGGTAGCGGGTGGTGATGGTGGATGGGTGGGTGACGGTGGTGGGTGGTAACGAATGGGTGATGGTGGTGGCCGGTGGTGGGTGGCAGAGGGCGGTTGGTGGGAGGTGGTGGCAAGTGGTGGCGGTGGGGAGTGGTAGCGAGTGGGTGGTGGTGGTGGTGGTGGTAGTGGTGGGTGGTGGGTGGTGGTTGCTGGTGGCGGGTGGGTGGCGAGTGGTGGATGGTTGTGGCAGGTGGGTGGTCAGTGGTGGTGGCGGGCGGTGGTGGCGGACGGTGGATGGTAATGGCGGGTGGTGGGTGGTGATGGTAGGTGGGTGGTGGTGGCAGGTGGTGGTGGGGGGTGGGTGGTGGTAGCGAAAGACGGTGGTGAAAAATGGTGGCGGGTGGTGGCTAGTGTTGGATGATAAAAAAAAAAAAACTGAAAATTCAAAATGGAAACACATTTTTTTAGTTTACATTTTTTGGCTAAATTTATAAACTGAGACCACTGATTTATAAATCAAAAATTTACCAAACAAGTTTTTATTTGAGTTTTTTAAATTTTTATAAATATAAACAGAAAACTGAAAACGTAAGTGTTACCAAACGGCACAATAATATTCCAATGTAATGCACTAAAAAACTATGCCTATGTTTGGGGAGTAAGTTTTGGGACTTTTTTGGCTAAAATAACCACAAAAAGCAAAATAGGTTTTTTAGCCCAATAAGACAAAACATCACATCCAACTCATAATCATTACATTCTTTCTCTCACAAAAAAAATCAAAAAAGCCAAAAGCTCTTCCCACACCAGACTTTTTACCCTCAGGCTAAAATAGTCAAAAAAATCAAAAAGTCAAAAAATCAACCCACTTCCCAAGCGAACCCTATGTAGTGTATTTTTCTCAAACCTAATAACGTAACATTTTAAAAAAACGTATTAGTATACTTTTTACAAACATAACACTCCAATGTTACATACTAAAAAAAAATTTAATATACTTTTTATAAACATAACAACGTAACATTCCAAACAAACTCTTTAATGTACTCTCCTCAAATGTAATACTCCAATCAATACAACACACAAAAACTTTTTAGTGTACTTTTTCTCAAATGTGGCACTCTAATCAATGTAACATATGAAAACTCTTTAGTGTACTTTTCACAAACGTAATACTCTAATGTAACACTTCAATGTAACAACGGAAAATTACAATAACAGAAATGTAGATTTTTACACTCGACAACCAATACTTCAACCATCAATTCTCCCAAAAATAAATCAAAAAATTAAAAAAATGAATTAAAAAGGGTATTTACTTAAATTCAAATGATACCAAATTAAATAAAATATAACTTTTCAAAATAAAAAGGATTAGTTGATTCATAAAAAAAATCTTAAAATTAAATGAATCAACATTCTTCATATGAGATTTATGGATAAATTTTCCTTTAAATACAGGATGTACGGACCCAAGCAAGTTACAATACCTCTTACAGGATTGGTTTAACTTCAATGATTTGGTAGGTTAATAATGTAGGCTTTTATATGTACAACATTAAAAAAAAATTAAACTAATTTGATAATTGTAACGATATAATTTAATCATATATTTTTTTAAAATAGGTAATCTATTTTCAAAATTAAAATTCTCTTATATTTTTCGAAGACAATGTCATAAAATTATTGGCTACAATTATCAAATATATTTCTTTTTTTTTTTTTAGATGAACTACACAATTTTTGAGGGGGAGTTTTTTTTTTGAGTGTATCGGCATGTTATTAAAATTTGCATCTTTTCATTCCATCATTTCATGCTGTAAGTTTTTAAAATTTCCATCTATTCATACTTTAAGATAATTTTTTTCATATGTCTATTGCTTTCATATACTCTTATGGCACTAATAGTTATTTTGCAAATCGTGGCATTGAGAAAGAAGTTTGTTTTTGTTGATTGTAATGGGTTGGGATGATTATAATTTTCTTTGTTAGGTGAGTTTTACACGGAATTGCCAAAGGAAAAAATTGTTAGGTTTTTTGTAATTAACCATCCCATTTGACAAAACTCTTTTCAATTGTAATTTTATTTGCTCTTTTGTTTCAGTAAGGATGTGAGTGTTTAGATGCAAATTCAAACCGAATTATGTTTATGCAAAGGGGTTTGTGATCTTGATCCTTTGATCCTTTCATATGTGCCACTTCGCTAACTATGTACAAAAATCGAGTGGCCCAATCAACTCACAAGGGTCCAGGAGGCAGGGCCCAGGCGAGGTCTAGGGACAGCACCCCCAAAGCCAAGGTCATTTGTGCACTCGAGCGGTGAATAGGAGCATCTAGTATTTTTGTATAGAAGACTGATCTTCTAAGAGAATCCTTTTTGTGCTTAAGTGGTGGAGTCTTGGTTCGAGCGATGAGCATGCGTTTTAGTGAATTTGCTTGAGCGATGAAGTGGTCGCTCAAGCGGTCTTCACAGCTCTGTTTTCTATAAAGTGCGTCATTCGCTGCTTTTAAGGTTTAAGCCGTCTAAATTCTGGGAGAGCAAAACTATCATGGTTTTCTATATTTGAAGGTATTTTTATGAGTGTTGCCTTGATAATTTGGAAGTGATCAATAGATTTATGAACTTCATATTAACATTATCAAGGGGTTTGATTGTTTTCTTTTATTCATGTAAAACATAAAGTATTATAACGCACCGGGAAAAACATTTAGATCATACCTTTAGGTGATAGAACCTTGCGGGTAAATCACGTGCTTCCAGAATCTGAACAACGAACCCAGCAGTGGAGTAATACTACAAAATGAGTATCACCCACACAAGTCGCAGTGCAAAATGGCTTTATCGTTGTTTAATGGGAGAGAGTCAGAGAGAGAGTCTGGGAAAAAAGGTTATGGGTAAAAACCACATAATGTATTTGATATACGTATCTAATATATCAATATATTATCTAAAATATATAATCAGATATATAACCACCAATATCTATCTATCCATCTATCCATATATCCATATCTATTAATATGATAGATATAGATATCCTGAATGGTTATCCAAATAAGTTTTGAATTAAAATTCAAACTTATCTGGATAAGGTTCAAAAGGTTCAACGGGTCATACCACATGGCCGCCCAATTTCTAATATCTCCCACTCGCACATGAGTTGGCATGACACTGCCACATCTCTATCTCAATCTCCCAAAAAATGAACAATCTCATACTAGCCAATGCATCGTGCGACTACTGAGAACACCTGCATGTGGGAGCTCTATACTAGAAATTCAAAATGAGCCAGCATAGAGACATCAGCCCAAAAAGAACAGAAATAGTGTCTCATATACCCCAGACCCATCTAATTACACCGGTCCAAAAAACATCTCTAATCCCTCAAAAAGAGCATGTTTGACCCTCTTAATTCTTGTAATATATTCACACTCAATCCAACTCTCATACAGAGCGATGTGAGTTGCCGGCAGTGGTGTAACACTAGATGATCTTCCCTTTGCCCTCATGCTATTTAGTTTAGGATTGACCGTTTTCCCAGTGATGTCCCTTAAGGCCGAATCATACATGACCGCAGGCAACATATCAAAGTAACAGAACATCAACCCCTTACCTTATGACATAGTCAAAAGTCACAAAAGTGTACATAAATGAAAGTCATATCGTGTGAGGAAACAGGGATCCATTCTCTCACCTCATTATTTGATCGCCAAGCACATATAGTATGAATACATGCTACGATGGATTAACTCTTCCAAAAGAGTAACGTCATACTCGATACACCGTACAGATATTAGTCTAGTCGCTTTCTAGCGCCTAACCCGAATTCTCTATTTGCTTGCCTTCTAGGCGCCAAATGAGATTTCACATCTGGCTAATCATAACAGGCATAACATGGAAAGTGGGTACTAATATCCATGTTTGGTCCTTAACATGACCTCATCTTGGTTGTAACCAAGGCGACATGTATAGTGGATAATTTAAGCCTCTCTTGGCTCCAAATAAAAAATAAACCATTAGTCTCATCCTTGCTCCCTCCCAAGGGCCAAGGGCGATTGCTCGTGTGAGTGAGCCAATCTTGCCTGCTGACATCATCATCTGCTAATCATTATGACACAAACCATAATAGTGTCAACATCCCATCATCTCATAACAAATAAGTGATCAATTTAAAAAAAAAAAATATGACCACAGCTTACGCAATTCTAGATTCCAAACATAAGTCTCATCAGCACCTTTTGCGATAAGTATATACAATGGAATCCACCATGTGCGCCTCACATGAAGTGGTTCAAGATCACTACTTCTCGCGCAATTACCTCTCTAAAGATATTTTGGTGACTAATTTGCGTTCATTCTTGAAGCGCCCAACTAGCGCATTGAATCTTACAAGGTGCAAATTAATATACTACTAGTAAAGCATTTTATCCACAGTCTAATGAGTAAGGTCAATGTCTAAACAACTTAGTTGACCATTTACCAAAGATAACACTTATCATGCCGAATACGCCCACATAGCGTACTTTAGGCTCCCACAACAAAGAAAAGATCAAGGAATATAGGTCATCTGTTTCTCCCAAAGACAATCTGAGGATTCACTTAATAGCTAAGGCTCTGGCTTTTACCGATAGGTACATCAATGGATTTGCAATTTTGCATCTAGAATCATTCTAGGATATTTCTTATGTAAGTCATCGAAGACAAACCGAGAATTTTTCCAAAACAATCCCTAAGGATCGTACATCCGAGCATATAAAGGCTAAAAAGTCTAATTCAACACAATGCTCTCACAAGCGATGCGTCAAATTACTTTAGGAGCTGTCATAGATTGATAGCTTATTCTCTCCTTCTTATGGATAGTAGAATTAATTGTAAGTAACTATGAAGCGAGAAACAAAGATGGCAAGAGGAGTATCGTCATCTTTCACTAGATCATAAAAGGATGTCATGGAGATATCAAGTGCGCCTAAGTCGCAAATTTAACTAGTAAGTGTTAATCTCCTATGCCTTCAAGTCAATTTTATTCTCCATACACTTTAATGCATTTAATTGAAAGATGACGATACTGCTCTTGCCATCTCTGTTTCTCGCTTCATAGTTACTTGCAATTAATTCTACTATCCACAAGAAGGAGAGAATAAACTATCAATCTATGATAGCTCCTGAAGTAATTTAAGCGCGAATTAGGCTAAAGAGTCTAATTTAACACAATGCTCTCACAAGCGATGCGTCAAATTCTTAGAGCCATAACAACCTTGTCAGCCTTGACTTTTTCATTACTATGCTGCAACGTTTACGCTTAGTGGTAAATGTTATTCAAAACAAAATGTTAACCTAATAAATGAATCATACAAAGAAGGACCTCATCATGTCTCACACTCAAGTGTGAAAACAGTAAGTGTGCAGACTTAGACAAGTTGGCAATGCTAATAGATTCTGCAGCCACTTGCGCTAATCTTTTTACTTAGTGTTAATAGATTTTGCTGCTACTAAGTGCTAATCTTTTAACTTCAAGTGATACTTCAGTGCACACTATTATAGTGCGTGAAATTTTTTTTTTTGCTTTATCCACTCCCAATGGTTAGGCAGAGAGAAAAACACTGCTCATACTAGCTACTCATCTTACACTTAATGACTAATTCATTTAAGTTCGCATTTCTTGGATGACGTGACTCTTAAATGTTACTTCATTCAATGATGCAACATCATTACAAGTCAAATTACAAAGTCAATCCGCGCAGCTCAATAATGAAGATCATATACAGATCTATTGAGGGCTTAATAATTTCATAACTCCAAAACTCGCCAACCAAAACTACGTAGCATGCCGCTAACCATAGCGCACACATTAGTTTTTATTGTGCCAAACAAGGCAACAAAACTACGGCGACTTTGAGTCATGTTTCCTTATTTTGGCTCAATTAAGGTCTAATCTAAAGTCTCCAAGACTTTTGCTCATCTAAATAATAGGATTACATTGTTCACATTTGAATAATATATGGACTTTTTTTTATAATATATTCATATCATATAGATATCCTAAATAGTTATCTAAATAAGATTTGAATTAAAATTCAAACTTACATGGATAAGGTTCAAAAGGTTCAGGTTCAAAAGGTTCAAAAGGTCATACTACATGGGCGCCCAATTTCTAACAATTCACAAAAAGAGAGAAGTGTTCTTCGGTAGATTTTAAGAAACTTGGGCTTGAAACTTTAGTGGATTTTGCAATGGTTTATCATCGTGGATTCAATATCAGCACTGTGGATTCAACATCAGCACTGTGGATTCAACGTAGGGTAAGACAATTTTGAGATGAAAATAGTAGTAGAAGAGGCACATCGGGGTTGGTTCAATTCGAGCGTAGATTCCTTAGGTAATTGAAGGTACACATGTATAATACTTTTTTGTCTTCTTAGTAGATTGTTTTGTGGTTTTGACTCATGATTTTTTTTTATCACAATTAAAGATACTCTAATTATGATTTTCTTACGTTAAATCATTGTGACAATTTATTTTTAATTGTTTGATTGAGATTGTTATTCATTGTTTAAAACTAAAATATAATTATAAATTAATATCACAAAAATTTTACATTTTTCAATAAAACCTAAAAGGTCAATGAATTAAATCATTAGCCTCCGTTTGGGAAGTGGGTTGGCTTTTTGACTTTTTGGCTTTTTTGGCTATTTTAGCCTGGGCTAAAAAGCTTGGTTTGGGAAGGACTTTTTGGCTTTTTGGTTTTTTTGGCTTTTTTTGTGAGAGAAGAATGTAATGATTATAGGTTGGATGTGATGTTTTGTTTGTTATGGCTAAAATAGCCTATTTTATTTTTTGTGACTAAAATAGCCAAAAAAACCTGAAAAAGCCCTTGCCAAACGGAGGCTAAAATACAACCTTTGATCAGCCCACGAGAGTCCAGGCTGGACCACACCTGTCAATCAAGTCCAACCAAGTGGAGTAATACTATACACATTTTTTTTAGAAAAAAATTATACACTTTAATGATTTTATTTCAAAATAAAATACTTATTATGACTTACAATTATAAAAATGTCCCTATTATATCATAATTTCTGTGTATAAAAGTTCTGTTTGATGGTCATTTTTTAGTGGTGTTTGGGAACTTGGGTTTGGGATTTTTTTAAAATTTTTTTCACTAAAAGACAAATTTTTTACAAAATCAAAAAAACACATCCAAATAAAATATCACATTCAACCCCATAATCATTTCACTTTTTCTTTTACAAACATCACATCCAATCACAAAAAAACTCAACTATCTTTCTAAACACCAAAAAAATTTTATCTAATAATATCCTATAACTAAAAAAACCTACATAAAAATTCACTTTCCAAACACCCACTTTATACCCGTGCATTGTGAAATGTACGCTTTGGAATAAGTTAAAATAGTGAATAAATTATAAAACACTCTATCAAAATCATCCTTTTAATTTTTTTAAAATATCATTTTTATAAAAAATTAAATAAGTAATTAACATAGCCGATTCTTAAGTGGGAACTTACGTACTATATAATTTTTTGAATTTTTTTATATGCCTTCGTTTGGCTAATTTATTTGGACTAAAAAAAACATAAAAAATAAAATAAATTAAATAAGTTAATAAGATAAAATGTCATATTTAAATCATAATTATCTTATTTTTTCTTTCATACAAATTAAAAAAAATCAAAAAACCAAACTCAATGAACTTTTTAATTTCAAATTTTAAAAAAATCGACTCAAAAAGGCCAACTAACAAAATTAATACTAAACGGTAACTGCTCAGGCACCGTTTGGGAAGGTGGGTTGGAGGTTTTTTTGGCTATTTTAGCCACAAAAAACAAAATAGGCTATTTTAGCCATAACAAACAAAACATCACATCCAACCCATAATCATTACATTATTCTCTCACAAAAAAACTCAAAAAAGTCAAAAAGCCAAAAAGCCCTTCCCAAACCAAGCTTTTAAGCCCAGGCTAAAATAGCCAAAAAAGCCAAAAAGCCAAAAAACCAACCCACTTCCCAAACGGAGGCTCAGTGTGTTTGGTTTGAGTTTTTTGAATTAAATTTTTTGAAAACTGGCTCTGTTTGGTAGAGGTTTTGAAAATTTAATTCTACTACTTAGTTTGATTGTGTTGTTTGGTTACAGCTTTAGAAAATTAATTTCACACACACTTTTCAAAACACCTACTTTTCAATATTATATGTCACATCACTCAATTCAAACTCTTTTTAAAACTCATAACCAAACAAATTTTTCATACTCAAATCATAATTCCAAAACTCACAAAATCAAAATACAACTCTATTCTTAAATCATAATTCTAAAACTCTACCAAAGGCAATCTGAGTTTTTTAGTTTTCGTGTTTTTTCTATTTTTAGTGAATATTTTTAAAATTTTAATTTTTTTTTTACTTTTTTAAATGCACTTCACTTAGATGTATTTAAAAAGTAAAAAATTTATAAAAAAATATTTTTAAAAATTAATAAATACATAAAAATATAAAAAATATATTGAATTCTTTTTTTTTTTTTTTTGTATTTTTCATATTTAATGAATTTTTTAAAAAAAAATTTATAATTTATAATTTTTTATTTTTTAAATATATTTATACTAAGCCTACGTTTGGGAAGAAAATTTTGGGGCTTTTTCGGCTATTTTAGCCACAAAAGACAAAATAGGCTATTTTAGCCACAAAAAATAAAACATCACATCCAACCCATAATCATTACACTCTTCTCTCACAAAAAAAGTCAAAAAAGTCAAAAAGCCAAAAAGCCCTTCCCAAACCAAGCTTTTTAGCCCAGGCTAAAATAACCAAAAAAGCCAAAAAGTCAAAAAGCCAACCCACTTCCCAAACGTAGGCTAAGGCCTAGTTTGGGAAGACTAAATAAGTGTACTTTTTGACTTTTTATGAAATATGTGTTGAGTTTGGGTTGGGTTTGAAGTGATGTGTTAGAGAGGTGATGTGACTTAAATAAGATAATGTGACTTAAATAGGATAGTGACTTTTTAACTTTTTGTCTTTTTTTAATCATGCCAAACTTAACCTAAGTGTGCCTAAAAAGTAAAAAAATTACTAATTCTTGTTGGCCCGTTGTCAAGTTTTTTCTTTATAATTTTATTTTTTCAATGTGCCGTGGGACCTAAACGTGGGATGTACAGTTCATTAAATTGTCTTATACGTTTTATTAAAAAAATAAAAATAATTAATAAATAAATTTATTTTAGCTTACAGTATTTTTTTTATTTTATTTTTTTCCCCCTCACTTAGGTCTCCAAGTTTTGTCCCGTTTGATTTTCATGCCTCAAAATTCTTGTTTGATATGACTTGAATATTTTGGAACGTGGCCCTGTTTGATTCTAGAATATAAAGAGTAATATTAGATATTATATTCTGTGGGGTCTATATATTTTATGTTTGTAATTTTTTTCAAAGAGGATATAATATCCCATGGGACTGTATATCCCCCAAATGTGGAGGATATACAATACCACCACCCCCCATTATATCATATCTCCTTAGTTGGGATATGATTTAAAAAGTCTAATTTACCCTTTTGTCTATCTAACATAATATAATTATTGAATTTAATTTAATATTATTGAATTTAATATAATATAAATATTATTGAATATAATTTAATACAAATTTTGAATTTAATATAATATAATTATTGAATTTAATTTAATATAATATAATATTATTAAATTTAATTTAATTTAATATAATATAAATTTTGAATTTAATATAATATAATATTATGAGGGCAATCTTGGAAATTACTTGTTTATATTCCACAATATATTTTGTAAAACAAACATGAATAATATATATCTAATCTTATATATCAAGTTAACAAACATGAATTGGGGGATATATTATCCAATACATATATCCTATTCATTATATATCCTGACTAAATCTCACATCATATTATATCCTCTATTTTATATCCAATAAAACAAACAGGGTATACAACTTTCAGGATATAGAATCTTTATCACTTGAGAAAATATAGATTTTTTTTTGTCAATCTGTTTTAAAATACTAAAAATTAGATTTTTATATCTTGAAATTCTTACATATGTTAATATAAATATTTTGAAATGAAAATACAAAAATTTGGAAACGTAAAATCTATTTTTTATTTAAATCTTAATTTTGTTGATTGAGTTTGGAGAGAGTAAGAAAAATGCTTTGGAAATTAAAAGATTTTATTTTTCTTTTCCATTTATGTGTATTGAATTTTACTTTTACTTTTATTCTGAGCCCTTTGTTGAGGGATAATTGGGACCAATTAATTTGTCAATGGAGGCATCCTTTTGGATTGGGGCCTTGCTTCTAGTGTCCAAAAAAAACCCACCGTCTATTTTCTCTTTTGAAAAATGTTTGAGGGCCACAATTTTTGTGGCTTAAATGGTTTAAAATTGTCAAAACGACGTCGTTTTGACAATTTTGAAGTTGTTTTGTACTCAAAACGACGTCGTTTTAGCAATTTTGAATTATTTGAGCCACAAAAATTGTGACCCTCAATCATTGCTGTTCTCTTTTTATGAGTCAAAAGGAAAATCATGGCAAAGTCTTCTTTGTAGATCATGTGGTGATTATTATCATTTCCAAACTTATCTTTTTAAATTTTGATTGCTATAAACTATGTTTATTTTAAAAAAATCTAACACACATTTTTTATTGCCCTGTAATTGAACATCATCATAATTTATCTATTTTTTCAAAAATAACTTGTGATTATGTGCTTAATCAATGATATTTAACAATTTCTCCAAATTATTCTTATACTTTTAGTCATATTATTATTTACGTTGACTATTGCGCTGTCACAAAATAATGTACGGTTTTTTTTTTTTTTGGTGACTGTTATGCCACAGTCCCTAAAAGTCATCCATGCTGACGCAAACACTTGAGTTCTGCTTGATTGAATTTTTAGAATTTATTTTTTATTTTTTTTTTTAAATTAGTTTGGCGGAAATTTTTTAGAAAATACTCCTAATTTTCAAATGCTTTTGTATTTATTAGGTTGGAAGTCATTTTAAAAAAAAATTAATAATATCTTCTTTTATTGTATTTATTTTTATCATATTAATTTATAATTTAATATAAAAAATATCAACAAAGAAGTTCAAACTACTCAACCAAACAAAACCGTTGATGCAAATATTTTTTATAACTCCCACAATTGCATCACCCACTTGCTACGACTTTATTAATAAATACTATGCAATAATTTTTATTTTTATTTGAGTATTTATATATATTTTTATAATTATATTTTTAATTATATTATATTAATTATGACGTCACGGTTCGATCGCTTTAATCCGACGGTTAAATCGATGACCCGTTCATTCAATTTCTTTTTCAATTCGTTCACCGGTCTGATTTTTAAAACATCACTTTGCTTGGTTCCCATTTTTTAAAAACAGTTTTTAGAAAATTCTACACTCTTATTTTACGTATTTTTTTGTTTTTACTGAATTTTTTTAATATTTTAGACCATCTCCAACGGTTCATCAAAGTTGACATCAAATTTAAAATTTGGTAAAAAAGTTACTGTTTGATGCTCCAACGGTTGCACCAAATCGATATCAAAATGAAATTTCACCAAATAATTCATCAAACTGAGGACAGAATACTGATTTCATCAAAACACTGTTTGTGACCGTTGGGGGAGACCAACCGGTCAACCAGCCGGTTGCCCGGCCGGTTGACCAACCGGTCGACCACCAAAAGGTTCAAACAATTCCAAGAAAAGGTTCAAATAGTAAAAAAAAAAAAAAAAAATTGCCTTATCGGTCGACCAGCCGGTTGACCAACCGGTCGACCACTAAAAGGTTCAAAAAGTTCAAAAAAAATAAAAATAAAATTCGCCTAACCGGTCGACCAACCAGTTTGCCCGGCGCAAATTTGATGAAAGTTCACCGTTGGAGTGAGTGATATCAGATTTGATAAAATGGGTCATTTTTTACTCAGATTTGATGAAAAAAGAAATGCACCGTTGAAGATGCTCTTATGCAAATTTTTTACTTTTTAGACACATCTAACATAAATACACCTAAAAAGTAAAAAAAATTGTAAAAAAAATCTTTTAAAAATTCACTAAATACCAAAAATATAAAAAAAAATACAAGAATTTAGTACATTTTTTATATTTTTATGTATTTCTTAATTTTTTAAAATATTTTTTCACAATTTTTTTACTTTTTAGACACATCTAAGTAAGGTGCATCTAAAAAAGTAAAAAAAAAATTTAAAATTTTAAAAATATTCACAAAAAACAAAAAAATACAAAAATTAAAAAATTTAATTTTTAAAAAACTTAATTCAAAAAACTCAAACCAAACACGTTGATTGATACTTAGGTGGTGTTTGGCAAGTTGGGTTGGGGCTAAAATAGCCATAAAAGACAAAATAGGCTATTTTAGCCACAACAAACAAAACATCACATCCAACCAATAATCATTACACTATTCTCTCACAAAAAAAGTCAAAAAAGCCAAAAAATCAAAAAGTTCTTCCCAAACCAAGCTTTTTAGCCCAGGCTAAAATAGCCAAAAAAGCTAAAAAGCCAAAAAGCCAACTCACTTCCCAAACGGAGGCTTAGAATATTTGCATATATAATCGGTAAACTTTCCCTAGTCAAATACTAAGAACATATTGATATATTTTATAAGGAAAATGATTTAGAGCCCTAAAATCCCTCCCCCTAATCCCCCTAATTTCCTTTTCTGGAAACTGTTTTCTTTTTCTTTTCTTTTTTTCCTTTTTTTTTTTTATTTTTTTTTTTTACCTTAAATGGCATTTTCGGGGGATTCGGGGTTCCCCTTTCGGGGGATGAATCACTTCCCATTTTATAAATAGTTTTAGGAGAAGAAAAGAAAACAACAACAATGATAGAGACCACTAATTTTGGAGCTCTAAAAAGACTACTAATGACATGGCACTCAATAAAAAAAGAAAAAAAATACAACACCAAGGCCAAAACATCAAATCATTCATGGTGAGACCCACTGTCACATCATTAGTGATAGCACTAATTAGTGCTCTCACTCATTTTCCAAGAAAACAATGCTGTACTTGTTCATACTGCCAATTGTCTATGCAGTAGGGCTGCCCTAAACTAGGGCTAGTGGTCCACTGATTTAATTTATAAAAACTAAATAAAAAATTTGACATTTAAAATATTTGAATATTTTCTTTAGTTTGTAGTTGTTGGCTCCATAGTCTACATTTTTATGATTAATCATCTGATTTTTTTTAATATACTTTAAAATAAATTAATCACGTGATTACATGTAATTATGTCTTAAGTTTATGCTATAATCTTGTCACTTTTTAATTATAAAAATTATTCTTCCTCCATTTGACATTGAAAATTGGAAAAAATTAGGGAAAAAAAAGAGTGATTGAGATTTAATTGATATATTATAAAATTTATATATAAAATAAATTTGATTCATACATTAATGTTTTTTTAATAAAATTTTGAATAAAAATTCTGAATGTCTGTTAAATTTTTTTTATTATTAATTGAGAACAAAATCTTTCTTTTAGTCGTCTCCACAACAACTTTTAAAATTAGTTAGGTTTTTTTTTTGTTTTTTTAAACATGTCTTTAACCCTTATCTAGATGAAAGCCGATCCACAAAAAGTTAAAAAGCAGATATAAAAGAAATTATAAAAAAAAAAATTCCGAAAAGTAGTTGCCATACCAAGATTTGAGGTTATATGGTTTTTATTTTTATTTTTATGTTAGGTCTGAAATCTATATCTATCTATCTATACTATATATATAACTAAATATAGTTATTTTGTCAAAAGCCTTCAAATATTTATTCGTAAATTCTTATAATTTTAAAACTCTCTCTTTCATACGTGGCAACCTTCTTTGATTGCCTTTCATATTTTCTATCTTTCTTCATTTTGTTTGATTAATGAAAATTAAAATTAATTTCATTGCTTATGGATAAAGATTTGAATTTCAAAATTCCTCCATATAGATAAACATATAAAAACTGAAAATTAATTTTATAGTCTACAGATAAATATAAAAATTAAACAATTAATTTCATAAGTTATAGATAATTTAAAATTTCTTCCAATAAATAAACATCTAAAAGTTGATAAATAACTTATAAAAATTAATTTCATGGCCTACAAATAAAGATAAATATTAAATATTAAACAATTAATTTCAAAACTTATAGATAATTTAAAATTTATTCCCATAAATAAACATATAAAAATTGATAAATAACTTATAAAAATTAATTTCATGGCCTACAAATAAAGATAAAGATTAAATAATTGATTTAAAAAAAATAATTGATTTTGTACTTTAATTAATTTCATTATAGATAAACATATAAAAATTTATTTCATGACCTATAGATAAAGATAAAAATTAAAAAAAAATAATTTCATGACTTATAGGTAAATAAACATATAAAAATTGATAAATAATTTATAAAGATTAATTTCATGGCCTATAGATAAAGATAAAGATTAAATAATTGATTTACAAAAAATTAAAATAATAAAATTTAGATAAATATATGATTTGATAATCTATATATTTATCAAAAACATATATATCTAAATCTTTATTTTGATTTACTTATATTTTTTTCTCCTTCTATCACATATTATCTTTTTTTTTATTTTAAATTTTTTATCTTATGAAATGCCTTTATCTATACCTTCTTATCTCCTATTAAATTCTTAACCATTTCTTTATAATTTTTATTATTCGTTATTATTTACCAAGTGATAAAGATTAAAAATAAAAATTATTGGCGAGTATTAATAATGAAATTAGTTGGCTTTGAATGAGAATCCTCTATATAGATAAACATATAAAAATTGAAAATTAATTTTATAGTCTACAAATAAAGATAAAAATTAAACAATTAATCTAAACAAATTAATTTCATAACTTATAGATAATTTAATTTTTTTTCCATAAATAAAAATATAAAAGTCAATAAATAACTTATAAAAATTAATTTCATGGCCTACAAATAAAGATATAGATTAAATAATTGATTTTAAAAAAAAAACGAAATTTCTCAATTTTTTTCCCATTCGTTTTGTATTTTAATTAATTTCATTTTAGATAAACATATAAAAATTCATAAATAATTTATGAAAATTTATTTCATGACCCATAGATAAAGATAAAAATTTTAAAAATTATTTAAAAAAATTAATTTCATGACTTATAGATAAATAAATATATAAGAATTGACAAATAATTTATAAAGACTAATTTCGTGTTCTACAAATAGAGATAAAGATTAAATAATTGATTTACAAAAAATTAAAATAATAAAATTTAGATAAAGATATGATTTGTTAATCTATATATCTATCAAAAACATATATATCTAAATCTTTATTTTGATTTACTCATTTTTTTCCCTCCTTCTATCACATATTATCTTTTTTTATTTTAAATTTTTTATCTTATGAAATGCCTTTATTTATAACTTCTTATCTCCTATTAAATTCTTAACCTTCTCTTGATAATTTTTTTCTTCGATATTATCCACTAAGTGATAAAGATTAAAAAAAAATTATTGACTCTAAATGATAAAAGTATTAATAATGAAATTGGATGACTCTGAATGAGAAGAGTATTAATAATGAAATAATGACGGCTGCATGGGAGAAGGCAGCACAAAAATCTCACAAAATTAATTTTCGTCACTATAATTATACAAGGCAATAATTTGATATTTTTTCTATTAGTTATTAAAAATAATTTGCATTAGATCATTGTTATGTTTTTTTTTTTTTTTTTAATTTTTTATAAAGCTGTCATTCGTTATAGTATTTCTTCAATCCCATTTGTAAATAAAGTATTAATAATGAAATTGGTTGGTTTTGAATGAGAAGAGTATTAATAACAAAATAATAAAGGCTGCATGGGAGAAGGCTGCATAAAAATCTCACAAAATTAATTTTCGTTACTATATTCATATAAGGTAATAATTAGATATTCTTTCTATTAGTTGTTAAAATAATTTGCATTAGATCATTGTTATGTTATTTTATTTTATTTTATTTTTTTATAAGGCTGTCATTCGTTATAGTATTTCTTCAACCCCATCTCCAAATTTTCGCTTTGAAATTTTTGTTTTTTGCAATAATAAAGTTTAGAATCAATTTCTTATCAAATTTGTTTTCTTCATCCTTATTTTATTGAATGATTGAAATGAGTAAAACTTTTATATGATATATGAAATTAATGAATATAATACAAAGACGATAGGGAAGGACTACATATTTGTCAATCTTTCTATGTTATTATTAGTTGATTTGCTAGATTATACTATCAATTTAGAGCCCATTTAATTTAATTCAATGTGCATTACTTTATTTGTATTCGATCATTTTTTCATTGAGTAACCTATATAATTTTTTTTGGTATAGAATGATTAAAGCAATCATTTGTTATATTTCTTCAAGTACAATTGAAATAATTTTTCATCATTTTTTATAAATAAAATGGATTAAAACTATTTTCTTATATAATTTTTAGAAATTCTTATCTTGATTAAATTTTTAAAAATGATGTAAGAAGTATGCAAGTATTATTCAAACTATGGAAAAGGATTTATACTTTGATATGATATGCGTGTGTCATTGATAGAGGAAATCAAAGATAGAGAGTTGCTAACATAATTAATTAATGATTTATTTGAGAAGTTCTTTTTATGAGCAAAGCAACAAACTTATATTAATTTTTTTTAAAAACTACTTATAAAGTATAATTAAAAGTTGATATTTATTCATAATTTGATCCCACAATAATAATATACACCACTGATTTAAAAGTCTAAGTAAATTTATGATAACTTTTCTGAGTTTATAGAATTTCTCTTTTTTTAATATTTTGTTTAGTTTGATACAAGTTGTTTATACTATCAAGTGATTGTGATACTATTACTCTCAACCATTTTTATAATTAATAATTTTTTATGTTTAGGCATAATTGAAGATTAAAATAATTTATTTATCACACAAAATATATATAATTTAATTTTTCCGTGCATTGCATGGGTTACCCCCAGTATGGGATGTATATGTATGGGATTAGATTCTATCCATGTGGGCATTAAATTAGAGAGGTCTTGATGGGCGGTGGTCCATCTCATATTCACTATAATGGTTGGAATCATTCATTTTGTGAAATTTGTTAAATAATGTATTTATGTGAAAATTAAAATAATTGGATATTAACAAATATATGATCGAATCATATTATTTTTTAAAGAAAAATTTACTCATAAATCTTATTTTGAGAAATAGTGATCCATTTAGTCCTAGGTTTTTTTTTTATAGACCAATTAGTCCCATTGATTTTAGAAAAATAGATTTAATATATTATTTAAAAATTAGATTTATGGTTATACCCTTATTTGTATTACATTCCTTCTCTCTCTTTTTTTTTTTCTTTTGTGCTAGAAAGGTTGGTACACAATATATGGGAATCAAATTTAGGATGAATTTTTATATATATATTTTTTTATTTAGAAAATATTTCAAAAAAAATATAAAAATTACTTAAAATATGAGATTATTTAAATATTCCAAAAGGATATGGGAATTTTCAAATATTTCAAAAGGAGTACAAAAACTACTTGGTAAATTTTGGCCAAATGTATAATTTCAAACTGTAATTATCCAATGTAATTCTCAAACATAACACTTAAAAAAAATCTTAGTGTAATATCCTAATGTAACACATAAAAAAAACCTCTTTACTGTACTTTTCTCAAGCATAACACCCCAACATAACACTTAAAAAAAATTCCTTACGCTCTAATATAACACACAAAAAAAATTCTTATTTTTATTTTTTTGATCAGCAAAAAACCCTTTATTGAGAATAAGAACATACATTCATATAAAATTACATCAAAAAATGGAGGGAAGAGCACAAGCATCATAGCAAACTAATCTAATCCCAACTAGGTTGGCACCGAAAAGAGAGCCCAATCATATGCAAACTCAACCACAAAGGTTTGGTGAGAGACCAAACCAAGCTAGGAAAAAACCACTAAAAATAAATCCCCAACTACCAAATATGATACAAAGCAAATCCAACAGTTGCAATACACTCGAATAAAACAAACTCAAACAGATAGATGACCAAACCAGAATCACCCCAGCAGCAACCAATCTTACCCTGCATACACAGATAGATAGACAGCTACAATACTCCTAAACTAGATCAATACACCGACAGACAGTTTCACTCGTCCCTTGCAGAATATCCACACCCCCATCATACTAATACACTGTCAGCAACTAATAGCTTTGATCTATTGCAAATTAATAATAATATCCTGAACTGAATACGGAGGCTCCTTAGACTGAGATTTAACCCATAGAGCAATTCTCACCTTAATCAATTCACAGAGTTCATTCAGCTGGAACATTTTCCCATTAAAGACCACATCATTTCTAGTTTTCCATAATGACCACATAACAGCCATCGGGATTGCCTTCCAAATTATATTTTCGAACTTTCTCCATTTATATCCCCTCCACCACTGAAGTAGCCCATTAACATTATCAGGTATCACCTAGAGCACCCCCCACCAATTCATCAGGCACGCCCACACCTTCCAAACAACAGGACACCAAAGAAGAACATGGTTTACTGTCTCCACAGCTTGACCACAGAACACACAGTTGACAAAAGTATTTTGGTTCAGCACACCAATGCGATTTAGAAACCCAGCAGTCTTCAATCTCCCATTCCAAGTCAACCAACTAAGGAATTGGACTTTTGGTGGAGCCATATTATTCCACAGCAGCTTAGGAACCATCATATAATTTTTAGGCATTAACAGGTTATAAAGAGAAGAGACACTAAACTTACCTGATGGACATGCCAACCACTTCAAATGATCCTCCCTACTTGAAGTCAGCAACTCCACTTGATTCAAAGCAGTATATAATCTCAGCAGTTCCTCAGACTCCCAAGCATATAAAGGCATTCTAAAATTGAGGTTCCAACTGCCTGAGTTCTTCTCCTTTCAATCATCATGCTCAAAGATAGATCCTTCTCAGATGATAGGCTATAGAGCCTAGAAAAATCACTCTTGATACAATGATTCCCCAGCCAATGGTCATCCCAAAAATGAATTCTACACCCATTCCCCACAAACTACCTGTGAATTTTCCAGAAAAAGGCTCAGTAAAAAAGGGTTTGACTGTCCAAAATTCAAAATCCCACCCCATAATGATGAGTAATAGCCACTATAGCTTGTCTAAAGAAGCCAACGCCCACCCATAGACAGATACGTACTACACATAACTCTTTTCCACAAAGTACTATCTTCAAAACCAAAACGCCACCACCATTTAGCTAACAAATAGTCATTTATATCTTTGACACTTCTGATGCCCAGCCCACCTTGATCTTTGCGTTTGGTAACCTCATCCCATTTGACAAGATGAATCTTTCTTTTTAAATCAGACCATCCCCAAAGAAAGGTTGTTTGAATACTCTCAATTTCCTTTGTTACTGATTGGGGCAGCTTAAATAAAGATAAGTAGTACACAGAAAGGTTGGATAGACCAGATTTAATAAGGGTAAGCCGACCTCCAAAAGACAGCAACTTCCTCTTCCAAGATGCTAATCGAGCCTTCATCTTATCAATGACAGGTCGTCATGTTTTTTTTGGTCTGGGATTGGCACCTAAAGGCAACCTAAGATAAATAATAGGTAGCTTTTGTTTTTTGCAATTCAGTCTAGATGCACACTCCTCCACCACTTGCTCAGGCGCTCCAACACCACACACAAGACTCTTATGGAAGTTTATCTTCAGGCCTGAAACTAGTTCAAAGCATCGCAAAATCCTTTTAATTATTACCACCTCCTTCCCATCTGCTTCACAAAAAATTATCATATCATCAGCGAATTGAAGATGTGTTACTGTTGTTTTAACTTCACCATGACCTATCACAGCCCTTGTTATTAGGCCTCTTGATCTTGCCCTTTGCAACAACATATTTAAACCTTCAGTTACAAGATTAAAGAGGAAAAGAGACATTGGATCCCCCTGCCTAAAACCTTTTTCTGGATTAAATTTAGGGGTTGGGGACCCATTGACAAGGACTGAAATTCTGGCTGAGGTTAGGCACTCCTCAATCCAATTCCGCCATTTATCCCCAAACCCAAATTTGTTCATCATAGAAAGCAAACACTCTCAACTGACAGAATCGTAAGCTTTTTCAAAGTCAAGTTTTAGAATCAGGCCCTTTTTTCTGCTTCTCTTCCACTAATCAACCACTTCATTTGCTGTTAATACCCCATCCAAAATATTCCTCCCCCCTAGGAAAACAGATTTTGCCTTCCCAATCACTCTATGGACCACCTGTTCCAATCTATTAGTAAGAACTTTGGCTAGAATTTTATACAAAGACCCAATTAGGCTGATTGGTCCATAATCAAAAATTTCGGCTGGTCCATCAACTTTAGAGATAAGAGTGATAAAAGAGCTGTTTATAGCCCCTACTAACTTCTCATTTTCATGAAATTCATTAAAGAATTGAAGGATATCAGCCTTGAGGACCTTTCAACACTTTTGAAAGCACACCAAATTAAACCCGTCAGGCCCCGGAGTATTGTAACGCTCTAATGTAACACACCAAAAAATTCCTTACTGTATTTTTCTCAAACATAATACTTTAATATAACACTGCAAAAAAACTCCTTAATGTAATACTCTAATATAACACACACGAAAACTCCTTAGTGTAACACTCTTGTGTAATACACAAAAAAAAATTTTAGTGTACTTTTCCCAAATGTAACACTCTAATATAATACACTAAAAAACACTCCTTAGTATAACATTCTAATATAACACACAACAACTCCTCATTGTAACATTCTAATATAACACACAAATAAACTCCTTACGTATTTTTTTCCAAACGTAACACTTCAATATAACACTCCAAAAAAATTCCTTAGATTAATACTTTAATGTAACACGCAAAAAAAAACTCTTTGGTATAATTTTTCCAAACGTAACGCTCCAATGTAATATAAAAAAAATTTCTTAGTGTATTTTTTCTAAACATAACATTCCAATACAACACTAAAAAAAAAAGGAATGTGAGATTCTTCAAATCATTCCAAAATGAGTACAAATATTTCTTAGTAAGTTTTGAACAAATGTATAATTTCAAACTGAGACTGTTACGTTTGAAAAAAGTACATTAAGAAGTTTTTTTAGTGTTTTTGTGTGTTACATTGGAGTGTGTTACATTGGAGTGTTACATTTGGGATTACATTGATTAGAATGTTACGTTTGAAAAAAATATACTAAGAATTTTTTTTTTTGTTACATTGAAGCGTGATGTTTGGGAAAAATACACCAAAGAGTTTTTTTTTAGTGTTACATTGTTACGTTTGGGAAAAGTACACCAATAAATTTTTTAGTGTGCTACATTAATGTGTTACGTTATTGGAGTGTTATATTATAGTGTTATGTTTTTGTTCATATTGTGGGATTTGTTCCAGAATGAGGGAAGATCCAAAACTTCTATAGTGTAAATTGTCAAAATATATAATTTTACATTTTGAGAAACCCACTTTTATTCCTCAAAAATTAAATTCAAACATGAAAGTAACTACTCTTTTATGTAATTTTCATTTTAATGGGACTTTTGAGTCCATAAGAAAAAAAGGACTAAACAGTTCATAAAATCATATTTTGAGATTTATTGATGCTTCACCATTTTTTAAACACTACAAAAAAAAGTGTTTTTTGCGACGGCAAAACACCGTCGCAAATGCCCCATACGCCGTCGCTAATACTTTTTGCGACGGTAATTTGGTTTTTTGCGACGGCAAATGGGGGTCGCGACAAAGGGGGTTGCAAAAGGGCTTTAGCGACGGTAAGTGCCGTCGCCATTGTTTTTTGCGACGGGAGAGTGCCTTTTTTTGCGACGGCAATTTTCTGTCGCCAATAAGTGAAGAAAATCTGAGTTTTTGCGACGGTACAGTATGTTCGTCACTAAAATGGGTTTTTTGAGACGGCAAGAATACTGTCGCTAAAAGAGTCGTAGCTGATAACTATTGGAGACGGCAATCTGAGCCATCGCTAAAGGTTTATTTTTCAATTACATTCCATAGCTTTTGCGACAGTATGGGTGCCGTCGCAAAAGCCTTGTACATTTTTTTTTGCCACGGGTGGTATGCCGTGTCAAAAAAAAAAAAAAAAACCTGTTGGGAAATTATTAAAAAAATTAAAATAACCTGTATTAAATGAAAAATAACAATAAAAAAATTCAAAAATTACATAATAATATAAATACATACATAAACAAAAGTTGACAAATAATGAAAATTCATAATGTTGTTCCATTCATAACAATACATAAATAAAAATTCATAACAATAAAAATTATGCCACTACATAATGTCGCATAATACATACATAATGTTGTTCACAAATTTAAATAACATAAATCAAAATAAAAATCAAAATCAAAACCAAAAGTTTTCGTCTTAATTCTTTCGTGGGTTACAAAAACAAAAGTTGGTCATAATCTTTATACGCCCGCATTCCACAAGAAGCAAACCGCTACTCAGGAAATATCTGAAAAAAACAAGATAAAAATAATTAATAACCATATAATGGTGTTAATATTTTAATTACAGAAAAATATAAAAAAAATTGACTACTATATAATTAGAAAGATAGTTTAGTAAATAATTTTGACTAGACCGAAATCTGACTCTAACTCCCAAACCGGGAACTGGATTCGAGCCCCGTCTTCTCCCACAAGTCTCTCTTGCCTAGGCGGTCGTGTGTGCCACGTTTCGTGCTAAACCAACGCCGTTTGGTGATTTTGGGGCCTTAACTCCTCGAATTCAAGTTTCTTAAGGAATTAGTTTGCCCAAAGTGAAATCTGACTCTAACTCCCAAACTGGGAACCCGATTCGAGCCCCGTCTTCTCCCACAAGTCTCTCGTGCCTAGGTGGTCGTGCGTGCCAAGTTTCGTGCTAAATCCGGCTCTAACTAGTCCCGTCTTCTCCCACAAGTCTCTTAACTTAGAATGTAAAGAATGCAAACACTACAAGAAAATCAAGTTTTAGCAGCATTTTTTTTTGCAGCGGCCCGAAAAATGCTGCTATAAATGGGCTATTGTGATGGTTGTTGACCGCCATTACAAATAAAACTTTTAGCTACATTTTTTTCTTAAAGCGCTGTCATATATTTTTTTGTAGTGACGGTTTGAACACAACCGCTACAATAAGCCAAGCAAAATAAAGGCGCCAAACAAATTCTGATTTCGCGCTTATTCGAATTAATTTTTTTGGTGAATAACATATCAGAATCAATCCCAAAAAACCGATCAACTCCTTGATTTCAATTTTGTGCCCTAGTCTATCAACACTTCTTTCACGAAGTATCATTGCGCCTTTGTTCATCCTCCACCGATGTATCGACGACGTCAAGCTACAGCACCACTGTGATTTCAAGGTCAGTCTGCTCTCTCTGTTTCTCTTTCTCTACCCCTCTCATTCTTCTGGTCTCTCAGTTTCTCTCTCTACCCATCTCTCTTTCTTCTTGTCTCTCAGATTCTCCTTTTCTGCTTTCATTGTCTTCGAACAAGTTTGGGTACTTGCCATTCCATTCATATTGCTTCTAATATCTCCAAAATTTCTCTATTATGAAGGATTTCGTGAACATGTTGAATGATTTTGATTTGGGAAAATAATTTAGAAAATAGATTGAACATGTTCTGTATTCTGATTATGATATTCACACATACACAAACACATTATATATATATTTGATCATCTATGACATTCATATTTTAACCAATATAATTAGTGAAGTGAAATCTCATGCTTCTAATTATGAATAGCACTGAGGAATCATTATGTATGCTAGGTATTTGACAAAATGCCACAATGGAGTAATAGTGCCTATCCTTTTCTTTATTAGTTTGTTCTGTTTTTCTGTTTTTGTTTTTGTTGAGAAAATTGTTGTTCATGAATTTAATGCACAGTTTGTAATGTTTTATTGGCTTAATAATGTGATTAGAGGAAATTCAACATTTATGTACGCCATTTTTTTGTTGAATCTAAAGACACAATTCTTGAAGGAAGTTACCAGCCATTCCCATATCACTAAAGACCTCTAGTGCTTCCAATATATGGCTTCTTTGCATTGCATAAAAAATGTATCAGTATTTACTTGAAACTAACATGAACATGCATACATCTACCTTCTTAAGCTTTAATAGCCAAACTGAAACAACAGAAAGTAAGAGACATTTTCATAATATAGCATTCAAAAATCAAATTATGACATCCATTTTCTGCTGTCTAGGACCTCCATACAAACATTACAAGTCAAAACATTTTATTGAATTACAAGTATCCAAGCCCATGCTCCTCAAAGCATTTGAAGTAAGGAGCATTGTGGCAGTAGTTTCAACTGTAGACATTATGTCCATGTGCTTCCCTTTCAGCAAGAGGAAAATTTAAAAAAAAAAAAATTAAAGAGAATAGAGAAAAATATATATATTGGTTGCCAACCTGATACATGCTAAGAAATATATATAGGCCATCCTAAGAAATATTTAAGATTTTGTAGCCTTTTAGGGTATGTTTCCTTTTTACATAAAAGAAGTTTAGAAATTTCTTTAGAACCAATCTCAGATTATTTTCAAAAATTTACATAAAGATCAAAAGTCCATGTTGATGCCAAAAAAAAGTACTTCAGAGCACAAACACACTGGGACTAAATGTTACCATTTATCCATGTGCATGCACAAACACACTGCTGCTATTATGTTTTAGTGTTGCAATGGAATTTTTTGTGACTGAATTTATTGCTGGAACAGAGAAGAAACAGAGCTTGCTTTTATTTTGTACACTACTATATTTGGCTGGACTTGATTGAGCTTGCCCCCACCTTTCATTCATGTATTGTTGCTGTAATTGTACACTTATGATTTATCAATAAAGATCTTTTTCTTTTGCTGATTTAAAAAAAAAATGCTCATTTAATTTGATTAATATGTTAGTTTTTTATTTAAAAAAAGTACTATGATGAGACAAAGACAGAAGCACAAAAAGTAGCTACTGCGCCTTTAACGGTTAACCGTGAGCACTATGTTGACCTTGTCGTGTATTGGTTTTCAAAGGAAGGACAGGTATGCATAGATGTATGTTTTCTATCAAATAATACAATGTCATTATATCATTTTTTTTTTAACATACTCCCTAAAAATGGGCCCATTAAATAAATAAATTGAACAAAAATTGATTTCGTGGTTTATGTCAAATTTGATAAAGGATGTTCAATGTCAAATAAGATTTTGATATTTTTCTTAGAGCTTCCAACACTTTCTCACATGTCATTTTAGATTTACATTATCCTTAAACCCTTGAAGATGCTCTGACATTGTAAATAAATTGTTGACTTTTTGTGTTGATGGATAATGATTATTGACTGAATAATTGTTAATAATATAATATAATTAGTTGGAGCATAATGAGATAGATGTCACAAGTAACATCCTTGTCTTGAGTAGTCATCTCTTAAACAGAGGTTGCTGCTATTTATTGAATGATGTTGTTGTTGTATGATTTTTGGGTTCAGGGGGTTTGTGGCCGTAGTTGCATTTTGTTTGGCTCTATAGGGTGGTTTTGTTTATAATGTATTTTTTTTGTGGTTATGTTGGTTGTGATTGTGATGTTTTTGTGTTAGGATTTGTTAGTTAATTGGTTCTGTATTGCAAAATTGGCTGATGATTAGTTTTTGGGTGGTTGGTTTAGCATTTGTTTGGCTTGAGTGTTTCTATCAATTTAGTCGGGATTCGCTAAGCGCTTATGCTATTTTACCTTAGTTTCCTCTTTTGATGTAATTATGTTCTACTCTTTATAACATCAATAACATTTTCCTTTTGCTGAAAAAAAAAAAAAAAAAAAAGGCTACCAGTGGTTTTCTTAGAGATGTTAGAAGGTAAAAAACATTGTAGTTCTATATATCAACTCGTGTTTTGTAGTTTAATAATATTGTATTTGGAGACAATGACATATATATACTTCTTTAACATTTTTCATTAGAAGTACTTCACTAAAAACATTGGCCACCAGTGGTTTTTGATTTTGTGTGTCAACTCAACATATCATACCTGGGTTTTGTATTTTTATTCTCTATTTTGACGTGCTTAAGATATATCTTTTGGATTTATGAGTGAAGGAACTTAGTACGACCAATAAGGAAAGCCGGCGAGAGCAAACAAATGCACAACCAGCAGGATTTAAAATTTATGCACAACATGCATATGATATGGTATTTCAAACTTCATTCCTTGTTTTATATTTTCAATTTGGTTAGTACATTGTATAATGATTTTATTCTCAAATGATATGATTGTTACATAGGAACAAAAAGATAAGATTGCTCTAGTTCGAGCAAAACTATATATACCGCTTCACAAAAGGAAGGATGGGACACTAGTCAACAAAGAGGCAGCTACAAAAATTGTATTCACACCTAATAATTTACATTTTCAAAATTGTAATGTGTTTGTGGCAAATAATCGCTCTCGCTCTTTGTATTCTTCATATTTTTTTCCCAATTATGTTTTAGAAAACATTAGATGATTTGAAAACACTAGATCTTCAGCCCCTTCCCTGCAGCTGCTAAGTATCAAGTGATGCCCACACACCTGTTATTCATACATGCTCTGTCCTGTTTAGAATATTGCATCCCTTTCAGATTGTATTTTCTCCAAATTGCTATCCTCACTTTGACCAATTCTTTTAATTCATCCCAATCTACTTGCCTACCATTGAATAGGCAGCCATTTCTAGCTCCCAAATTGACCACATCATTGTTAAGGGAACTAGTTTCCAATTTTTGAGAACCAACTGTTTGAATTTGGTGCCTACCCACCATTGAAGAAGCCCCTCTACAACAATGCTTTATATATATGTTTGTACCAGGTAAAAAAGAACTTCATTGATGAGAAAATCATATATAGCATATGTTAGTACATCAATAAAAGGGGAGGAGTGTAAAGGGCATCATGTAAGCCAACATTATCGCAACTAGATTGACACCACGAGGCCTACCTAATCATTTGTTAGCACCCCTCAACATTTGTAAGACACCAATAACAGCTACCAAAAATTAGGGAAATAAAACAGAGCTACCACCATCAATGGAGCTTGCACAACTGGTACTAAGCTATCTATCTATATATGCATTATAGCTTGTTGATTCTATCTGTTACTGTATAAAGTTTGGTTCTTGGTAGTGTTGAATAAATTGTTATGTAGTTATGAAGGGTTATCTTAATTTTTTTGGTTAATTCTATTATTGATATTGCTTTTTTAAATGTTTGAATAATCAGAATCATATATATGTTCTAGTTCTTAGATTGAACATAAAATAAATTTGCTATAAAATAATTAATCCCTAGAAGATCAATTTTCATGAGTGTCTAGTGAAAGAGATATGGAGTAATGCTCCAAGACCAACAAATAATCATTCATCTATGTTGTATTATGTGATTTATAGATTTTCAAATTGAAAATGATACTTATGCTCATTCAATCATTTTTATTGCAGGAAACAAGACAATATGAAAGCATCAAAATGGAAATCGTTTTTCATTGCAGGAAATAGAGCAATATGAAAGCATCAAAATGGATGTCATTACTCGATTTGAACATTTTTCATGGAGGTTTTTATAAAATGGCATCTTGAGTAATACTTTTAAGTACTATTGTCACATGACAACTTTATATGTACCTTTTGGGGTATGGTGTAGCTATTAGTTTGTTAGAAACATTTGATCTATTTTGATATGACAAACTTATGTAATGAACCTTTTCATTAAGATGTTTTGAATATTTTGAGATTATGAAATGCATACTCTTTTACCTTTTAGAATTATTGAGTGTTGAGCTATTAGAATAACATAGTGCATTTATAGATATATAATGGTGATTATGTAAGTAGGGATAAGTGGGAGACAATAATTAACGGTTAGCAAACCATTGAAAATTTCAATCTATATATTATTGGGTAATTGAATAGTAAAACATAGCCCATAATTGCGATTAACAACCGTCGTTACAAATAAAATTCAAAAAAATTCTATGGCTATAGCGACAGTGTAAAATTGATGGAATAGAGTCAAAATATGGTAGCAGTGGACAAAATGTCACAAAAGCAAATGTTGTAGCAATAGTCAAACCGTCGCTATAAAGGTATATAAGCAATGGGTAAATTTAAGATATATTGACGTTTACAACTGTCACTACATCAACCGTCGCAAGAAAAATATTTATACCAGCGATTGAGAAAAGTGTCACAATAAACCTATGCTGACGGGGCTATTGCGGCGGTTTGGCCGCCGCTATTCAAACCGCTGGTAAACGTGTGCAAGTTTTTAGTGACACTTTTTAGTACTTCTAGCGGCGGTTTTGGCCGCTGCTATATGTCAATTATTTTGTAGTGAAAGATACATTTTAGCTTAGAATGCAAAGATACATTTTATACCTGATCTTCTGGTGGTGGTGTATATGGATTCTCGTCTTCTGTAGATTCCCTAAATGCCCGGTGGCCACTCGATGCATCAGGAACCTATGTTAGTCAATGCATAATGTGTTAATCATATTCGAATTTTATACATAATCTTGAGTGAAAATTGAACTATCAAACAATTTAATTTATATGGAACCTGTCTGTTGGGATCCACACTCGCCCCCCGTGACACAAGGGCCATCATCTCAGCTCTCATCTGTTGTAAATGTGTAGAGAACTCTGCTCGCAGCTCCTCCCTCAACTCATCCCTTAGCTCTGCACGAACTTGCTGCGTGATCTGATCAATAGTCGATGGCTGGGGCGTTGACTGTGATGGCCCAGCACCATCTTTATACACTGCTCTCCGAGGCACAATTCTCCCGTATGTGCGACAATATCCATGTCCGTCATGACCTATCAACTCATGGAAAATGGCATTCCTAGCCTTCAAAGTCCGACCATCCTCAGGTAGCATAGAGAGTTGACGATTAAACTCATCCTGTATTGAATAAGACATACAAGTGTATGCCAAATTAAGATGGTTGACACACAAAAAATAAACTTTAAATACAATCAAAGGTGTTTGGAAACTACCAAGGTCTGGATAACATCTGGGTCATCTACTCTACGTGTCATAAGCCAAACATTCATCTTATCAGTAGACTCCCCCTTACTGGTCATCTACATTTTTTTAGAAATATGAAAATTAGAATTCAAATAATTTGTAAATATACAATGTTTATTTATATACAAAAATAAAACAATAAAATGTAAACCTCATGTCGGATCTGAGAGAAAGTAGTACGCCCTGTGATATGAGCTATGCCGTGAGTTCGCCGATTTTTAGCGTTCCTACTTGCAATTTTCTATAACAGGTTCAACAAATGTAAGTATGTAAATATGATTTGTATGTTTACATATCATAAATATAACTTATTTGTATACCTCAGCATCGGAAGTACGCCAATACTCCACAAGTTGTTCCCACTGGCTTGGCACAATGTGCATAGGAACATCATCCTTCAGATTAGGATCAGAACTTCTAGACTTGAAATACTTAGCCTTAATCTTGTTCTTGTGATCCTTCCATATGCTGTTGTAGTTTTTCATACAGATTGGCTTGTACTCCTCTGGACATATATTCAAATTGTCCTATAAAACACAATTTCAAAGTTTAAGGCCGTCGCTAATGCTTCCGTATTTTTTACCCCCTTTTCTTGTAGTGAAAAATAGAGAATCTATTTTCAAAATTATATTTGCAACTTATTTTTTAATATAAATGTGATTCGATCATATAACTATTGATATCTGATCAATTTAATTATTTATAACCTACACCACTTGCTCTATAAAATAAAGAGGTAATTATCATTCAAAGAGTGTTTGGAAAAAATATTACATATTGATGATAAAATTTATAATTTTAATTTTGAAAAAATATTACATAATGATGATAAAATTTATAATTTTTACCATTTTTTTTATAAGTACTTTTTTTTTGACTACCATGTCAGTGTAATTGCCCCCCGAAAATAAAAGGTTTACATCACCAAGGCCAATGTGGACTCACCAAACCCAATACGATAAAAAATGATTGATTGATTTAGAAACGTCATATAGTTATATCTTTCACCAATCATAATTCATCATAACACAAATTTGTAGACCTCACCTCATCCACTAATCACAATATCATCGAAGCACCATATGACATGACAGTATCTCAAGACCAACCAATAACTTTTCCAATAAGACCTCTTCAATTGGACACCTAACTAAAGAGAATTTATTTCCTTTATATATGCGGGACGGGTTAGGTTGAGTTTCTCTTAAATTTAATGAAAGGGTTGTGAGACTCACCGTATGTTCTTTTTTAATAATTTAAATCATTCATTTTGTAAAGTTCTTTGCTTATATCATTCATGAAAAAAAGTTAAGTCGATCTCATAATCATAATTTTTATTTTATTTTATCATGTTTATCTTAAAAAAATAGATGATCAAAAACAAATATGATAAAATAAAAATATTACAATTGAGCTAATTTTTTTCATAGATTTTTGTAATTACTTTTTTTCAAAGATGATTTATAATAAAAATCTTACAAAATGAACTACTCAAATTATCAAATTGAGACCCATGATGAACCCACTGGCCCCTCTAGCTGCCCAACTATATAACCTACTCATAAGGTTATATAAGTAATTAGTGCAATTTGTGATATTTTTTTTTTCCTTTCAATATTAAAGAATTATATTAAATTGAATAAGCAATTATCTAAGAAGAGTTTTTAACAAAAAGACCAATTACCATTATATCAATACAATGAAGACTCGCATAACAACATTAAAGAATTACATCAAACTTATATAAGAAAATTTAACAAAAGTACAAACAACCATTACATCAATACTAAAAAAAAAGACGAAATAAACAATGAAAAAAAGATCTTTTTTATAAGGCATATATAATTAATTTTTAACTTTAACATCGACAATAATTAACTTTCTAACCTTTTAATTAAAAATATCTAGAAGTGAATAACTTAACCGGTCTAAATGATTACAATTTATTATTTTCAAGAAATTATTCAAGTAAGATTGTTTTATTTCATTTATAAATTAACATTTAACATTTAATATTTTGTCTTATAAAATTTTAACATTATCTAAACTTGCTCCAAAAATATTGAATAATCTCTCATTTTCAAATCATGATAATCTTTAAATCATCTCTAAATTGAAGTTCCACAATCTTTTAAAAAAAAAAATTGGTCAACTTATTTGAACCCACAAGTCAAACAACTTACAGAGTATGAATTGAAGTTTCAAAACGTGCTGGACATTAATTCCATTTTGGTGGGCGGTGCAGAAATTACGGAAAGTTGAATCTCAACATATAAGATAAGTTTGACGCTTATCTTTGGGGTGGAAAAATGCTACATATTAGTGAAATTAAATTAATCTTTGATTATCAATATAATAAATAAATAAATTAATTAATCTTTGATTTAATTATAATTTTTATTTTTTTCAACTTGTAAGTATTAACTGACTTACTTTAATGTTGAATGATGAAAAGGTTACCTAAATAATATTTTAAATAGTTTTTCAAATCAATAAATTGGTTCGGGCGAATTATATTAACGGTCTCTATAGTTTGGACATTCTATCATTTTACTATCTAATTTTTCAATTGTGACACAAATTCTAAATTTTGAATTTTGTTTCAAATAAGAATAATTGAAAATACCATTACTCAATTTCAAGGGCAAAGTCGTTAATTTAATAAAATATAAACTAATTTGACAAAAATAAATGTCAAAAAAATAATTTTGAATTTTTATAAATTATTTCTACCCATTAAAGATAAAATTATATAAAATTAATCTTTGATTTAATTATAATTTTTATTTTTTTTCAACTTGTAAGTATTAACTGAATTACTTTAATGTTGAATGATGAACAAGGTTACCTAAAAAATATTTTAAATAGTTTTTCAAATCGATAAATTGGTTCGGGCGAATTATACTAACGATCTCTATAGTTTGGACATTCTATCATTTTGCTTTTTGACTTTTCAATTATGACACATTTGATCCTAAATTTTGAATTTTGTTTCAAATAAGGACAATTGAAAATACCATTGCTCAATTTCAAGGGCAAAGTCGTTAATTTGATAAAATATAAACTAATTTGACAAAAATAAATGTCAAAAAAATAATTTTGAATTTTTAAAAATTATTTCTACCCACTAAAGATAAAATTATATAAAATAAATAAATAAATTAATCTTTGATTTAATTATAATTTTTATTTTTTTTTCAACTTGTAAGTATTAACTGAATTACTTTAATGTTGAATGATGAACAAGGTTACCTAAAAAATATTTTAAATAGTTTTTCAAATCGATAAATTGGTTCTGGCGAATTATACTAACGATCTCTATAGTTTGGACTTTCTATCATTTTACTCTCTGATTTTTCAATTGTGACACATTTAATTCTGAATTTTGAATCTTGTTTCAAATAAGGACAATTGAAAATATCATTGCTCAATTTCAAAAGCAAAGTTGTTAATTTGATAAAATATAAATTAGTTTGACAAAAATAAATGTCAAAAAAATATTTTTGAATTTTTTAAAATTATTTCTACCCACTAAAGATAAAATTATATAAAATTAATAAATCTTTTAAACATTTATTTATTTTTTTACCAAATTAATTTTTATTATGTGTTTGGATAATGATCATGTAATTGGTGATAGTTTTTATTTTCATTAAATTAGTTTCTATTTTTTCAAAAGTCAAATGTGGCGACAACTTTGATATTATTATTAAACCAATCCATTAAATCAAAAAATTCAAAACTAAAAACATTTCATATATTAAATATATCAATTACACATTAAAAAGTGTAGGTGATGGTTTTTATTTTCATTAAATTAGTTTCTATTTTTTCAAAAGTCAAATGTGGCGACAATTTTGATATCATTATTAAACTAATCCATTAAATCAAAAAATCTAAAACTAAAAACATTTCATATATTAAATATATCAATTACACATTAAAAACCTATTAACCATCACCTACACTACTAGTGTAGGTGATGGTTTTTATTTTCATTAAATTAGTTTTTATTTTTTCAAAAGTCAAATGTAGCGACAACTTTGATATCATTATTAAACCAATCCATTAAATCAAAAAATTTAAAACTAAAAACATTTCATATATTAAATATATCAATTACACATTAAAAACCTATTAACCATCACCTACACTACTAAAAAAAGTGCTTTTTGCGACCGCCACAACCCGTTACAAATAATGAAAATACAGTCGCAAAAGACCTTTTGCGACGGTCCATGCGACCGCAAATTGGGGACGCTAATGTGGGGGTGATAAATACTTTTTGTGACTGTCTAACTTACTTTTTGTGACAGCTATTTTGCCGTCGCAAAAAAAAAAAAAAAATCAAAAACACTTTTAGCGACTATTTTTTTACCATCGCAAATCATTATTTTTATAATAAAATCATATATGTGTTTGCTACAACCCAAAAAAAAAAAAAAATTGAATTGCAATCACCTAACAATTTTTTTTAATAGAAAATAACAAAATAAACAAATTAATTTAAACTTATAATAGAAATATTAACTTATTCACATATATAGGTGTGCAAACAAAATATAAACTTTCATACAAGCAAAACAAATATCCATCAACCATCCTTAAAATATATTATACTAAATGATTCAACTCCTTAAAAAAAAAAAAAAAAAAAAAAAAAACAAGAGTAACATAATCTCAGTTTGGCTCCCAAACACCACCTGCTCGATTATATCAACTACTCCCTCAACAAAATATGCAAAAATATATACACGTAACTTGAAAATTTAGTGCAGTTTAACTTGAAATAATAAAAATAAAATTATTTCAAATGAATTTGTCAAGAGAGAAAAAGGTTTGTTCTCTAAATTCTTTTGCTTGGAGTAAATTACAAAAATATAGATGCCAATTCGTAATTTGCACAAATAAATAGACAAGAAAATGGTCACCCAATCCAAATCAGTTAATAAATAAACCAAAAAATTTGAAAAATGAACATGATTAACATAATCTTTGTCCTAGCATAGATTAATACTAAAAGGAAACAACAAAAAGAAATTTGACTTCACTATTTAGAAGTTCACATCAAGTTACAGACTTTACTATGTAATTCAAGAATTAGCAATGAAGAATTTTGGAAACCTTTTATCAAACCAAGACCATCTTCAGTGTACAATGGGCAATTATTGCAATAAGATAAATCCCTAAGGGCTAAGCAACATAGAACATCTTCAGTGGTCACAGGACGTGTGCCAAGACATTAAGGGTATAGAACATCACCAATTTGACCATTGATTTTCAATTTTTGATGATGTATTGCAACCTTACAAAATAAACTATCTATATATGTTTGTCTACAAGTTTAACATAAAATCAACAACCAAGAGTCAGAAAACTAAAATTAATATCTATTCCCATAAAGTATGAATAAGAAGAAACGAAATTGAATTGCATTCATCGAAGAACAAAAATGATTAGAGACAGAATTTACCTTTCGAAAATTGCAAGGGAATGTAGAATCAGTATGTGCATCTCCAGATTTGCAAGCTTATTCCTCAGACAATCAAGTACCCCACTGCCAAATGGCATAAATGAATAGGGCTTTGGAACAAGCTATATACACTATGAAAAAAATTTAGAGAAAAAAAAAATTAACTAGAGAAAAATCTCAATACTAATCTTGACTCATAAATTAAGACCAACTTAAGAAAAAGTTGAATTCCTAGATAAATAGAGAAAAAAAGTTGAATTCTATGTGACTGTTTGGAAACAAAGGAAAGTAGATTAAAAGAATAACTTCAAAAAATGAACACTAACTGAAGCTATATAAGAGTATGTAGCTGAAACAAGAAATAGTAGCTACAGTAAGACAACATGATATGACCAAAAGAATAACCTAAAAACATGAAATGAAAATCCACATGAAACAAGCTCATTCCAAAAAGATTATAAACTTGAAAACAAAGGATGACTTGTTTGATCCAATCCAACAAAGAATACCTTAAAGATATAATTAAAGAGAGCAAACAAATATAAAAAAAATACAGAGAATAAAACACAAATTAGACACTTTGCATGTCATCAAGAAGTTCAAATCCACCAAAATTCTTTTGACTTTGAAATGGAGTTTAGGACCCAAATGCTATGATGAAATTGAATACAGAAATTTTAACAAATTCAAAGACAAACTGATAAAACTTTAAAAATTGGTAAGTGTTGGTTACTCATAGTTGGGTAGGGCTATTTAGCATGTTGCGCGCCACCAATTTTTAAGCACAGAAGTGGTGTCACTCGGTAATTTCTCAGCCCTTCTTTTTCTTAATATTTTCTCTCTGACATCTTCAACCCTTGACCTAAATCCCAACAATATAATAAGAAAATATGCGATCCCTTATATGATCTTTAGGCATCACCCCTTTAGCTTCTTTAAATAGTTATTTGGTTTGGAAAGATGAAACTACTTTGTTTTTTGCTATTAAAAACTTGGAAGTACTTCCTAAACTATTATCACAATTATTTCAGATATTTTTGGCAAAAAAATTCTGATAAACTCGTTGCAGAGTTTTTCTGTCTTCATACTAAACAAAATTAATAACGGTGATTTACAGCAGTCATAGAAGACCACCTCTTTGAGCTCAATTTCTTCATGCTAAACAAAACTACTATTTGGGATTTACAAATTTGAAGATCACCTGCTTGAGCTCAATCTTGAGTTCTTGTTGAATTAGAGACCTTTCAGATTCTATCAGAAGTAGTGGACCGAACCCCATCATCATCTCATGTGCCTCAGCAACTGTTTGATCTAGCGAGAAATCCATTTGTAGCTCATTCTCATCATCTGACATTGTTTCACAAGAGGCAATTCTTTCTCGTTATCCATTACGTCCAACAACCTGTTACCAAGAATTCCATCAAATGACATGATTAGAAAATCTATGATATTTACCTGTGTTAGAATAATGTATAGAGAAAGATAAAAGAGAAAAAAGATTATATTGTTGTAAATCTTATATATGAATTGTGTACAAAGAGTTCCTATATATAGGAGAGAATACATTGGTAGTAGTGTAGTAGGTGTGGTAGGTGTGATAGATGTAGTAGGTGTGGTAGGTGTAGTAGAGTAGGTATTAGTGGAGTGGAGTAGGTATTATTGTTTACATTAACAGCCCCCCTCAAACTCAAGGAGGATAGGCACAAACCAACTTGAGTTTAGAGATAAAATAGGATAGCCGATATTGTATAGTCGTGTCAAACCGTTGTAGAAAACACTATGTGTAGAAGATACGGTATGATCGTGTTAGACCGGTGTTGAAGACATTGTATGGTTATGGCAGATCGTTGTAGAAGACACTGTATGGTCATGTTGGACCGTTGTAGAAGACATTGTGTGGTCATGTCAGACCGTTGGAGAAGACACTGTGTGGTTGTGTCAAACTGCTGTAGAAGACACTGTGTGGTCATGTCGAACCATTGTAGAAGACACTGTGAGGTCATGTCAGACCATTTGTAGCAGACACTGTGTGGTCGTGTCGGACCGTTGGAGAATACACTGTATGGTCGTGTATATAGGCTGCCCAAAAGATATACATATATAGATATATTGCGCCCTCAAAAGTCGTGCCCTCAAAAGTCATGCCCAATACACCAAAAGTCGCGCCCGACACTGTGGCATTGAGCGGCGCGCGATGCACGTGATCCTGTTTTGTCTTCTTCGTCTCTGCATTGTCTATTTGAACCGAGGTTGAGGCTGGTTTAGAGATTGAAAGAAAACCAAAGCGACAAACTCTACAACCCCTTTCGTCCACTTTGCAACCTCCTGCTTGTGCTGCCTCTGATATGACCTCCTCTTCCCGTAGTGTGCTCACCCTTTTTCCAGACCTAAACGAGTCCACAATAGAGATAACTGGGTCTGTCGCCCTTGAATCGCAACCAAACGCCCCTGGACCAAGCGCCCATGTTTTTGCGCCGTTGAACTTTCTGATGCTTTCAGTTGAGCAAATAATGGCAGCGCAATCGGATATTGAGGCCATCCATTATACGTTGAAGTCATGTGTGGAGACCATAACTGCGGCCACGAACTTGTCTCATCGGCTTCAGAATAGGACAAGTGAGGTACAACAGTTAAATGCCCAATTGGCTTTGCTCCAGCGCATGTATAAGGATGCGCAAGCAGAGATATGTGTACTGAAGGCGAAAAACAAGGAGCTGAAACGGAAGGCCACTGTCATGTTCCGATTCGGAGGTTCGCCATATGCTGCGTTAGAGGAGCAGCAGGGAGGCAACGTGCTCGGTGGATGGGGAAGCACGAAGGCAAGGTCGTCAAGGGACGCCCAAGGGGAAGGTAAGAGGAAGAGACCGGCGGTAGAGTAGAGGTGTGTGGTTGTTTGTTTGTTTTTTTTTTAATGTAGAACTGTAATCGGGGTTGATCCCCGATATGAATAAAACAAGGTTGTTGTGCAAATCCGTATGGCATGAATGGCACAATACTAAGCAGAAAAATCAGTTGGTGTGGATGTAGTTTTTTTTTTTAAATGGAAAAATGGAGATAAGAAAGGGAATGTGGGTGGTGCAAAGAAAAAGGAAATGATGGGTATGTTGATGGAAAAAAAAAAGATATAAAATAAAATAAATAAAGTTGGGGTAGTAGGGAACATGGATGAGATAAATTGATTAAAAATAAATAAAAGAAGAAAAGAAGAATGTGGGAGCTAATAATGGTGGTCCTGGAAGCTGTGATCCCAGTGCATTAACAATGGTGGTCTTGGAAGTTGTGAATGCTGAATGGTGCGCCAGAGGAAGCGGCTTGGATTGTGCACCAGAGAGAGGCGTCTTGGGTTGTGCGCTAGAGAGTGCAGCTTGGGTGGTTTGCATGGTGTATAACCATGTTCACCATGATATAGGTATAATACCCCCCCTCAAACTCAAATAGGTTTGAAGATAGAAACCAATGTGAGGTTGAAGCAAAGGAAAAGATAAAGGGAAGAAAGAAAAAAAGAAAAGAAAATGTATTGATAGAGATGACAGCGGAGGGGTTGAGGTCAGGCGGGCGGCCAAGGCAAGGCTGTCGCCCGCCGGTAAGGCGAAGAACACCAAGAGCTTAACCTATAGCTTTGATACCATGTTAGAATAATGTATAGAGAAAGATAAAAGAGAGAAAAGATTATATTGTTGTAAATCTTATATATGAATTGTGTACAAAGAGCTCCTATATATAGGAGAGAATACGTTGGTAGTATTGTAGTAGGTGTAGTAGGTGTAGTAGGTGTGATAGGTGTAGTAGAGTAGGTATTAGTGGAGTGGAGTAGGTATTATTGTTTACATTAACAACCTGGATTTGTTATTGTAGATCTAAACTCTTGGACATAAAACCAGTATGTGAACAAATGCAGAGATACATATATAAATACATACAAGTGTACTGATAAACATAAACCCATATGAGAATGGAGATAATAATCAAAGATTGGATAAGAGGGAGAATAAGAGACCTTTAATTCAGTGGGGAATCGGTGAGAGTGGTTACTGAGAACTATGACAATGGTGTGATTAAGATGTTGGTATTTTTCCATAAAAATACAAGAAAAATTTATAAAATGAATTAAATAGAAATGACAAAACAATTATTATTATTATTATTATTATTATTATTATTATTATTATTATTATTATTATTATTATTATTATTATTATTATTATTAAATAATGAAATATACAATAAACTATAGAATTAAAAAAAAAAAACACACAAGAATGAACTAGATTATACCATGGAACATATTACAAGATGTATTCAAATGGACATATAAAATAATATACGAGAAATTATTTAAATTTAAAAGTTTGAAGAAAAAAAGATAAAGGATGCATGTGTGATACCACAGTTTCCTTAAAACAGATTCACCACCTCCCGATGGGTGCTGGAGGTACGTCGGCGTCTGTTTCCCAGGATACGATGATCGAAACCAACTAATACAGAAGCTGTGACGCCCCAAAATTAAGGTTTAAAACTTAAAATCAATTTTCTTAATTAAAAACTTATAATCATTGCTACCACTAAGTTTACTATCATTCATTAATTAGTAACACAGAAACTAAAAATTCTCAACTCACAACTTCAATCAAACTCAAGGCTTAGTCTTAATACATAAAAAAAAAAAACACAAATATAAAAAGAAAACTAGAGAAAAACTAGAAAACTTAGAAAAATGATTCATGGAACTTGGGCACTCTTTAAGTTGACCAAGGCTGAATGTCGCCTTGCAAGGCCTCGGTGTTTCCTTCGGTATCTGACATAAAATGTCAGGGCAATGGGAATGCCAATGAGTGACGAGCTCAATAAGATACTACAACCTAAAAATACCCACCCCGATAATAATACTCACAATTAATGAATACTATGTAGAATAACAAGCAGCATTTAATAAAACATAACGCGGATGCTATCAGTTGAAATCATAATAATAGATAATAAGAACAAGGGCAAGCGGAAGCAATATTTCATCATAAGGAAAAAAAATGCCAACTTTTCTTCACATAGATTTAGTATATCAGGTAATTTTAAGTAACTCTCCAGAGCACTATTTCCACTCAATCGCTAAGTAATGGCCACGGGCAATTCTGACTCTCCCTTGGTCAAATATTCAAATGTTACTTGCGCCCACATACCAGGGTTACGTACCCAAGTCGTGACATCATGGTCTGTCCTAAGAGAACGGTCTATGTTATGACACCCGCACCACCAACCTTATATCATCTATACCGATAACAGCTGAAATACCTTCCCGTGCCATGTTAGTTCGCAACTCACTTGCGCAAGACTCTAAACCCACTTTTAAACTTTAGTGCATCGGTTAAATTTCGTATTTTTTTACTTCGTCGAATTCACATTTTGATCCATGTACGAGTTTTAGTTTGCAAATAACAGTGACGTAAGGTTTATATAGAACAACATAATCATGTATGTAAACCAAAATAAATATGATAGAGTGTCTTAGGAGTCATCACAAAATTTTAATGAATTTCTCACACTTCTTCTTTTCAGCACTGTATGATCAGACTAAAAATAATGAAACCCATATTAAACGAAGTTCAATTATTAAAATATTTTAACTAGTGCTAGTTCATTGAGTTAGGAAAATATTTCATGAAGAAACCAAGGATAAAAACGATTTCAAAATGGAGAAATAAAATTTGGAAGAAAACTGGTTTCTAGAATAGTGAGTTACAGTAACTTCCAGCACAGGTGATCTGGGTTTGAAAAATAAAAAAGGGCATCAAACGGTGTCAAAAAGAGGTATGGTCAGAACGGATTGCTAGATATTTGAGTTTAGAACATATTTCGAGAGAGTTTAAAGACTGAAAATCAATGGAAGATGGTCACATAATTTTTTAAGAAAATAGGACAGATTCTTTCGCATTTTAGTAAAACTACAATTTCTCGCTTTAGGCTTATCCACCTTTTTGAAATTGGCGTCGAATGAAAGATAACTTATATCTAACTATCCCAAGTGGTTGTGCAGAAAAATACCATTTTCAGAGAAAATGGAACCTGTTTGAAGTCACTGTTTATGCTCTGTTGTGAACAACACTTAGGACAAATATTTATTTCGGTAAGAAAATGGTGTCCAATGATTTTATAAAAATTTACACCTATATAGAACACCTATATATACTCCCAGTAACAATAGATTTTTGACACAAGTAATTTTTAGTTTATTAAAGCATTTTACCTCCGATAAAATCTGAGACAGTGAAGAAAACATAAATTTCGAGTAAAAATGAACCAACCTTATCTCATTTTACCCCCATGCAAGATTATTTCAAACAATGGAGAATATTTGAACACATAAGAAGATAAAATCAGTAGCTAAACCATCTAATCTATGCTTGCAAGAGGGAATATAAATCATATAATCATGAAATTATTATTCTATTAAAATGTAAACATGCATTGAGCTATTCTTGCTATGTGTGTATTAACAATGCACACTTTTGCATATTTTTAATATATAGATTCAGTAAAAAAATATTTAAGGGAGAATAGAGGTTGAGTATTCCTACCTTAAGAGCTTTTTACAAACTATTTTCAAAATTTGTTTTGAAATGGTGACCACCAAGCACCCTCTCCTCTTCCTCTCTTTTTCTTTCTTTTGCTCAGCTACGTGTATAGAATGAAAGGGCTGAACAGCGCTCTTATTTATAGGAGTTTGATGACCTATATTTATTTAATTTTATTTATTTATTTATTTTTCTTTTGGCTTGGGAAATATTACCTACATGTAGGCTTAGAGTGTAAATGTATGCATGCCTTGGCATGCATTGGCTTGTCTCCAGCAGCTTTCTTAGGAAGAAAAGGCAGCCGAAATGCTCTGCCCAAAAATCTAAATTTCTCTTTTTTTATTTTGTTTTATTTTATAAATAAAATCAATGTTTATATGTAACATGTTCACTAGATGTTTTGTTCCCTATTATCCTCTAACTAACTTGGTTATTATTTGTTTAACTCATTTAGTTTTCACAACTATATTTAGATACAGAAATTTAATCACATAAAAATGAATAAATTTATTTAAAGGAGTTTAATATTGATATTAATCACGATACTATTAACATTATAATTTAATAATTTAATAATCACTATTAATTGACTTAATATTGTTATTAACAAACTAATTAGTTGTCCAAAATTCAGGTTCTTACAGAAGTACTTTCTGATTAATTTCGGCGAACTTGACAATGGATGCACTCTCTCTAACAAGAACCCAAGAAGGGGCTAACAAAAGAAGATAGGAAAATCTTTCTTTGGTGAAAAAAAAAAAAAAAAAAAAACATCTCCAACTTTATCTTAAAACACTATCTCCATTTTTCATCAAAAATCGCTCCAAAATTATCATTCTAAGTTAGAGAGGAAAGTCCTCTATTTATAGAAGTATAGAAATCTCCAGCCACGAAGGCTATACATCAATAAGGCCATCAAATGCCATTAACCAAGGCTATCAACTCTAGCCATTAAGGCTAGAGTTACAAAAGTTGAAAGCCTATAACCACTAATATAACCTATAACCACTAATATGGTCATTAACTCCATTATCAAAAGATGAGAGTTACAAAGGTTTAAACCTCTCATGTGCTTAAAATATACAAATAAATATGTATATAATGATGATTGAATAAACCAACTAGATGGGTCATAAAATAGATACTAATGTTGGGTTACAACTCGATCCAAGCCCAATTCTCAAACACATGCACAAGTTAAGCCCAACACAACATAACTTAGCCCAAGCTCAAGATTAAGTCCAAGTCTAAGTCCAAGACCAAACCCAGCATATGCACAAGCACAAGCTTAGGTTCAGTCCAAACTAAGACTAAGTTCAAATTTAAGCCCAACTTTATTGATGTCCACTTTCTGAGACAATTCTCATTCACAATTCAATGGTTTCGGCTCATTATTTTTATATTGCAATATTCTCACTTAAGAGAATACAAAATTACTCAGACTCACTTTAACCGGCGGTTGGGTCCCACTTTAATTTTTAATTAAATTTGCCGAAAATCCATTATTTTCCAACAAGAATTTAGGTATTCTCTTAGATTTTCAATCTAGGTATGATTCTATGATTGAGATTTTTTTTGAGTTTTTATATCCAAACATAACAACAAAGAATTGGAAAACATTTTGAAATCATACATATGAAAAACAAACTTGACTAACTCAAGCTCAACAACTGAAGTCTTTTGTCTTGTATTAGTATCTATTAAGCTAAACAACTAACTTAGGCTTAACAAGTAGAAATTTTATTTCCGATGGCTACTCCAAAACTTAGATAATTACTACGACAGAACTCTATGTAAGGTAATACTCAAGACAAATAGAAACACTCAACTGAATAATAAAATCAACAACTGCAAAATCTAAACATAATTTAAAGGAAACAACAACTATAGGTATATCAATGAAATTAATCAAAGGTCCACAATTCTATATATATCACCATTGACCTATATATGTAGCAATTTTTGCATACGCTGAAAATAGTATTGATGCTCAAAAATCACAATAAAAATTATCTGTTAGGGAAAATCTATGATTCCCCACAAGTAAACCAATCAATGGGAATAAAAATTAATGCGGAAAAATTAAATCAAAGGCAACACAAGAATTTTTACGTGGTTCCCTCAATGTGAGGTACGTCCACGGGATCGAAATCCAATTCCACTATCAACCAAATAAGTTTCCAAACGATTACAAACGAGACACGAATAGTCTCACAAACCACCCTTAGGTGAATTCCAAATAATCATAAATAAACAAAGAAGAAAGACCTCACCAAATAGAAGAACCAAAATCTTCAGAACCAAAGTTGAAGAAGACCCAAAATAATTAACCCAAATCAACTTCACCAAAGCTGTCGAAATACACCATAAACAAACGGAGCACACACCCTCAACTTTTTTCCACCGAATCGATTTTCTCAAAGTTGTAGCAGCCGCCCACTTTTTCTTAAGAAAAACAATATTGTGAATCTAGGGTTTATTATCAAACCTTAGTTGTTTCCAAATTGGATTGGGTCTCCACAAATTAAATATAATATATAAAAATATATTATAATTAATACTAAACCAAATTAAACTCTTTTTCCAAAACCAATTGTGTCCCACACTTCAATAAGGAGGTATACCCAACAATTCTCCCCCTACCGACTTAGGTGAAGATATCAATCATACCCGCCAAAGTTCAAAATTTTAAATGTTTGTCCCTCGACAAAGTCTTAGTCAACATATCCGAAATATTATTATTTGTGTGAACCTTTTCGAGTTGTAACAATTTCGAATCTAACACATCACGAATCCAGTGGTATCTCACATCAATGTGTTTCGATCTCAAATGAAAAGTAGAATTTTTACTCAAGTGAATAGCACTTTGACTATCACAATAAAGCACATACTTTTCTTGCTTCAAACCCAACTCTTGAAAAAATTTCTTCAACCATAACTCTTCTTTGCAAGCTTCCGTAATGGCAATAAATTCAGCTTCGGTAGTTGAGAGAGCAACACATTTTTGTAATTTAGATTGCCATGCCACAGCTCCCCTTGCAAAAGTCATCAAATACCCCAAAGTAGATTTTCTAGAATCAATATCACCGGCCATGTCAGAATTTGTGAACCCATCAAGCATCGGCTTACCATCCCCAAAACACAAACACACCTTCGAAGTCCCTCGAAGATACCTTAGAATCCATTTTACCGCTGCCCAATGTTCTTTACCTGGATTAGAGAGAAAACGACTCACCACACCAACGGCGTGAGCAACATCCGGCCTTGTACAAACCATGGCGTACATCAAAGAACCAACTGCTGAAGTATAAGGAACTTTCAACATCTTTTCTTTGTCTTTCTCACTTGTAGGACATTGATTCGAACTAAGTTTGAAGTGACCCGCAAGTAGACAACCAACTGACTTTGCTTTATTCATGTTGAACCCTTCAAGAACTTTTTCAATGTAGCTTTCTTGAGACAACCAAATCAGCCCCTCTTTGCGATCACGAACAATTTTCATACCAAGTATTTGCTTTGCCGGCCCCAAATCTTTCATAGCAAAAGGCTTGCTCAACTCCAATTTCAAATTGTTAACCATGGTAGAATCTTGACCAACAATTAACATGTCATCAACATAAAGCAAAAGAATAATAAATTTGCCATCCGGGAAATTTTTCACAAACACACAATGGTCCGAAGTGGTTTTAGAAAAACCATTATTCATCATGAAAGAGTCAAATTTTTTGTACCATTGTCACGGGGCTTGCTTAAGACCATACAAACTTTTCTCCATTTTGCAAACAAATTTCTCTTTCCCCTTTTCCACAAAACCTTCCAGTTGATCCATGTAAATTTCTTCTTCAAGATCACCATGAAGAAATGCGGTCTTCACATCAAGTTGCTCAACTTAAAGGTTCATACTTGCAGTCATGCCAAGTACAACCCGAATAGAAGATATCTTTACAACCGGCGAGAAAATCTCATCAAAGTCAATACCTTTCTTTTGCCCAAAGCCTTTCACAACAAGACATGTTTTGTACCTCAGATTCTTACTATCATTCTTCAATTTGAAAACCCACTTATTTTTTAGAATTTTCCTCCATTTAGGCAACTTCACTAAATCATAAGTGTGATTTTCAAGTAAGGAATTCATCTTTTCTTCCATGGCCTTTTTCCAATCATCTTTCTTTGCATGCTCAACTGCTTCTTGGTAGCTCTCGGGCTCCCCTTGATCAGAAATCAACACAAACTCATTGGGAGGATACTTTCTTGAAGGTTGTCGGTCCCTTGTAAATTTCCTCAACTCAAGTTGTGGTGGCGGTTCTTGAGTTGGATGCTCTTCCTTAATTTCTGGCTCAACTTCATTAGGATTAGCATCATCATCTACATCTTCAATAGGTGGCTGCACATCTCCCCCATTTTCATCATCAACTGAAGATGAAGGAGATGGATCCATGTCAATGAGATCACTAGTTTCTGGTTTCGGTTGATCACCTTTGCCAAAGTCTTCAATTGTTTGGTCTTCAAGAAACACAACATCACGACTTCGAATGACTTTCTTGTCGACTGGATCCCACAATCTATACCCAAAATCATCACGCCCATAGCCAAGAAAAATACATTGTCTTGACTTACTATCAAGCTTGGACCTCTCATCTTTTGGAATGTGAACAAACGCTCGGCAACCAAACACTTTCAAGTGCTCATAAGACACATCTTTGTCGGTCCAAACTCTTTCTGGAACATCACCATTCAATGGATAGGAATGAGACAAATTGATCATGTCAACCGCTGTCTTCAATGCCTCACCCCAAAAAGATTTTGGCAATTTAGCTTGTGAAAGCAAACACCTTGTTCTTCCCACAATGGTGCGGTTCATCCTCTCGGCAACTTCATTTTGTTAAGGAGTCTTCTTAACTGTCTTTTGATGCCAAATACCTTGGCTGCGACAATACTCATCAAATGGCCCAATGTATTCACCACCATTGTCTGTTCGGATGCACTTCAATTTCTGCCCTGTTTCTCTTTCAACCATGGCCTGAAAAAGCTTAAATACTTCTAGAACTTGATCTTTAGTTTTTAATAGAAAAGCCCAAACTTTCCTTGAATAATCATCAGTGAAAGTAACAAAATAAAGTGCACCACCATGTGTTCTAACTTTTAAAGAACTACAAACATCCGAATGAATCAACTCCAAAACATTTTCTTTTCTAGAAGCAACATTTTTTTGAAAAGAAACTCTATGTTGTTTACCCGCCAAATAATGAACACAAGTTTTCAGATGTGTACCTTTAAAACCGGGTAGAAGCTCTTTCTTGAACAAAACTTGTAGCCCCTTTTCACTGATGTGGCCAAGCCGCTTGTGCCACAATTCGGTAGAAGTATAATCTTCAAGTGCATTGACAACACCTTTACAAATTTTTCCTTGCATCGAATAAAGTGTATGAGTCTTTTTGCACTTAGCCACCACCAAAGAACCCTTTGTGAGCTTCCATATTCCATCACCAAATTTGTTGTTGAAGCCTTCATCATCTAGCTTCCCAGTAGAGATCAAATTGAGGCGAATGTCAGGAACATGCCTCACATCTTTAAGCAACAACTTACAGCCCAAATTTGTTTCCAAGCAAACATCACCCATGCCATAATCTTGGACAAACCTTCATTATCCATTCGAACAAAATCATAATCTCCTTTGGTGTAGGTAGTGAAGAAATCAACTCGAGAAGTCACATGAAAAGAAGCACCAGAATCAATCACCCAATTGCTCTCTTGGCCCACAAAATTGATACAATCATCTTCACAAACGACCATGAGATCATCGATAGTAACTGCCGTTGTGTCTTCTTGCTTCTTATCCACACTTTTGTCATGCCCTTTCTCCTTGTTCTTGAGCTTTCGGCATTCTCGTTTCATGTGCCCTTTCTTATGACAATAATAGCACTCAATGTCTTTTTTTGAAAAAGAACCATCTTTTGATTTGTCACGGCTTTGATCACGACCATGAGAAGTCTTACTCCTCTCCCTCGTTTTGCTTCGGCCTCTCACAACTAATGCTTCCGAATGGGAGGAACCCCCTGATTTTCTTCTAGTTTCTTCATTCAACAGGCTACTAGTGACTTGGCCCATTGTGACAACTCCATCGGGCGCCGAATTACTAACGGTCATAACCAAAGTCTCCCAACTTTCGGGCAAAGAACTAAGTAGCATCAAAGCCTACAACTCATCATCAAAAACAATTTTCATAGAAGCAAGTTGGTTAACAATACTCTTTATTTCATTCAGATGTTCTGGAATAGGGCTGTCCTCTTTATATTTTAAATTAACCAACTTATGAAATAGAAAAGTTTTATTTGTAGCTGATTTTCTATCATGAAGACTCTCTAATTTTTTCCATAAATCATGTGCCGAAGTTTCAATAGCAACATGATGAAATACACTGTCATCGATCCATTAACGGATAACATCAACGGCTTTTCGATTAAGCCTATTCCATTTATCATCTTTCATACCCTCGGGTTTGACAGAATCACCCTCAATGGGTCCATATAAATCTTTACAAAATAATAGGTCATCCATTTTAGTTTTCCAAGTTACCGAATTGCTTCAATTGAAGCTAGACATATGACCCACATTCCCTTCCATTGATTTATACAAATAAATAAACCCAAACAAACCGTAAGCTCTGATACCAGTTGTTAGGGAAAATCTATGATTCCCCACAAGTAAACCAATCAATGGGAATAAAAACTAATGTGAAAAAATTAAATCAAAGGCAACATAACAATTTTTACGTGGTTCCCTCAATATGAGGTACGTCCACGGGATCGAACTCCGATTCCACTATCAACCAAATAAGTTTCCAAACGATTACAAACGAGACACGAATAGTCTCACAAACCACCCTTAGGTGAATTCCAAATAATTACAAATAAACAAAGAGGAAAGACCTCACCAAATAGAAGAACCAAAATCTTCAGAACCAAAGTTGAAGAAGACCCAAAATAATTAACCCAAATCAACTTCACCAAAGTTGTCGAAATACACCACAAACAAACGGAGCACACACCCTCAACTTTTTTCCACCGAATCGGTTTTCTCAAAGTTGTAGCAGCCGCCCACTTTTTCTTAAGAAAAACAATATTGTGAATCTAGGGTTTATTATCAAACCTTAGTTGTTTCCAAATTGGATTGGGTCTCCACAAATTAAATATAATATATAAAAATATATTATAATTAATACTAAATCAAATTAAACTCTTTTCCAAAACCAATTGGGTCCCACACTCCAATAAGGAGGTATACCCAACAATATCAAGAATTGAAATATAAATATGGCCTCAATGAACAACAATTGAAGTAGATAGAAAGAGGAAACACAATGATTGAAGAGAAGAAGAGAGTACGAACATAACGATTCTCTACTGGAAATTAAAACTACATGAAATGAAATAGTGAAAAACAGAAATCACGTTCCTTTGAAGAAATCGAGAAGAACATAATTTCAAATGATATTGAAGGCATTGATCATAAGAAGAAATCACAAAGAACATAAATTGAAGAACAAAAATCGCAAAGGGCAGATGAATGCATCGATCTAAACCCTAGCAAATATATATACAAAGAGTATGCGAGAGAGTGAGGGATTGAGAGATCGAGAGATATGATAGATATAGAGAGAGAGTGATTCATATCGGTGTTCATTAGACGACAATGGGCGAGCGAGGAAAGGGAGCGATGCCAAGAGTTTAAGCAAGGCTGACTAGGGCAAATATAAATAAAAGAAAGTAGGAGAAATAAAGCACACAGATAAATTAAACCTTGGAAAATAGTATATTTTTTGCTACGGTTAAACAAACAGTCGCAAAAAAAAAATAAAAAAAAATAAACGCAAAAAGCTAATTTTCTAGTAGCTAATGGCCATTACATGATCATCATCCAAACACATAATAAAAATTAATTTAGTAAAATAAATAAATATCTAAAAGATTTATCAATTTTAATAATTTTATCTTTAGCGGGTAAAAATTATTTTTAAAAATTCAAAAAATATTTTTTTGACATTTATTTTTGTCAAATTAGTTTATATTTTATTAAATTAATAACTTTGCCCCTTGAAATTGAGCAATGGTGTCTTTAATTACCCTTATTTGAAACAAGATTTAAAATTTAGGGTCGAATGTGTCAACTAAAAAGTTAGAGAGACTAAAATAATACGAATCCCAAACTGTAGAAACTGTTAGTATAATTCGCCCAATTGACTCTCATAAATACAATTTATAATGATCGATGTTCATCCTAATATAATGCCGCCACCCTATCAATAATATTACTATTAGCCATCATCACCATCACCATTACCATCACTATTATTATTATGTTATAAAAATCATTACTGCCGTCACGCTGCCACCACCTATTACCATTGTTGTCACTGTCACCATACTTTATTTAACATAAAATCTAATAGCACCTATTGTTAACATTTCTACTACCATCGTTATTCTCACTCAATTTTATTATTACTTCCATATTGCCACCATTATCCCTAGGGGTGCAACTCGGGCGGGCTTAACCCGAACCCGTGCCTAGCCCGAGTTTTTTTAGGGCTTGGGTAACAATATCTTGTAATCTAGACGGGTCTGGGCGGATTTTTGATGCCTAAATTGTAATTCGGGCCGGGCCGGGCCGGGCCAGGGCAGAACCAGTGGCTAACTCGAGTAACCTGAACTTGAATTGCATTTAATATATTATATAATATATGTATAAAATAAATTAAATAGCTGGCCCTTAATTTTTTTTTTTTTTGGGGGTGGTCTTTGGCCCTTGGATTAGCATATTTTATTTGGACCATTAGATTAAAACTAAAAACAAAATCCTACCTTATCTATTCTTTCTTCCCTCTCTTTGAGACTCTTGTGGCTGGGATGATGTTTAAGTTTGTTGTATGGACTAATGGACTTATATATATAATGAAGCACTGTTTGTTGTATGGCAAAATTCAGAAGCTGTTTCTTGCCTCGTGAAATGTGAACAATTCGAGCTAACCCGAGTTCGAATTATGAAGCTTGGTCCGAGCTTTGGGTAGCCATGCTCGGGTTGATGGTCGGGCTTGGGCACTGCCAAATACACTTCGGGTTGGGCTTGGGTAAACCTCCAACCCGACCGAACCCACTCAAGTTGCACCCCTAATTATCTCACTATGGCCACTGTAGTGCCACCAAAATCATCAAATGGAGTCAACATTGGCCCAAATGGGACAATTGCCTTCCAATACTTTTAAAAATCACAAATTAACCTGCACTTCTAAAAGTTCTTCAATTCGACTCCTTTAAAATTTTATATATATGCATTCTCCTTGAAATTTCATTCTTAGGTTTATAGATTTGGGAAAATTACCCATCAGTGCTAATTTGAAAAAAAAAATTACATATTTATAAAAAAAAAATTATAATTATAATTATTAATATTTTTAAACTTTACCATTTATTTATAATAATTTTTTACACTAATATAAAATTTTCTCTATAGATTTTCCTATTTATTTCATTATGTATATGCTTAGATTTATTAATTTTGGTTGTATATGTGTAGATTTTTTTAGTTTTGAAGGTTCAATTCAGCTAAACCAAACTAGCTTGACTCAATCCTATATCTTATTTGGAGACTAAATATTTTAGTTAAAAAGTCAAAAAATTATAATAAATTATTATATCACTCCCTTTAGTTTTCTTTATATCTTTTTATAAAATGTCAAAAAATTATGAAAATATATTTGCCTCTCCTTAGCCAAAATTTTAACTCCATCACACGTCATCATTGTCACCCCATTGTACAGAAATAATCATTGATTGTTTAAGGGAAAAATGTTTGGAACCCTCACAAAGGAGAACCGCCACGACCTTCCCTGATGTATTGATCATTGATGTGTTTGAATTTTTTTGAGGGTTGTGTCTGACAGTGACATAAATGGTTCAGATCATTTTAGGGATTATGAGGGTTGTGTTTTGTGGGGGTCTTTATCATTATTGTTTGTTTTAGAGCAATGATTGAGACCCCCACAAGACCCTCACAAAACTCCCACAAATCTGGACCACTCATGATGTGGACCCCACACATACATGAGTTGGTCCCACACATACATGGAGGGCCAAGACACTTTGGGGGTATAGGGGTCCCAAACATTTTCCTTTGTTTTATTTTTTGTTAGAAAAAATATCAGGTATGATAGAGACTTCTACAAAATACAACCCTTACAACCCTCAAAATGATCTGAACCATTCATGTCATTATCAAACACAACTCCCCAAAAAAATTTAAACACATCAATGATCAACACATCAATGAGGTCATGGGGTCCTCTTTTGTGGAGGTCTCAAATATTTTCCAAAAAATATATAGGAGAAATTACAAGTAGGTGGGAAAAGAAGAAAAAAAATAACCCATACGTGGAGGCACCACCACAACTTTTCATTGGCACTCCACCATAAACACACTTGTACCCCTGATGTGTGGATAATTTTTTTCTCATTCTCTCACCTACGGGTAATTTCCCAAAAAATATACACATAGAAAGTACTACTAGGCATAAAAGACACATTTGTCATACAAAAATATTCACAATTATAAATATGAACATCTTGAGTCACATTTGTATGTGCACGTTAGGGGTGTTTAGTGGATATTCCGATCCATCTAAACCGATCGAGTCGAACTGATCCGCCGCATTTTGGACGGATGCGTGATGACGAGCAGACGGTTACAGATCGATTTTTTTCAATCTGCCTAGTTTTGGGCGGATGACGGATTTGAGATTCCTTTAGCCATAACCGAACCGCCAAACTGAGAGTTCCCTAATAATTTGTAAGATTTTGTGTTTTCAATTTATTTAGATATTATGTTTGTGTTTTCAATTGAAAAAGAGTTTAGATATTTTGTTGTGTTTTTAATTTGTTTTCAATTTGGAAATCCTTTTATCAAATGAAAAATGTTGATATTTGATATTTTTGTGTGAAAAATATAAGGCTTAATTTTTTCATTTTTTTAAAAAAAAAATCAAATTAAATAGTGTTTGAATAAAAAAAAGGAAAAATTATTGGAAAGTCCCATTTGAGTATCTTGTGATCCATTTGGTCCCACGGGTTTTCTCTTTGTTTTTCAGGTCCATTTACGGCATAATTTGTTACTGGGCAGTCCTAATTTGAATGGTTTAGGGGTGTTGCTGGACGAATATACCCTGCTATGATTTGTGGAGATTTTATTCTTTTTTTTTTTGGTATGTTGTATCCCATTTTTATTGGGGGGGTGAGGGAAGCCGTTTACATAGGTTTCAGAGTGGGATTAGGATTAATTTGGATTCAGTTCTTTGGTGTGGGGGATGGGAACTTTGTTTGCTGCACAGAAACGTGACTCATTGTCGTCGTAGCAAAGGGAATGTGGTTTGGTCGGACTGTCCACGTCACTGTGCATTACTATCCTCTCCCTCCCGTACTAATTTGGCAATTGTGTCCCTTGTCGCCGTTGAACACAGGTATGTTCGAAATTTTGTATTACAAAGTCATCCCTCATCATTCCCACACATTCATACCAGTCCACAAATCAATGTCGTTGTTATCACACCGACAGTGGAACGAGAACGGAGAAACATTGGTACCTATGTTTGACGCCAACAGTGCAACAGTCCACTGATATGCTCAAAAAGAAAAACAGAGGGATCACACACCTTGGATGTGGGGAACCCTTGATGGGCTTTTGACCATACTTTCTCAAAGAGTAATCAACTGGTGGTATGTCGGCCAACTTCACACTTATTGCCGGCACTCTCACCACTCTCTTCACCTTCAATTTCCTAATCAAAAAAAAAAAAAAAAACTCAATGAAATCCATAAAATACAATAATTATAACAACAATTAACTATTTGATGATGTGAATAATGAACCCTACCTTTTCTTAAAACAATGGCATCGCCCTGAGGACGCACCGCACTTGGTGACTGCATCGTCCATCAAACTGCACTTCCTCTTGGACAGCGGCGGCCAACCAGCCGACGATGGGTTCGTAATCTGAAACGCCAACGACATTGAATGCTGCAGGCTGTCGGTGTCTCCCATCAGAGACGACATGAATGAATTCGACGGCGACGCTACCGCCGCGAAATTGATCATCTTTGCTAACTCCTTCCGATCAATAGATCCGTTTTTCACTTGGTGATTGTGAGGAAGATGAGGCAATCTCTGAATCGGCTTCAGACAGTAAACTCTAGAAACCAAACCTTGCTTTGCCTTCACCGACTCTGTTTCGTGGGTCCTCTGTTGCTGTTGGTGAGGAGTCACAGTGCCTCTTCTGAAGCGATCGTGACCGGTTCAAGTTCGATCGAGAAACGAAATGAACTATAACGTGGACCTACTCACTCCATCTATAACGTGGGTTTCGGAATTCGGGTTGTGAGAAATCCGAAACGAAAATCCGAAACCATTTTAGTGTGTCCTATTTCGCGTGTTCACGTCACGTACGAAACCACGTTCTACTTCTATGAGTGTTACAAACCTATTAAATTAAAAAAGGTATTAGTGTATTTTTCCGATCAACATGACACACAAACACCCATTCACCATCCCTATACAAACCCACACCAATCAACCAATAATACTAGCAGTGGCAAAATAGTCAACAAACAAATTAAGGGACCATCCAGTCATGAAGAAAACATTTAGGACTATGGATTACAAGTCCACAAAATGGGATTTAGTGATCAATTCCCCTAAAAAAAAATAATGAAATAGCTTTGATAATACATGGTTTTATTATATGTATTTATTATTGGTATTTGACAATTTACTTGATAATCTTTTGGTTATGTTGAGATAGATTATTATCCAATAAAAAAAATTGACAAGTTATTGTATTATGTTCAAAATTTGTAAAAGTTTAATCCGCCAAACTGATTCGCATCTATCCGTCAATCCGTTAATCTGTCAATCCAGCGGACGGATGCAGATTGATTTTTTTCAAACCATCAATCTGGCCGATGAATGGCAGATTGGAGGGTTTTTTTAGCTACAATCAAACCGTGAGCACCCGTAATGCCTGTAACGCAATTATTATTATCATTTTTTTTATCAAAAAAAAAAAATTATATAGCACAACTGTTTTTGTTAAGTGATTTGCTATTTTGGGTCTTCTTCTTCCCTCTTTTTTTTTTTTTTTTTTTTTTTTTGAATAATGCCATTTTTCATGGGTTTGAAACCAGGCCATTGGTCATCTGGGCTGGGCTAACTCAAACAAAGCCCAGAATGTGAAAAATTGTTGATCCAAAAATGAAACAGAGCACAGAACCAGAAACAGAAACAGAACAGAAAACATAGAAATTCTCTCTCTCTCTCTCTCTCTCTCTCTCTCTCTCTCTCTCTCTCTTCAGTTTTCTCTCTCCAAATACTCACTATCAGTTTCCAGATATGGGTCTCTTCAATTCAATAGAAATTTCCAAGCTAGTCTTCAATCCAGTGAGCTCTCTATTACTCTATTCTCGCATTTGTTTACATCCTAATTTGGTGATTATATTTTCATTCGTTTAGTTTTAATCTTGAATCGTTTTCTCCGCATGAAAGTAATGGCAAAGTTTGATGGGTAATTTGAATAAATTTGTTTTATGACTTTGCAAGTCCTAAATTGAATTGTTTTTCATGATGTTCTGGTTTTTGTTCGATTGCGATTGTGTTAATTTGTAACTTTGCAATGCATCGCTTGTATTCAATGTTAGCTTTATTGCATTAATAAGATTCAATCCTAAAAAAGGTACTTTGATATGTCAAGTGTTTGATAAATGAATTGTCTAAGTGGCCTCTGACCCTTCAAAAATTAATGTGCAATTACATTTTAAGCTACATTATGCTTTGTGTTGGTATTTTTTGGGCATAGTATTTTGATGCTTTCACACATTTGGTGAATGGGAGTGGTGAGAAATAGAAATTGGTGTTTTTTTCTATTGAAATACACCACCTTGATATTTAGTTTCCATGTTACAACAAATTATGTACATCATCAAAGAATGAATATACATAACAATCTCATCTTGGGGTATTTACCTGAATTTCGGTTTGGTATAGGAGTCATAAGATGAAACATAAATAGAATATGATAGTCAACAAGAATGAATCACGTAAAGAAATATACTTAGTTCTTGTTATTCAATAATAATCATTATTAACCTACCTCCACTTGATCCATCAGCAGGGACTTGTTTGGCCTAACTGATTTGAGCTTTTTCCATGCTCCATGCACTCAGCCTTGAGATAGTTACACTCTGAGAAACATTGTTGAAGGTATACAAATGAGCCCCGCCATTGATAGCCAATGTAGGATAAACCCTGGCAGTAATGCAAGTCTTCTCCTCTCCACCAAAGCTCTCCACTACTGAGTGATCTATCTGCAGAACCCACCCTTTTTCTTCTATGTTTGTATGTTTATATCAATTTACTTTTCTTTATTTTAGCCATAGGTATTTTTTGTTTTTTGTTTTTTGTTTTTTGTTTTTTGTTTTTTTTTTTTCTCCCTGAAATTTATTGAATATATGTAATTTTTCTGTTTTATATATACATCATATAATTATTAAATTAAAATTTTAGAGTGGCCTAGAAGGAAGAGTGGGAGTTACTTGTCCCCGCACCCACTCAACTTATCCATAAATTTGTATTATAAAAAAAAAAAATTACTCATAAATCTCATTTAGAGAAAAGTTATTTCATTTAGTCTTAAAAGTTTTCTTTCAAACCAATTAGTCCTTTTTATTTTGGGTATGTTGTATTTCCATGATTTGGGATTTGAAAGTTTACTTGTTTGCCTTTATGTGTGATTTTGTTTGAATTTTTCTCTAATGTTTGGTTTGCGTTGGTAAGATAAGTTTTTACGTTTCTATTTATTTATTTATTTTTGTGGGGATTTAGTAGAGTGATTTGTAGGTAGATGGTGTTACCCCGTTTGTGATGTTATTGGTGTGGTGTTCGTTCTTTTTTGTGGTGTTCGTTCTTATTGTAACATAGACATTAATTAACATTCAAACGTAATACTAATGTAACACATAAAAAAACTCGTTACTGTACTCTCCCAAATGTAACACTCCAATATAATATTAAAAAAAAAAAACTCCTTAGTATAACACTCTAAAGTAACACACAAAAAAATTTCTTATTGTAACACTTTAATGTAACACACAAAAAAATTCTTAGCGTATTTTTTCCAAACGTAATAGTCTAATATAACACACAAAAAAACTCCTTAATGTAACACTCTAATATAACACACAAAAACTCCTTAGTGTAACACTCTAATGTAACATATAAAAAAAATTTCTTGATGTACTTTTTCCAAATATAACACTCTAATATAATATTCTAAAAAAACTTTTTAATGCAACACACAAAAACTTCTTAGCGTAACATTCTAATGTAACCACAAAAAAAAAAACAAAAAACCTTAATGTACTTTTTCCAAACGTAACACTTCAATATAACATTTCAAAAAAAATTCTTAGTGTAACAGTTTAATGTAATACACACAAAAAAACTCTTTGGTGTAACTTTCCCAAACGTAACGCTCCAATATAACACAAAAAAAAAAAAAACTTTCTTAGTGTACTTTTCCTAAACGTAACACTTCAATGTAACACTAAAAAAAAAGTGAGATTCTTCAAACCATTCCGAAAATAGTACAAATATTTCTTAGTAAGTTTTGAACAAATGTATAATTTTAAACTGTGAGTATTACATTTGAAAAAAACACATTAAGGAATTTTTTTTAATTTTTTTTGTGTTACATTGGAGTATGTTACATTGAAGTGTTATGTTTGGGATTACACTAATTGAAGTATTACGTTTGGAAAAAGTACACTAAGTATTTATTTATTTTACATTGGAGAGTTACGTTTGGGAAAAGTACACCAAATATTTTTTTTTTGTTTTGTTTTGAGTGTTACGTTGTTACGTTTGGGAAAAATACACCAATGAGTTTTTTAGTATGTTATATTGAAGTGTTACATTATTAGAGTGTTACATTAGAGTTTAGGTTTTTGTTCGTAATGTGTGAAAATCTAAAACTTCTATAATACAAATTGCACAAATGTGTAATTTTACATTTTGAGAAAATCAATTTTATTCCTAAAAAATTAAACCCAAACATAAGTGACTACCCTTTTATGTAATTTCCACTTTAGTGGGATCTTTTAGTTTATAAGAAAAAAGGGAGGACTAAACCGTTCATAATATCACATTTTGAGATTTATTGGTGCTTCACCCAATAAAAAATGAATATTTGTTCTTAAAATTATATTTGTTATCTTTTTTTTAAAAAAAAATAAATACAATTTAAATATATAATATTAATATCTAATTATCTTATTATTTTTTTTATAAATATTCTATTTAACGAGTTTTAAAAAGTAAGTGATTCAGCTTAGCGAAATCAGTCTAAAATAATAGATTTACTAAGTCCTAAGAGCATCTCCAACCCACTAGGCATATGATGCTTGTTAGTCAAAATGCCTAATGTGACTCACTTTTTTCAACTCCAATGCACTAGGCATATGCTTAGGCATTTTGGCTCAGCTCACATTCACTAGCTACATGTAGCTAGCCTTCAAGGCTAGGCAAAATGTATTTAATCATTAAGATTATTTCCCTCCATCTTTGTTGCTGAGGTGACATTCTATAAAGTTAATAGTATTTGGATGAATAGCTAAAATAAAGAGCATGGTTGGGGTAGAAACATGAAATCATTGACAGGCAAAATAAAATGTATACTTTATAGTAATATTTAGATAGGTAAAATGCCTACTACCATTGGAGATGCTCTAACACTCTAATTAAAAGCCAAACCCTTTTTCAAATAGATTTTTAATCTTGGTGTACCGGAAAAAAATGCCTTTAACCTTATGTCTAACTTTTAGATGAAAGCGGGACCACAAAAAGTAAAAATGAAGAGAAAAATAGAAAGATTGCAAAAATCCGAAAAATAGTTGCCAAGCCAATGAGGTTAACCTATATGTTTTTTTTTTTTTTTTTTTTTTTTTTTTTTTTTTTTTTTGTGGGTGGAGAAATAGCAAATTAGTGGTATTTTGAAAAATAATTACAAATTCATGATAAATTTTAATGATTAAAATTATAAACTTTGCTATGAATTTATAATTTTTTGTGGATAAGGTACCACTGTCTTGTAATTTTCCTTTTAGTTTTTTATTTTTTATTTTAGATCTAAAATGTGAGATATATATATATATACTAGCGTATGCCCGTACCTGAAGGTATGGTGTAAATAATATTAAGATTAAAATATAATTGTAATCCAAACACTATTTAAATTTATTTTTTAATTTGATAAAATCACAAATTTGTTATAAAATTTTAGAATTCTTACAAAACTCCTCATGAAAACTCGCTTTTGCTTATATAATAAATAACTAGAGAGATAGATGTACCTAGCATACATACAATTTTCACGAGCATACATACAATACTGTTTTTGCTTATATAATTATATGAAAATTGTAAGTATACCGTAATGTCCTAGTGTATTACAGGCATACATACATTATATGAAAATATATGTAAAATATATTGAACAAAAATGAGAAAATAAAAAATAAATAAATAAATAAAGAGAAAAATAAAAACGGGAGAAAATAAAATAATAAAAAGAAAAGAGAGAGAAAGGCAGGATCATGAAACCATGAGAGGAGGGGTGTGAGAAAAAGAAAAAGTAAGAAAGAAAGAAGCAATAATTAGAATATTTTTTGAAAAATATATCTCAGTCATTGTTTTATAATTTGAACAGATCTGAGCCATCCAAATGTCATAATAGGACAAAAATATGTTGAAGATTTAAAAATCGTCCTGCTTTATTAAAATATGTTGAAGATTCATATGAGGTCTAAATTTACGAAATCTATAAAGTATTTAATATATTTAAAAACAATAATTAATTGTTCAAATTCATTAATATAATCTCCACTACCCACAGTAAAATCTGGCTTCTAATTCTGGAATCGCTAACTTTTTCATATAATATGAATAAAAATATGTGAACAAAAAAGATAAAATAAAAATAAATAAATAAATAGAGAGAAAAATAAAAATAGGAGAAAATGAAGAAATAAAACGAAAAGAGAGAGGAATGTGGAATCATGGGATCATAGAAGAATGGGTGAGAAAAGGAAAAAGTAAGAGAGATAAGCGGGAAAATAGAAAATGTACATGTAGGATATTTTTTGAAAAATATATCTCAGCCGTTATTTTATAATTTAAATAAATCTGAACCGTTCAAATGTCCTAGTAGGACAAATGTGTATATGATAAATTCAAAAACCATCCTAATTTATTATATAGATATAGATATATATGTGTGTGCGCGCGTGTGTTTGAGTTAATTAAGATAACTTGTTTATTCTTATTTAAATTATAAAATAATAGAATAAATAAGTTTATTATTTATATATTAAAAATATTCAATTTTGAGTCAAGCTTTTCGGTTCATTTACAGTCTTAATTATTAGTACAAAAAAGGAATCAGAAAGCGTACCAAACTCCTTTCCGAAATCCCAAATCTCATACTACATAATAGAGCTACACAATCACTAAGCCAAAGACTTTGTCAAGTTAGTTTAATTAAATTGAATTGGCTACTGACAAACCAAAAAAAGAAAAAGAAATAGTAGTTTCAGAATTTATAAAAAAAAAATTATATTGTCTCCTAAATGGAATTTAATAAAATGCCCCAGATAGATAAATCTTGAGAAAATTATTCTAAAGTTCCTCTTCCATTTTTAATAATAGAAAAAATCCACAATATTATTTGTTGATGTCTAAGGTCTCTCAATCCCACAAACATCTATCATAGAAAAATTTAATATATCTCACGCTCTCTATCTCTCTCTCCCGCTGCTCTCCTGATGCTCTTCTCTCTCTCATCGATCTCAACGTCAATCTCCTTCCCTAGATCTATCTCTCTCCTCCTCTTCTCTCTTCTTCGGCTTCTCACCGCTGCCGTTGTCTCCATCATTGCCTCAGATTGCCACCACCATCATCGCCTCAGATTCCGATCGTTGTCACCATCTCCATCATCGTCTCCTCTTCTCTCTTCTCTAGCCACCACCAGCGTCCCTCATTGCCACTGTCATTACTGCCGCAGTTCCGTCTCTGTCGCCAACAAAGAAGCAGGGGAGTGGTGGTGGGAACAACTATTCTAGCTACCGAATCATTAGACGGAAACCCAATTATACCACCACCAGACTCTGCAATTACCATCACCAGATCTCACCTCAACCACTTTCTGACCACTAGATCAGCTCATCATCAAGCCGGACAAACCTCTCTCGGCCACGCTTACGTCAATTTCGGCTCTGCCCAAGATGGTTAGGCTTTGATTCCCATTTTCAAATTTTCATTTTTTTTATTTTTTGTATGATTTGTTTGTTTGTTCGATTGCTTGATTGGTTAAATTTTTATTCATATTGATGTTAGTGAAACATCAGATACATACTAGAAATGTGTTTGGATTGACAGAGAAATTCTCTGGTTTGGACTAAATTTTCTTTGGTTTGGATTGAATTTCTTTGGTTTGGACCAGAGAAATTCTTTGGTTTTTCAAATGGAGTACAGTGAATTGTTTTGTATTTGTAAAGTCTAGTTTCAAAAATTACTAATTTTGTTCAGAGAAATTTCAATTTTCTCTGGTTTCATTCTAGAGTAATTCTCTCTACATGTAATGAGACAAAGGAATTTCTTTGATTTGAAGAGAATTTCTCTGGTTTGGAGATAATTTCTCTATGAAGTGAAGAAAAAATTAGACCAGAGAAATTCTTTGTGAACCAGAATTTCTTTGTGAATTTCTTTGATTTATATTTGTGATTATTTGTTGCGTTGATTGGATTGATTTCTTGATTGGCTGTCAATTGTGTCTAAACCCTCCCAAGTGTTGTTTTTTCTTGTTAGATTCATTTAGGTTAGTGTTTATTGGATGATGGGTTTCTGGTTATTAGAGTTTCTTATTGATTGAGTAATAAGATTCCTTTAGGTTAGTGTTTATTGGATGATGGGTTTCTGGTTATTAGAGTTTCTTATTGATTGAGTAATAATGTTACTGGATTTGTTTTCTTCAATTGGTCATAATAGCATCAATTTCTCTGGTTTAGAATTTCTTTGGATGAAGAATTTCTCTAGAGAGAATTTTTCTGGGAAGTCCAGAGAAATTTTCTAGATCAAATTTTCTTTAGATCCATGTTGAGAGACCTTAGACATTATAAAAATATTGTATGTCCTTTATGCTATAAAATCTTAATACCAGGGATCCTAAAAAAAATCTCCCATAAATTTTCTATGAGGTTGGAGTTTTAGGATGTGTTTGGTTTATATGATTTGGGTAGGAATTTAGAAAGGAAAAATTTACCCATAAATTTTATACAGAAGAATGTTGATTCATTTAGTTCTAGGAGTTTTTTGATAAACCGATTAGTCCTTTTTGTTTTAGAAAGTTATATTTATTTGATTTGATGTCATTTGAGTTTAAGTGAACTAGCATAATACCCGTGCTATGCACGGGGTTAAAATAAATAAATAAAAATTATTTTTGAAATTAAAAAATTATAACAAAAACTTTGTTTATAATATAAAATAAAATTTATTTAACATGAATTAGTTTCCATGTAATAATTATATTTATGATGAAATATAAATATATTTCGTTTTGATGAATTTCGTAATTTTAGTTTTTCAATTTACCAATTACCTCTCATCTTTTTATGTAAAATCAATTACCTTATCTATTTTGTAGAATACAAGCAATCAAAATTAAAGAATAAATAAAAAAAAAATAGAAAGAAAAAAAAAGGAGTATTAGTGACCCGAATCTTCAACCCACTCCTCAAATAAGACTTCGATAACTTCGATCTTGTTAGGTTGTTAGGTATAACTTCTAAAACAGTCTCATTAAAGATTAGTTAATTATATTTACTAATTTTTTATATGTTAGACTAATTGAACATTTTGCAAACCCTAAAGCCATTTTCTTAATTTGATCACCACTATAGATCATTTTTAATTTTTGATTTTTTATATATTTTAATTGTTTTATATTAAAAAAAATTAGAACTAATATACTAAACAAATAAATTAAACTGAATTTGTATATAAAACAACTTAACTCTAACCAATAGACCTAAGTTTTTTATTGTGTATTTGATTAAAAATGTGTTTGACCATTTTAATGGTCAGTACCTAAACCTTGATATTTATATAGTGGGTAGCTTGAACCAGAATAATTATTTAGTCTATAGTTAGCCTGATTCAAATAAAAAGTAATGTATGTGCTATATGTGAATTATAATTTTTTTTTCTTATTTGTTAATAGATAAGCATAATCCACATTTCAAATAAGAATTTTATAATTTTTTAAGATCTTATATGAATTGGACATGATATATCTAGAGTTAATCACAAATTTAAAAAAAAAAATGGACATGATATATTTATATGAAATAATTTTATTAATAAAAACTATTTTTATTAAAAAAAAATTATACTTAATCAAATAGTTTTTCTAACATTTGAAAATTTAATATTTATGAATAAATTTAATATTTTCAAATACTCCTAACATTTTTCACATTTAATATTTATGAATAAATTTATATAATTTAAAAATTTTATACTTTATTAAAACTTTTAGCATTACAAAATCAATAATTAATTTTTACATCAAATATGTTCTAAATCTAATCATCAACCTATTTTTTAAGCAAAATTTTCTCATTCAAAATTTTGGCAAATATTTATTTTGAAAAACTATCCACTTGTTAGTGCACCATATTCACGGTTATTATTAAGCTTATGTAATTTAGGCTCTAACCTAAATGCACATTATATTTCTTAAATTTTGTTTAATGTTTGCCGTGACCCATATGATGGCCATAAATTGTAAGTAAAATTTTAAATTATTAACTTAAAATGAGTTATAAATTTATTTGGTGCAACGTAGCTTTTGATAATCTATATAGCATTTTTATCGTGTAAATATTCATAATGCCTCAAAAGTTATTACTAAAGCGAAAGATATGATACTCTTATATATTCATCTTATATATTCATACATATTCAAAGGTTACAAATAAGTTTTTTTTAAAAAAAAAAAAAAAAAAAAGAGTTACAAATTGTAGTTTAAAAAACCTCTATTTTTTAGCCAAAGAAGCTATAAAAATATTAAATAAATTATAATTTAAAATTACAACCAAATAAACTTAGTCTCACAATAAAATAAAATATAATATAATACAAAAATATAATAAGTATAACATTATTCAAGAACAAATGCACCAACTATAAAATCTGAAAATTAAAAGCAAACCTTATAAAAATTTTGAAACATGAAATCATGAAAATTACAAAATATAAATGCATAAATAATATTATAATCATATGCATCTTCCAGAAGGAAAAAAAAAGTAAAAAGAAAAAAAAAAAAAAGAAACTTACAATGGAAATTTGTTAGTGACTATATTGTGAATAAATATGCATATTTTCTCAATAGCCTCCATCATCCATATTTATGCACTTGATAAATATAGATTTTAAACCATTGAATCCTGACCAGAGATATTGGAGATTTATTTTATAAAAATACACTTAGATTAAATAAGCATGCAATAAATTTTTAGAAATTAACATAATTGTTAGGTGCATAATAGAAATAAAGATGCGAGAGACTAAAGATTAGAAATTGATCTTTATAAAAAGCATAAACTTACCGTGAAAAAATTTATCAACTAAATTCTTCACAATTGCTCCTGTCACCAATAGTTACAACACTTGCTGAACACCGACTCTAATTTGACTTGAATCCAATGAGTGCAAAAGAGAAGATTTACAGGAGATGTAAATTGCTTGTCATAATTTGTGATACACAATTTTTAATTTTTAAAATTGATCTAGTGTTCTTTCCTTTTAAAAGTCATAAATTATGAGAAAATTGGATTTATTTATTTATTTTAATGGTTAGATGGCACACTTTTGAATTTTGAAATGGGTTAGTATACTTTTGTTAGCACCATAAATATGTAATTTTATTATTATTTATTATTTATAGGACATGTGGCACCCTTTTATTCATTTGGAGGTTATGAGAAGTTATGAGATATTAAACACATGCGGAAAGATGATGGAGAACAAAGTGGAGAACATGGAGCATAAAGCGAAGGTTGAAGGAAGTTATGGAAGATCATGGAGCATGAAATGGAGGAGATGGAAGAATACAGTAGTTATTGGGTAGTTTTTTCCTACAAATATTTGTTTATAAATAGTCGTTCATGGCTACATTGTATGAGACCCATAACTCAAATCAAAAACAATTTATTTCTATTTTTCTTGTCATTTATATTTTCTGCACTTTATTTTCGAAGCATAGGAGTAGAGGTAAATTTTCTACACTTTATTTTATGCACTTCCTTTTTGAAGCATAGGAGCAGAGGTAAATTAATGGTTAATTTGATTGTTCACTCAATCACCTCGATTGTTCACTCAATCATCTTTCTCTGTCTCCCTCCTTCTTCTTTTAATTTTTTTTCTCTACACTTGGCAATTTTGAAGTCCTCTTCTTTGAGGCCAAAGAATTGTCAACACAATCACTTGATAATTGGCTTGAATTTAATCTGTAAGGATTTTTTAATCCTTGCTGACACGCTTGCATGATATTTTCCTTCATAAGAAAAGTAAGCCAACAATTTTTGGCACGCCCAGTGGGACGTCAAGTGTAAGAATTGAAAGATGAATTGGATTTGTCCATTCCAAATAGCCTAGATGAAATCTTTTAGCGTAAACAAAAAAATTTGGAAGAAAAAGACAAATCCAATGGAATGATAAGTTGTGGAAGAAAAAGACACCATTTAATTGGAGAAATTGGAGAAAAAGACACCATTTATTTGGTGGAAGAAAAAGACACCATTTAATTGGAGAAATTCATTAACTTGATATGAAAATTTGTCAATGGAATGATAAGTTTTGAACTCTCACTACCAAGTCTTTAACTGAGGCTTTAATGGTCAGAATTGGTGAATTTTTTCAAAAATTTTTCATGGTTGAAAATAGCAAAAGCAAAGAGTTGGTTTCATCAATGGCTCAGGGGGTCAAAAAACTCATTTTTCAAGAGCCAATTTATGAAAATAACATGGCTAAAAAGCATGTTGCTGAGCCAAGCATGGTTAAAAATAATGTTTCATTTAAGACTCAGGGGGTTAAAAAACCCATTCTTAGAGAGTCAAACCATAGAAATAAGATGTTTCATAAGCCATTAATGGCTAAAATGGAACAGCCCATTAAGCCAAAAAATGATGAAACTCAATCGGAGGATATTCTTAAGCCATTAATGGCTAAAATGGAACAACTCAATAGACCAAGAAATGATGAAACTCGCATGGAGGATTTTCATAATCCATTAATGGATAAAATAGAAAAACAAGCCCATTTGTCAATAAATGATGAAAGTTATTTAGCCAAAGAATATGTTCTTAAGCCAAACATGACTAAGAATGATGAACAATTTAATGTTCATGAATTTGAATTTTTTGAAATTATTCAAAATGTTAAGTTGTTTGAATTTTTAAGGACATCTTGTACTATGGTTCTTGGTGTTCAAAATCCTTTTTAGATTTGTGGTTCACATCAAAATTTAATTTTAATAAAATGGCTAATAAAACAATCATCTTTAAGCATTGTTTTGATGAGTTTGATGCACTAAAGAACAACTTAGCCGTTTAAAATGTTGAACTTGGCTAGGAAAAGCCTATGCATTTAAATCAGTGGTTGAGAATGGCTTATCTTTTCAAATTGATGAGTTTTTTTTTTTTAAGGCACAAAATAATGATAGTAAGTGTGCTTTGGTTGTAGTTGAACAATGGCTTTTGCATTCAACTGACAAAATTGTAAACATTTGGTGACTTATATGTACATAATCAAAGTATCAAAGATACATTCGAAGCATCAAGAGTTGTTTCGAAGGTTGATTACTTCACCTTTAAAGCTTTATAAAGCTTCAAATCATATCATGAAGTGAGATTACTTTGGAATAAATATGTACATGCATATATAGGCAATTGGTTGTTTAAAATTGCCTAATTTTGGTTCATCTTTTTGAAATTTAGGTCTCGTTTGGCAACATCACTTTTTAGCCTAAAAACCAAAAGTTACTAAAAAAATCAAAAAGCCAACAACTTATACTAAAAAGTTAAAGATTTCATTTCCTCTCTACATTTTGCACATCTTTTCGTAAAAAACTAAAAAGTCATCCCAAACATACTAGTTTTTTTTTACATCATATTTTAGCCAAAAAACTAAAACATTACTAAAAAAACATGTTCCCAAACGAGGCCTTAGAAGCATATTGTAAGATGAGAGAATGTTCTAGTGTGTGACTGTCACGACCCAAACCCGGCCTTATGGGTTTAGCACCGTAACCGGCCAGTAATTCGAGATTACCGAAGGCCTGCAGAACAGTAGTACAGTAAAACAGAGTACAGGGCCTGGCGGAAACCAATACAGTAAAGAAACAATGCCCAATGAGCTGTGATAGTCTGTATGCCAAAAAGATTATTGATACATTCATACATAACCGGTACAGAAAAGTATGCACCATATTTACAATCATTCAGACTAGGGACTTAATCCCTGCATAACAGTATGATAAACATTCAGTCTATACAGAACAGTAAGACAGTACAGAAGGGGAAAATCTAAAACACCCCTAAGCCTTAACAGTTAGGCTTGGAACCTCACAGTGAGGCACATAGGCTGGCTTGACAAAACTGGAGTAACCCTGACGCTCCTAGCCGCGGTCCGGTGCCTGAACACCTACATATATATATGAGCAGTGAGCTAAAGCCCAGTGAATAACATAAAGCGTAAAGAGGTTAAGAATGAATGTCCTTACAGTATGAAAACAGTTCATTTCAATCAGTCATTCAGTTGTTTAGTACAGTAAACAGTCATATGTGGTACATCCATTAGCATAACAGTAAACAGTAGGTCTAGAAGACCGAACAGTAATGATGGCCATCAGTCAGTAGACAGTAGTGGTTCCAACAAGGGAACCGACAGAGATCTCTGTAACAGTAACAGTAACAGTAGGTGCTAAAGATGCCACAATACAATTCAGAATATAGGACATACATTCATTCAGTTAACAGTAATCAGTTCAGAAACAGTACAATTCAGTTGTTCAGAAAATAATCATTTGTGAACATATCTTCACACAATCATTACTCACAGAGTTCGGGCTACAATATGCTAGAGCGTGTCTCCCCAGTCGCCAACCCTACACAGTTAACAGATTGAACACACTAAGCTACACAACTGGGAAAGATAATAACTTAATCCCTAAGTTGCCTCGATGTGTTCTACATCTATATCCTCAACAAGATGTCTTAAACTAGGCCTAAGAATGCCTAGAATGGGATGAGGATGCAAAGATGCACATTTAAAAGCATTTTCAGAAAACAGAGTCCCGCTCGAGCGCAGGTTTCCCCGCTCGAGCGGACATGCAACAAAGGTACACGCTCGAGCGTAAACTTTCCCGCTCGAGCGTACTGTAAAAGTACTGGATGGGTGAAATCTCCGCTCGACGCCCGCTCGAGCTTGAGACATGACTCCGCTCGAGCGCCCAAACCTCCGCTCGAGCGGACTGTAAAACAGTGCAGAGATACTGGATGCTCGGATTCCACGCTCGAGCGGCACTTCCCCCGCTCGAGCGGAAGTGCGAAATCTGGAAATTCCAGATTGCACCTCCAAGCTCAAAACCAAGTTTAAACAACTCAAAACTCGACCTCTTGGGCTGAATTTCCAGAAAACATTTGTAAACACATAGTTAAACATGATTCAAAGCTCGATTTGCGAAATCAAAGCCCAAGGGTGTTTAATTAAAACCCAAGTTCAAACCAATTTCAAGAACAATATAAACATGCAAACATGCATGCATTCAAATCGTTTCAAAGCTTCAATTCCATGCTCTTATGAGCCAAATCTTTCCAAAACATGATGAAATCATGGACTTAAACATAATTGTGAACATGCATGTGACATTTTGCCATGAAAACAACTCAAAAACCAACAATACTAACATGCATGCAAAGATTGAGCTTCAAATCAACAACAATGAACCAATTCTAGGCTTAGCTTTACAATTAGACATGAACCATGCATGAATCAACTTAAAGACAAGTCAAAAGGATGGAATTCATACCTAGGTTCCTTGAATGCAAGTCTAGAGGTTCAACTATGCAATCTTATGCTCTAAATCCTTCAATTTCCAAGCAATTCTACAAGTGAACTCCAATCTCTCAATTCCTCTCTCTCTAAATTCGATTGAGTGCTCAAACAAGGCTGAGGAAGTGTTTTGATTCAAGTGTGGTGTAGCTCAATATGCCTAGGTAGTGGCCCACTAGATGGCTCTTTGGTAAATAAGTCAAACTTTGAGCATTTGCCAAAATTAATCTAATTTAATCATACCTAATCAGTTTTCGGATAACCATACCATAATTTCACATAAATTACAATGGCCATAAAATATCAATCAATTCTGGATTCGGCCGCCGATAAGGCCTTCAATTAGCAGTTTAAACATAAAACACGAACAGATCAAATAATCAATCAATAGATAGAATGCAATTACTATGCATTTAAACAGATACAGTCAGTCAATTACTTCCAGATTCCAGTCAGTCAGTTCAGTACTTGAATCAGTTCAATTATCAGTCATAATCAGTTCAGTTTAACGGTAATCAATGGTTATAGGTAACCAATCAGTCATTAATCGGTAAACAGTATGAGGGTTGTTACAGTCTCCCCTCCTTATAAAGAGTTTAGTCCTCTAAACTCGAGTTACCTTCAGTCTGGAAGAACACAGGGTTCAGTGGAAATAGTTCAGGATATCTTTTAGCCATGTCGTCTTCCCTTTCCCAAGTGGCATACACGCCACCATGGTTCTGCCAGTCAACTTTCACTAGCGAGATCTCTTTGTTCCTCAGTTTCTTGATCCGTCTGTTCACAATCTGTATAGGCCGTTCCTCGTAAGTGTAGTCATCACTCAACACTACCCGAGTAGGCTCAATCACATGGAAGGGATCCCGGAGGTAGTCTCTTAACATAGAAATGTGGAAGACGTTATGCATATGCTCCATTTCAGGAGGGAGCGCAACTTGATACGCCACCGGATTGATTTTCTCAATAATCTCATATGGTCCGACGTATCTCGGTGCTAACTTGCCTTCGACTCCAAAACGAGTCTGGCCTTTCATCGGTGTCACTTTCACAAATACGTGATCACCTACTTCATACTCTCTGTCTCGTCTTCTGACGTCAGCATAACTCTTCTGTCTGCTCTGCGCAGTTTTCAGTCTCTGTTGTATCAGTTTCACTTTCTCGGTCGTTTCATATACAATCTCGGGCCCAAGCAAAGGCCCGTCTCCAACTTCTGCCCAGCAAATCGGAGATCTACATTTTCTGCCATACAACGCCTCGAAAGGCGCCATGCCAATACTCGAATGGTAGCTGTTATTATAGGCGAATTCAGCTAAGGGCAAATGACTTTCCCAATTTCCTTGAAAATCAAGGACACACATTCTCAGTAAATCCTCCAGAGTTTGGATGGTCCTTTCTGATTGGCCATCTGTCTGAGGATGATAGGCACTACTCAGTCTCAATTCAGTACCCAATGCAGTCTGTAGGCTTTGCCAAAACCTCGATGTAAACTTCGAATCCCTGTCAGAAATAATAGACACAGGCACTCCATGCAGTCTCACAATTTCATCAATATAGAGTATAGCCAATTTGTCCGCATTATAGATTGTCTTAACAGGTAAGAAGTGAGCAGATTTAGTCAGTCTATCAACAATAACCCAAATCGAGTCCATACCTTTATTGGAGCGAGGCAATCCCACTATGAAATCCATAGTGATATGCTCCCATTTCCACTCTGGTATGGGTAGGGGTTGCAATAATCCGGCAGGTCGTCGATGTTCAGCTTTGACCTGTTGGCAATGAAGACATTTGGACACAAAGTCAGCAATTTCTTTCTTCATTCCCAGCCACCAGAAATTCTGTTTCAGATCTTGGTACATTTTCGTATTCCCCGGGTGGATAGAAAATTTTGAGTTGTGGCCCTCTTGCAGAACTCTTCGTTTCAGTTCAGTATCATTCGGTACACACAGTCTTTTATGAAAATTCAGTACATTGTTCTCAAATTTGAATCCCAGTCTCGGTCTAGATTCTCTTTCTTCGATGATCTTCTTCAAGAAATCATCCAGTTGCTGTTTTTCTTTAATCTCTTCGATCAGTGCCGGTTGTGCAGAAATAGCAGCTAAGGTTCCACCTTGTTCTCGCAAAACAACTTCAATTTCTGATTTTTCAAGGTCACAAAGCAGCTCTTTCTGTCCGGTAAGCAAACATGCTAAGTTTCCAATCGATTTCCGGCTCAGTACATCGGCAACGGTATTGGCTTTTCCCGGATGGTACAAAATCTGTAGGTCGTAGTCTTTAATCAGTTCTAGCCATCTCCGCTGTCTCATATTCAGTTCTTTCTGTGTGAAGAAATATTTCAAACTCTTGTGGTCGGTATATACTTCACATGTCACCCCGTACAGATAGTGACGCCAGATTTTCAGTGCAAATACTACTGCAGCAAGTTCCAGATCATGGGTCGGGTAGTTCTTTTCATGCGGTCTCAGTTGTCGGGAAGCATAGGCAATTACTCTCCCATTCTGCATTAAAACACATCCCAAACCCTTATGAGAAACATCACTAAAGACAGTATAACCATCCGTACCTGAAGGTAAAGTCAGAATAGGTGCAGTCACTAAGCGAGTTTTCAACTCCTGGAAAGCAGATTCTCTTTGGTCAGTCCAGTCGAATGATATCCCCTTCTGAGTTAACTGAGTCAATAGTAGGGCAATTTTGGAGAAATCTTTGACAAATCGTCTGTAATATCCAGCCAATCCCAAAAAGCTTCGGACTTCAGTCACATTTGTCGGTCTAGGCCAGTTCACTACAGCTTCAATTTTCTACGGATCAACAGAAATTCCATCTTTGCTAACAACATGTCCCAAAAACATAACATGGTCAAGCCAAAATTCACATTTAGACAGTTTAGCATACAGTTTCTGTTCTCTTAAGGTTTGTAGGGCAAGTCTCAGATGATGTTCATGTTCTTCTATATTCTTGGAGTAAATCAATATGTCATCAATAAATACTACAATGAAATTGTCAAGGTATGGTTTAAAAATTCTGTTCATAAGGTCCATAAATGCAGCTGGTGCGTTCGTGACTCCAAAAGGCATAACTAAAAATTTGTAATGTCCATACCTCGTTCTAAAAGCAGTTTTATCAATGTCATCTGATTTAACTTTCAACTGATGGTACCCCGATCTGAGGTCAATCTTGGAAAACACTTGTGCACCCTGTAACTGATCAAACAAATCATCAATACGTGGCAATGGATATTTATTTTTCACAGTTACCTTGTTCAATTCACGGTAATCAATGCACAGTCTCAGCGAGCCATCTTTCTTCTTTACAAACAAAACAGGCGCACCCCATGGTGAGGTACTGGGTCTGATAAACTTTTTGTCTAATAGTTCTTGCAGTTGCACTTTCAGTTCTTTCAATTCAGTTGGAGCCATTCGGTACGGAGCTTTAGAAACTGGCTGTGTTCCGGGAACCACATCAACAGTAAATTCAATCTCCCTGTCAATCAAATCTCCTGGAAGATTATTTGGAAAAATATCTGGGAATTCTCTGACTATAGGAATACAGTTCACATTAGCATTATCATCAGTAGGTACAGTCAGTACAGAACACAGATATCCCTTACAGCCCTTTCTAATCAATTTAACAGCTTTCACAGATGAAATCAGATACGGGGGAGGTACTACTCCAACCCCATTAAACACAAATTCAGGTAGACCAGGTGGATGGAAAATTACTTGTTTCATTACACAGTCTATGGTGGCATGATATTTCGTTAACCAGTCCATTCCCAATATTACATCAAAATGGTCAATGTTCAATGGCAGTAAATCGATAAACAGATGTGCATCTCCAACAATGATTTCACAAGCAGGGTACATGTATGCACAGGTCATAGATCCCCCAACGGGTGATGATACGGCTAACAGATAATTCATAGGTTCTAAGGGTCTATTCAATTTACGCGAAAAAGCATGCGACACATAAGAATGCGTAGACCCCGAATCAATCAGTACATAAGCATTCTGAGTACAAATAGAGAGAATACCTGACACAACGGTCTCGGTATTCTGGACGTCTCCCGGTACTAGGGCGAACACTCGGCCCTACCTCATGGGCTCTTTCCTGGTAGTTCTGGGGTTAGGCTTTGGTGCTACATTTGACGCTGCTGCGCTTGGCGTAGCTTTACTACTAGCTTGTGGGGCAGAGGGACAGTCTTTAACCATGTGGCCCACTTTGCCACACCTATAACAGGCTCCTGATATCTTGTAGCAGACCCCTTTGTGCTTCTTGCCACACTCAGAACAGGGTGGTATAAACCCACTCCCTTGGCTGGGGCTAGTTGTCGACCCCGTATTCTGTTTCTTGTTGGCTGGGTTGTGCTTGCCTTTCTTGAATTTAAACCCCTGCCTCTTACTACGCCATTCCGACGTTGGTGTTCCAGTTTTCAGTGCATCAATGTTTGTCTCGGCCATCAATGCCCGGTCGAGAACACCCACAAAAGTCGGTAGTTTCAAAACATTTATTCGGTCAAGTATTGCAACATTAAGGCCGCCTTCAAATTTTCTGGCCTTCTTGTAGTCAGTGTCCACCATGTGTGGTGCATATCTGGCAAGTTCAGTAAATTTTGTTTCATATTCCGCGACGGACATCGTGCCCTGCTTCAGCTGTTCAAATTCAGTCACTTTTCTATCCCTGACACACTGAGGGAAATACTTTTCAAAGAATGACTCCTTGAACTGAGCCCAAGTCATAACAGTATTTGTATCGCGGATCAACATCCACCACCTTCTAGCTTCTTCCTGTAGAGTAAAGGTGGCTAACAGTACCTTGTGTGCTTCAGAGCACGGGAACACCTCGAATAATTTCTCTGTCTCAAGAACCCACGCTTCCGCTTTTAACGGTTCGAGGCCTCCCTGAAAGGACGGCGGTTTCATCTTGTTGAATTTATGGATGAGAGCAATAATATCCCCATCATTCACGTTAGGCTCCGGCTGTACCGGAGGAGGAGGTGGGGGTTGTTGGTTCTGTTGTTGTTCAAGTCTAGCAGTTATCAGTTCCATCATTCTTTCCATTCTTTCCATTCTTGCCTCAGTAGATGAGGATTCAGGTTCATTTGTATTGTCCATTTCACTATAAGCAGTTATAACAGTTTTAAACATAAGCAGTCATTTGTTTCACAGTTTAACACATTAGCAGATATTCAGTTATAACATAACCACACACTTTTCATGCTCATGAGATGCCCTAATTACTTTCTAGGACACCCTATAGCTCATTTGGACACGTGTGTGCGGTATAACTCGTGGTTAAGTATCGCTTTGATACCACTCTGTCACGACCCAAACCCGGCCCTATGGGTTTAGCACCATAACCGGCCAGTAATTCGAGATTACCGAAGGCCTGCAGAACAGTAGTACAGTAAAACAGAGTACAGGGCCTGGCGGAAGCCAATACAGTAAAGAAACAATGCCCAATGAGCTGTGATAGTCTGTATGCCAAAAAGATTATTGATACATTCATACATAACCGGTACAGAATAGTATGCACCATATTTACAATCATTCAGACTAGGGACTTAATCCCTGCATAACAGTACCATAAACATTCAGTCTATACAGAACAGTAAGACAGTACAGAAGGGGAAAATCTAAAACACCCCTAAGCCTGAACGGTTAGGCTCGGAACCTCGCAGTGAGGCACATAGGCTGGCTTGACAAAACTGGAGTAACCTTGACGCTCCTAGCCGCGGTCCGGTGCCTGAACACCTACATATATATATGAGCAGTGAGCTAAAGCCCAGTGAATAACATAAAGCGTAAAGAGGTTAAGAATGAATGTCCTTACAGTATGAAAACAGTTCATTTCAATCAGTCATTCAGTTGTTCAGTACAGTAAACAGTCATATGTGGTACATCCGTTAGCATAACAGTAAACAGTAGGTCTAGAAGACCGAACAGTAATGATGGCCATCAGTCAGTAGACAGTAGTGGTTCCAACAAGGGAACCGACAGAGATCTCTGTAACAGTAACAGTAACAGTAGGTGCTAAGGATGCCACAATACAATTCAGAATATAGGACATACATTCATTCAGTTAACAGTAATCAGTTCAGAAACAGTACAGTTCAGTTGTTCAGAAAATAATCATTTGTGAACATATCTTTACACAATCGTTACTCACAGAGTTCGGGCCACAATATGCTAGAGCGTGTCTCCCCAGTCGCCAACCCTACACAGTTAACAGATTGAACACACTAAGCTACATAGCTGGGAAAGATAATAACTTAATCCCTAAGTTGCCTCGATGTGTTCTACATCTATATCCTCAACAAGATGTCTTAAACTAGGCCTAAGAATGCCTAGAATGGGATGAGGATGCAAAGATGCACATTTAAAAGCATTTTCAGAAAACAGAGTCCCGCTCGAGCGCAGGTTTCCCCGCTCGAGCGGACATGCAACAAAGGTACACGCTCGAGCGTAAACTTTCCCGCTCGAGCGTACTGTAAAAGTACTGGATGGGTGAAATCTCCGCTCGACGCCCGCTCGAGCTTGAGACATGACTCCGCTCGAGCGCCCAAACCTCCGCTCGAGCGGACTGTAAAACAGTGCAGAGATACTGGATGCTCGGATTCCACGCTCGAGCGGCACTTCCCCCGCTCGAGCGGAAGTGCGAAATCTGGAAATTCCAGATTGCACCTCCAAGCTCAAAACCAAGTTTAAACAACTCAAAACTCGACCTCTTGGGCTGAATTTCCAGAAAACATTTGTAAACACATAGTTAAACATGATTCAAAGCTCGATTTGCGAAATCAAAGCCCAAGGGTGTTTAATTAAAACCCAAGTTCAAACCAATTTCAAGAACAATATAAACATGCAAACATGCATGCATTCAAATCGTTTCAAAGCTTCAATTCCATGCTCTTATGAGCCAAATCTTTCCAAAACATGATGAAATCATGGACTTAAACATAATTGTGAACATGCATGTGACATTTTGCCATGAAAACAACTCAAAAACCAACAATACTAACATGCATGCAAAGATTGAGCTTCAAATCAACAACAATGAACCAATTCTAGGCTTAGCTTTACAATTAGACATGAACCATGCATGAATCAACTTAAAGACAAGTCAAAAGGATGGAATTCATACCTAGGTTCCTTGAATGCAAGTCTAGAGGTTCAACTATGCAATCTTATGCTCTAAATCCTTCAATTTCCAAGCAATTCTACAAGTGAACTCCAATCTCTCACTTCCTCTCTCTCTAAATTCGATTGAGTGCTCAAACAAGGCTGAGGAAGTGTTTTGATTCAAGTGTGGTGTAGCTCAATATGCCTAGGTAGTGGCCCACTAGATGGCTCTTTGGTAAATAAGTCAAACTTTGAGCATTTGCCAAAATTAATCTAATTTAATCATACCTAATCAGTTTTCGGATAACCATACCATAATTTCACATAAATTACAATGGCCATAAAATATCAATCAATTCCGGATTCGGCCGCCGATAAGGCCTTCAATTAGCAGTTTAAACATAAAACACGAATAGATCAAATAATCAATCAACAGATAGAATGCAATTACTATGCATTTAAACAGATACAGTCAGTCAATTACTTCCAGATTCCAGTCAGTCAGTTCAGTACTTGAATCAGTTCAATTATCAGTCATAATCAGTTCAGTTTAACGGTAATCAATGGTTATCGGTAACCAATCAGTCATTAATCGGTAAACAGTATGAGGGTTGTTACAGTGACGACTACTTATTACATGATCATTATGTTAAATGGCAGAATATGTGGTTCGAACCACTTTGTTGGTGTTATAATGGTATTTTAAGCAAGTTTGTTACTCATACCAAGCAAAAGAATGTTTTGTAAAATTCACAAAAGTTAGTTTGTTTGGCATTTTATATTTCAAGATGAGACACCAATTTTATAGCGATCCCGGACTCGGTTCCGTGGAGTTGGTAGTTGTATCTATCTTGTTGTCGTCCTTTAATTCCATTTGTTTGAGTTTTAAGATGTGTTGGGCATGTTTCGAACAGGTGGGTTGAACCTTGGTCTGAAATCTTGTTGCCAGGTTTTTGGTCGTTCCGCTCGAGCGGGCCTTGTTGCGCTCGAGCGGAGATTGCACACTCCCAGTATTCCGTGTCCCTGCAAAACTTCTGCAGGTGTGATTTTTACGCTCGAGCGGGTTTCTTTACGCTCGAGCGGGTGCTCTGGCGCTCGAGCGGGTAGTACTTTTTTGTGTAAGTTCTGGGAGGGGGAAATCTACGCTTGAGCGGACTGGTTTTCACGCTCGAGCGGATGTACTTTATTCTTGTGTCTTGGCGCTCGAGCGTACCTAGTTTTTTGTTCTTGACGCTCGAGCGTTGTGTTCTCCGCTCGAGCGGGAATGTCGTATATCAGTTGGCAGCTAGGCATTTTAAAATCACTTTTTACATTCTCTCTCTCTCTCTTACTTTCTAAAAAGATATTTTGAGAGCTCCTTTCTCTAGAAACTCCCTTCTCTCTAGGGTTTGATCTAGTTAGAGTGTCTCACTATCCTCCGGCCTTTGCAAAAAGTGTGTATATCGTCGAGGGCTCCATTTTGATCCGTGGATCTTTGAGTTTGGAGCATTTTAGTTTTCTTCAACTTCTCCGTTTGAGCTCTAACTTCGAGGTAGGGATATCCTACCCCTTCTCATGAGTTTTGTCTTTGAATTTTAGTATTTTGATGAGTTGGGGGTTGTTGGGTAATTTTGAGAAAGTTTGGGCCTTTGTGTAATTTTACAAAAGTTTGGGTTTTGTTTATATAAACTTATATGCATGTTTGGCATAGAGAAATGAGATCAATATTGGTTTATTGGTGAAAATGGAACCTTAGGGTTGTGATGTTAATTATGGAAAATGCTCTAATTACATTGATAAATTAATTGGTATAATTAATTTGAAGAAAAGAAGAATTAAATTGAGAATGTTGGAATTGGATGTGTATGGGATTAAAGGGTGCAGTTTGATTCGTTCATCACTCACCTATTTGAAATGTTGATTATATATCCATTTGGTGCATTTATTTTCAGTATAGAAATAACTGCTTTGGGCTATCGGTGGAGGATAGTCTTGATTGTTGTAAACACTGCATGATGATTAGGCAAACTAAAACTAATCGATTAAGTATGCTATTGAATATAGAAACTGGAATAATACATTAATTCTATGTATTGATTGATTGTATATGATCTATGTTTATATACATGTATTGTGTAGGAGGAGATGGGAGATGTACTCCACGGTTTAGGGGAAGATAGGGGATGCACCTCTAAACAGGATTTTGTGTGACATTGATACAGCACTATAATGTGTATCAAGTGTTGATTATGGAAGTGTTTGAATTGATTTGATATAGCACTAAAATGTATATCGTTATCAATTGTAAAGTATAGAAGTGATTTTATGTTATGTTGATACAGCACCGAAATGTGTATCTTTCGCAAAGTGTGGGAATGGTTTATGTGTTATTGATACAGCACTAAAATGTGTATCCCTCATGAATTTTGAAAGTGTTTTAAAGATGAGTCTAAATCTCATTAAGTTATTTGGCTAGGTGTTGAGCCTTGTTTTCAAACTCAAAGTTGGAAAAGACATGGGAAATGAAATGTAACATGGACTTAAAGTCATGAAATCGAAATGTGATATATGTGGATGTATCTGTGTTGACCATCTATCAACTGCTAATCTTTTAGTCATTATTCATGGCTGGTTTAGTGTATTTCTACTGGGCTATGGCTCACCCTTTATGGGACATCATTTTCAGGTACAGGTAGCATGCCACCTCCAAGGACATAGCTTGGGAGACTAGAGGCAGACAGACTACTTTGTTATTTGCTTTCTTTTGATGTATTACATGTAAATTCAAGCCAAGGGCTTAATATGTATTGAGTTAGCACTCTTCTTTTTGTAACCAAGTGTTAACTTGGAAAGCTGTAAGCCTGTAGGGCATTTTCTTTTGTTGTTAACATGTAATACTTTTGTAAGAACTACTCAGTTTAATGGAAAGATGGTTGGTTTCTTTGTATCAATGCATGTCTAAAGAGATGGGTTTTATGTATTTTTTTGAGGGCGTTACAAATTTTTTGGTTTGATCTTTAATTATTCACCCAATTATTGGTTTGAGTATATTACCTTTGAAGATTTACATGAAAAAAAAAAAAAACCAATTGCTGGTTTGATAAAAATAAAAATAAATAAATACCTTCGAATACTAGTCACATGCCATACATATTGGCACACTTCATTATCACACCATTATATATTTCAAAGTAATTTACTAATTAATGTCAATATTAATGGTTTTTTGTATTGAAGCCACATTTTTTGGTATTTTAGTCTTCTTATATGGCCTCAAAATAGCTTTAAAGCTTCATAGGCCTATGAAGCATGCCATGAGTGCCTTTGAAGCATGATTTTGGCCCACTATTGACTTATTCGAAGCATGATTTTCATATGTTATTGACACCTCCAAGCATGATGTTGGTTCGTTACTAATAATGGCCACCAAAAAATTTATTTTTACATGCAGAATTGTTTGTGGTTTACACTTCAAAGGTCACATGTCTATATTCCTAGACATATGTTTATGTCAAATAGATTGGCCAAGTGTTCCTAACTTGGCCTATAATGAATTTGTGAGTGCATGATGTTATTTGGGGTTGCATGCAAACATAAAGTTCCATGACATATGATGCATTGCATCCATGAAGAACACATGTTAACTTTGAAAACCCACATTTGAAACTCTAAAAGTCTCCCTCAAAGCTTTTGTTAAAGTGTGCGGTGACATTTTTGAAGCAAAGTTTGTTCCTCTAGCATCACTCTTAACCTTCGAAGGGAGGTTTTAGTCCCTTGAAACTTCATTGTAAGTATCTTTGAAAGATGACGTTTGTCCTATATCAATGGCTCCGACCTTTGAGAGGTGATTTTGATCTTTCGAAGCTTTGCCGCAAGACCTTCGAATGACAAATTTGGTCATTTATAACCACTTTGACCATAAAAGGGTGATTTTTGGTTTTCTATACCACCTTCGAAGCTTGTTGCCAATCCATAATAGCTAGAATGTGTAATAGCTTGTTAAGGTGAATCATGTTTGGATATTGGCTTTGCCTTGAAAATGTGAGGTTTTGAATGATTCTAAGTGTAAGCAACATCAACCTACTTCAAAAGGTTCCAAGTTTTCTAAGTATTTGAAGTACGAGTAAAACAAAATTGTTTAATTTCCTTCAAAGGATTGATGCCAATTCGAAGCACATATATAATATCCTTACAAGGCATATATATATATATATATATATAATTCAAGACATCTAATCATAATATAATGCTCATTTGAAGCACCTTATTGGTGTTATTATATCATTTGAAACACTTTTTTGATATTATTATATCATTCGAAGCACTTTGTTAATATTATTCGAAGCACTTAGTTGCTTAGATTAGTCGTGTGCTTGGTTTGGCCCTTCAAAAATTCAAGTAAACATCATTTTTAAGGGCCACAGGGGGTAATATTAGCACCATAAATCTACAATTTTATTATTATTTATTATTTATATAATTGCAAGACATGTGATACCCTCCTACTCATTTGGAGGATATGAGAAGTTATGAAATATTAAAAACATATGGAAAGATGATAGAGAACAAAGTGAAGAATATGGAGCATGGAGGTTGAAGGAAGTTATAGAAGATCATGGAGCTTGAAATGGAGGAGTTGGAAGAATAGGGTAGTTATTAGGTATTTTTTTCCTACAAATGTTTCCATATTAATAGTTGTTCATGGCTACATTGTATGAGACCCAGAACTCAAATCAAAGACAATTGACTTATATTTTTCTTGTCATTTATATTTCCTACACTTAATTTTCTATATTTTATTTTATACACTTCATTTTCGAAGCATAGGAGTATAGGTAAATTTTCTGCACTTTATTTTATGCACTTCATTTTCGAAGAATAAGAGTAGAGGTAAATTAATGGTTAGTTTGATTGTTCACTCAATCATCTTTTTCCGTCTCCCTCCTTCTTCTTTTAATTTTTATCTTCTTTACACTTGGCAATTTTGAAGTCCTCTTCATTGAGGCCAAAGAACCATCAACACAATCGCTTGATAATTGGCTTGAATTTAATCTGCAAAGATTTTTCAATCTTTGCTGGCGTGCTCGCATTTATGATATTTTCCTTCGTAGGAAAAATAAGCCAACAACTTTCCTTTTAAATTTCATAAATCATTAAATAGTTATACTTTTTTATTGTTGAAAAAGTGTTACCCAATAGAATTTTTTTTAATTTTTTAATAATAAATAAAAATTAATCAAGAAATTTAGTATGTGGGTTTGGAAATAAATAAAAATAAAAGTAATTTTGATTTTTTTTTAAATGTAATTTTGAAAGCTTACTATATTAAATTTTGAAATGAGCATTATTATAAATTTTGAAAAGATTTTTATATTAGTTGTAGCATAGATAACGTGACCATTTGAAAGGTTTTTATAAATTTTAGATTCTATTGAATTATTTATCATATTTAATGACACATAATTTTAAATCTTGAAATGGAAAAATATATATTTTTAAAAATCATAAATTATGAAATAATTACAGTTTTTTTGATGATTATAATTAGTGAATTGCTTCTTTATTAGTGGCACACTGTAACGCCCTGATAAAACATACAGAAACATACCAATACAAACACCATAATATACCCCCAAAAGTCATCTTTTGGATTGAACTAGGACTTAAAAGATTACAATATAACATTTACATTCCTAAAACACCCTGGTTTCACTTTCTAGTTCAATAAATTAGATGGCCTTCCTGAAAGATAAAATAGGGTTGAGCTATATGCCCAATAGGAATGCATTTAACCAAGTATTTAATTATTTCAATAAGCATGTGACATCATTGAGACAAAACACAATAAGAAGTCTTTGAACACCTAAAATTACTATTAATTATGTAAACACTATAACAATGAAATAAGCATATTTACATCCCACATCATTCATCATCACATCCAAATAAAATAACCCATGAGTCCCACGTAAGAGTCCAAGTCCAGACACAAGTTTCTTTGTTTAAAAATCGTCCCCACATTTGCCGACTATTATACGGCAGAGAGTGGGCACCCAAAAACATTTTCCCATATTTGTCTAGCAATAAACCTAGACAGGGCAATTGGGCACCTTTAACTTCCCCCGCGCAGGTACCAACACAACTCACAATTTCAAAACCGACTCTTACCTAGACTCATGCTCAATAAACAATTCATCAAATCTCCATTCAATTCTCAAACACTCAACATTGTCAAACATACAACATCACATAACATGCAACGAAAACCACTACCCAAATCACAATTCCATCTCCACAATAATATTTACATATCTCATTTCCTCATTATTCACATCATTCTAATATTTTAAAGACATCAGCAATTACCATACCATTCTCTACCCAAATTAGAATTTAGGGTTTTGTTACATTTGGGGCTTTCTTCACCTCTTCACTTATACATGTTTCCATTACCATAATATACATATTTGATAAAAGACGTTTTGGAAATTTCAATTAAAGAGAGGGAAAAGTTTACTTTATAAAGATTAAGGGTTTATTTCAATTCAAACATCAATGTTTTAGCTTAGGCCCCAACAACACCACAATATCTTCTTCAAAATAAAGAAATACAAGGTTAAAGGTAACCCTACCTCAATGATCAAGCAAGATAGCAAAGCTTCTAGGAGAATCCTTTGCAAGTTCTAAATTTCAATCGGTAGAAAAGTGATATCCTCAAGTTTTCTTCACTTTTTGATAAGCAATCTTGGCCAAATCTTAGTGAAATGGTAGATATTTTAGAGTGAGAATCTAGGGTTTTCAGAAATGAGGAGTGAGGAAGGAAGATAGAAGTGAAAAAGGTAAATAAATGATCTAGAATGTCCTTTTTAATTTGCTGATATCGCGCAGTCCGCTCCAGCGAAACTTTCTACACTCGAGCATAAAACACAAACTCGGAAGACTCGCTCGAGCGACAAATCCTTCACTCGAGGTCGCTCGAGTGTGAAATGACAAGTCCCAAAAGTTTTGCAAAGCTATAGTGAAACAACTGGGAGCCAACATTCTCTGCTCGAGTGCAACTTCCTGCGCTCGAGCGACCCGCCTGCAAACTTGAGAGGTTCTGAGAGCTGCAAATCTTCGCTTGAGCGTAACTTCCTTCACTCGAGCAGGTGCCTGGAACAAAATGTCACACACACAAATTTAAATTTTGAAATAATTGAGTATATATTCATTTTAGAAGTCGTAATTTTGGAATAATTAAAGTTTAATTGTTGTGGTTAAATTAGAGTTAACCGATAGAATTTTTTAAAAATAAAAAATAATTAGATTTTAGTGAATTGCTTCCATATATAGTGGCACACAAATTTAAATTTTGAAATAGTTAAGCATACTTTCTTTTTAAAACTCGTAATTTACAGAATAATTAGAGTTTTATTGTTATGATTAAATGAGAGTTTAACCAATAGAATGTTTTTTATTATTTAAAAATCATAAAATTTAGTTTGAGGGTTTAGAGCTCCCACAAACCTTGTCATTAGGAACCCCACAAATTTAAATTTTGAAATAGTTAAGCATATTTTCCTTTTAAAAATCATAATTTATGGAATAATTAGAGTTTTATTGTTATGATGAAATGAGAGTTTAACCAATAGAATGTTTTTTATTATTTAAAAATTAAAAAAATCATAAAATTTAGTTTGAGGGTTTAGAGCTCTCACAAGCCTTATCATTAGAAATCCCCTTTTGCTTATATAATATATAGATAGATGCCCTTTTATGATTCATTTTTTTCAATTTTTTGATTCGTTTTTGGGATGAGAATGGAAAGGTGAGATGTAAAATATTTTTTTTAAGAGAATTGATGGCTAAAGTGTTAGTTGTCAAGCGTAAAAATATACATTTTTGTTAATGTGGTTTTCTAGTGTTACATTGGAGTGTTACACTAGAGTGTTACATTTAGAAAAAATTACACTAAGGAGTTTTTGTGTGTTACATTGATTAGAGTGTTACGTTTTGAAAAAATACACTAAGAAATTTTTTTTGGAATGTTACGTTATTACTTTCTTGAAAGTACACCAAAAATTTTTTAGTGTGTTACATTGAAGTATTATATTTGGGAAAAGTACACTTAGAAGTTTTTTGTGTGTTACAAACGCTTGGTAAAAGTACACTAAGGGGAATGTTACGTTGTTACATTTAAAAAAATTATACTAAGGATTTTTTAGCGTGTTACATTGTAGTGTTACGTTTGGAAAAAATATACAAAGGAGTTTTTTTTAGAATGTTACATTGTTACATTAGATAAAAGTATACTAAAGAGTTTTTTAGTGTGTTACATTGGAGTGTTATATTTTTGGAGTGTTACGTTTAGGAAAAATATACTGAAGAGTTTTTTTTTTTTTTTTTAACTGTTACGTTTAGTAATTTCAACATTATGAGAACATCCACAATTATCCCTCAAAACATAACACATACACGTTTGTACTTAGCCCTTTATGATATTCACACTACAATGGGACCTTTGAGTACATAAGAAAAAAGGAAAGAATCAAATAGTTTATAAGATCACTATTCGAAACTTATTGGTGTTTTACGCTTTAGAAAGTATAAGAAAAAATATAAGTAAAAATGTAAATGATGTTGTGGGAATTGAATAATAATTATTTTAAATCAATTTTATAGAATAAAATTGAAAGCAAAACAGATTCTAAAAAATCGGTTTTTATAATTCAATAAAACTATATATACATATATACAGAATAAGAAGAAGATGAAGAAGAAAAGGGTTCAGAAAATAGCCTGTGTGATTGTGAGAGGTACGTCAAAGACGCTGTCCTAAAGTCATTATGCTCTCCCTCTGTGCAGGTTTTAATAATCATAAACGACTCCAAGATACAACCTAAAACTTTACAAGATCTGATACAATGCACAGTTGCACCAGAAGAATTTGCCAATAATGTATCGATTGCCCAGAAATATGAAATATAAAAATACTATAAAGAGGAGAAGGAGAGAGAGAGAGAAAAAAAAAACAGAGAACGTTGTATATATTTCTCAATGTCAGAGCCCTGTATAAAACGGCTCTATGGTGTCTATTAAGAACAGGCACACCTATTGCTTTTGAAACCAAACACATATTTAAAATTCAAATAAATAAGACTATTAAAAGAAAGAAAGAAAGAAAGAAATAATAAAATATAATAATAAATAATTAAAGTTTTGAAGCTTTTAGGAAATCTCCAACTATCCCCCAGAAGATTCAAAACTTTGTAAAGCCGTCAAATAAATATAAAAAAAAATAATAATAATAATATGGGCAACTTTAAAACCATACAATGGGTGTAGGTGTTTTTCAAACTTGAACCTCACTTAGTGTTAACAGTTTCATTCTGAAAGAATCTTAGTAAACCAGGTCTTGAACTAAATCCTTTTACCAGAATTCAACATGTCACACATATGGTATGATACATAACTGTGGCGCGGGTTAGCACTATTAGCAGCCATGTGCTCAATCTTGATTCTCATGAGAGTTTATGGGAATAGCCCTATTCCCATGGGCGCGGCTTCACGACACTCTCACTTAGGTGAATCCTCCAAAGATAGAAGTGATGGATGTCTATCTTACGAGAGTATGCCCACCTCGGATTCATTTAGAGCAAATACTCTTCCTTAACCATCACATTTACATTAGCACTAATATCTTAGAGATGAACAGGAGAATATAAATAATAAATTTAATAAAGTCTCCTTCTTTAAAGTGTTGGAATATGAGTCACACTATAAGGATTGTTCCTACCCGTTGAACTTCCTTCATGGGATCTCCAATCACAGAAGTCAGGTTACTTCCTTTGTTGACTCCTTATGGGCTTAGACCCATCCCCCTCGATAAATCTAAGACTACACTTTTAGATAAACATTTTGTCAACTGATCAGCAATATTTTTTTCAGATTTCACAAAATTCAAAGATACAACATCTTTATTCACCAAACTTTTTATAGATTTATACCTCACTTGCATATGCATGTTCATCTTTTTATTAGTATGTGCTTGTCTTACAAGTTCTATTACAGCTATATTGTCACAATGTATGGAAATAGCAGGTATAGGATTTTTCACAAGTGAAATATCAAGGAGTAAATTTTTAATCCACTCAACTTCAATACACGTAGTGTCTAAGGCTATAAGTTCTAATTTTGTTGTACTTCTAGAGATAACGGTTTGTTTTTTAAAACCCCATGATATTGTTGCTCCACTTAACATAAATATATACCCAGTAATAGACTTAACATCTAAGTTATCTGTTATCCAATTAGCATCGCTATAACCTTCTACCACATTAGGAAAACCACTAAAGCAAAGTGAATAATCTAGAGTTCCTCTTAGATATTTAAAAACTCTTTCCATAGCAATCCAATGATCTTTACTAGGATTATGAGTATGTCTACTTAATCTCCCAACAACATAGGCAATATTAGGTCTAGTCTTATTAGCAATATAGAGAAGTGATCCAATAATTAATAGTATCTAAGTTGAGATACAGGTACACCATTATTTTTCTTCAAATTCATGCTAGGATCAAAAGTAGTTGAAACAGGCTTTAGATTATAATAATCAAACTTTTTTAACATTTTCTCTAGGATTCTAGATTGATTCAATGTAATACCTTTGGTTGTTTTCTCTAATTTCATACCCAAAATTATATAAGCTTCTCCTAAATCTTTCATAGCAAATTGTGAAGATAAATAAGATTTCACATTTTTAATTATCTCTAAATTTGTTCCAAATAACAAGATATCATCAACATATAAATACAAAATAATACATTCTCCATTATCTTCTTTATAGTTGTAGACACCCCATTTTTTACCGTCCTAAAGACTTGGACATCATCGATTGAGTACTCGACGATTACGCATGTTCGCGCTCGTTTGGAGTCCCCGGGGTTCTCGGCTACACGCCTTGCCCCTAAGTCTCTGAACTTTCTTAGTTATGTGCTTGTTTTAAAGCTAACCCTTGGTCCCTCCCTTTTGCCTAGGGAGAGAAACAGTGGTGTAGACCACTTTTCTACCTTGTCGACCAGTTTTCTCCCTTGTCAGCCACTTTAGGTGGTCGGTTGACTAGGGTTGGTGGTCGGTCGACCACTTCAGGTGGTCTGCAGCATGCCACCACCTTCCCCTCTCTTGGGAGACCTCCCTTTTGCCTTGTCGACCAGTTTTTGTCCCTGTCGACCACCTTGGGTGGTCGGTCGACCAGGTGGGGTGGTCGGTCGACCCATCTAACTGGTCGGCTGCCTTTCTGCACTTTCTGCAGATATTTTTGGTGCCAACTGTGCTAGCTGTTAGGCACAGAATGCATCCTCCCTATTCATGTAAGCTTTTGCTTATATTTTCTATAAGAGGGGAGCTCTCTCCCCCTTCCAAAAGGTTCAGAATTTTGAGAAGCCAAACAAATCTACTCTCTCTCTAGATTTCTCTCTCTATATTGTTGTGCCTTATAGTGCTTAAAATTGCATTTTCTTCACACTTTTGCACACAACCTCTTAGGCAAACACTCCTACTTTGTTGCTGAGGTGCTTAAGGGTCTTGTGGGAGCTTCAAAAGGCTGGTTTTTGACTTAAGAAGTTGTTGTTGTAGCTGTGCTTCAAAGGTAATCCCTTTATCCCCTTTTGAGCCTTGTTTTGGTTGTATATTTAGCCACCTTTGCATGCTATTTTAGGCTTAGCTTTCAACTACAAAAACTCTTGTTTTAAAGTGTTTAAAATGGTTGTTTAAGGCTTAGTTTGAGTTAGGGTGGTTTACCCCCTTTGGTGGCTTGTTTTGCTTTGCTTTGTGCCTCTTAAGGCCTTTGAGACTATCTCCTTTTGGCCTTCTTACCACTGAAACTTAGAGGAATTTTAGTGGTAGAAATGTAGTTTTGAAGTCCCAAATGGGTAGGGGTGGTCCCCCCCTCCTCTTTTCTTGATTGCATGTGTTGATGGCCCATCAAAAGAGAATGTGTTTCTACTTCTTAGTGGCTTTGTTTAGGCTTATTTTTGTGACTTTTCAGACCTGCCATAATTGTGTTTTTGGCTGTCTTGGTCGCCTCTTGCATGCTTCTTGTACTTGTAGTGTAATCCTACTTGTAGCTTTGCAAAGTAGCATGTCTTTGTGCCTTGAATTTGCTTAGTTCAAGCATGTTTTTAGCCATTATTTGCCATGTCATAACTCTGTTTTGGGTTGGTTTGGTTGCCTCTTGCATGCTCCTTACACTTGTAGTGCAATTTTGTTCACTAGCCTAGTGTATTTGGTGTTTTAGCCTATTGTTCTAACATGTGTATGCTCTACTCCAGCACTTTTTTGGCTATGTTTTAGCATGCTTTAGGTCTGATTTGAGTGGTTTCGGTCATGCATGCTTGGCTTTGCATAGCTATAGTGTATTTGGCTTTGCTAGCCTTGCACTTTGGGACCTCTAACATGTCATATTTGAATTTTTTGCATGGCATAACATCATTTGGCATGTTATTTCAAACCATATACCTCTACCATATTCCTGCATTTATCACTCTTTCAATGCTTTTGAAGAATTGTGCCTTATGCCTTGATCATGAGCTAATTTGTATGCATGCTTGTCTAAGCTTTTGAGCTACCATCTCAGCATGTTTTTGGTCTTATTTTGCCATGTTACAACTCTGATTTTGGTTGGTGGAGTCACCTCTTGCTTGGTTTTAGTACTTGTAGTGTAATCCCACTCATTGGTCATGCATGCTTAGTGTTTTGGCTTACCATGCTAGCTTGTTTTGGCTACACTCCATCATGTTACTAGCATTGTTTTGACCTGCCTTAGAACTGTTTTGAGTCATCTTGGTCCTTTGGGGCTTGCTTGATATGGCTATGGTGCAAGTGCCTTAGCTAGTCTTGAGTTTTGAGCACCATAGCATGCTATACTTGTGATGGTTGCATGTCTTGGCATCATTTAACATGTTATTTCAGAGCATATACATGTGTCATGTTCTCACTTATTTCACTCCTTGAGAGCTTTTGAGAGTTGTGCTTTTGTGCCTTATTTGTGAGCTACCAAAGGAGCATGATTTTCTACTCTTTTGAGCCTTAGTTTGAGCATGTTTTTGCTACTAATTTGCCATGTTGTAGCTCTGTTTTGGGCTGGTTTGGTCGTTTAAGCTTGATATTGTATGCCTTTTGTGTTATACTCTTTGCTAGCTTTAATGTTCTTGGCTCTTAGCATGCATTGCATGAGTTGTTAGAATATGTTAGCGTTTTTAGCATGTCATTTTAGTGCTGGAATATATGCCATTACATCCTACTAATTCACTCTTTCAAAAATAGAGGACTCTTACTTTTGGGCTTAGCCGATTAAGGGACTAATTGGTAATCTAAAATGTGTAAACAAAATTGAATTAAGTAAAACATGGCCAAGATAACATGTTGTGTTGCATTGCATGTGTTTGGATCGGACGTTAATCCAAACACGAGAAACGAGGGACGTTTCATACTTGAAGTAATGAAACGTGCCTCATTTCTTGGTCGCTGACGCCCTTGATTGTGCATGATAGGGTGGAGGCATTTCGAGTCTTATGTGTGCATTCATTGAGTTTTGCACAAGTTTGATCCTTTGGCCACCATGCATTGAAAATGCTTGGTTGGTGGCTCGAGAGTCAAGTGCCGTACTCCATTGAGCTTGAGATATGATAAGGAGTGTGGAAGTGCATACATTTCCTTGCAAATACACTGTCTTGCCTCTGTTTGTGCTCTGTTACAACAACAGGAGGAATTTTAGCTCTCAAGGTGTTCTTGAGATCAGAAAGAAGCAATATGGGAATCGGTGTAATTTTCAAAGGTTCAAAAGAGTGCAAACAGAGGCGTCTTGAGGCAAGGCGGTAGATTTCCAGGAGGACACAACCGAGCATGCATATCTCTCTCGCCCGCGAGGCCATTTATCGCTTTTGTTAGCTAGTTGTAGTTAATTACCTATGCTATAATTAATTTAGCTTAGTGCTTTGTAATACTCTAATAAGCTTAGATTAGCTAGTTATTCAATTTGGTTTGTAATAATTAATTAGCTAGAATAGTTAGTTAATTAGTTGGTTTGTAATAGTTAGCTTAATTAGCGTAGCTAGTTAGCTTTCATTTTATTCGGACCCTCCGTCGAGAGGGCAAATATTGTAATAAGTGTGCATGTGTGTGTGAATGTTTTCCAACTCCACGTCTCTCTCCCTTTTATTTACCAGCTTTTGATGGTTAGATTAGGGCATATTTCAATTAGCATACCCCATGTTGACATGTTTGCATCCTTCATTTGTATTGTATGCACCGAGCTTGGCACATCATTCAAACCGCATTGTATTTCAATACACTTCTTTGAATACATGTATCAAATGTCGCATTCATATGCCATCTTAGATAGCCGAGCCTATTTAGTTGCATTTTGCATGTGTTGCATTAGGCATTGTTAACATAGCTAGGATCATGCATTGATTTCTAACTAGCATCTGTTTTGGCTCGGAGTACACTGTAAGTGTTTATGCTTTAGCATCCTTGCATGTGTGTAAGTGTTGCCATGTTAGCATGCTTGCCATGAGGCTATGTGCTTAAGTGATTAACTGCATGAATGCTTGTGGATGAAGGCTTCATTGCTTGAATTGGGACAATTCATCAAAATGTGAGTTTTGAGCCCACTTGAAGTGGCAAATCATCATGTTTTAAGCCCACCTTATTTGGTGGCAAATCCGCGTTTTAGCCTACTTACGAGTAGCACCTTCAAACTATTTTCAAACAAACAAATATGACATGTTTTGTTCCAAATCCAGTGATTTAGTCTATACTTGTATGTTGTGTGCATCACGTAGTAAGTTAGCTAATAACCGGAATAAGAACACATGTGTTTTCAAAATAACATATCATGTTAGTAGAGGCCGATCCTTAGATCGGGTGAGCAGGGGTGCTCATTTCAGGACCTTCCCCTCTCGTACCCAAGTTCCCGAGTCAAGGCAACTTTGGTGCTGACGGACACGTGGCCTTAGGCACGAGTCAGGGTTTCCTAAATTTTCCAAAACAAAATATTTAGGTGGCGACTCTGTAATCTGGCAAAGCAGTCCATGTTTGGCACTTCTTGATCAAAATTGATTTTCCAAAACGATTTGCCGAATCTGGACTCTTTGGTGATTTATCAGTCTTACATTGCACTTTGTGAGATTAGATTCAAAACCGTGACAGGAGTCTGAACTGTAGTAGCTAGAACCCAATTCGTGCTCTCTCCAAAAGGGGGGGCGCGCGGAGCGAGTTTGGGCGGTCTACAATAGTATACACATCTATCATGTTCATTGATCTTAAAACCAAATTCTAGAATTATCTTATCAAACTTTTCATGCCACTGTTTAGGAGTTTGCTTAAGTCCATACAAAGATTTAACCAACTTGCAAACTTTATGTTCTTGTCCTTTAACCACAAAACCTTCATGTTGCTCCATATAAATTTATTCATCTAAATCTCCATTCAAAAAAGCAATTTTGTAACACTCTCAAAATAAAGAGGATAAACCAACCCAAGAGATTCATAATCATAGTAGAAAATGTATTACTTTCATTCATCAGAGTTTATATTACAAAAGAGATTACATGCATCATACTTTCATTAATATTCATTCTGAAACTACAGCATGTAACACTAATCAATTACAGCCAAATAAACGCCTTACGGGCTTACATCTTTCCAAGACGTCTCTTGGTTACAACAAAGAAAGAGTCCTAGCTCTATACATTTAAAGCCCTCGGCTTGAAATAAACATTTAACACAAAATGAAATAACAAAACGGAGTCTTTAGCCCCTAAACCTCCCAAGCTATGTCCTTGGAGGCGGCATGTCACCTGTGCCTGAAAATGGTTTCCCAAGTAGGGTAAGCCAAAGCCCAGTAAAGAAATGCTAAAACAATATATGAGATTTAACTAAGATATAAGCATCAGATAAATGTGCAATATTCTTAACCAACACATATTCTTCCCAAGACCATTCAATATAGATAACCAATACCTCGATTCATTTCCATTCATCCCTTTCGGGTAAATCTATTAACCAAATTCATTACTATCCAATCAACCAAAATGAGATTACACTCAATGGTTCACAATTCAATACATTCATCAATCCAACACTTCTATCTTCTTGTCATTTTACGGAATCACATCCGAGGGAACCGGCACCAATATATATATATATATATAAGATTTTGGGACTTTCACCCTAGACACTCCGGCCAACTTAATTTTCAATGGAGTCCATCCCATATCTCCTCCCAAACAATGGTACATATATAATGTATTTAAAACGTTGTCATATACAATGACTAATCAAATCACATATTCAATGGTTTAATCAAACCGTCATATTCAATGACATAATTCAATTGATTAGTTTCAATCCACCTAATCCACATACAGTTTCTACAACAATCATAGCTATCCTCCACGATAGCCCAAAACAGATATTTTTAAATAGATATACAATCAATCAAACAGATAATTTATCAAATTTCCATAGATGAGTGACTCAACAAATCCAACTACACCAATCATTTATACACCCCTCCAATTTCATATTTCCCACATTAATTTCATTATTTATACAAAATAATTTATTTAATACAAATTAGGGCAAGTTTTCATTTTTTTCCAAACATTAATCCTAAGACCCAATTTCATCAATTATACTCAAGTAACATCATGTTCAAGACCTCACATATATATATGGAACCAAATATAGAAAACCTCTCTTTCAAAATTTAAACCCAAACCCTAACTTCACCCAAATCTTCTCAAATCCCACCATTTATACAAAATGACAAATATCTAGGTTAAAACCTATATTAAAGAGTAGAACATCCCTACCTCAAGTGTAGAAGCCCAAAGGAGAAAAAGAGGAACTTCGAAGGTGCCCAGAACTCAACTTTTCTTGGATCAAATGGAAGCCCACGAGTTGCTCTACCTTTTTCTGAAAAGAAGTAGAGTAGAAACACTTAGATTCTAAGGTATTTGTAGAGAGAAGTTGGATTTTTAGAGAAAGAGTGAGCCGGATTAGGGTTTTTAGAAAAAGAGAAATCAAAATGTGAAGTAAAATGATCCAGCTGCAAACTGATATATGCGGTCTTCGCTCGAGCGAAAGAGTTGTCGCTCGAGCGACCAGACACAACAAGAGACCTCGCTCGAGTGTAAGAAGCCTCGCTCGAGCGTAGAATACATACCTTCAGGTATTTCACAGACGTACACCCTTACTCGAGCGCAAGAAGCCTCGCTCGAGCGAAGGAACAAATAACACAAGGCTCGCTTGAGCGCAAGAAGCCTCGCTCGAGCAAAGAACTTCACCTTCCCCAGAAATGCTACGTTTGGAAGGAAACCAGAGAGCTCATAATTCTCGCTCGAGCAAAGAGGTCAAAATCTAGGCAACAACAATCTAACTCAACTAACAACCAACCTGTTTCAAACTTACCCAACAAGTTCTAAAACTCAAATACAAAGGGTCAAAGGGGAAAAGCAAGACATGGATACAATATTCCATCACGGAACCCGAGTCCGGAACACAATAAAGGTCGGGGCAAAATCGGGATCACTATAACCTCCCCCCTTAAAGAATTTTATCCCCGAAATTTTAGTATGAGTTTCAACACCATGATTGCCCAATTTTCAAATGATTACAATTCAATTCACAACATTATGACTCACCCACCAGTCATTCAATCTCCTCACAAGAGAACAAATCCACAATATATATAGTTCAACATATATTACCCATATGCGTCTTCCGAAATTTAACTAATTTCAATACATATATTCCATATCTCCAAAACTCAAACAACATATACAATGTTCAAATTAAACTTGCGTTTCCGAAACATGTTCAACATTTACAATGCTTTCATAATTCAAACATATACAATGTTTTATAGTTCATAAATAAAACTAAAATTTCAACATATGCTCAAACATCAACAAACAAGTCCGGATATTTCTCTCGGACTTCCAATTCACGCTCCCAAGTTGCTTCTTCAACCCCGTGATGTTTCCATAATACTTTGACCAAGGGAATTGTCTTGCAAGACTTGGTCTCACCTATCCAAAACTCGCACCGGTCTCTCCTCATACGAGGCATTCTCGTCTACCTCTAAGTCGGTCCAATCCAGCACATGCGATGGATCCGGCTCATACTTCCAAAGCATGCTAATATGAAGCACGTCATGCACCCCGAAAAGTTGTGGCGGTAATGCCAAACGATAGGCAACCTCCCCAATCCACTCAAGGATTTCAAAAGGGCCAATAAACTGAGGGGATAACTTCCCACTCTTTCCAAATCTCATCAAACCCCGTCTAGGTGATATTTTCAAAAAGACATGATCACCCACCTCGAATGACAAAGGTCTCCTCCTACGGTCGGCATAGCTCTTTTAGCGACTCTAGACTGTAACAACCTCTTACGGATAAGTGCCACTTTCTCTATCGTTTCCTGAACCAACTCTGGACCTAACAAAGGTGCATCACCCACCTCGGCCCAACACACTGGAGATCTACACGGTCAGCCATACAAGGTCTCAAACGGTGCAATGCCAATACTCGATTGGAAACTATTATTGTAGGCAAACTCCACTAAGGGTAAGTGTCTCTCCCACGACCCTTTAAAGTCAAGGACACAGCCTCGAAGCATATCCTCAAGGATCTGAATAGTACGCTCGGACTGCCCATCAGTTTGAGGATGGTAAGTGGTACTAAATGTCAGTTTAGTGCCTAAAGCACTCTGCAAACTCTACCACAACCGAGTAGTGAAACGCAGATCTCTATCCGAGACAATCGTCACAGGGACCCCGTGCAATCTCACTATGTCCCAAATATACAAGTCATCAAGGTAATCTACTGAATTTCTTATGCGCATAAGAATAAAATGGACCGACTTAGTCAGTTGATCAACTACCACCCAAATGGCATCACTACCCCGTTGAGTCCTCGGGAGGCCCACAACAAAATCCATCGTGACATGCTCCCATTTCCACTCAGCTATATGCAAGGGTTGTAACAAACCCATTGGCCTCTGATGTTTGGCCCTCACTTGCTGACAAGTAAAGCACTTCGATATAAACACTGCCACATCCTTCTTCATACCTCTCCACCAAAACTGACGACTCATGTCGTGATACATCTTTGTGCCTCCCGGATGCACCGCAAGGCGTGAATAGTGAAACACTCGGAATATTTCCTCTCGACAAGACTCCGGTACAAACAAACAGTCACAGTATCTCACACTCAGGTCAGGATACACAATCAAAGCCTTCTCTACCTTCCTACCGGAGATCTTCTCCCGAAGGAATTCTATCTCAAAGTCGCATTTATGTGCTTTTAACACTCAGTTCACAAGTATAGGTTGTGCAACTACAGAAAACAAGGCTGCAGACTCAACAGACTCGCCTAGATACAAGTCAAATTCACCAAGGGCATCTAACATCTCCCATTCCCGGATAGCAATACAAACTACATTACTGATGGATTTCCTACTTAGGGCATCGGCCACCACATTGGCCTTCCCGGGATGGTAATGTAACTCGAAGTCATAATCTTCTATGAACTCTATCCATTTTCTTTGCCTCAAATTCAAGTCCTTCTATGTAAACAGATACTTCAGACTCTTATGATCAAAAAATACCTCAAATTTCTTACCATACAGTTAGTGCCTCCAAATCTTCAAGGCCAAAATCACAGCTGCTAACTCTAAATCGTGAGTAGGGTAGTTCCTCTCGTGGGTTTTTAACTGTCGTGAGCCATAGGCTACTACCCTCCCATCTTGCATCAGCACACAACCCAAACCTTCTCGTGAGGCATCACAATACAAAGAATAGCCCAAACCCCTCTCCAGAATAATCAAGACTGGAGCAGTGGTTAGCCTAACTTTAAGCTCTTGGAATAACTTTTCACAAGTCTCACTCCACACAAATTTGACCCTTTTCCTTGTTAATCTAGTCAAAGGCGATGCTAATTTGGAGAAATCCTTCACAAACCGACGGTAATACCCAGCCAAACCCAAGAAACTACGAATTTCAAAAGCATTCTTAGGCTGTGCCCAATCCTGCACTGCCTTAATCTTGGATGAATCTACAGTCACCCCTTCCTCGGATACCACATGGCCTAAAAACTTAACTTCTTCTAGCCAAAACCCACATTTCCCAAACTTAGCATACAGTTTATGGACTCTAAGCAACTCTAAGCAACTCAAGCACCACTCACAAGTGTTCCTTGTGCTCCTCCTCAGAGGGTGAGTAAATCAGAATATCGTCCACAAAGACAACCACAAAACGGTCTTAGAATTCTCAGAAGATTCGGTTCAACAAGTCTATAAACATAGTCGGTGCATTAGTTAGCCCAAAAGGCATCACCAGAAACTTATAATGGCAATACCGCGTACGGAATGCCGTCTTCGGGATGTCCTCCTCCCTTACCCTCAACTAATGGTAACCCGATCTCAAGTCTATCTTAGAGAAACAACGAGATCCTTTCAACTGATCAAACATATCATCTATATGAGGCATAGGGTATTTGTTCTTAACCGTAACCCCGTTCAACTTTCGATAGTTAATGCAAAGTCTCAAGACCCCATCTTTCTTTTTAGCAAAGAGAGCCGGTGCTCTCCAAGGCGAAGTACTAGGGCGAATAAAGCCCTTGTCTAGTAATTCCTGGAGCTGAATCTTTAACTCACTCAACTCAGCTGGTTCAAAACGGTACGGTGCCATGGAAATCGGTGCTGTGTCAGGCACTAAATCAATAGAGAACTCGATCTCTCGGTAAGGTGGTAAACCAATAAGATTCTCAGGAAAGACATCCGAGTACTCACTAACCACTCTTGGAAACTCAACTCGAACTTCATCACACTTACTACTCATAAAGCTAGCAAGAAGATAACTAAGCTCGCTCCGCCCACGCGGACCATATACCGGTGATAACCCGGTCCCCCAAGAAATAAAAGCAATCACCACTCAAGGTACATACAGTAACCCTCTGACGGTAGCAATCTATAACAGCCTGGTATGACGATAACCAGTTCATATCCAAAATAACATCAAAACCAGACATGTCCATCAAGACAAAAGAAACAGGAAGTCGACGATCGGCGACCTCTATATCATAGACCCAACACCCTTGTTTCAAAACCATCTCACCTCCAACAAGTGACACAATACAAATATGAGATGCTAACTGCGCTAACTCCAACCCCAAAATAGATGCAAATGAAAACGAAATAAATGAATGGAATGCACCTGTATTAATCAACACATTAGCAACCGAGTTGCAAAACAAAAAGGTACCTCTCACAACAGATGGAGCCGGTACAAGATCTGGCGTTGTAACAGCATACACGCGCCCCGTCGATCTCTAATCTACCTCCTCACCCCTTGGAGCATAAGACTGCTACACTGACTAAGCCGAAGAGGCTCCCTAATTGGCCCTCGAGGCCTATATTGACTGCACTGGCTGGTGACACTATGTCTGCCTCGAACCAGACACACCAGATGTGCCACCCAACTGTGGGCAAAATCTCTTCAAGTGCCCTGCCTGCCCACACTGATAACAAGTGAGCGGTTGGCCTCTACTCTGACTCTAGCCCTGAGAACGAGCCGAAGATGAAGCTGCTCGCTACCCTCCTCCTTTCTGTGGGCAAGCTGGAGACTTGTGACCCAACTGACCGCATTTGAAACACGTGATGTCTCATTGACCGCCTCTCCCAAAACCTAAACTCGGTACTGGAAAGGTAGACCTCGAATGCGCTCCCTGGGACTGCTGAGGGTTAGAACCCCTTTGCCTCTTACTGTCCCCCTGGCCATCCTGACTCCTCCTAGAGCCCCTCATCCTCTCCTCCTCCACATGCATGATAGTCTCAAGATGGGCTGCAGCCTCCACAAGGCACCCATAATCCCTAATCATGGATCCAGCCACTCTAAACATGAGCCCAGTCCACAACTTCTTCTCGAACTCTAAGCAAAGGCGTTCCTCAGTCGCCACTAACTCCGGTGCAAACCTAGACAAGCTAGTAAATGTGGCCTCAAACTCGGCCACTGGTGTATTCAACTGCACCAACCTGGAGAATTGATCCCTCAACTTCTCCCTCACTATAGCAAGCAAGTACTTGTCCTGGAAGGCATCAACAAAAGCTTTCCAAGTCCCTCCAATGCACCCCGCACATACTTCCACCACTGACCCGCGTCTCCCTTTAGCTGGAAGGATGCCAAGGTCACTCTCAAACCTCTGTCTTCGATACTGATCATCTCAAACGTCTTCATCATCTATTCTAGCCACTCATCAGCCTTCAATGGCTCCTTAGGGTCACCCAAAAACTCATCCGGGTTCGCCTGGAAGAACTCCTTCTTCAGAAAGGACGGCCCAGCTTCAGCTACTTGGGCCTGGACTTGATTCTCAACTCTGCGAATGTCCATGGATTCCCTCAATACTCCAGCCATTTCACAGGCTAAGGTGCCCATGGCCTGTTGACCTACTGGTTCGGCCACGTTGGCTTGACCAACTCCCTCCTCCTGAGCCGGAATCTCATTCGGTATAGGCATCTCATGCCTCCTAGGCCTACCGCGCCTACCACTACGACCTCGTCCTGACATCCTAATAAAGGTAACAAAAGAAATTAGCACATTTACAAATGTGCCGAAGCTATCTCACTCGCGTTTTAATACGATGGACAATTGTAATTCACTCCACATAAGCATATAATCATATAAGCACATACGAACTTCATTTCCGGATAATGATCGTCCCGTGGCGTCGCTAGAGAGTTCCAGTTAAAAACGACAATGATCAAGTGCCTTTCCAATAGGACTCCCAGAAACCCATGGACCCAATCAATATCCAAAAAATTAAATCTCATACCCATAAAACCACATTAGCATATCATCATATAAGCACATAACATCATACTTAAGTCTCTAATAAGCGAGACAAACCCATCGTGGTACTAACCACTTCCTACGTACCCAAAGTATTCAAATCCAGTACGCTCTGATATCAAGTTATAACGCCCTCAAAATAAAGAGCATAAACCAACCCAAGAGATTCATAATCATCGTAGGAAATGTATTACTTTTATTCATCAGAGTTTATATTACAAAAGAGATTACATGCATCATACTTTCATAAATATTCATTCTGAAACTACAACATGTAACACTAATCAATTACAACCAAATAGATGCCCTACGGGTTTACATCTTTCCAAGACGTCTCTTGGTTACAACAAAGAAAGAGTCTTAACTCTATAGATTTAAAGCCCTCGGCTTGAAATAAACATTTAACACAAAACGAAATAACAAAACGGAGTCTTTAGCCCCTAAACCTCCCAAGCTATGTCCTTAGAGGCGGCATGTCACCTGTGCCTGAAAATGGTTTCCCAAGTACGGTAAGCCAAAGCCCAGTAGAGATATGCTAAAACAATATATGAGATTTAACTAAGATATAAGCATCAGATAAATGTGCAATATTCTTAACCAACACATATTCTTTCCAAGACCATTCAATATAGATAACCAATACCTTGATTCATTTCCATTCATCCTTTTTGGATAAATCTATTAACCACATTCATTATTATCCAATCAACCAAAATGAGATTACACTCAATGGTTCACAATTCAATACATTCATCAATCCAACACTTCTATCTTCTTGCCATTTTACGGAATCACATCCGAGGGAACCAGTACCCATATATATATAAGATTTTGGGACTTTCACCCTGGACACTCTAGCCAACTTAATTTTCAATGGAGTCCATCCCCTATCTCCTCCCAAACAACGGAGTACATCCCCTATCTCCTCCCAAATAATGGTACATATACAATGTATTTAAAACGTTGTCATATACAATGACTAATCAAATCACATATTCAATGGTTTAATCAAATTGTTATATTCAATGAATTATTAAACCTTCATATTCAATGACATAATTCAATTGATTAGTTTCAATCCACTTAATCCACATGCAGTTTCTACAACAATCATAGCTATTCTCCACCGATAGCCCAAAACGGATATTTCTAAATAGATATACAATCTATCAAACAGATAATTTATCAAATTTCCATAGGTGAGTGCCTCAACAAATCCAACTACACCAATCATTTATACACCCCTCCAATTTCATATTATAGCGCTCTAGATTTTTCCCCGTCATTTATTGTACTCCAGACTCGGATCCCGTGATTGTGTGTTGTTGTCTAGGTCTTGTTTCCTTCTTTTTCTCTTTGTATTTGAGATTGGGACTTGTTGGGTGAGTTTGGAACAGGTTGGTTGTGAGTTGGTACAAATGGTTACTGCCTAGGTTTTAGCTTCTTCGCTCGAGCGAGGTTTTTCGCTTGGGTATTTGTTTCTTCGCTTGAGCAAAGCTTCTTACGCTCAAGCGAGATTTGTGTGGTGTGTCTCTTCGCTCGAGCGAGCACTCTTACACTCGAGCGTGCGTCTGCATCTCTGAAGGACCTGAAGGTTGATATTCTTCGCTCGAGCGAGGCCTATGTTATGTGTTCCTTCGCTCGAGCGAGAACTCTTGCGCTCGAGCGTGCTTCTGCGTTGCAAATCTGAAGCTTTGCATTGTTCGCTCGAGCGACGCTTCTTACGCTCAAACGAGGTCCTTTTGTGTCTGGTCGCTCGAGCGAGCCTCGTGTATATCAGTTTGCAGTAGAGGTGAAATACTTCATTTTTGATCCTCTTCTCCTTTCAAAACCCTAGATCGGCTGTCTCTCTCTCTAAAATACCCCTTCTCTCTACAAATACACTTGATTTAGAGTGTCTCTACCCTAATTCCTTTGTAAAAAGGGTAGAGCATCGCGCGGGCTATCTTTTGATTCGAAAAAGTTTGGATTTGGAGCAACTTGGGTTTTCCTCATCTCCTCCTTTGAGATTCTACACTTGAGGTGGGGATATTCTATACTTTGTTATGAATTTTAACCTAATTATTTGTTGTTATGAGAATATGGTAAGATTTGGGATGTTTGGAGAAAACCTAGGGTTTGGTTCAAATTTATGAAAGATGGGTTTTTTTTATGTGTTGTTGTATAGTTAACCATGGGGTTGGAATATAAGGTGACTTTGGGTTAAAATTGATGAATTTGATATTTGGGTTAATATTTAGAATAAGGAGGAAATTGTCCTAATATGAGCTAAATGATTATTTGGTATAAATAATGGAATTGGTGTGAGAAATATGGAATTGGGAAGTTGTGTGTATGAGTGGTGTAGTTAGATTCGTTAAATCACTCGCCTATGGAAATTTGATAAATTATCTGTTTAAAAGATTGTATATCTGTTTTGGGTTATCGGTGGAGGATAGTCATGATTGTTGTAGAAACTGCATGTGGATTAGGTGAATTGAAACCTGTCGTTTAAATTTACCTCATCGAATATGATGGTATGATTGAGATGTTGAATATGTGCCATAGATAGTCATTGTGCATGACGGTGTTTTAATACATTGCATATGTATCATTGTTTAGGAGGAGATAGGAGATGGACTCCATTTATAATTAAGTTGGCCGGAGTGTCCAGGGTGAAAGTCCCAAAACCTTGCATATATGGGTGCCGGTTCCCTCGGATGAAAATTCCGTAAAATGGCAAATCTTGAAATCATATGCATATATGGGTGCCAATTCCCTCGAATGAAAATTTCGTAAAATGGCAACATTGAAGTGTTTGGGTAATAGTTGTATTCAATTGTGAATCATTGAGTTGTAGCCTCATTTTGGATTGTTTAGATAACAATGACTTGTCTCATGAGTTGACTCGGAATTTACTGGATTAATATGAACTGAATAGATGGAAATGGAATTGAGATATGGGTATCAGTAAAGGAATATGGTCAGAATGTGAGTTGGTTATGAATATGGAACATTTACTTGGCACTTATATCTTAGTCAAACTTCATATATTGTGTTAGGATGTTTCTACTGGGTTTTGGCTCACCCTACTTGGAAAACCTTTTTCAGGTACAGCTGACATGCTCCCTCCAAGAACGTAGCATGGGAGGACTTAAAAGTTGGATGCTATATTTTGTGATTTTCATGTTTAAATGTTTACTCAAGCCAAGAGCTTTATACGTATAGAGTTTATGACACTCTCTTTTATTGTAACCAAGTATGTCTTGGAAAGATGTAAGCCCTTAGGGCATTCGCTTATGTTAAACTCTTTTGTATTATTACTTCGTGTAATGAAAAGATTACTTATACTCTGATTTATGTAACTGTTATTTATGTTGTTGTGGATCATATCTGTGGTATTATTTTTGGGGGTGTTACACATATTTCCTACATCAATTTCATTATTTATACAAAATAATTTATTTAATACAAATTAGGGCAAGTTTCTCCTTTTTTCCAAACATTAACCCCAAGACCCAATTTCACCAATTATACTCAAGTAACATCATGTTCAAGACCTCACATATATATATGGAGCCAAATATAGAAAACCCCTCTTTCAAAATTAAACCCAAACCCTAACTTCACCCAAATCTTCTCAAATCCCACCATTTATACAAAATGGCAAATATCTAGGTTAAAACGCATATTAAAGAGTAGAACATCCCTACCTCAAGTGTAGAAGCCCAAAGGAGAAAAGGAGGAACTTCGAAGGTGCCCAAAACTCAACTTTTCTTGGATCAAATGGAAGCCCATGAGTTGCTCTACCTTTTTCTCAAAGGAAGTAGAGTAGAAACTCTTAGATTCTAAGGAATTTGTAGAGAGAAGTTGGATTTTTAGAGAGAGAGGGAGCCGGATTAGGGTTTTTAGAAAAAGGGAAATCAAAAAGTGAAGTAAAATGATCCAGCTGTGAACTGATATATGTGGTCTTTGCTCGAGCGAAGGAGTTATCGCTCGAGCGACCAGACACAACAAGAGACCTCGCTCGAGCGCAAGAAGCCTTGCTCAAGCGAAGGAACAAATAACACAAGGCTCGCCCGAGCGCAAGAAGCCTCGCTCGAGCGCAAGAACTTCACCTTTCCCAAAAATACTACATTTGGAAGGAAACCTGAGAGCTCCTAATTCTCGCTCGAGCGCAAGAAACCTCGCTCGAACGAAGAAGCAAATTACAAAAAGCTCGCTCGAGCGAAGAAGCCAAAATCTGGGCAACAACAATCTAACTCAACTAACAACCAACATGTTCCAAACTTACCCAACAAGTTTTAAAACTCAAATACAAAGGGTTAAAGGGGAAAAACAAGACATGGATACAATATTCCATCACGGAACTCAAGTCCAGAACACAATGAAGGTCATGGCAAAACCAGGATCGCTATAGTTTTAACGTCCATTTGATGAATCTCTAAATTATAAATGGATGCTAGAGAAATTAAGACTCTAATGGTTGTAATCATAGAAATAGGTGAATAGGTATCAAAATAATCTATTCCTTTCTTTTGTGTAAATCCCTTGGCTACTAATCTTGCCTTATATTTATCTATACTCCCATCAGGTTTTAATTTCTTTCTAAATACCCATTTGCAACCGATAGCTTTACTCCCAGGAGGTAAATTAGGCTCCTAAGTATTATTTTGAAGTATAGATTCAAACTCACTATTAATGGCTTCCTTCCAAAATGGTGCATCTAAAGACGACATAGCTTTTATAAAAGTATTTGGTTCTCCTTCAGTTAAAAAAGTATAAAAATCATCTCCAAAGCTTTTCTCTATTCTAGTTCTCTTACTTCTTCTAGGTTCTATGTTTAGATGTTCAGAATCATCTCTCAAAGGAATAACACTAGTACTAGTAGTAGAAGTTCTGTTTACAACCTGATTTGAGATACTAGTTTTATATGGAAAAATATCTTCAAAAAATGTAGCTTCACGAGATTCAATTATTTTATTATTAGTAATTTCACTAATTTCAGAATTTATTACTAGAAATCTATTAGCACTACTATTTTGAGCATATCATAAGAAAACAGTATCAACAGTGTTAGGTCTTATTTTCTTACGTTTAGGTTCTGGAATTGCTACTTTTGCCAAACACCTCCACACTTTCAACATTTTGAGATTAGGTACTTGTTTTTTCCAGATTTCATAAGGTGTTTTATCATTATCATTCACAATTACTCTATTTAATATAACACAAGCAATGAGTATCGCTTCCCACCACAAGCACTCTGGTAAACCAGAACTAATAAGCATTGCATTTATCATATCCATTAAAGTTCTATTTTTCCTTTGAGCTATCCCATTAGATTGTGGAAAATAAGGTGGGGTTACTTCATGAATAATTCCATGTTCTTCACAAAACATACTGAGGGTACCTACATTATATTCACCTCCTCTATCAAATCTAAGTTTCTTAATCTTTCTTTCTAATTGATTTTCTACTTCAACTTTATAAATTTTAAATTTACTAAACACTTCATCTTTGGTTTTAATTAAATATAAGTAACAAAACTTAGAACAATCATCTATAAAGGTTACAAAATACTTATTTCCTGCTCTAGTTAGTGGTTTATTAGAATCACAAACGTCACTATGTATAAGGTCTAAGAGTTGTGAATTTCTTTGTACAGATTTATAAGGTTTCTTAGGTTGTTTTGCTTGCACACATATTTCACATTTGCGTTTAACATCAATAGATGATTTAGGTACTACTTCTAAATCCGTCATTTTCCTAATTTTCCTTAAATTCACTTGTCCAAGTCTTCTATGCCACAAATCACAAACTTCAATATTCAAAATATTATGAGAGATATAATTAATTTTAAAAGATACATTCAATTTAAATAAACCATCACATAAAAAACCTTTACCAATAAAAATATCATTTTTATTTATTACAATTTTATTCGATTCCATTGCAATTTTGTAACCTAACTGTACTAAACACAATCCACTAATAAGATTTCTTCTAACTTCAGGAACATATCGCACATCTCTCAAAGTTAAGATTTTTCCAGAAGTCATCTTCAAATCTATTTCTTCAATGCCAAGTATTGGTGCAATGGATCCATTTCCCAAAGTTACACTTCCTCCACTTGATTTCTGGAAAGCTTTAAAATAACCACAATCAAAACACACATGTATATTAGCCCCAAAATCTAACCGCCAATCTTGATATTCAAAAGTAGAATTGATTTCAGGATTATACCTAAAAGATGGTCCAGCAATTTCTTCTTTCTCCAAAATCATATTCACTTGAGCATTATGACCTTGATTTCTTTGCTTATTGTTGAACCATGGTTTATACTCATCAGTCTTCTTAAAAAAAACAATCCTTAGCATAATGATTGGTACATCCACATACATAGCACAACCTTTTGCCACTCCCTTGTCCCTTAAAATTATTAACATTGGCTTGGTAGTTGTTATTATGATGTTTGCCATTTTGACCTCTAGATTTAAACTTAAGATTGTTTTTGAAAATTTTACCTTTAGGTCGAAAGTTATTCCTATTGTTGGAACTATTCTTATTCCCATTCTCCACCACATTTACCTTAGGCGTTTTCTCTTTTCCAGTTTCTAGATTTGATATGTGCTTCTCTTCCACCCTAAGAATATTGATTAGTTGAGTTAATAAGAGATCTCCTTGTTTGTGCCTAAGACGCTTAGCAAAGTCATTCCAAGATGAAGGTAATTTATCAATAAGGCAAGACACTTAAAACTCCTCACTAAAAGTTGTCCCTTTCTTTTCTACTTTTCTAAGTAGTTCTTGAAACTCATGAATTTGGTCTCCTACAAGTATGTCATCTTTCATTTTATACCCATTAAAATTAGAAACAATGAACCTATCAATACCAGCATCTACAGTTCCATATTCGGCCTCTAAGGTTTTCCATAGTTCTTTTGCAGTCGAGATGGCTGACTGATACACATCATATAAATGGTCAGATAACACACTAAGGATTCTGTCATAACAATGAAATTCGATTTGTTCGGGTGACAACCAAGATCCAACAAAATCCTGATCTTTTATGGCAGACATAAGACCCAACTCAGTCAACCAATATTTTGTTTGTTTTTGCCATCTTTCAAAATTGTTACCATTAAATTTTTTAGGTTTCACACTAACAGTTTCTTCTAAATTAGCCATAAAAATAAATTAGTTAAGGTACAAGAGAGTAAACAATTATAAAATTTGTAAGAAACAACAATCATAAATGTTATTAAATTTGTAAATGACAATTAATTGCCAACAATTTAAGGATTGATATAAAATGTGGCAATTTGATACAAATCAAATCTGAACACAATAATTCATAACATGAACAATGTTAATCAAATATCATGAATCTGAACAAAATAATTTATCATATGAATATTTTGATTTTACTCTACAACTTTCCTAAGAATAATTAATAATAATTTAAAAAAAAAAAAGCTACACAGAATCAAACGCAATTCACACTACTTCCGAAATTAATTGAATAGAATTAATACTTCATGCAAATCAATGGTGTCAAACAAGGTCACATGTACAATACAAACAGTTTTTATATTGTATTGTAATCAAACAAGGGACATTTACCAAATTGACTATGTGAAAAGAAAAAAAAAATAGATTTTTATATGTTACAATACAACGCAACAGATTTAACTGGGGAAAAAAAATTAATTTCAGAAAAAATTTAACAATGTCTGTGCACAACAAATCAAATTATAGAATACAGATAAAGAAAAGATTGAATAAGTTATAGACTAACGACTTTAGATTGTTGTGGGAATTGAATAATAATTATTTTAAATCAATTTTATAGAATAAAATTGAAAGCAAAACAGATTCTGAAAAATAAGTTTTTATAATTCAATAAAACTATATATACAGAATAAGAAGAGGATGAAGAAAAGGGTTCAGAAATAGCCTGTGTGATTTTGAGAAGCACGTCAAAGATGTTGTCCTAAAGTCGTTATGCGCTCCCTCTATACAGATTTTAATGATCACAAACGACTCCAAGATACAACCCAAAACTTTACAGGATATGATACAATGCACATTTACACCAGAAGAATTTGCCAAGAATGTATCGATTGTTCAGAAATATGAAATATAAAAATACTGTAAAGAGGAGAAGGAGCGAATGAGAGAAAATAGAGAACGCTGTGTATATTTCTCAATGTTAGAGTCCTATATAAAAAGGCTCTATGGTGTCTATTAAGAACAGACGCACCTATTGCATTTGAAACCAAACACATACTTAAAATTCAAATAAATAAGACTATTAAAGAAAGAAAGAAATAAATAATAAAATATAATAATAAATAATTAAAGTTTTGAAACTTTTGAAAAATCTCCAACGAATGAATACAACTTTCCTTTTCCAAATCCGTAAAACACAGCATAACAAAGATAGATTAATAGATTAAACTAATGTTTTTCTCATCCAAAAAGAATCCACCATGTAATATTTTCATGACTAAAACCAAAGAGCTGAAAAACCACCATGTAAAATTTTCACCACCAAAACCAAACAATCGAAAAATATTGTTGATTTACACTTCTATATTAGCATAGCAAAACGATTAATATAATTCTTCCATTGCAGCAACATTAGGATTCGTTTTGGTGAAAGAAAATAAATTTGGAAAGTTGAAAAAAAAAATAAAGATTTAATTACAAAAATATAAAAAGTCACCAAAAATATATTTGAGTATTCAAAAATAATTTTCAGAGTTTAAATTTAGATTTTTAGATTTTTAGTGATTTTTTAAAAATATTTTAATTTATTATTTTACGTTATAAATCTACTTAATCTTGATATATTTAAAAAGTATTAAATTTATACAATTTTTTTAAAAAATCATTAAATATAACAAAATACGAAAATATATTAAATTTTATAAATTTTTTTATAGTTTTTGTATTTAGTAATTTTTTTTTATAAAAAAATCATAAACATTATACTTTTTAAATATATTTAAATATATATAATATTAAAAAATTACTAAAAATAAAAAAACAAAAAAATAGCAAACCAAATGGAATGAGGATCCCGAACACACATCTTGAAAATTGAAGAAGAATCCTAATAATAGACTTTGAATTGTGTAATAGGGAGTCAATCATAAAATGCAGCATTGCGATGGAGAACTTATTAGTTGACATTGGGTATCGTCACGTGGTGTCCTAATAATGTTGTGATTAGAGCAACTTTAACTATATTTTTTATTTTTCACTAACTAAAGTTCAAAAAAAATACTCTTTATTTTACCTAATTAGTTTAGGTATTATGTGTTTCAATGATACTCTTTATTTTAGCTAGTCATTAAAACTAATTTAACTAATTTTCAAAACAAAAAATACTATATATATTATTCTCTTTTTCATAGAATGCCACATATGCACCAAATGTTAATATAGTTGCCAATGTAACATTTGCAATAATATTTTTAAAAATAATATTTAAGTAATATTTAATTTTTTTTTTTATAAAATTTATAGTATGTGAATATATACTAACATATGAATTTTGTGGAACCATCTTGAAGGGGAGGGGAGGAGAAGAATAAAAGAAAACAATAAAGAATTTAAAAAAAAAAAAGGAATAACACAAAGGAAGTTCTTCCATAATTGTAATTTATCAAATTATAAGAACCGAAAAAACACAAATTAACTAATCAAAAACCTTACAAAGGTAAATGAATAAAATAAGAAAAAAAATCATAAATAGCAAAGTTAGGAATAAACTTCAAAATAAATAAACTATTTCTAATTCAAGTTGTTACATATCTCCATGTAGATGCCACAAATGCTCAACTAAGTCTGCTTGGAGTTTAGAATGAGTTTGCCTATCTCTGATGCGATGATGATTTTGAATGAATTCATAAAGTTCGGGTGTACGCTCGTGTGACATTGCTGGAGGGAGACTTTCATCGACTGCATCATAATTACAGTCTATATTTTGTTCATTTCGCTTATCCTCAACAATCATGTCATGCAATATTTGTAGCACTTGCACCCTTTTTAAAACTTTTGGGAAGTATATTTGAATCATTTATTATGTTTTGGGAATCTTTAGAGTTGTGTATCTTGGTTTTGGATGAGTGAAAATTGATTTAAACTTGTTAGGATTGTCCGTTCACGCTTGTTCGCATTGAAAAGTTGTTTAGCAACATGAAAACCTTGTTCTGGGGTCGAGACCAGTCTTGGTGGTGTTGACACCTTCTCTTTTGGTTGGCCACAAGGGTCGACACCAGTCTGGGATGGGTCTACCCTTTGTTTCTGAAGTTTGCTTGCTGGAAATTGGGGTAGACACCAGTCTGGAAAGGGTCTACCCTTTGCATGCTGTCAAACATAAGCTTTTCTTCATAGGGTCGACTCCTGTGTTGCAAGGGTCGACCCCTGCAGATTTTTTTCCAGATTTCTGTACGGTTTTTGGTTATACTTTTTGGGGATTTTGACTTGATCTTTTGGGTTGATTTTGGGACTTTATTTTACTTTGACCTAGTACTATAAATAGGCTTCCACTCAACCCATTTATTTATTTCTTTTTCTCTTTTCTCCCTCTAAAACCGTGAGACCCTCTCTCTCTTTCTTAAAAAGCACTTTTCACTCAAAATCTTTAGATCTACTCTCTTGGAAGCATCTTCTTGCCTTGCTCCTTTGAGAAAGATTGTAGATCTCGTCAAGAGCTTCGTTTTGATCCAAGTAGAAGTTGGTTTTGACAACTTTGGGGTTTTAACCTTTTTGCTCATCTTCTCTTCCAAGCTTGAGGTAGGGACATTCTTGAGGTATATATACATGTTTTGCAAGGTTTAATGTTGGTTTTATGTTTATCTTGGTCCCATTATGAAATTTTAGTTTTGTTTCAAAATGATGAGTTTTTTTTTTAAAAACGAGGATCTAAACTTTAAATGTTCTAAGAGATCCTTGAAGCCTTTTTCCTATGATATGAGAAAAATGATCTTGATGAGCTTTCACATGAAAATAGGTGGCGTTTTGGGTTTTGAGAAAGAACCCTAGAAATTTGGGGGTTTTTGAAAACATGAAAAAAAAACTATGAAATTCTTTTTTTCTTGTGTTTAAATAAGTAAATGAGCATAGTTTTCACAATGTGATATAAAGATATGATAATTTTCATGATATAAACGAGTGGAGGACTTATTTTTAAAACTATTGTTGAATGTTTGGAAATATTTAAGTGGAAGATTATGGTTGTTGTGCATTATGGATTGTGAAAATTAATGTTTGAAAAACATTACATGTTGCATTGATGAGACTATATTGCTAAGAATTGTGAAAGGTGAAATTGTGGGTAAGTGTAGATAACATGTGGTTATCTTGGGAAAGAGTAATGAAAAGAGGTAATGGGAAAATGTGATTGTTGATGTTATTGTAGAGACATGGGAAATGAGAAACTTATTTATGAAGTTATTATATAACACATGAGCATGCATGATTGAGGAATGTGAAATTGGTATGTATCATGGATTGCGGAAATTGCTATGAGTTGAAGGTATATATATTATTTTGTGAAATAACATTGAAGAAAGAAGATGAGAAATGTATTTATTCAATATTGTTGTCATGTACTTGAATGGAGGAATGTTTTGAGTTATGGAAAATCATTGCATTGCATATTCATTCAATTATCATTTTTGCATTGTAAATTCTAATTGAAGATATTTATTTTATGAAAGGAAATAAAGTTGTGATATGAATGATGGAAATGTGAAAAGGGATAAATACGGTGGTAAGTCCGGTTAGGGGGTGTAGATGAATTTTGTTAAGTTGGCCTAAGTGTCCATGGTGAAAGACCAGAAAACCGCGCGGATAGGTGTCGAGCCTTCCGGTTAATCCCGGTAAAAATGACAGTTTGGTAGTACTCGTAGAGTCTACTTGCAGACATCAGCCTAGGGATTACCAGTGTCGTATTTACCGCCCCTGCTAATTAAAATTAGAAGTTTTTGAAACGTGTTAAGATTGCAAGCTTTTGTTAAAAAATGAAAATCTTTAAGAAAAGCATGAAATGAAATTTCTTTAAAAGAGCATGGCATAGCATTGGCATATGCATTATTTTTTATTGAGAATTGCATAATTGTATATACTTTGTTAGAATTCTCTACTAGGCTTTATGTTCACCCCTATGGGATTTTGGTGCAGGCAAAGACGTGGTGATCCCGCCAAGTTGAGGACGTGGATAATTATAAAGAGTACATAGCTTTTATTTTGTTGTGATCTTTTTGTAAAGCCAAGGGCTAATGTGTATGGGTCCGAGAGACCATTTTGTGTAACCGGGCTATCGCCTTGGAAGATGTAAGCTGTGATATCCCTATTCCGCAGTATGTTAATTGGTCCTTAATATGAGTATGATTATGTGTTTAATATGATTTTGTGTGCCATTATGAGAAAATATGTGGTTTTGAATTTCTACCTGTTCACCGTAGGAATATCTGTTTGATTATCTACTTTGGGAATTAAATTGAAGACCTTATCGGCCGCCGACACCAAAATTTATTACGCCATTGTGATAGGCATAATTTTTAGAGCTTACGGTGAAATTTAATTGAAAATTAATTCAGATCAGAATTAATTGATTTAATTGATGAATTAGTGTCCACTTACTTTATTATTATTATATTGGACTTAGTGGGATTTGTTGTAATAAGGCACTACACCCTCAATTCCCTCTTTAGCCTCATTTTGGCTGATTTTGAACTTCTTTAGAGAGAGGGCCGGCTATAGAGAGAGAGATGGAGAGAATTGTGTAGTCTTGGCTCAAGGTTGGGGAATTTGAAGATCAAACTCAAGAATTTGCTATAGTTTGGAAGATTGAGCCCCTAGGTAAGGGAATTCATGAGTTTAATGTTGTAAATTGTGAATTCAAGTTTGATTAATGGCCAAGAACATGAGTTAGATTGATTATGATGATATTGAGTTGGTTTTGTTGAATTTGAAGTCTTAAAACACATGCATGAAGGAAATTGCCATAAATTTCCATGTTTGAGCATAAAGTATGTAATCCATGTTGAGTTTTGATTAATGACCATGTATTTGATCATCTCTTCACCAATTAAGTTGAGGATATTATGTATATTTCACATGCAAGTGCAAATCATGGAAGTTTGAGGTAGCATTTGGTAGAGTTTTGTAAATGTGATTTGAGAATATGAGTTGTATTTTGAGTTTGTGTGTTGTGGAATTATGATTTTTTTTTGATCGGCAAAGAAAAATTTCATTTAACAGCATGATTTGAGTGTAGAAAATTATGATTTGAGTGTAGAAAATTTGTTTGGTTATGGTTTTTAAATAGAGTGTTGAAATGTGTTTTGAATATGTATTTTGAATTATGTTTTGAAAGTTTGATGTGACATGTGAAATAAGAAAATTTGTTTGGTAATGTGTTTTCAAAATAGTTTTCAAAATTTAATTCAATCAATAATTTATTTTGAGTGTACACAACTCTTATATCGATAACCGTATTTTTTATCAACAGTAATAACCAAATTATATTTAAAATACTGAAATTAAAAATTGTTTTTTTTTGAATTAATTTTTTTCAGTAATTTGTGTTGTATAAATTTTTTTTTTCAAATTATTTTTCCATTTTAAAATAAATCTATGTCAATTATTTTGTGTCAATTAAATTTTTATATCAATTCATTTTTTACGCCTGTACAAACATCTTGTACAATACATTTTTAATTTTTGTTTTTAAATTTTGTTGAAGTCAATAACTTTTAAAAATACATATTAATAAAAATTAACATAAATACACTAAGTTTAATAGATTAAAATACAAATCATATCGTAAACCTTATAAAATATTATCAATTTTTTTTCTCATTTATTACACGTTATTAATTTATTAGGAAATGAGTACAAATCAGACCATTATTGAAGGACCATCAGCACGCTCATATAATTGAATTCACCTATAAATTTACTATTTTGTCCCTCTCTATTTACATGGGAAGTGAACAAAATATAAAGGGTAATTTAGTAATTTCATGAACCTACTACCTATATACTGAGCCAAAAGAAAAGGGACATCATAGCTGTGTATATCAATTCACATGCACTTTTCTGAAAAACATTATTAATATTATAAAAAAATAATACATAACAAATTAAAATATAAAAATAAAAAATAAAAAACCAAGCTTCAGCCTTTTATAAATTCTGAAAAACCATTCTTCTAACCATACCATCTTCACCGTCTTTGATCCTTCTGAAAGAAGATTTCAACTTCACCGTCGAGTGGTCTCAGCTCCATCAAGAACATTAATTTCAATTACAGGTTAGTTTCGTATTACCTTCGCATCTCGTATTTTATTCAGACTACCTTTGGTAGTAAAACACCAGTAGCTTTCGAAGAAGAAGAGGAGCAGTAGCCTTCGGCGAGGTAAACCGGGTGGTCAACCGGCCGGCCATCCCATCCCAGTCGATCAGTTTTGTGGCTGCCGATCTGTTCATGTTTTTCATATCTGTCTAATCATATGTGTTCCATTTTTTTACACTGACATTATATTATTTTTGATATATTTTCTATACATTTTTGTACATCATACTATTTTCGATATAGTTTCCATACATTTTTCTCAATTCATGTTTTAATATATATTTTTTATATATTCTTCTTTCACTGTTGCAGCTATCATGCCAAGAACAAAACGAGCCAGACCCGAACGTGGTGAATCCTCAAATCCTATACAACATCAACCACAGCAACAACATCATGACAATTTAAAAAATGATTTTTTATCGTATCATTATGAACAAGCCTATTCACATTTTATTAATCGACCAATTGTTACGGGAAGAAATGTAAGACTACCTTCTCAATATGACCTGCTCTTAGTTGGTAAATTAGATACAATGGGATGGCTACCTTTACTTAATTTACCAAATAAGATATATCCCCGTATTGTACGATTATTTTATGTTCACTTGACAGCTGGTGACCAACAAAATGAACCGTTCAGTCTGACCTCCTATGTGAAAGGGAAAACAATCACACTCACTCTCCGTGCTTTCGCACAAATTATTGGAGTTCAAACAGGAGATTTACAATGCTATTTTCAAAATGAGTCTGCCTTAGAACGAATGTTTGGTGATGTCACTTAGATCTATACCACAATTTGTGACAACAAATTCAGCGGCACTAATTTACTAGGCAGACATTTAAAACCCCACCTTCGTATTCTTCATCGATGGATAGTTGAAAATGTCACTCCCAAAAAAGGCCATTATGATAGTGTTTCATGTTTTAATGTGTATTTGTTATACTGTTTTGAAACTGGACAGAAATTAGATTTATGCTTCATATTACTCAAAGAAATGATGATTGCAAAACTCGATACTCTGTCTGGTCGGTCACTACCTTATGGAGCTTTGTTAACCACAATTTTCAAAGCGCATGATGTCAACCTTGAAGGGGAACAATATGTCAGAATCCCTTCACCAATTTCTGAGTACATACTGACCCGAGGTGGTGGTGCTGACATTTTGATGAGCTCTATTAATATTGAAAATGAACCAATACCCGATGAGGAAGAACCCAATGACAATGCCATGCCACCAAATGAACAACCCCATTACTGGACTGATTATTTGACTGTGGAACAGGAACGGTACAATCAGCGCGTACAATGGGAACAACAAATGGCTAATCAGCTCAATTCATTGGGTACTCGGTTCGATGAATTTGCCGCTGCTCAAAACTCACTAATTCAACAATTTAGCGAGTTTCGTATAGACTCAGGGAGACATGATGAAGTGACAAGGAACCGCATTGATCATATTGACTATCGAGTCACTCAGCTGTACCATCACTATTACCCTCCACCGCCAACACCACCTGATAATGATGCTTAACTTGTTGAAAAATCAATTTCAATGGTGAAACAGATGTAGTGGCTACATGTTTTTTTTTTCAATTTTTTTTTTGGTTATTTATTTTCTTATTTTGTTGTACTTCTTTTATTTTGTTACTTTGTTGTAAACTTCTGTATTCATGTCATGAATAACAAGTGTTTTTTTTTTTAATCATTTTAGAACAAGTTACAATGTTCTGACAATATTTACGAAAAGATTTCGCAAACGGAAAAATTATGGGCGTAGAAAAATGAATATATGTGAACAAAATAAATGTCTAACAAATCATTCATTTCAATGAAATGAATAAAAATTAAACAAATAAAAAATAATTTGTCTGTATCAATTAATACAAAAAATAAAATTAATGTTGTAAAATGAAATAAAACAAGTTTCAAGTAAATAATAAACCTTTTTTTTTTAAGTAAAAGGAAAAAAAAAAGTTAATATGAACAAAATTTTTTAAAAATAAGGTGTAAAAAGAAAAAAAAAATTAAATTGATAAACCGAATTAATAACAAAACTTTCAAATTGTTTACTATTTAACAAAAAGTCAAAGCCACGAATATGTCATGTACAAATATTTTTTCACAAAATTGAAAATAATAAATTGTAATTATTTTATTAATTTCAGTCATTATGAAACCTTTATTACATTACTTCACCCACCACCCAAGACCCACCACCACCCACCTACCACCCACCACCTACCACCCACCACCACTCACCACCACACACCACCACCCACCTCCTACCACCCACCACCACTCACCACCTACCACCACTCACCACCACCCACCACCTACCACCCACCACCCACCGGCCACCAACCACCACTCACCATCCACCTCTCACCACCACCCACCACCACTCACCATCCACCACCACCTACCACCCACCACCACTCACCACCACCCATCACCACTTACCATCCACCTGCCACCACCACCCACCACCTACCACCACTCACCACCACACACCACCACTCACCACCACCCACCTCCTACCACCCACAACCACCTACCACCCACCACCACTCACCATCCACCACCACCTACCACCCACCACCACTCACCATCCACCTGCCACCACCACCCACCACCTACCACCACTCGCCACCACCCACCACGTACCACCCACCACCACTCACCACCTACCACCCACCTCCTACCACCCACCACCACTCACCATCTACCTGCCACCACCACCCACCTCCTACCACCTACCACCATCGATGACCCACCACATTACATAATGACTGAAAGTAATAAAATAATTACACATTTAAAACCAGCACTCAGTACGATATTGAGTTGCCTTGTTGACATTCATTTTCTATCCGTGGCCAACATGATTTTGCCACATAGCAGTAGCAATTGCATCCTGAACGTTCGATTGATACGTTAACCCATGTTGTGACATGTCAACGTAGTCAGCTTGGTTTTCAACAAGCTCGTCTGCTTCTGCTTCTGCGGCCATTTCATTATCAGCTTCCATAAATAATGGGTCCATAGCTGCATGCAAACGGATCCAATTGTGCACTACACAACATGCAATCACGAGAGGCCCTTGTCTTGTAGACTTGTAATTTGGCATGGACCGCAATATTGGGAAGCGCTTCTTCAGAACACCAAATGTTCTTTCTATGACATTGCGTAATGACGAATGTCGATGGTTAAACAATTCCTTTGGTCCTGAATAATGATGACCACGAAACTCTTGCAAGTGATATCGTTGAGACCGAAATGGGGCAAGAAATCCAGGCATGTTTGTGAAACCAGCATCAACTAAATAGTACTTACCTACATGTAAATAATGAATATACAGTTCTGTCAATTGATATGTGCACAAAAAAAAAAAAAAAGTGCACCATATGTTATTTGTGGACAGTTACCATTGGGTGGGTGTGGGAACTATAGATCAGCTTGTGTAATAGAGTCAATCAAAATAGCGTTGTCGTGAGCGCTACCTTCCCATCCGGAATTAATAAATGTGAACAACATATCGAAGTCGCAAGCTGCGAGTACGTTTTGCGATACCGTTGATTTTTGACCGCGGAATGTATTTTGTCTTGAAGCGGGGACCCATGCATCGACCAACGTGCCATCAATAGCACCGACACAATCCTAATTGACAGATATTTATTTGACATTAAAAGCAAAACAAACTTCGATATTACTTTTATAATTAAAAAGGAAATAATATTTATTTCACATACGTTATTGATATGTACAACTTACAGGATAGTCATATTGTTCATACCTTGAACCAGGGAAAAAACCTCCTGTCATTTAAAATTTTTGCCGGTGTGTCGTCTTGGTTACGTGGCCTGATAACCGTTGATGCAAGCTTGCACAATGCCCGCATAATAATTTTTATATGCCGACAAATTGTTTCTGTGGAGTGCTGAAATCTATCTGCCAATAGTCGATGACGATCATTTTGTGCAAAAGTGTATAAAAAAATTCCAAGCGATTCCTCGACACTTATATGCATATGCTCAATATCGATAAAGCCATTGTGGAGTAAAGTGTCTTTCAATAAAATGAATGTTTGTGCATCCATTCGCATAATGTTCATCATTGTTTCTGGATGGCCAGTTAATAGGCCGAAGATGTAATCATCACCTTTGAATGGACACGTTCGCTGCGGTCGGCGAGTACTTTAGGCGTTGATTTGGTCATGCATGCAAGCAATCATCAAAAAATCCATAAAATCATCAGTAACCTCATCCTCGTCTGATGAGATCTCCATTGAATTATTTTCTCTGTTGGATGACATATGGTTTTGTCTATATCACAGTAAAACCATAATTATAAAATATGTCATTAATGCTGTAACACATACCATTAATGGTGAAATAGAATTAAAAAGGAAGTATATGAATAGTCGGCCGTAGTTATATTTCAGTGTACACTAAAATTCATAGAAGGACAAAATTTATTTAATACGTGCTCATATTGTCATAACACAACATAATAGAAAAGAAAACATAAATTACTTAAAAGTTCAAAAAAAAAAACATACGAAGATAGGAAAGGGAAGAGGATATCATGGAAGGAAAAAAAAAAAAAAAACCAAGTAAGGAATAATGAAATCATTTTTTAGTTCAGACAGGGAGATTTGATAACGCAATCAATGAAGAGCTTCTGACTTCACTGCAAAGCGAGGATCATGGGTAGGCGCAAATGGGTAGGAGTGCGCATAAAAAACCTTCGCCATTCCTTATCCTTGAACAGTGTCAGTGCCTTAATGTACTGCACTGGTGGTATGTCCCCAAGCTCTAGTAATGCATCTTGACATGCATCAAGAGAGTAATCATCACCACCTGCACTTACAGCCTCTGTCTCATTTTCTCGTGCACGTGAATGTCCTGTTTTTGCTTGTACATAGGATGTGAAAGCTGCACACACATCATCAAACCCACTTGACCGTGACTTTTTAGAACGACCACTGTCAGTCTGGCTGGTTGTAGGGCCCCTCTTGTGACTTTTGCCCTTTGCTGGATCCATGTACTCATCCCCAAATAAGTCAACAGGAATTGCCTCAGCAGCGTTACTCCCACCAGCATTACTCCCACCAACATCAGGGTTCCAAAATTTATTTAACATGTCATCTTCTTCTTCTGAGTCAAGGGCTCCTTGTGTGGATGCACGAGATAAGGCCCCTGTGACACAACAATTTTCAACAATTTCTGCCATTTCTTGAAAATATTCAAATCCTTTTGTCCTAAACTTCTTCACATTTCTGTTGGCCTACAACAAATACAAATAAAGAATTAAGCACTGTATGTATCATGAAATCTTTAAATTAAAATTATTTAATAGTACAGATTAATGAACAACCTTATCCCAAAATTCATCAAGTGCAACAACAGTGCCTACAATTGGATCCCATCCCAGACCAGTCTGTGCCTGGAGTCGCTTAAATGTCTGATAATCAGTTTTCAATCGCTGATATTTTTGGTGCACCTGTGTTGCTGTATACCGAAATCCATACAGATTGTGCAACTGATTTGCATAATGATTCCAATGCCTAATTGTCCACGAAGTAGTACGGCCAGTTGTTTGATTTTTTCTAACCTCATCTCTCAACATATTTATTAATTTTATTTCACTTCTGGCCGTCCATATTTTTGTTTCTTGGTTGTCATCAGAATTATTTTCATCCATCTATAAACATACAAATGAAATTTAAACTAGTCTGGGGTAGATATACAAGACAAACAGATCATAACAGAGCAAAATGATTTCAAAGAGAACACAGATAAAAAAAAAGTAGATGATATTATTTAAAGGAAAAAAATAGCGTAACAGATTACTTCAATTTAAATAGCAGAAATATAACCACAACTAATAAAAAAAAATCAGGTAACATTATCTTTGAATGGTAGGAGAAAACCAGTAAAAAAGATGTAAGGAAAATGGGACGGGTAGAAAATGAAGTAGGAAAAAAACCAGTAAATAAACCAGTGAAGTTGAAAAAGGGATGGGTAGGTCGACCGGCCGGTCGACCGGCCGGATGACCCCGGGGAAGACCGGCCGGGTGTCCAGGTACAAGTTGTTCACAAGTTCTTTTCTTGCAGAAGGTTCAAACACCTCATAATTGAAAACAACAACCGATCTGAAATGAGAAATAGGCGTCACAAATTATGAGAAACCATTTGGGAACTGATTTTAACTTCTCAAAAATTATTTATATATAACATATTCAGATCGATTTAGCAGCTTACTGCTATTCTTCTTCGCAAAAGGTGAAACAATTCAGGAAAATAGAAAACATCTTAAAATAAAAAAAAAATAGTCCCTTACACTTCTCAGAAAATATTTGAGAACTGATTTCGACTCGTATAAAATCGTTTGCAGTTGAAGGATATATTTACCAGATTAGTGGGACTTGAATAATTATCGCTGGTGATGGAATGTGTATACTGACTTAAGGTAGCACTGTTTCTTCGTCGGATTCGACAATAAATTTCATAAATTTGACCTGAAAGAAAAATAAAATAAAATTAGGGATGAATTTTTCAAATCATTTTCGTATAACAAAATATGTAAATAAATTTGTGAGTTCTTTTACGTCGCAGTCGTCGTTGTTTCGTTGCCCGTAATAAGAATCTTCCACAACGCACAAATCGTAAGGAACTCGATTTGTGAAAGATGATACCAGTATAGAGCGGGTTGGGTGGATTCATTATTTATAAAATCAGTCTTCTCTGTGAAGCCCACCCGTGATGAATCTGAAGTGCCTGTGATGAATCTGAAGTATCTGAAGTACTGATGTTTGATAGACAAGCCTACCCGTGATCAATATAAAGGACTGATGTTTGATACAGAGATGAGCTTCACGTGAATATTTCAGAGACGATAGAATATTTCAGAGACGATGGAGACGACATAGAAGGACATGAAAGAATGCACAAGCGTTGAAAGTAGAGATACAACCTGCCAAACAGATTTTCATACTATAATTTGAATTCACACGCGGAAATGTATTTTGAGTGTTCTATCCAAACGTGAAGCGCGAGTTTATATGTTGAAAACTAATTTGAAAATACAACCAAACAGACCCTGAGTCTTTCATGTTTGAATCTAGTGTATTGGTGATGAGTATGAGTTAATTTGAGACATGCATGTGATTAAATTGTGAAATTGAGCTTCATTGTGTTGTGATTTGGTGTTTATACCATGTTAGTACATGTATATGTGATGTTTGAGCCAAAATCATGCATTTTGAACCTTTGGACATCGAATTGAAGCTCAAGAACATGTTCTGGATTTTCCAGAATTTTGATGTCCGCTCGAGCGGGGAAACCACCGCTCGAGCGTGAAATTTATGTTTCCAGTATTTTCTCCAGACATCGTGTCCGCTCGAGCGGGGAAGTTCACGCTCGAGCGGGTAGCCATGTAGGGAGGCCTTCTGCTCGAGCGCCAGAGTTCGCGATCGAACGTAAATTTGACATATCCAGTACTTTTGCAGGCCTCAAGGGTCCGCTCGAGCAAGGAAGTCCACGCTCGAGCGAGGACCCTGTTTTCTGAAATTTTGAAAAGACATTATGTGTTTCATTTTCTGTTCTCTTTCACTTCCAAGTACTCTTAGGCATGCATTGAGCATTGTAGTTAAGTTAAAGAGATAAGAATGAAGCCTAAAGAGGAAAATATGAATTTAGAACGGATCGAATTGTTTGTGACCCTTTTATGTTCATGGAATGTGTAGGGTCGAGCTCCAGGGCAAATCAATCAGCCGATCACTGTGAGTAATATCGATACCTTAAAGTCGTCATTGTCCAATTGCTTATTTCCTTATAAGCTTTATAAGTTTGCTAGTTTGAATTACGGACAAATGTTTGATACGAATAAACGAATGGGCCAGAGGCCAGTTTGACACGAATGAATGGGCCAGAGGCCAGTTTGACATCAATAAATGGGCCAGAGGCCAGTTTGACATGAACGAATGGGCCAAAGGCCAGTTCGACATGAACGAATGGGCCAGAGGCCGTTTCGACATAAATAAATGAATGGGCCAAAGACCAGTTTGACACGAATAACAGTTTGACACGAATAACAGTTTAACACGAATGATAGTTTGACACGAGTAGCAGTTTGTCATTTGAATGGGCCAGAGGCCAGTTTGATATGAAAAAAATGATAGGCCGAAGGCCAGTTTGTCATTTGAATAGGCCAAAGGCCAGTTTGACATAAACGAATGGGCCAAAGGCCAGTTCGACACGAACGAAAGTACGAATGGGCCAAAGGCGAGTTTGACCTGAATGATACTAATGAATTGGGCCCGAGGCCGTATGATGTGTTTGGAACCGCAATTACTTAGCTTACATATGTCTATGTATATATGTATTAATAGAAATATAAATTGGGCCCAAGGCCGTTTGATGTATATTGTTCCAATGTATATTCTTTATTGGATACTATTCACTGGGCTTTCGCTCACGCTCATTCATGTGTTTGTAAGTGAGCCAAGAGAGGTCCAGACCCAGCCTCAGTGAAGTCTATATGGAATAACCAAAGTTTTGAAGAGTCTGCCCTTGCGTCTCATGCACGAGACACGTCTTCGCCCTTTTGCCTTTCTGTGTAATTTGTCATGTTGGCGAAGACTTCGGTATACGTCTGTATATAGTTTTGTTTGGCTAACTTAGATTTGAATGATCCTGTCTGTACAGAACCTTATGCTACTATACCTTCTGTTGTGAGTTATTAACATATGTGAATGTGGAATGTTATGATGTGCATATAAGCACGACTCTATGGACAAAGTTTTAAATTTGCTTCCGTTTGGCCCCTTTACTCTGATGAGTTTTGTCTTATTTGGTTTGAGGTCGTAGGTAATCTCGCGATTACTGGCCGGTTATGGCCTTAACCCATAGGGGCGGGTTCGGGTCGTGACATAAGCCCTTAAGGGCATTTTATTTGTTTTTAAGATTAGATGCTTCACATGTTATAGATTCATGTATTCGTTATGTTGTGAATGTGAATCGCAAGCGAACCTTTTGTATTTAATCCTTTTATTATATATGTGATGTTTGAGGGATTATTGCCATTGATTAGTGAATATTCATTAGTGTGAGTAGTTCATGTTGAAATATTTCAGGGCGTTACAATATTATACATGCCTTCATAATAATTTTAAGGGTTTCAACTTTCCAAAAAACGTGCAGGTCCTCGAACAATTGCAAAACGTGCTTGGAGCACTCCAAATGCTCATTCTACATCCTTCCTTGCTGACTCTTGAGCTTTAGCAAAATGTATTTGCTTATTGCCTCGTGGAGATGGGATTGTTTTAACGAATGTTGACCATTGAGGATATATACCATCAGCGAGAAAATATCCCATTGTATAGTCATTTCCATTGATTGAGTAATTAACTTGGGGAGCACGCCCTTCAACAAAGAAAGAAAATACAGAAGAACGTTCTAGCACATTGATGTCGTTATGAGATCCCGATAATCCAAAAAATGCATACCATATCCATAGATCATAGGAAGCCACCGTTTCTAAAATAATAGTTGGTTCATGGATGTGACCATAATACATACCTTTTCATGCAGTAGGACAATTCTTCTATTGTGAATGCATACAATCAATGTTCCCCAACATTCCAGGAAATCCATTATTTTTTCCCACCTTTACTAATTTAGCAATGTCATCTTTGTTTGGCATCCTCAAGTACACATCCGAAAAAATTGCAACCACTGCCTCAACAAACCTTTGTAGACTTTCTATTGCAATGCTTTCTCAAATCCTCACATAATCATCTACAGAATCTGCCGCTACTCCATAAGCGAGCATCCTCATAGCAGCTGTCATCTTTTGAAAGGAAGACAGACCAAGAACTTCAACAGCATCTTGTTTTTGGACAAAATAAGGATCATATGCTTCCACCATAGATAAAATACGAAGAAAGAGACATCGACTCATCCAGAACCTCATCCTAAATAAATTGGGAGGATATGTAGGCGTTTCAGAGAAGTAATCTTGATAAAGTCTCTTGTGGCCTTGAATTCGATTACGATAAATAACTGCATGACCTTGAATGGAACCACGATGTAATCCCAGTTGTCTCTCATTATTTAGTTGTTCTTCTTCTGAAGCAGCTATTGCAAATATCTCCAATTCACTATCAGAATCAGAGTCATCAATAATCGTCTTCATTACACTATTGCGAGCCATGGAAATTAAAAGAAGAATGAAGTTGAGAGATAAACTACTGAAAATAAATATTATGTTGTGTTTTTCTTCTTAAGCTTTGCAAGTTCCTTCCTAACAACTTCAATTTTCTACAAAGTCAAATTTATAAAACATATCAAACAACTTCCAAAATCAAAACGCCAGCAACTTACATAATCTGTATTTAATTCATCAACTAATAGAAATGTCTTGTAAATAAGTAGCACTTCAATCCAACATACAACAAGCAATTATATTTAGCCCTGGAGTACTTTAGCAAGCATTTAACAAGAATTTCACTCAGTAATTAAATTATTACTAGTTCAAACATTCAACAGTAGGTAGGTCCAAAATAGTTTAAATATATAATAACTAGTTCCAACATAAACTACATAAAAAAACATAGTTCTGCCTACAATGGAAAATCAAATCCAACAATAAATAAAGTCAAAAACATAGTCCCAACAACTAAATCTTTTTTGGATGAAAACCAACAGCTAAATCTTTTTTTGGAAAAAATCCATTTGGCGACGATAAATGTATTCTGCTTGCAATGGAGGCAAAGCACTCATATCTATTGACATTATTCGTTCTTCCTCCTTCAATTGTTCCATTCGTATCTTCTCTTTCTCATTATCAATCTTTTCTTATTCCATTTGCGTCCTCTCTTTCTCATTATCAATCTTTTCTTGCTCTTGAAGATACGACCTTTCATACATTTCTATTTTGTTGTCATTCATTTTCTTTATATATTCCTTTAACTCCTCTAATAATATTAAAATAGGCGACCCTCCTTCATTTCCATGAACTTCATTCTTTTTTTTATTCAAACGTTCATTTTTAGTTTTCCTACCCGGTGGTCTTTCCAAGTCTACATTGTCATTATGTGAAGCATCCTTGTCCTCTAAATTGATTGAATCCGGTGTACAAGGAGAACAAACTCCAGGAGTTTCCACCTTTTTTGTGATTTGTTTCTTCATGCTATATTCCTCTTGCCATTTTGGTTGATCTCTTAACTCATGCCAACAACGTTCAAATGGAAATGACAATTTGTACAATTCTTTGTATAATTTCTTCGCATCATGAATCTGAATAATAGATAAAAGAACACTAATTATCATGAGATCAGACAATTTCAACAATAATAAGTATAAAAATCTCAATGGCATTAATACCTTGTCTTTTTCAGTCTTTCCACTTTGATTCAACCTTTGAATTTGGGTAAAGCACCCACTGAACTTATTCGTGGCAAGTTGAATCGTTGACTAACGATTCATTAAAGAAGTTTGACTATGACTAGATCAAAACGTTTTGAATTGGTGGAAAGACTCACACACTCTTAGCCAATATGCCTTTGATTTTGTTCATTCCCTTGCACTGAATCTAAGCTAATGTTAGGCGATGCCGATATGAGCATAATGTCTTCTTCTGTAGTGAAGTTGCCACCTCGTTGTGATTTCTTGGTGGTTTCTATTTGAGGAAAGATTGGGGAAGATTGATCCCCTTTGTGAAGAGGTTCATTCATAAATTCATAGTCAATCCCATCATTCATTAGGTTGGTGTAATATGTACCATTTTGTTGATAATCCATATATAGATAAGGTAAAAAAAAATTTAATTCTTAAAACTAAAACATTACTATTTTCACTGTGAAACACCTTGTGGTATAGCTAAAAATAAAGAAAATTATGGCTTGTAATGAACAAAATAAAAAATAAAATAAAATAAACGAAGAAAACTATTTCGACTCTACATATATTTATATTTGCTAGGATACCTGGGGCTCCAATATTCAACTGTCTGTTTAAAGGTCCTTTTTTGGTAAGTAAAACTGCTTACTAGTTAAGGCTTCTACCACCACAAGCATTTGGATACTTTACCATTAACACTCTAGAATAGTGGTTATTGAAATGAGTTGGCTAATAGCTTTTTGAAGGCATTGATGGTGTTCTTTGGGGTCAGCTTGTAAAAAAATATATGAATGTCATCTAGATAAAATTTTAAAACCAGGTATAATTACCAAATAAAGGAGATAAAAATGAAATGGAGGCAAGTACATGCCTTCTTTGAGTGGAATTTACAAAGATGGGAACTTAGAGGTTGCATTCTTCGTGCCTAATTAGTTGACAAATTTATGCTTACAAAGATAATGTAAATATGAAACCCAAATAAGATAATGTAAATATGAAACATATATACATATATACAAACCCAATACATACAATTTTTTTTTTTTTTCCAGCATTGATGATAAATTTGCATGCAAAGATACAAATAAATAACAATAAAACAAAGACCAAGCACACTCAAAGCAATAACATAAACAGAGCAATAAACAAACCCAAACCAAATACTGCATGCGCATACACAAACCCCAATCAATATATATATATATATATATTGTTAATCATAAATAATAATAAAAACAGGGTTGCTAATTGTTGCTGCTGCTATGTGTATATATATATATTTTTTTTTTTTGCGAAAAGTAAGAATTTTATTGATAATAAATATATGGAAATACAAGCAAAACCACCGATAAGGGGAGAGCATACCCTCCCAAAAATAACCCATAAACCCATAATTGATGAGATATCAATTACACCAAACCATCCAATAAATCATAAACCACCCAATAAACTATAACCCATGCTCATCTATTACCATCACCCAAAGCAAAAGAAAAAACAGAGGTAAACAGAGCATCACCAAAGCAGCCACCCAATTCAAACCCATGCTCATCTATAACCATGTTCTTTTTTTCTGTTTTTTTGTTTTCTCTATCAATAAAATTTTTTGTTACTGATCAAATATATATAAATATACCCACGCACATATACACAACACAAAAATTCAACACATATACACATACAAACAAACCTAAATCAGATAATGTTCATAAAACCAAATTATGAGGTATACATGGAGGGTTCAACTTGTATAAAGTGATAGACTTGTATGGAAGAGAAAATAGGAGTTCGGGAGGGCGAAATAATGGCAGATTCAATTTGAGGTTTCTCACAGATTGCGGGAAATAAAGGCAGATTCAAAGAAAAAGATTCAGTAAACATAAAGGAAGAAAAGAGAAATAGAGAGAGTACCATACATTCACAAGGCGTTGATGGAGAAAGAACTGAAGCTGAAGGATTTGGTGGGAAAGAGACTGTACGTGTTTGGAGAGCCTCATAGGGCTCTTCAATTATAGCCAGCGAAAAATTCTCAAAGTAAAATATCCAGCCCAATAGCTAGTCCGTTGGAGGCCCAAAATCATAGTTAAATTGGCTAAAATGCCTAATAGGTTTGTTTTATCTATCCCATTGGAATTGCTTTTAGTTGAAGGAATGAGATTTATGAAATTATATTGAGTGATTAAAAAATGAATAATACTATATACACCAATTGATATACTAACAGTGGTGGTGCTACATAACATAATTTTAGAAGTTTCAGATATTTATAATTTGTAAAATAGGTGTGATCATTAATAATATCATGACATATATTGATATACTAATTGATATACCAATTGGTGCATGTAGCACTACCATTAAACAACATAAAAATATATATATAATGAAGGGCAAACTTCACTTTACCCCCCTTTTGGTTTGGGCCGGGTACGGATTACCCCCTGACATTCGGAAATCACCACATAACCTCCATATGGTTTGTGGACCAAAACGCATCGTCCACTTTTCCATCTAAGTTAACGGACAGTGTAGTTCAAATGCCCATATAGAGAGTAAGCTACATTTTAATACCAAAATACCCCTCGAACATCTTTAAATTTACAAAGGCATGCCATGGTTCTTCCTGGAAAAAGGATCAATTTCCTTGGAAAAAGGATCAACTTCCAGGCAACGGTGATGGCCCCAAACCGATTGAACACTCAAAATCTTCGTGGAAAAAGGATCAATTTCATAAATCAAACCCTGAAAATTTCTTCAGAAAGATAAGATTTTGAAGATTAAATCACTCAAATTAAAAAACCCAAAGGTATATTTCTCTACAACCCCTCTATTTCCACTCACCAATATTCTAGTACAGAAAGAACCACAATTAAGTAATCATCAACCAATAAAGAACTCTTCCCTAGAAAAGAAAAAAAATATTCAAAAACAACAGTGACATGACCAAAGATTTAACAAAATAAGTACAGAAAGTGAAGATATAAAATCTAAGGAAACTGTCATGATCATGACATGACACTACTAGTGACTTACCAAGTGGAGAGTTGAATGATTTGATAAATGGTCTCAACTAGTGTCATTATTCCCAAGATCTTGCTCCAAACTATATACCAAAAGATCAAGGACATCTACAACCTCCAAATATATGTTAACAGTTCAATGTGTATATACACACACACACACACACACATATATATATATATATATATATATCTTTGATTGGGTTGTATATGATTAGAAAAATGATTTGAATTGGGTTCGGATTTGTCTACAGCAAAAGGAAACACTCCATTTTTCTTCAACAGTTTGCTCTATGGTTTAGCAGACAAATAACCGCTTTATTTTTCTTCCACGGTTTGGATTTATATATGTGAATTGGATTTGTATATGATGAAGAAAACTGGGTTTGATATGTATATATGTATATATGTATACGTATGTATAAATTGTGGGTATGGAGGAAGAAGAAGAGAAGGAAGAGAGAGAGAGAGATAAGAAGAATATAATTGTCAATTTACAACTCTTGTTAACATAAGTTAGTATGCATTTTAATTCACAAATTACGTGAAAGTTATGGGGTGATTTCCGAATGTCAGAAGGGTAAACCGCATTCAGCCCAAACCACAGGAGTAAAGTGAAGTTTATCCTATAATAAATTATGACTAGTGAATGATATGATCACGTGACACACCTACACCAACCAATAATTTTTCATTGAGATAGCCATGAAAACTTCATAGATAATAATGGGTTGGAAAAGACTTATCGTTAATAATCTCATCCATCATCCACGTTAATAATCATAACACGCATCAAACAAACGAAATGGCTAAGAGATGGCGATGAGGGCTCTGGAACGTGGTGACAATGGAGCCGATGATACCAACAACAGCAAAAACAACAAAGATTCAAAGACAGTGGACACAGCGACGGTGATTGGCAATCCTCGTATCAGACGCTGCAACAGTTCGACCCTTGACAGCCTCTCAGACAAACTATTCATCGAAATCTTGCAACGAGTCACCATTACAGACGCCAATCGATGCAAATGCGTCTCGAAGCGTTGGTTCAATTCCATCTCCACTTCCTATTTCACTCACTGCTATACCCTTTACCGTTCTTCTTCTTCTTCTTGTACTACCCTGTTCTTCCATTTCGCCAACTCAATCGATTGGTGTCACGACCCCATTCCGCCCCTAGTAGAATGGTGCCGTGATGGCTAGTAATCCGAGATTACCGAAGGCCAACTTTCAAAATTCACATACAATCAGAGTATTACATATGGGGCTAACATGTGCGGAAGCAATATATACAAATCTAATTAGTCCATAAGAGCTGTGCATAAGTCAAATAAAATGGCATACATCTTTACAAGGTCTTACAACTTGGGTACAAGAAGAAATGAAATACAAAATACATCTTGACCAAAAGGCTTCTCAAGCCGACATATACAAAACGCAATGAAATATAAGCCGAGAAGCATGATCTTCAAGATGTTACAAAAATATGAATCCGAGACACGTCGGCAAACACATCCAAAAACATATTGGCAACACATCTAGGCCTCATTGCCTTCTTGCTCAACACCTACATATATATAGAGAGGGTGAGCTTGAATACTCAGTGAATGGTACAAGTAATAAAGGGTTTGCATGTATGACATCTGAGATCTTTAACAAAACAATGCATAATCATAGCTTATGACAAACGTGGGATAAATCGAGTTCATCTAACAAATCTATCGAGCTTCATCAATCAAGTCTTTCAAGTTTCATGGGTGACATTAACAAAGATTGTGCTACAAATGCTTGTAGTCCCCTCGCACGTACGGACTTTCAAGAATTGTACTACAAATGCTTATAGTCCCCTAGTACGTACGGACTTTCAAGATTGTGCTACAAATGCTTATAGTCCCCTAGCACGTACGGACTTTCAAGATTGTGCTACAAATTCTTATAGTCCCCTAGCACGTACGGACTTTCAAGATTGTGCTACAAATGCTTATAGTCCCCTAGCACGTACGGACTTTCAAGATTGTGCTACAAATGCTTATAGTCCCCTAGCACGTACGAACTTTCAAGATTCTCAAGATCAAAGCTAATACTTGACACACAAATAGGGATAGTCATTCATGCTTAGCAAATACTTTTCAAAACAAAGCAAAACTTTACCAAAACTTTATAACGTAGCTTTATCAAAAATACCACTCACATAGTTCTTCAACGTCAGGGTCAAGCGAGAGTCCAAGTCCTACAAACACATGGCAAAGTCTATTGAATGCACTTTCAAACAAGCTTTACATGGATGCAAATGATCTCGGCATTCCTTCAAAACTAAGTCGAACCAAGACAAAACACTGTTTCTCCTCTCGGGAAAAACATGCTGGGTACCAACCAGGCTATTGCCGAGGTCCCACACCTTCTTGCCGAGGTGTGGTCCCAGTGGCCACGCTCAAGGAAATGAAGTTGGGAAAATCTGGGTTTCCCTCTGCTGAAGAACATGAAGAACATGAAACACATGAATGCTCAATCTTAACTTGTCACTATGAAATCTAGAACTTCATGCTATGAATTTTAAAAACATGGACCTGGGTACCCATACTCGAAGATCTTATGAAAACAAACACAAAAGCATGAATCTTAATACAAACTTTCGGATCAAACAAGGCTTTTATTCAAGAACACATGAATACCACTTTCTCTTTCTAAAACCAAACTTTCAATCAATGCATGGCTTGCAAATCAGGTTCGATCATGCAATGCAGCTAGATGATTAACAAGAACAACAAGGGTAGGTCAAGAATCTAACCTTAATACACGAATCTAACGGTTAGATCTCTAAGAATCAAGCTCGAAGATCCACTCCTCCACTGTAAAACTCCTTCTTCCTTCTAGAGCTTCTCTCTCTCAAGGCGAAGATATGATACAAAATGATAGGTTCTACTCACTGCCGGCTGATTTAACACTCAGCTTAGACACGTGGCAACGGCTGGTTGGTTCTCCCCAAAAAGGTGGCTGACAGACCAGACAAAGTATGGCGAAAGGGTGTTTAACAAGTAAAGCGGCATGGCATTCTGACAAGGTACTGACATCGGGTGAAAACATCGGCTCCGGTAGGTGAGGTATCTATGATCCCGGCTAGGACGGACAACACTTGGCCTAGCTGTGCCACACCTCGGCCTAGATGTGCCACACCTCGGTCTAGGTCGCACCAATCCGGAACAAGATCACTTAGGTTTAAGGATAACATCTCGACCTAGATGATACACCTCTCGGCCTTGATGACACACCTCAGCCTAGAAAATGACATCTCGGCCAATATGCCAGGACGAAGGTAGAGGTCAACCAAAGTGGTTTCAAGATGGTTCTGGCTTTAAGGTGACCTCGGCTAGACTCACCAGAAAGGAACAAGACTCAACAAGTAAATTTCACATAAGTACAAACCAAGACAAAAATCTCATTCTAGTTAAGACAAGTCAAGAAAATTCACTACTGCAACTTAGCAAAACAAGATTATACAAATGCTCATGCCCGAGGCTAAGGTGGGGAATGGGGGTCACTACAATTGGACTGTTCCTCCTATTCTGATGGGAGTTCATTTGGCAAACCCAATTGAGAATAACCCCATTTTCGAATCACTCACTTTTCTCCCTCATTCTGTTCAATTTTTAACATCTCGCAATGGCTTGCTATTGTACACTACTACAATAGTTTTCTCGAGAGTTTATTACGTGTGTAACCCACTCTCCAAACACTGAGTTTCTCTCCCTCCTCCTCCTTCCTGCCCCAGACAGGTTCACATCGGATTCCCTTGCTCCTGCACTAATAATGGCTTTTGGGTGGCGCGAATATCACAAGTTGATACTAAAAAATCACAACTTTAATCTAAAAAATCACAATTGAAATTTGAGATTTTTGTTCGGATACAGGGGAGTGGAGAACCGAATGTCCGTTTTTTGTTCCGTTTGGTTTCGGTACCAATCTAGTCCCGCAGTTGTTTGCAATGGAATACTGCATTGGACTGGGGTTTGCCATAATGGTAATATTTTCGCGGTTGATCCAATTGACAGAACCAATCAATGTCGAACCATTGATCTGCCAAAGTTAGAAAAGAAGGATGGGAGGTGTGTGGGTGATTTTCTAATCACACTACCCAACTCATAGTATTCAGCTGGAGAACACTGGTAGAATAGATGACACCTGGCTAACCTACAACAGAAAGAGAAGATTCCGGCGGTGGTTTCGACCACCCGGGGCACTCCGACGATCAAGTCAATATATCTCTCCAAGATAATCAATAATGCTAAACTTCAAAGCATAAGATTGCGTCAAAGACATCCCTTAGACCCATGGGGTGTCTCTCTTTTATAACCAACTCAATCCTAGTCCTAATGGAAGCCTAACTCTAATGGACTCCGGATAAGTGCTAATCTTGGACTCCCAGTAGAATTAGGATAAACTCTCTAAGAGTCTCATCTTTACCCAAATTGAGGTCTTCTCTCATTCTAAGACTCTTGTCCCTTATCTCTTATCTGATTATCTCAGATTCCGATATCTTCAGAGATAACATCGGCTTGACCGAGATCACCTCGGCGTTATGACCCTGACACGTCGACGTCACCTTGCCACGTGTCAGTGCTCAAAAATATATCCCCACAGGAGGTATACTAGTCTTTTTGGGGAAAGTCAAGGTTGTGTTAGATACGCCGTGTATCATTATCGTGTGGGAAATTTCAGCATTTGGAAACTCAAGGACTATAGTAGAGGTGAATGGTGCTTGGAACACTGGTTTCATTATAGTCAACTACTAGTATCATCATACGTTTCTCAAATTCTTAAATATCCCTGTGACATTATGACAACACTAGCTTTTGATCCCATTGACAAAGATGTTTTTTTGAGATTTTCCGGTCACATCATTAAGTGCAACATGGGGAGGAGCAAAAGTCTGGAACCAATCTGTTCTCTGGCACGTCCTGGCGTCTTCATCCTCACCTTCCCCTATGTGCTCCCATGGTGGCCAACTCTAGTTCCTTGTCTTCCACGGTAGTAAAGTTTTGACCAATTCATATGTTTCCAAAACAAATTTCAAATCAATGATAAAGCTTATCAACTTTAATAATTGAAGTGATAAACTTTTTCATGTCTTTGCAATTTTTTTTGGTCTTACAACTGATTTGCAATTTCCCCTATTGTTTGGTTTATGAAGTTAATTTATTGTACTCTTTTTTCTTTCCTGCCATTGATATGTGATATATTCACTGTTATAATCTTGCTACTGTGCCTATGAGGTGCTGTTAATTGTGATCATATTTTTCTTATATGGAATTATATATATGCTGTTAAAATGTGAAAATTTGTTTATGAGCTAATATTTAGTCCCAATTATCTTTTGTTGAAAGAAAACGAAATACAGCACAAAACAAGAAACAGAACAGAAAACAACGACAAATGATTATTGGACCAACAGTAATAAAATGAAATATAAATAGAATATGTTAGTCAAGAATGAATCAAATAAAGATAAATACTTAATTCTTGTTATTCAATAAAAATCATTAATAACTGAGCCCCACTTGATCCATCAGCAGGGACTTGTTGGGGCTAACTGATTTGAGCTTTTTCCATGCTCCATGCACTCAACCTTGAGATTGTCACATTCTGAGTTCCATTATTGAAGGTGTATAAATGAGCACCGCTGTCGATAGCCAACGTAGGATAAACCCTGGCAGTGATACAAGTCTTCCCCTCTCCACCAAAGCTCTCCACTACCGAGTGATCTATCTGCAGATAGTAAGTGTACCTTACATTATGTACTTGCATTAAAGATACGCTAAAAATGATGTGTAGTGTAAAATTGGTGTACCCAAATTTAGGAAATTTGGTCACTTGCATGCCAACACATCACAGTGATGGAATTGTGCAGGAATGTTATTATAGTTTAGGGACGGTGGATCAATCACACAATTAACTATATAAAATAATCTTATCCATATATATCAGATGGTGAGGTCCATCATTAAAGAGATTGTTTTGCTCAAATTGGTCCGCCTATATTTTCTAATATTGGTTATGTGTCCTTGACTTATTGAATGTTATTGACGTGTGTAATTGAGACAGGGATCTTAAATCCCTTTGTTCCCAAATTCCTCCGTCTTGATCCACTTTTAGACGTACGATCACATCTCGAGATTCTTATCATATTATGCAATTGCAAGTAGATTAAAATAGAGGAACAAAGAGATTTAGGAATAGAGTATCATTGCGTTATTTATAATTTTAGCAGTTACATGAGAACCAATCATTGAGTGAAGATTACCTGCGAAACTTCTCAACCAAAAAGCTTTAACCCAAACAGGGTCAATTGGCAGTTTTTGATAAAAGAAATACTTGTCTATGTTATAGCTTGGAAAGGTAGAGAAGTCAAAGAAGAATATTTTTTTTTTTTAGTTCCTAAACAGCATGTTAAAATCATCATCTAAGCTTCATACTTCTATATTACCAAATCCTAATTAATTTAAGACCATTCATTGATCTCTGACAGGTGTGATTCTTAAAGACTGTTATGAAACTTACCAAGGTCCTTAATGACAGTTTCTCATTAACAGGGTCCACATCCACAAAAGCTCCATAAGTGGACTTGTCATAATCTAGATTTGATGAAGACCTGTTCATTAAACAAACAAAGATTAATAATATTCTAATTTAAGCAGGACAAGATATGTGTGTGCGTGTGCGTGTGTGTGTGTGTGTGTGTGTGTGTGAGAGAGAGAGAGACCTGCTCTGGTCACTGCACATGAGCACCACAAATTTGTTCTGATCTTTGAAAATTCTAAAAAACACTGCTGTGTACTCTTGCAAGCCCTTTGAAGCCAAAACCTTTAACCCAAATGGTCCAAGCTCTCCTCCAACTAATGCACCCTTTTGACTACAAAGCTGTTGTGGGTCAGTCCAGCTTGGGTCCAGCAATTCTACTTTGTCAAGCTTTGGTATTTCAAATGCAATATCTACATCCGCCTGTGAGAGTAACGAGCAAAATTAAATACGAAACAATTATGCACTTTTTTTACAATGTTTTGAAAACCAGACCAGACTGGCTGATTCAACAAGTTGAACTGGGCTCTATTTTGGTTCAGATAAACCCACAAAACCGTTCTGAATACCAAACCGGCGGAATTTGTCAAAACCGCTTGCAAACCACGGTTGGACCATCCACCTGGTCAAACCGGTGCTGGTTCACGAAAATCGGCTAGGTTCTAAACATATATATTTTCATATTTTGGGACCTAGACAAATCCCACTGTCCAGTGATAATCAAACAGCAAACCTGTGTGGCATTGACACCAGAAACTTCAAGCACTGAGCCTCCCTTTAGCACCATGCTAGGCATGTCAACTTGATTCCTACGTAGCTTTTCGATCTCTGCAATCGGCCATTGCATCAATTGTTTTCCGGATTTATCAAGCCAAATTTGCCTTGGAAACCCCTGCCAGAATCACCACAATAACGTGAGAATTTTGGGATTTTGATTTTGATATATTGTGACAATGAGAATTAATCCTTAATTACCTGAATTCCAGACCATCCCTTCATGATATCAAGGGTTCCATTAGTAGTGCCCTCACTGATCCATCCCCATAGGATCCTCCGGTTCTTGGCACTATCAAAAAAAGTTTTCGAAGCATAGTATCTTCCATAATCATATCTCAACCGTGGATCACTCTCCATGGACCCATTATCCGGAATATAAATATCTTTGTCATGATTGTATGTCCCAATGGTGTAGGAATCATGCCCATTTAAGCTTGCCTTGAGGACATGTTTGATGCTAGAACCAAGCATTGATGTGTCAACTCCATTCATGCTACTATTAGAAACTGGAAAAAAATCAGGACACTCCCACATTCCCGTGTCTTTGGCCGAATATAGCGGGTGTTGAGCTTTAGTCCAGTGAACAAAATCCTTACTCCTGTATAGAATTGCCATACCTCGATTACGCCTTACGCTTCCAATGATCGTTCTCCATCTCCCATCAAGTCCTAGCCAAGCCGTGCTTGGGTCTCTGAATGCGTTTGGATCAATTTTGTTTATTGGATTGGGTGCCATTAGTGGATTGTTTGGTGACTTGACCCATTCTAAGAGGTATGGGTCAGACAGATTTTTGGGGATGGCCAGATTTTGAACTTGTTGCCTGTTAAAAATGATGTATTATTGATTGATATTTTGATTGATGTGTGTATATTGATTACAACTCCTATATATAGAAGAGAAGGTAGCAGATTGTGGTGGTGCTGGTAAGGGGTGAAGTGGAGGTGGTAGGTAGAGTGGGTTAGGTTTAGTGGAGTTGAGTGGGTGTAGTGGGTTAGGTTAGTGGGTTAGGTTTAGTGTACATTAACAGCCCCCCTCAAACTCAAGGAGGTTAGACACAAACCAACTTGAGTTTGGAGAGAGTTACAAAACAGAAAAATAAACTGATAAATAAAATAAAACAGGATAGGAGACACGGTATGGTCGTGTCAGACCGTTGTAGCAGACAGTTTACGGGGTCATGTCGGACCGTTGTAGAATGTTGTGGTGGTGTACCAAGGGGGCGACTTAGGGAGTGCGCCATGAGTGACTTATACATGATACTGTGTATAACCCCCCCTCAAACTCAAATAGGTGTGAAGATAGAAACCTATTTGAGGTTGAAACAAAGGGATTGATAAAGCTGGCTGGTGTAGAAGACACTGTATGAGTGTGTATATAGGCTGCCCAAAAGATATACATGGATGTAGATATCGAGCCCTCAAAAGTCGTGCCCTCAAAAGGTGTGTCATCAAAAGGCGTGTCATCAAAAGACGTGCCCGAGTCATGAAAAGGAGTGCCATGAAAAGGCGTGCCAGGTTGTCGGTGTCAAAAGGCGCGCGATGCGCGTGGCTGTCTCTGTGTCATGGTCGTTATAAACCGAAGCGGAG